>NC_058105.1:83175000-83781000 GCF_020171115.1 Neogale vison | reverse complement strand
TGCAATATAGGCCTAACTCAAGAAGCAAGAAAAGTCTCAAATACATACCTAACCTTACACCTAAAGAAGCTAGAAAAGGAACAATAAATACAGCCTAAACCTATCATAAGAAGGGAAATAATGAATACCAGAGCAGAAATAAATGATATACAAACAAACAAACAAACAAAAAACAGTGGAAGTAATGAACAAAAATAAGAGCTAGTTCTTTGAAAGAATTAATAGAATTAATAACCCCCAACCCGACTAATCAAAAAGAAAACAGAAAGGACCCAAATAAATAAAATTAAGAATGAAAGGGAAGCAATCACAGCCAACACCATAAAAATACAAACCATTATAAGAAAATACTTTGGAAAAAAATATATTGCAATAAACTGGGCAACCTGGAAGAAAAGGACAAATTCCTAGAAACATACAAAGTACCAAAACTGAAACAGGAAAAAATATGAACAGACCTATAACCAACAAATAAACTGAATCAGTAATCAAAAAATCTCCCAACAAATAATAGTCCTGGGCCAAATGGATTCCCACAGGAATTTTACCAGACATTTCAAGAAGAGTTAATATCTAGCTATATTCTTCAAACTCTTCCAAAATAAAGAAATGGAAGAGAAACTTCCAAACTCATTTCATGTAGCCAGCATTACCTTGACTCCCAAACCAAAGACTCCACTAAAAGGAGAATTAAGGACCAATAGGTCCAATGAACATGGATGTAAAAATTCTCGCCATGATACTAGTAAGTCAAATTCAACAATACATTAAAAGAATTTTTCACCATGATCAAGTGGGATTTATTCCTGTGCTGCAAGGGTGTTTTAACATTCACAAATCAATCAAGGTGATCCTCTTAATGATGCAGGAAAAGCATTTGACAAAATACAGCATCATTTCTTGATAAAGACGGAACACACCTGAACACCATAAAAGCTATATTCAAAGACCCAGTTAATAACATCCTCAAAAGGAGAAATGAAGAGCTTTTTCCCTAGAGTCAGGAACAAAACAAGGATGTCCACACTCACCATTAGTATTTAAAATAATACTGAACATCGTAGCCTCAGCAATCAGATAAATAAAATAAAATAAACTCAAATAAAATAAACAATTTATTGTTTATTATTTATTTATAAATAAATAAATAAATAATAAACAATAAAATGCATCCAAACTGGCAAGGAAGAAGTAAAACCTTCAATATTTGTAGACAGTATTTGTAAACAATATGATATATTTTGATGATTTGTTGTTGTTGTGCAAGTTTTTTTTTATTTGGATGTAGTTCCAATAGTTTAATTTTGCTTCTGTTTCCCTTACCAAGGGAGACATATCTAGAAAAATATTTTTATGGCTGATGTCAAAAACTACTGTGCATTTTTTTTAGGAATTTTATGGTTTCAGGTCTCACATTTAGGTCCTTAATCAATTTTGAATTCGTTTTTATGTATGGATTAAATTTGTGGTCCAATATCATATTCTTAGATGTAGCTGTCCAGTTTTCCCTACATTTTTGTTGAATAGTTGGATATTTGTTGACTATTTTATATTACAGCTACTATAATAAACATTGGAGTTTACATATCTCTTCAAATTTTTGGTTACGTTTATTCCTGCTTCATTATTTTTGATGATATTGTATAGAATTGTTTTCTGTTTTAAGCAGAAATCATTTTTATTATGTTAAAATATCCCTTAATAAGCTAGCATTTATTCATGTAAAGGAAAGTCCATAAAACAGACTCACAACTGTATTATTCTTGTTTTTTATTAAAGATTCATAAATTATAAGTAAATGGTACTCCTTATAGTAGGTTACTAAAGGTGTATGCAGTTGTGAACTTGGAAGATCTTCTACCTTTCTTGTTGCTTCAATCACAACACAAGATTTATAACAAGGATGGGCTTTTATTTTGTGAACTTAAATCTTTACAAATGATTCAGTGCTTTTCTCTGCATGCATCAGTTTAAAGGCTTCATTAATTTATTCAAAAGAAAAATTGTGAGTCACAAATTCTTTAACTTTTATCTTTTTTTTTAAAGATTTTATTTATTTTTATTTATTTATCAGAGGGGGGGAGGAAGAGAGCGAGCACAGGCAGAGAGAATGGCAGGCAGAGGCAGAGGGAGAAGCAGGCTCCCCGCCGAGCAAGGAGCCCGATGTGGGACTCGATCCCAGGACGCTGGGATCATGACCCGAGCTGAAGGAAGCTGCTTAACCAACTGAGCCACCCAGGCGTCCCAACTTTTATCTTTTTTGATGTACATTCAGATGCCAACTTTGTGGTGCTTGCTGTATTCTTCCATTCTCCAAAGTTAATGCCTTTCCATGTGATGCCTGTTATTACCTGGAATGGGTGGATGGGCAATTTCTTCATTTGAAACAGCTATGACAACCACCACATTGATGTTACACCCTTTGTGACAGTCTCTGCTCTCATGACCTTCACATTACTCATATGCTCAAACGAGTGGTGTATTTTTCCCATCAGTCTGCTCAACACACATTTCCTAAATGGTTTTCCTGAAGTTCTGGCAATTAATACATTCAGAGACCCTAAACTACTTGAACATTTTGAATTTATCATTATTTAAGTCCATACCAATGATCTGGGACCTACTAGCCACCTTTTAGCCCATAATAATTGCTAGTCCAACTCCTCCTAGGCCAAGGACAGCATAAATAGAGCCAGGCTCCACCTTGACTATGTTCACAACAGCACTATAACCTGTTGACATGCTGCAAACCAGAAGGCAGACTATCTAAAGGTGCTAAAGGATCAATTCCAGCAAAAGAGGAATCAGCCACAACTCTTTATTCAGAAAATATGCTTGTTCCCATGTAATGCAAAATTGTATTTCTTTTTCAGGTAAATCTGCTAGTACTGTTTGACATTAATCCTTTCTTTTCAATGACTCTTGTCTTCTGGAGCTTTTTGTTTTAGGATTGAGACAAAATCTGCATTCTCTACATTGTGAAATGTAAAGTGGAATGACAATATAACTTACTTCCAACTTAGTAACTCCTTCAGCAATATTTTCCACAATTCTAGCACCTTTATGTCCCAAGATCACTGGGAGTCTCCACCAAGGATCTGTCCTACTCAGGATGTAGGAATTAGTGTGGCAAACTACAGCGGAAATAATCTTATTTCAAACTTCATGAGCCTTTGGAGTGGTACCTCTACCTTTTCTATGAAATGAGACATTTCAGCCAACACCCCACCCCCAGCAACTGCAACTTGTGCTTGCTAACCCATTTCACCACATCCTCAGTTTAGGTCCAGCACATGGAGGATTGTTTTCTGAATTTCTTTTGTGGATACTTCATTAGTACTGTAGATAAATAAAACTGATATTTCTTTACCGATTTTGTTTCCTTCAACTTTACTGGATCTACTCATTATTTCTAAACTTTTTGTGAACCCATTTAAGTGTTTCTACGTAAAATATGTCATCTGTGAACAGATCCAACAATTTGGACATCTTTTTGTAAGCTTGCCTAACATCTCTGTCAAGGTCTTCCAAAACTATGTAAGATACGAGTGGAAAAAAATGGATATCCTTGTTTTCTTCCTGATTTTAGACAAAGAGATTTTAGTTTATCATTAATGATTACTATGTTAGTTTTTGTCTTGTGATATATAACCTTTATTATGTTTAGGTAATTTCATTCTATCCCTAGTTGTTCATATTTTTTTATCATGAAAGTGCGTTGAATATTGTTAAATATGTATTCCATAACTATTCAGATAATTCTGTACACTTATCTTTCATTTCATGGTGTATCACACTAATTTATCTGCATTATTTTGAAAACATGCTTGAATACCAGGGATAAGTCCAGATCAATCATGGTGTATGTGTGTATGAATTTGGCTTGTAAATATTTTGTTGAGATTATTTGCATTTATATTCATCAAGAATATTAGCTTATAGTTTTAATTTCTTATACTTAGTGCCTTTATATTACCATGTTGATAGTTGTAATGTCTCCTTTTTAATTTATATATTATCTTTGAAGATTTCTCTTTTTTCCTAAGTTAGTATACTTACATGATTTTCATTTTGTTTAAGGCTCAAAAAACACTATTCTTGAGGGAGATGATTTAAGATGGCAGAGGAGTGGGGGACCCTAAGTTTGTCTGATCCCTCCAATACAGCTAGATAGCTATCAAATCACTCTGAAACCTGAGAATTCAATCAGAGATCTGATAAAAGAAATGCTACAATTCTACAAGTAAGAAAGGTCACTTTTTGGACAGTAGGAGGTTCACAAATTGAATCCAGGGAGATATATCTGCACATATGGAAGAGGGGAGCGAACCTGTTTAAGAAGGCTACTGCAAAGTATTATATGCAGCAGAATGCAAATCTGGAACTTTTAGAAGTATGTTACAATGGGGTATGCCCCTGGCATAAGGTGCTCAGGTAATGAAGTGGGGCAGAATCTCAGGTGTGACAGCATGGTCTCAGGATCCCCCAGCATTGCAAGAAGAACAGGTGGTGCCTGGGGGCAGGAAGAACAGCAGCTAAGAATAGCAAGTCAAAGTGGAAGCTTTCTGCTCTATGTTGCATTAACTGTGAATCTTTGCATGGTGGTGCAACTACTTTCCTGAAAGGGGTCCAGCAAAATGCAGAAGTATGCAGAGACCTCTCTCCTTCACAGGGAAGGAACAGCATGGGTCAGTGCCACGGGAGTCTGTAAAATTTGGAGTTTTGAACCCCAGCTACATGCCTGAAATTAAAAAAAAAAAAAATTCAGTCACAGGCCAGGTGAAAAAAACAGCTGTGAGGAAAACAAGGAAAAAAAAAGAGTGATTAGCTGTTTTTTTGTGGGGGCTCACTGAAGAGTAGAGGGTATGAACCTGCAGCTCCAGGGTACGACCATATTCATGTTGCCCACAGGTGCTGAAAGCCTTCATGGAGCAAAACAGATCCACACAGTGGAATCCAGAGCTGCTTAAAGCAAGCCCTGCAACTGTTCAGTATAGGCACATTTGCATTAGGGCAAGTCTAAACTGAGAATCACCACAAAAGGCTTTTGCCCAGAAGGCCTGCAAAGCTTCAGCACTTAGTGAACACAGTGTGTGTATATATATATATATACACACACATGTACATATATATATATACTGTATATTCAGCACTTAGATCCCTAAGTGTATTTCCTAAGTGCTGAAGCTTTGCAGGCATCTATGATGAGTAAACTTGGTGGGATCCAGTTATTACAGGACAGACATCTTATGACCATATTGCTTAAAACCCCTTTAATTAATGAATTAAAAATAATAAAATAATTTTTAAAATAGTGAAAGTTTAAAAATTAATATATATACATATATACACATACATGTGTGTTCACATATATACACATATACATGTTCACAAATACATGAAAAACATCCAACAAAGAAATAATACCTATTCTCCTGAAGCTGTTTCAAAAAATAGAAATGCGGAAAACTCCCAGGCTCTTTCTATGAAGCCAGCATTACCTTGATCTCCAAACCAGGCAAAGACTCCATCCAAAAGGAGAATTTCAGACCAATATCCCTGATGAATAGGGATGCTAAAATTCTCATCAAGATCCTACTAAATAGGAACGAACAGTACATTAAAAAGATTATCCATATCTGGGCTCTTTACTCTGTTCCACTGGTCTATGTGTCTGTTTTTATGCCAGTACCATGCTGTCTTGGTGATCACAGCTTTGTAATAAAGCTTGAAATCAGGTAACGCGATGCTGCCAGCTTTATTTTTGTTTTTCAACATTTCCTTAGCAATTCGGAGTCTCTTCTGATTCCATACAAATTTTTGGATTATTTGCTCCAGCTCTTTGAAGAATGCCGGTGGAATTTTGATCGGAATGGCGTTAAAAGTATAGATTGCTCTAGGCAGTATAGACATTTTAACAATGTTTATTCTTCCGATCCAAGAGCATGGAATGGTCTTCCATCTATTTGTGTCTTCTTCAATTTCTTTCATGAGTGTTCTGTAGTTCCTTGAGTACAGATTCTTTACCTCTTTGGTTAGGTTTATTCCCAGGTATCTTATGGTTCTCGGTGCTATAGTAAATGGAATCGATTCTCTAATTTCCCTTTCTGTATTTTCATTGTTAGTGTATAAGAAAGCCACTGATTTCTGCACGTTGACTTTGTATCCTGCCACGTTGCTGAATTGCTGTATGAGTTCTACTAGTTTGGGGGTGGAGTCTTTGGTTTTCCATATAAAGAATCATGTCAGCTGCGAAGAGAGAGAGTTTGACTTCTTCATTAGCAATTTGGATACCTTTTATTTCTCTCTGTTGTCTGATTGCTGTTGCTAGGACTTCTAATACTATGTTGAACAAGAGTGGTGAAAGTGGGCATCTTTGTCTTGCTCCTGATCTCAATGGGAAGGCTGCAAGGACCCTCTACTCTATGGTCAATTAATCTTTGACAAAACAGGAAAAAATATACAGTGGAAAAAAGACAGTCTCTTCAATAAATGGTGCTGGGAAAACTGGACAGCTATATGTAGAAGAATGAAACTCGACCATTCTCTTACACCGTGCACAAAGATCAACTCAAAATGGATAAAAGACCTCAACGTGAGACAGGAATCCATCAGAATCCTACAGGAGAACATAGGCAGTAATCTCTTCGATATCAGCCACAGCAACATCTTTCAAGATATGTCTCCAAAGGCAAAGGAAACAAAAGTGAAAATAAACTTTCGGGACTTGATCAAAATCAAAAGCTTCTGCACAACAAAGGAAACAGTCAAAAAAGCAAAGAGGCAACCCACGGAATGGGAGACGATATTTGCAAATGACAGTACAGACAAAAGGTTGATATCCAGGATCTATAATGAACTCCTCAAACTCAACCCACACGAAACAGGCAAACATGTCAAAAAATGGGCAGAAGATACGAACAGACACTTCTCCAATAAACACATACAAATGGCTATCATACACATGAAAAAATGTTCATCATCATTAGCCCTCAGGGAGATTCAAATTAAAACCACATCGAGATATCACCTTACACCAGTTAAAATGGCCAAAATTAACAAAACAGGAAACAACATGTGTTGGAGAGGATGTGGAGAAAGGGAAACCCTCTTACATTCTTGGTGGGAATGCAGGTTGGTGCAGCCTCTTTGGAGAACAGTGTGGAGATTCCTCAAGAAATTAAAAATAGAGCTTCCCTATGACCCTGCAATTGCACTCCTGGGTATTTACCCCAAAGAAACAGATGTCGTGAAAAGAAGGGCCATCTGTACCCCAATGTTTATAGCAGCAATGGCCATGGTCGCCAAACTATGGAAAGAACCAAGATGCCCTTCAACGGATGAATGGATAAGGAAGATGTGGTCCATATACACTATGGAGTATTATGCCTCCATCAGAAAGGACGAATACCCAACTTTTGTAGCAACATGGACGGGACTGGAAGAGATTATGCTGAGTGAAATAAGTCAAGCAGAGAGAGTCAATTATCATATGGTTTCACTTATTTGTGGAGCATAACAAATAGCATGGAGGACAAGGGGCGTTAGAGAGGAGAAGGGAATTTGGGTAAATTGGAAGGGGAGGTGAACCATGAGAGACTATGGACTCTGAAAAACAGTCTGAGGGGGTTGAAGTGGCTGGGGGGTGGGAGGTTGGGGTACCAGGTGGTGGGTATTATAGAGGGCACGGCTTGCATGGAGCACTGGGTGTGGTGAAAAAATAATGAATAATGTTTTTCTGAAAATAAATAAATTGAAAAAAAAAAAGAAAGTAAAAAAAGCGGGGGCAGAAGATATGAACAGACACTTCTCCAATAAACACATACAAATGGCTATCAGACACATGAAAAAATGTTCATCATCACTATCCCTCAGGGAGATTCAAATTAAAACCACATTGAGATATCACCTTACACCAGTTAGAATGGCCAAAATTAACAAAACAGGAAACAACATGTGTTGGAGAGGATGTGGAGAAAGGGGAACCCTCTTACACTGTTGGTGGGAATGCAAGTTGGAGCAGCCAACTTGTTTGGAGAACAGTGTGGAGATTCCTCAAGAAATTAAAAATAGAACTTCCCTATGACCCTGCAATTGCACTCCTAGGTATTTACCTCAAAGATCAGATGTCGTGAAAAGAAGGGCCATCTGTAGCCCAATGTTTATAGCAGCAAAGGCCACAGTCGCCAAACTATGGAAAGAACCGAGATGCCCTTCAACGGAGGAATGGATAAAGAAAATGTGGTCCATATACACTATGGAGTATTATGCCTCCATCAGAAAGGATGAATATCCAACTTTTGTAGCAACATGGACCGGACTGGAAGAGATTATGTTGAGTGAAATAAGTCAAGCAGAGAGAGTCAATTATCATATGGTTTCACTTATTTGTGGAGCATAACAAATATTATGGAGAAGGGGCTTAGAGAGGAGAAGGGAGTTGGGGTAAATTGGAAGAGGAGGTGAATCATGAGAGACTATGGACTCTGAAAAACAATCTGAGGGGTTTGAAGTGGCAGGAGGGTGGAAGGTTGGGGTGCCAGGTGGTGGGTATTGTAGAGGGCACAGATTTCATGGAGCACTGGATGTGGTGAAAAAATAATGAATACTGTTTTTCTGAAAATAAATAAATTAATTTAATTTTTAAAAAATACTGAAAGTTTAAAAATTAATATATATACATATATATACATATATATTAATTTTTAAACTTTCAATATTTTTTAAATTATTTTAAAATTAAATATATAGTACTATATATGTATATACATACATATATAATTAATATATGTATATATTAAAAATTAATATATATTTACACATATACATATGTGTATATGTATATATACATATATATGTGTATATATGTATATATAAAAATACTGAACGTTTAAAAATTAATATATATGCATATATGTATATATATATGGTCTATGAAATCACATATACATACATGTATGTATATATATATATTAATTTTTAAACTTTCAGTATTTTTTAAAATTATTTTATTATTTTTCAGTTATTTATATAAATATACATGATGAACATATATAGCATGTAATACCTGTATTATATATACAAAATATATATTATACATTTACCTAAATTATATTAATATAATTTATATATTTTATTTATTTTCTATTTTATTTAAATATACACAAAATATACATAAAATATAAAATATGTATTTATCTCTCTTATACATTATGTATCTTATACAAATTATAGCATGGGGAGATATGTACCATATTTTATGTATATGTATAATTATGTGTGTATTTCCTTATAGTATATTATACAGACACACACACCCACACACATACAGACATATATGTATGAAAAGACTAACAAAATTTTCTCCTTTCCTATTTTGGGATCTAGTTTCTTTTAACAGGCAGCCAAAACACACAAACTATTTGTTTTTGTTTGTTTTAACTTTTTTTCTGTTATTGTTCTTGTTTTTTTCTTTTTCTTTTCTTTTCTGGAAAAAATCATGAGATGGAGAAATTCACCCCAAAAGAAGGAACAGTAGGTAGCACTCTCTGCCAGGGATTTAAGCAATATGGAAATAAGTAAGATGTCTGAACAAAAACTTAAAACAATGAACATAAAGATACCAGCTGAGCTTGAATAAAGGATAGAAGATAGAAGAAAATCCCTTCTTATAGAAGTAACATAACTAAAATCTAGTCAGGCTGGAATTAAACTGTTATTACTGAGATGGAAACCCAAATGGAGGCTATAAAAATGGAGATGAATGAGGTAGAATAATGAATCAGTGCTACAGAAGATTAAATGATGGAAAATAAGGAAGCTGAAAAAAGGAGAGACAGAAAACTATTAGGTCATGAAGAGAGACATAGAGAACTCAGTGATTTCATAGACCAAAATAATATCTGTGTAAGAGAGGTCCCAGAAGATGAGGAGAAAGAGAAAGGAACAGAAGGTTTATTTCAAATTATGACTGAAAACTTCTCTAATCTGGGGAAGGAAGCAAGCATTCAAGTCCAGGAGACACAATCACCTCTCAAAATCAATAAAAATAAGTCAAAATCTAGACATATAGTAGTGAAGATTACAAATTTCAAGGATAAAGAGAAAATCTTGAAATTAGATAGGCAGCAGACCTATCCACAGAGACCTGGCAGGCCAGAAAGAGCTGGAATGTTATTTTCAGAGCAGTAAATGAGAAAAATATGCAGCTAAGAATACTATATCCAGCTGTCTGTCATTGAAAATAGAAGGAGAGATAAAAGGTATCCAGGATTAACAGTTTTCTTATGTAATTGGCTGCTCCCATATTGGGGGCATAAATATTTACAATTGTTAGATCTTCTTGGTGGGTAGTCCCTTTAAGAAGATGTATTGTCTTTCTGTATCTCTGACTACAGTCTTTAGTTTAAAATCTAATTTATCTGATATGAGAATCGCTACCCCAGCCTTCTTTTGAGGCCCATTGGCATGAAAGATGCTTCACCATCCCTTCACATTCAGTCTCGGTGTATCCTTAGGTTCAAAATGGGTCTTTTGTAGACAACATATGGATGGGTCCTGTCGTTTTATCCAGTCTGCAACCCTGTGTCGTTTTATGGGTGCATTTAGGCCATTCACGTTGGAAGTGATTATTGAGAGATACATTTTTATTGACATCGTGTTACCTGTGACGTCTTTGTTTCTATAGCTTGTCTCCATGTATTTCTGTTCAATGCTATTCTTGGGATTTTTCCTCTTTTATAGAACCCCCCTTAATATTTCCTGTGGTGTCAGTTTGGTGGTCGCATACCTTTTAAACCTTGCCAGTCTTGGAAGCTCTTTATCTCTCCATCCATTTTGAATGTCAGTCTTGCTGCATAGAGTATTCTTGGCTGCATGTTCTTCTCATTTAGTGCCCTGAATATGTCTTGCCAGCCCTATCTGGCTTGCCAGGTTTCTGTGGACAGGTCTGACGTTATTCTGATGGGCTTTCCTCTGTACCTAAGGAATTTCTTTCTCCTAGCTGCTTTCAAGAGCTTCTGTCTACAATTATGATTCATCATTTTCACTATCAGGTGTCTTGAGGTCTTTCTAGATTCTATAAACTTGGGTGGAGACTCTTCTGCCTCTAGTACACGAATGCTGGTTCCATTCGTGAGATTGGGAAATTTTTCATGAAGAATTTGTTCAACTATATTTTTTAGTCTTCTTTCTTTCTCCTCCCCCTCAGGGATGCAATAATTCTGATGTTGGAACATTTCATGGTGTCATTTATTTCCCTAATTCTGTTTTTGTGGCTTCTAAGTTGTTTGTTCCAGGCTTCCTCTTGATCCTTTTTTTCTATCAGTTTGTCCTCCAGATCACTAATTCTATCTTCTGTCTCAGTTATGCTAGCCTTTAGAGAATTTAGATTAGATTGGAACTCATTGATAACATTGTGAACATCATCCCTGGTGGATTTCACTTCTGCCCTAATCAATTCAATTTTGTTATCCATGGCTTTCTCCAACATAGCAGCAGACCTATTGCCTGGATAATTGTTATCCTGAATTCCCTTTCCAATATATTGTCTATGTCCATAGCCACTGGCTCTGTTGCAGAAGGCCCAGCTTCTTAATTTTTCTTCTGTTGGGCATTCCTCCTCCTAGTCATTTTGGTGAGAGATGACTGAACAGATGTAGCTGAATGTATTGACCATAGTGCAGGCAAGGTGCACCCTGGAACACTTCTGAGCAATCAAGAGCCCCCACCCAAAAGAAAGAAAAAAGAATGAAAAAAAGAAAAAATAGTGAAAAAAGGAGAGTTAAAATAAAAGAGAAGGCCCAGCCCAAATGGGCTCCAAGGTAAGATTTATTAAGTATACAAACAAAAACAAACAAATGAAAAGATCGACAAAAGTAGATGGCAAGAGAAAAAAATATATATATATTATAATATATATATATATATATATATATATATATATATATATATATAAACATATAAAGAACCAAGTCCAAAAGAACCCCAATATAGGATTTATATACTCCCAGGACAAAAACAACTACACAGAAACTTTTTCTTCAGAAGAAAAAGTTGGGAGAGTGGTTATAAAGTTTCAGTGTGGGCAAGGAAGTTTATTTTGATTCTTCCTGGGTGTATCTTGATATCTTTGTTAAAGGACTCAACTTTCCTAAGATAAAGGGGGATTAAAAACTGGTTTACTTATAGAGGTAGCATTGATTGGGGAAAGGGGATTAACTTTAAGTTTCACTATATGAATATTAAAAAATACAAATAAAAGAAAGAATAAACTAAAATAAAATAAAATTTTAAAAGAATTTTAAAAATAGAAAAGAAAAAGAAAAACATAGGTATATGTATCAAAAAGTTCAGGCTAAAAGGTTATTATGGAATTTGATGTACTGGACATCTCACCATGATGATAAATAGGTTAAAAAGTTATCTTCAGGAGGAGGAGTCAAGATGGCGGAGAAGTAGCAAGCTGAGACTACTTCAGCTAGCAGGACATCAGCTAAATAGCTTATCTAAAGAGTGCAAACACCTGCAAATCCATCGGCAGATCGAAGAGAAGATGAACAGCAATTCTAGAAACAGAAAAACAACCATTTTCTGAAAGGTAGGACTGGCGGAGAAGTGAATCCAAAGCGACGGGAAGATAGACCCTGGGGGGAGGGGCCAGCTCCCAGCAAGCGGCAGAGCAACGGAACACAAAATCAGGACTTTTAAAAGTCTGTTCCTTTCTCCACATCCTCTCCAACACATGTTGTTTCCTGTTTTGTTAATTTTGGCCATTCTAACTGGTGTAAGGTCATATCTCAATGTGGTTTTAATTTGAATCTCCCTGAGGGCTAATGATGATGAGCATTTTTTCATGTGTCTGATAGCCATTTGTATGTCTTGATTGGAGAAGTGCTTGTTAATATCTTCTGCCCATTTTTTGATGTGTTTGTCTGTTTTGTGTGTGTTGAGTTTGAGGAGTTCATTATAGATCCTGGATATCAACCTTTTGTCTGTACTGTCATTTGCAAATATTTTCTCCCATTCCGTGGGTTGCCTCTTTGTTTTTTTGACAGTTTCCTTTGCTGTGCAGAAGCTTTTGATTTTGATGAAGTCCCAAAAGTTTATTTTCACTTTTGTTTCCTTTGCCTTTGGAGTCGTATCTTGAAAGAAGTTCCTGTGGCTGATATCGAAGAGATTACTGCCTATGTTCTCCTCCAGAATTCTGATGGATTCCTGTCTCACGTTGAGGTCTTTTATCCATTTTGAGTTTATCTTTGTCTACAGTGTAAGAGAATGGTCAAGTTTCATTCTTCTACATATAGCTGTCCAGTTTTCCCAGCACCATTTATTGAAGATACTGTCTTTTTTCCACTGTATATTTTTTCCTGTTTTGTAGAAGATTAATTGACCATAGAGTTGAGGGTCCATATCTGGGCTCTCTACTCTGTTCCACTGGTCTATGTGTCTGTTTTTATGCCAGTAGGAGAAGGGAATTTGGGTAAATTGGAAGGGGAGGTGAACCATGAGAGACTATGGACTCTGAAAAACAATATGAGGGGTTTGAAGTGGCGGGGGGATGGGAGGTTGGGGTAGCAGGTGGGTAGTATAGAGGGCACAGCTTGCATGGAGCACTGGGTGTGGTGAAAAAATAATGAATACTGTTTTTCTGAAAATAAATAAATTGAAAAAAAAAAAGTCTGTTCTCCTGAGGGACATCACTCCAAAGGCTAAACCGGGGTGAAGCCCACGCGGGTTCAGTGTGGCCTCAGGTCCCGCAGGGTCACAGAAGGATCGGGGGTGTCTGAGTATCGCAGAGCTTGCGGGTATTGGAGCAAGAAAGCCAGCTGCACAGACAGAGCCGACAGTAATCTCACAGTTCAGGGTTACCTTGAACCGGTCGCAGGCTCGGTGAGTTCGGAGCTCGGCTGGAGGTCAGGCAAACGGGAGTTACTGGGTGCTGTTCACTGAGGGCGCACTGAGGGGTGGGGCCCCAGGATCACGGCTCCTCCGGGTGGGAGACCAGGAGGCCGCATTTGTATTCCCGTCCTCCAGAACTCTATGGAAAGCGATCACGGAACAAAACCTCCTGAAAGCAAACTGGAGCGGATTACTCAGCCCGGCCCCTGGTAAGGGCGGTGCAATTCCGCCTGGGGCAAAGGCACTTGAGAATCACTACAATAGGCCCCTCCCCCAGAAGATCAACAAGAAATCCAGCCAAGAACAAGTTCACCTACGAAGGAGTGCAGTTTCAATACCAAGGAGAGCAGAATTCCAGAGGAGGAGAAAGCAAAGCACGGAACTAATGGCTTTCTCCCTGTGATTTTTTAGTCTTGCAGTTAAAGTAATTTTTTTCTTTTTCATTTTTTTTCACTTCTTTTGCTAATATTTTTAATTTAAATTTTTTTTAATTATTTTTAACTTTTACCCTTTTCATTTTTAACGTTTTTTTAACTAGATTATCTAATATATATTTTTTTCTTTTTCATTCTTTTCTTTATTCCTTTTCTTTTTTTAATTCCGTTTTTTTCCCTTTCTTTTTTTTTGAACCTCTTTTTATCCGCTTTCTCCCCCCTCATGATTTGGGATCTCTTCTGATTTGGTTAAAGCATATTTTCCTGGGGTTGTTGCCAGCCCTTTAGTATTTTAGTTGCTCCTTCATATACTCTTATCTGGACAAAATGACAAGGTGGAAAAATTCACCACAAAAAAAAGAACAAGAGGCAGTACTGAAGGCTAGGGACCTAATCAATACAGACATTGATAATATGTCAGATCTAGAATTCAGAATGACAATTCTCAAGGTTCTAGCCGGGCTTGAAAAAGGCATGGAAGATATTAGAGAAACCCTCTCCAGAGATATAAAAGCCCTTTCTGGAGAAATAAAAGAACTAAAATCTAACCAAGTTGAAATCAAAAAAGCTATTAATGAGGTGCAATAAAAAATGGAGGCTCTCACTGCTAGGATAAATGAGGCAGAAGAAAGAATTAGCGATATAGAAGACCAAATGACAGAGAATAAAGAAGCTGAGCAAAAGAGGGACAAACAGCTACTGGACCATGAGGGTGAATTCGAGAGATAAGTGACACCATAAGACGAAACAACATTAGAATAATTGGGATTCCAGAAGAAGAAGATAGAGAGAGGGGAGCAGCAGGTATACTGGAGAGAATTATTGGGGAGAATTTCCCCAACATGGCAAAGGGAACGAGCATCAAAATTCAGGAGATTCAGAGAACACCCCTCAAAGTCAATTAGAATAGGCCCACACCCCGTCACCTAATAGTAAAATTTACAATCTTAGTGACAAAGAGAAAATCCTGAAATTAGCCCGGGAAAAGAAGTCTGTAACATACAATGGTAAAAATATTAGATTGGAGGCAGACTTATCCACAGAGACCTGGCAGGCCAGAAAGAGCTGGCATGATATTTTCAGAGCACTAAACAAGAAGAATATGCAGCCAAGAATACTATATCCAGGCAGGCTATCATTGAAAATAGAAGGAGAGATTAAAAGCTTCCAGGACAAACAAAAACTGAAAGAATTTGCAAACACCAAACCAGCTCTACAGGAAATACTGAAAGGGGTCCTCTAAGCAAAGAGAGAGCCTACAAGTGGTAGATCAGAAAGGAACAGAAACAATATACAGTAACAGTCACCTTACAGGCAATATAATGGCACTAAATTCATATCTCTCAAGAGTGACCCTGAATGTTAATGGGCTAAATGCCCCAATCAAAAGACACAGGGTATCAGAATGGATATAAAAAACAAAACCCATCTATATGTTGCCTCCAAGAAACTCACTTTAAGCCCGAAGACACCTACATATTTAAAGTGAGGGGGTGGAAAAGAATTTACCATGCTAATGGATATCAGAAAAAAGCAGGAGTGGCAATCCTTATATCAGATCAATTAGAATTTCAGCCAAAGACTATAATAAGAGATGAGGAAGGACACTATATCATACTCAAAGGGTCTGTCCAACAAGAAGATCTAACAATTTTAAATATCTATGCCCCCAACGTGGGAGCAGCCAACTATATAAACCAATTAATAACAAAATCAAAGAAACACATCAACAATAATACAATAATAGTAGGGGACTTTAACACTCCCCTCACTGAAATGGACAGATCATCCAAGCAAAAGATCAACAGGGAAATGAAGGCCTTAAATGATACACTGGATGAGATGGACATCACAGATATATTCAGAACATTTCATCCCAAAGCAACAGAATACACATTCTTCTCTAGTGCACATGGAACATTCTCCAGAATAGATCACATCCTCTGTACTACATCAGGACTCAACTGATATCAAAAGATTGGGATCATTCCCTGCATATTTTCAGAACACAATGCTCTGAAGCTAGAACTCAACCACAAGAGGAAGTTTGGAAAGAACCCAAAAACATGGAGACTAAACAGCGTCCTTCTAAAGAATGAATGGGTCAACCGGGAAATTAAAGAAGAATTGAAAAAAAATCAAGGAAACAAATGATAATGAAAATACAACGGTTCAAAATCTGTGGGACACAACAAAGGCAGTCCTGAGAGGAAAATATATAGCGGTACAAGCTTTTCTTAAGAAACAAGAAAGGTCTCAGGTACACAACCTAACCCTACACCTAAAGGAGCTGGAGAAAGAACAAGAAAGAAACCCTAAGCCCAGCAGGAGAAGAGAAGTCATAAAGATCAGAGCAGAAATCAATGAAATAGAAAAAAAAAAAAAAAACAATAGAACAAATCAATGAAACTAGGAGCTGGTTCTTTGAAAGAATTAATAAAATTGATAACCCCCTGGCCAGATTTATCAAAAAGAAAAGAGAAAGGACCCAAATAAATAAAATCATGAAAGAAAGAGGCGAGATCACAACTAACACCAAAGAAATACAAACTATTATAAGACCATATTATGAGCAACTCTACGCCAACAAATTTGACAATCTGGAAGAAATGGATGCATTCCTAGAAACATATAAACTACCAAAATTGAACCAGGAAGAAATAGAAAACCTGAACAGACCCATAACAAGTAAGGAGATTGAAACAGTCATTAAAAATCTCCAAACAAACTAAAGCCCAGGGCCAGACGGCTTCCCGGGGGAATTCTACCAAACATTTAAAGAAGAAATAATTCCTATTCTCCTGAAACTGTTCCAAAAAATAGAAATGGAAGGAAAACTCCCAAACTCATTTTATGAGGCCAGCATCACCTTGATCCCAAAACCAGACAAGGATCCCATCAAAAAAGAGAGCTATAGACCAATATCCTTGAGGAACACGGATGCAAAAATTCTCACCAAAATACTAGCCAATAGGATTCAACAGTACATTAAAAGGATTATTCACCACGACCAAGTGGGATTTATCCCAGGGCTGCAAGGTTGGTTCAACATGCGCAAATCAGTCAACGTGATACAACACATCAATGAAATAAAGAACAAGAACCATATGATAGTCTCAATAGATGCTGAAAAAGCATTTGACAAAGTACAGCATCCCTTCCTGATCAAAACTCGTCAAAGTGTAGGGATAGAGGGCATATACCTCAATATCATCAAAGCCATCTATGAAAAACCCACCGCAAATATCATTCTCAATGGAGAAAAACTGAAAGCTTTTCCACTAAGGTCAGGAACACGGCAGGGATGTCCATTATCACCACTGCTATTCAACATAGTACTAGAAGTCCTAGCCTCAGCAATCAGACAACAAAAGGAAATTAAAGGCATCCAAATCGGCAAAGAAGAAGTCAAATTATCACTCTTCGCAGATGATATGATACTCTATGTGGAAAACCCAAAAGACTCCACTCCAAAACTGCTAGAACTTGTACAGGAATTCAGTAAAGTGTCAGGATATAAGATCAATGCACAGAAATCAGTTGCATTTCTCTACACCAACAACAAGACAGAAGCAAGAGAAATTAAGGAGTCAATCCCATTTACAAGTGCACCGCAAACCATAAGATACCTAGGAATAAACCTAACCAAAGAGGCTAAGAATCTATACTCAGAAAACTATAAAGTACTCATGAAAGAAATTGAGGAAGACACAAAGAAATGGAAAAATGTTCCATGCTCCTGGATTGGAAGAATAAATATTGTGAAAATGTCTATGCTACCTAAAGCAATGTACACATTTAATGCAATTCCTATCAAAGTACCATCCATCTTTTTCAAAGAAATGGAACAAATAATTTTAAAATTTATATGGAACCAGAAAAGACCTCGAATAGCCAAAGGGATATTGAAAAACAAAGCCAAAGTTGGTGGCATCACAATTCTGGACTTGAAGCTCTATTACAAAGCTGTCATCATCAAGACAGCATGATACTGTCACAGAAACAGACACATAGATCAATGGAACAGAATAGAGAGCCCAGAATTAGACCCTCAACTCTATGGTCAACTAATCTTTGACAAAGCAGGAAAGAATGTCCAATGGGAAAAAGACAGCCTCTTTAATAAATGGTGTTGGGAAAATTGGACAGCCATGTGCAGAAAAATGAAATTGGACCATTTCCTTACACCACACACAAAAATAGACGCAAAATGGATGAAGGACCTCAATGTGAGAAAGGAATCCATCAAAATCCTTGAGGAGAACACAGGCAGCAACCTCTTCGACCTCAGCCTCAACAACATCTTCCTAGGAACATCGCCAAAGGCAAGGAAAGCAAAGGCAAAAATGAACTATTGGGATTTCATCAAGATCAAAAGCTTTTGCACAGCAAAGGAAACAGTTAACAAAATCAAAAGACAAGTGACAGAATGGGAGAAGATATTTGCAAACGACATATCAGATAAAGGACTAGTGTCCAAAATCTATAAAGAACTTAACAAACTCAACACCCAAAGAACATATAATCCAATCAAGAAATGGGTAGAGGACATGAACAAATGTTTCTGCAAAGAAAAAATCCAGATGGCCAACAGACACATGAAAAAGTGCTCCCTATCATTCGGCATCAGGGAAATACAAATCAAAACCACAATTAGATATCACCTCACACCAGTCAGAATGGCTAAAATCAACAAGTCAGGAAATGACAGATGCTGGCGAGGATGCGGAGAAAGGGGAACCCTCCTACACTGTTGGTGGGAATGCAAGCTGGTGCAACCACTCTGGAAAACAGCATGGAGGTTCCTCAGAATGCTGAAAATAGAACTGCCCTATGACCCAGCAATTGCACTACTGGGTATTTACCCTAAAGATACAAACGTAGTGATCCAAAGGGGCACGTGCACCCGAATGTTTATAGCAGCAATGTCCACAATAGCCAAAGTATGGAAAGAACCTAGATGTCCATCAACAGATGAATGGATAAAGAATAAGTGGTATATATACACAATGGAATACTATGCAGCCATCAAAAGAAACGAAATCTTGCCATTTGCGACAACATGGATGGAACTAGAGCGTATCATGCTTAGCGAAATAAGTCAAGCGGAGAAAGACAACTATCATATGATCTCCCTGATATGAGGAAGTGGTGATGCAACATGGGGGCTTAAGTGGGTAGGAGAAGAATCCATGAAATGGGATGGGATAGGGAGGGAGACAAACCATGAGTGACTCTTAATCTCATGAAGCGGACTGTGGGTTGCTAGGGGGAGGGGGGTTGGGAGAAGGGAGGTAGGGTTATGGACATTGGGGAGGGTATGTGCTTTTGGGTATATTGGAAGGGGAGGTTAACCATGAGAGACTATGGACTCTGAAAAACAATCTGAGGGGTTTGAAGTGGCGGGGTGGGGGGAGGCTGGGGTTCCAGGTGGTGGGTATTATAGAGGGCACGGCTTGCATGGAGCACTGGGTGTGGTGAGAAAATAATGAATAATGTTTTTCTGAAAATAAATAAATTGGAAAAAAAAGAATGGTATCTGCGGTGGGTTTTTCATACATGGCTTTGGTGATGTTAAGGTATATACTCTCTATCCCTACACTTTGAAGAGTTTTGATCAGGAAATGATGGTGTAATTTGTCAAATGTTTTTTCAGCAACTATAGAGTATCATTCTTATTTTTTTCTTTTATTAATGTATTGTATCACATTGACTGATTTGTGGATGTTGAACCAACCTTGGAGCCCTGGAATAATTTCCACTTGGTCGTGGTGAATAATCCTTTTAATGTACTGTTGGATCCTATTGGCTAGTATTTTGGTGAGAATTTTCATATCTGTGTTCATCATGGATATTGGTCTGTAGATCTCTTTTTTGATGGGATCCTTGTTTGGTGGGATTAGGGTAATGCTGGCCTCATAAATTGAGTTTGGGAGTTTTCCTTCCATTCCTATTTTTTTTATCAGTTTCAGGAGAATAGGTATTAATTCTTCTTAAAAGTTTGGTAGAATTCCTGTGGGAAGCCATCTGGCCCTGGACTCTTTTTTGCTTGGAGAATTTTGATGTCTGTGTCAATCTCCTTACTGGTTATGGTCATACCCAGGTTTTCTATTTCTTCCTGGTTCAGTTTTGGTAGTTTATATGTCTTTAGGAATACATCCATTTCTTATCGAGTGTCAAATTTGCTAGCATATAGTTGCTCACAATATGTTCTTATAATTGTTTGTATTTCTTTGGTGTTGGTTGTGATCACTCCTCTTTAATTCATGAATTTATTTATTTGGGTCCTCTCTCTTTTCTTTTTGATAAGTCTGGCCAGGAGGTTATCAATCTTATTAATTCTTTCAAATAACGACCTCCTAGGTTCATTGATTTGTTCTATTGTTTTTGTTGTTGTTGTTGTTGTTTTGTTTGTTTCTATTTCATTGATTTCTGTTCTGATCTTGATTATTTCTCTTCTTTTCCTGGGTTTAGGCTTTCTTTGTTGTTCTTTCTCCAGTGCAGGGTTAGGCTGTATATTTGAGTCCTTTATTATCTCTTGAGAAAGGCTTGTACCACTATATATTTTCCTCTCAGGACTGCGGTTACTGTGTTCCACAGATTTTGAACCATTGTGTTTTCATTATCATTTGTTTCAGTGAGTTTTTTCAATTCTTCTTTAATTTCCTGGTTGACCCATTCATTCTTTAGAAGGATGCTTTTTAGTTTCCATGTATTTGGATTCTTTACAAATTTCCTCTTGTGATTGATTTCTAGCTTCAGAGCATTGTGGTCTGAAAATATGCAGGGAATGACCCCAATCTTTTGATACTATTTGGGACCTGATTTATTACCCAGGATGTGATCTATTCTGAAGAATGTATAGTGTCCTTCCTCCTCTCTTATTATAGTCTTTGACTTAAAATCTAATTGATCTGATATAAGGATTTCCACCCCACCTTTCTTTTGATGTCCATTGGCATGGTAAATTGTTTTCCACCCTCTCACATAAATCTGGAGGTGTCTTTGGGTCTAAAATGAGTTTCTTGTAGGGAGCATACTGATGGGTTTTTGTTTTTTAATCCATTCTGATACTCTGTGTCTTTTGATTGGGGCATTTAGCCCATTTACATTCAGGGTAACTATTGAAAGATATGAATTTAGTGCTATCGTATTGCCTGTAAGGTGACTGTTACTGTATATTGTCTCTGATCCTTTCTGTTCTACTAGTTTTAGGTTCTCTCTTTGCTTAGAGGACCCCTTTCAATATTTCCTGTAGCTCTGGTTTGGTGTTCACAAATTCTTTCAGTTTTTGTTTGTCCTGGAAGCTTTTTATCTTTCTATTTTCAATGCTAGCCTAGCTGGATGTAGTATTCTTGGCTGCATATTTTTCTCATTTAGTGCTTTGAATATATCATTCCAGTTCTTTCTGGTCTTCCAGGTCCCTATGGATAAGTCCGCTGCCAATCTAATATTTTTACCATTGTATGTTACAGACTTCTTTTCCCAAGCTGCTTTCAGGATTTTCTCTTTGTCGCTAAAACTTGTAAATTTTACTATTAGGTGATGGGGTGTGGACCTATTCTTATTGATTATGAGGGGGGTTCTCTGCACCTCCTGGATTTTGATGCTTGTTCCCTTTGACACATTAGGGAAATTCTCTCCAAAAATTCTCTCCAATATACCTTCTGCTCCCCTCTCTCTTTCTTCTTTTTCTGGAATCCCAATTATTCTCATGTTGTTTTGTCTTATGGTGTCACTTATCTCTTGAATTCTCCCCTTGTGGACCAGTAGTTGTTTGTCTCTCTTGCTCAGTTTCTTTATTCTCTGCCATTTGCTCTTCTATATCACTAATTTTTTCTTCTGCCTCATTTATCCTAATAGTAAGAGACTCCATTTTGTATTGCACGTCATTAATAGCTTTTTTAAATTTCAACTTGGTTAGATTTTAGTTCTTTTATTTCTCCTTAAAGGGCTTTTTCTCTCTGGACAGAGTTTCTCTAATATCTTCCATGCCTTTTTCAAGCCCAGCTAGCACCTTGAGAATTGTCATTCTAAACTCTAGATCTTATATATTACCAATGTTTGTATTGATTAGATACTTGGCCTTCGGTACAGCCTCTTGGTTTTTGTTTTGTTTTGTTTTGTGGTGAGTTTTTCAGCCTTGTCAGTTTATCTTTCAGAAAGTGGTTGATTTTCTATTCCTAGAACTGCTGCTCTTCTCTTTGATCTCCCGTTGGATTTGTAGGTGTTTGGAATGGTTTGATAAGATATCTAGCTGATCTCCTGTGACCTTCTGTGGTCTCAGTCTGCTACCTCTCTGCCATTTTGATTCCTCCCTCCATTTGTATGTATTCTTTGAAGAAGTGTCTGTTCATGTCTTCTGCCCATTTTTTGACATGATTAACTGCTTTTATTTAATACTAAATTGAATTATTAACTTAAATTTGAAATAAAGTTGTCAGTCACATTAAGAAAACACATTCATCCAAGGTTCTGGTATTTTCTATTGTCTTTTGGTAGCTTCACTCAACACCAGAGTGGTAGGTTAGATCTTGAGCCACTGGAATGGAAAATTGTATCCTTGATATTTACTTAAATAGCCTATCTCAGGGTGACCTGAGTGGCTCAGTCAGTTAAGCAACCCAGTCTTGATTTTGGTTCAGGTCATGATCTCGGGGTCATGAGATCAAGCCTCTCAATGGGAATCCATACTAGGTGTGGAGACTGCTTAAGATTCTCTCTCTCTCCCTTTGCTCTTCCCCCACCCCTATCCTGTTGATGCATGCTCTCTCCTTAAAACAATAAAAAATTTTAAAAACTCTATCTTAAATGACGATTGAAGTACCAGGTGCACACCAAGGGATGAAGAGATAACCTAAATTATTTATAGGTTTACTCATGTTTTGGGATTGACAGAGTGTGTGAAATAATGAACTTAAGTTGTTTGGGGAAATATGGAAAATGCCAATTATATTCTTCTATTGATATCATTACCCCTCTGCTTATGTATAACACTGAGTGATATACTTGAGGAAGATGTGACAGTAATATTTGTTAAGCAACTAAGCATTCTTTCAGGGAGCACCACAGATTTTTGAGATACCATGTGCAATTCTACTTTACCCTACTGTTCTCTTTCAAATTCAGAATCTTTTTTTGTAAAAGTTCCATGTTTTTAAAATCTGAAATTAAAAATTCATCTAGACTCTGCCTGAAGAGGGAATGGAATACATGTTGTATATTACTGCCAGATCCTTATAATTTCATAGACCATGAAGGCCATGCAGATAAAAATATAAAAATGGCTGTGGTAAGCACATTAAAATAAGTTATCCTTGACTGCATACTTGGAATGTGAGGGATATGTGATATGATTATTGTGTTTGTTCATAGAAAAAGACAATCATATTGAAACCAATATAAATAGAATTCAGGGTGCTATAAAAATTTGAAACTTGTACTAGTCAGCTGGACAGACAGGGCTCTCTGTTCCTAGCTCATGAACTAGCAGATATACTTTTGAAAGTGTAATGTTTACTCAATTTGTTTTTATTTTGAAACGAATGTTACTTCAGGGAAGCCTGGGTGTCTCAGTCGTTAAAGTTCTACCTTCAGCTCAGGTAGAGTCCAGGGTCCTGAGATCAAGTCCCATGTCTCAGAAAATAAATAAATTGGAAAAAAATATTTCAAAAATAATTTAAAAAAATATGAAACAGATAAAAAAAAAGAATGCTTGGATCAACCAGGAGATCGAAGAAGAACTGTAACAATTCAAGGAAACCAATGAGAATGAAGACACTTCGGTCCAAATCCTATGGGATACGGCAAAGGCAGTCCTAAGGGGAAAATATATAGCCATCCAATCCTCCCTCAAAAAAACTGAAAAATCTAGAACACAACAGCTGTCTCTACACCTTAAAGAACTGGAGAATCAACAACAAATCAAACCAACTCCACACATAAGAAAGAAGGGAAATCATCAAAACTAGAGCTGAGATCAATGAGGGAGAAACCAGAGATACAGTAGAACGTATCAATGAAACTAGAAGCTGGTTTTTTGAAAGAATCAATAAGATCGATAAACCATTGGCCACACTAATCCAAAAGAAAAGAGAGAAAGCCCAAATTCATAAAATTATGAATGAAAAGGGAGAGATCACAACTAACACCAAGGAAGTGGAAACAATCATCAGAAGTTATTATCAACAGTTATATGCCAATAAGCTTAGCAACCTAGATGAAATGGATGCATTCCTGGAAAAAATATAAACTACCAAAATTGAACCAGGAAGAAATTGACAACCTGAATAGACCGATATCTAATAACGAGATTGAATCAGTGATCAAAAACCTCCCAAAAAACAAGAGCCCAGGACCTGACGGATTCCCTGGGGAATTCTAAGAAACCTTAAAAGAAGAAATAATACCTATTCTCCTGAAGCTGTTTCAAAAAATTGAAGCAGAAGGAAAACTTCCAGACTCTTTCTATGAAGCCAGCATTACCCTGATCCCAAACCAGGCAAAGACCCTACCAAAAAGGAGAATTTTAGACTTTTAGACCAATATCACTGATGAATATGGATGCTAAGATTCTCAACAAGATCCTAGCCAACAAGATCCAACAGCACATTAAAAAGATTATCCACCATGACCAGGTGGGATTCATCCCTGGGCTACAAGGATGGTTCAACATTCGCAAATCAATCAATGTGATACAACAAATTAATATGAGAAGAGAGAAGAACCATATGGTCCTCTCAATTGATGCAGAAAAAGCATTTGACAAAATCCAACATCCGTTCCTGATTAAAACGCTTCAAAGTATAGGGATAGAGGGAACATTCCTGAACCTCATCAAACCTATCTATGAAAGACCCACAGCAAATATCATCGTCAATGGGAATAAGCTTGCAGCCTTCCCGTTGAGATCAGGAACAAGACAAGGATGCCCACTTTCACCATTCTTGTTCAACATAGTATTAAAAGTCCTAGCAACAGCAATCAGACAACAAAGAGAAATAAAATGTATCCAAATTAGTAATGAAGAAGTCAAACTCTCTCTCTTCGCAGATGACATGATTCTTTATATGGAAAACACAAAAGACTCCGCCACCAAACTAGTAGAACTCATACAGCAATTCAGCAACGTGGCAGGATACAAAGTCAATGTACAGAAATCAGTGGCTTTCTTATACACTAACAATGAAAATACAGAAAGGGAAATTAGAGAATCGATTCCATTTACTATAGCACAAAGAACTATAAGATACCTGGGAATTAACCTAACCAAAGAGGTAAAGGATCTGTACTCGAGGAACTACAGAACACTCATGAAAGAAATTGAAGAAGACACAAAAAGATGGAAGACCATTCCATGCTCTTGGATCGGAAGAATAAACATTGTTAAAATGTCTATACTGCCTAGAGCAATCTATACTTTTAATGCCATTCCGATCAAAATTCCACCGGCATTCTTCAAAGAGTTGGAGCAAATAATCCAAAAATTTGTATGGAATCAGAAGAGACCCCGAATCGCTAAGGAAATGTTGAAAAACAAAAATAAAGCTGGCGGCATCACGATACCTGATTTCAAGCTTTACTACAAAACTGTGATCACCAAGACAGCATGGTACTGGCATAAAAACAGACACATAGACCAGTGGAACAGAGTAGAGAGCCCAGATATGGACCCTCAACTCTATGGTCAATTAATCTTCGACAAAACAGCAAAAAATATACAGTCTCTTCAATAAATGGTGCTGGGGAAACTGGACAGCTATATGTAGAAGAATGAAACTCGACCATTCTCTTACACCATACACAAAGATAAACTCAAAATGGATAAAAGACCTCAACGTGAGACAGGAATCCATCAGAATCCTAGAGAAGAGCATAGGCAGTAATCTCTTCAATATCAGCCACAGCAACTTCTTTCAAGTTACGTCTCCAAAAGCAAAGGAAACAAAAGCGAAAATAAACTTTTGGGACTTCATCAAAATCAAAAGCTTCTGCATAGCAAAGGAAACAGTCAAAAAACAAAGAGGCAACCCACGGAAATGGGATAAGATATTTGCAAATGACAGTTTGGCCATGGTCGCCAAACTATGGAAAGAACCAAGATGTCCTTCAATGGACGAATGGATAAGGAAGATGTGGTCCATATACACTATGGAGTATTATCCCTCCATCAGAAAGGATGAATACCTAACTTTTGTAGCAACATGGACGGGACTGGAAGAGATTGTGCTGATTGAAATAAGTCAAGCAGAGAGAGCCAATTATCATATGGTTTCACTTATTTGTGGAGCATAACAAATAGCATGGAGGACAAGGGGTGTTAGAGAGGAGAAGGGAGTTGGGGTAAATTGGATAGGGAGGTGAACCACGAGAGACTATGGACTCTGAAAAACAATCTGAGGGTTTTGAAGTTGCGGGGGTTGGGAGGTTGGGGTACCAGGTGGTGGGTATTATAGAGGGCACAGATTGCATGGAGCACTGGGTGTGGTGAAAAATAATGAATACTGTTTTTCTAAAAATAAATAAATTGGAAAAAAAATAAAGCTGAGGCGGCAATCCTTATAAGAGACAAATTCTATTTTAAGCCAAAGACTATAATAAAAAATGAGAAGGGGCACTATATCATACTTAAAGTTCTGTACAAGAAGGTCTAAGAATATTAAATATCTATGCCGCTAACATGGGAACACACAAATATATAAGCCAATTAATAACAAAATCAAAGAAATACATTGACAATAATACAATAATAGTAAGGGACTTTGACAGCCTCCTCACTGAAATGGACAGATCATCTAAGTAAAAGATCAACAAGGAAATAAAGGCTTTAAATGATACACCGGATGAGATGGAAGCCACAGATGTATTCAGAACATTCCACTCCAAGGCAACAATATACACATTCTTCTCTAGTGCACATCAAACATTCTCCAGAATAAGTCACATCCTGGGTCACAAATTGGGTCTCAACTGGTACCAAAGATTGGGATCATTCCCTGCCTATTTTCAGATCACAGTGCTTTGAAAATAGAACTCAATCACAAGAGGAAGTTGGAAATAACTCAAATACATGGAGGCTAAAAAGCATCCTACTAAAGAATGAATGGGTCAACCAGGAAATTAAAGAAGAATTTTTAAAAAATCATGGAAACAATCTGTGCTCCTGAGATTCTTTTTCATAGTCCATAGTCTCTCATGGTTCACCTCCCCTTCCAATTTCCCTCAAAGGCATGAGTTGCATGGAGCACTGGGTGTAGTGCAAAACCAATTAATACTGTTACACTGAAAATAAATTTAAAAATTAAAAAAAAAGATAAATACAATTATAAAACATGATCAATTTTCAAAAAAAATCATGGAAACAAATGAAAATAAAAACACAACCATTCAAAATCTTTGGAGTATACCAATAGACAGTCCTGAGAGGAAAATATATAGCAATACAAGCCTTTCTCAAGAAACAAGAAAGTTCTCAAATATACAACCTAACCCTACACCAAGAGAAGTTGGAGAAAGAACTGAAAATAAAGCCAAAACCCAGCAGGAGGTGAAAAATAAAGATCAGAACATAAATAAATGAATTACCAGAAGAACAGTACAACAGATCAATGAAACTAGGAGATGGTTCTTTGAAATAAATAATAAGACTGATAACCCCCGGGTAGACTTATCCAAAAGAAAAGAGAAATGACCCAAGTTAATAAAATCATAAATGAAAGAGGAGTGATCACAACCAACCAACACACACACACACACACACACACAAAACCCTATGAACAATTATAAGAATATATTATGAACAACTATATGCCAACAATTAGCGGATCTGGAAGAAATGGATGCATTCCTAGAAACCTATATACCACCAAAACCGAATGAGGAAGAAATAGAAAACCTGAACAAACCCATAACCTGTAAAGATGTTGAAACAATCTTCAAAAATCTCCAAACAAACAAGAGCCCAGGGCCAGACGGTTTCCCAGGGGAATTGTACTAAATATTTAAAGAAGAATTAATGCCTATTCTCCTAAACTGTTCCAAAAAATAGAAATGGAAGGAAAACTTCCAAACTCATTTTATGAGGTCAGTATGACGTTGATCCCAAAATCAGACAAAGAGCACACTAAAATGGTGAATTACAGACCAATATCCTGGATGAATGCTGATGCGAAAATTCTCACCAAAATACTAACCAATAGGATCCAACAGCACATTAAAGGAATTATTCACCACTACCAACTGGGATTTATTTCTGGGCTTCAAGGTTGGTTCAACATCTGCAAATCAATCAATGTGATACAATACATTAATAAAAGAAAGAACAAGAACCATATGTTACTCTCAATAGATGCACAAAAAACATTCGGCTAAGTACAGCCTCCTTTATTTTTTTTTTCAGCCTCCTTTCTTGATCAAAACTTTTCACAGTGTAGGGACAGAAGTTACATATCTCAATGTCATCAAAGCCATCTATGAAAAACACACAGCAAATATCATTATCAATGAGTAAAAACTGGGAGCTTTTTACTAAGGTCAGGAACACAGCAAGGTTGTTCCCTATCACCACTGCTATTCAACATAATACTAGAAGTCCTAGCCTCAGCAATCAGACAACAGAAAGAAACAAAAGCCATATGAATCAGCAAAGAAGAAGTCAAACTCTCACTCTCTGAAGATGATATGATTCTTAATGTGGAAAACCCAAAAGACTCCACCCCAAAACTACTAGAACTCATACAGGAAATCAGTAAAGTGTCAGAATGTGAGATCAATGCAAAGAAATCAATTGCTTTTCTGTATACCAACAGCCACACAGAAGAAAGAGAAATAAAGGAGTTGGTCCCAATTACAATTGCACCAAAAATCATAAGATATCTAGGAATAAACCTAACCAAAGAGGCAAAGAATCTGTACTCAGAAAACTATTAAGTACTCATGAAAGAAACTGAGGAAGATGGAAAGAAATGGAAAAACGTTCCATGCCCATAGAATGGAAGAAAAGATATTGTAAAAAATGTCTATGCTACCTAGAGTAACCCACATGTTTAATGCAATACTTATCAAAATACCATCACTTTTTTCAAAGAAATGGAACAAATAATCCTAAAACTTATATGGAATTAGAAAAGACCTCGAATAGCCAGAGGAATTTTGAAGAAGAAAACAAAAGTTGGCAACATCACAATTCTGGACTTCAAGCTCTATTACAAAGCTATAATAATCAAGACAGTATGGTATGGGCACAAAAACAGACACATAGATCAATGGAACAGAAGAGTGAACCCCAAAATAGGCAATCAACTCTATGGTCAACTAATTTTCAACAAGGCAGGAATGAATGTCCAAAGCAGTGGGAAAAAGACAGTCTCTTCAAAAAATGGTGTTGGGAAAACTGGACATCCACATGCAGAAGAATGAATCTGGACCATTTCCTTATACCACACACAGAAATAAACTCAAAATGGATGAAAGACTCTATGTGAGACAGGAATCCATCAAACTCTTTGAGGAGAACACAGGCAACAACCTCTTTGACCTCAGCCACAGCAACTTCTTCCTAGAAACATCTCCAAAGGCAAGGGAAGCAATGGCAAAAATGAACTATTGGGACTTCAACAAGATCAAAATCTTTGGCACAGCAAAGGAAACAGTCAACAAAACCAAAAGACAACCGACAGAATGTGAGAAGATGCCTGGAAATGATACATAGATAAAGGGCTTGTATCCAAAATCTATAAAGAACTTATCAAACTCAACACCCAAAGAACAAATAATACAATCAAGAAATGGGCAGAAGATATGAACAGACCTTTCTGCAAAAAAGACATCCAAATGGCCAACAGACATATGAAAAAGTGGTCAACATCTCTTGGGGTCAGGGAAATACAAATCTAAACTACAGTGAGATATCACCTCACACCAGTCAGAATGGCTACAATTGACAAGTCAGGAAATAACAGATGTTGGCAAGGATGTGGAGAAAGGGGAAACTTCCTACTCGGTTAATGGAAATGCAAGCTGGTGCAGCCATTCTGGAAAACAGTATGGAGGTTGCTCAAAAAGTTGAGAATAGAGCTACCCTATGACCAAGAAATTACACTACTGGGTATTTATCCCAAAGATACAAACATAGTGATTCATAGGGGCATGTATAGCCCAGTGTTTACAGCAGCAATGTCCACAATAGTCAAAGTATGTAAAGAGTCTAGATGTCCATCAGCAGATGAATGGATAAAGAAGATGTGGTATATTTATACAATGAAATAATATGAAGTCATCTAAAAACCGAAATCTTGCCATTTGCAATGATGTGGATGGAACTAGAGGGTATTGTGCTGTCTGGGTGGCTCAGTGGGTTAAGCCTCTGCCTTCGGCTCGGGTTGTGATCTCAGGGTCCTGGGATCGAGTCCCGCGTCGGGCTCTCTGCTCAGCAGGGAGCCTGCTTCCCTCTCTCTCCCTGCCTGCCTCTCAGTCTACTTGTGATTTCTCTCTGTCAAATAAATAAATAAAATCTTTAAAAAAATAAGCAAAATAAATCAATCAGAGAAAGATAATTATATGATTTCACTGATATGAGGAATTTTGGAAGCAAAACAGATGAACATGGGGAAGGGTAGGACAAATGAAATAAGGTAAAAACAGGGAGACAAACCATAAAAGACACTTAATCTCAGGAAACAAACTGAGGGTTGCTGGAGATCAGGTGGGTGAGGGAATGTGGTAACTAGGTTATGGACTTTTGTGAGGGTATGTGTTGTGGTGAGCACTGTGAATTGTGGAAGACTGATGAATCACAGGCCTATACCACTGAAACAAATGATACATTATATATTAATGACAAAAGGGCTTGTATCCAATATCTCTAAAGAACTTATGAAACTCCTCACCCAAAAAGAAAAAAAAATCAAGAGACAGGCAGAGAACATGAACAAATATTTCTCAAAGGAAGACATACAAATGACTAACAGACACATTAAAAAATGCTTAACATCACTCAGCGTAAGGTAAATATCAATCAAAACCACAACAAGATACCACTTCCCACCCCCTCAGAATGGGTAATCTTACAACTCAGAAAAAACACAGATGTTGGCAAGGATGTGGAGAAAGGGAAATCCTCTTTTACTGTTGGTGGGAATGCATCCTAGTGTATGTTAGGGTCCATAATCAAAGGAGTGAGACTGATACAAAGCGAAGGTCAAGCAAAGCTTTATTTCGTGCCAAGCATCGAGAATCAAACTGACCAGTCAGGGCCATCTCTTACAAAGAGGCGACCACTCTCAGCCTCACAGACTAACTTTTATAGTGTAAAGGCCATGTGGTTGATCCTGGCTACACACAGGTGGCCAATGAGATTACAATACACAGAGAAAACTGCATAGTCATGCTAGGTCACACACAGGTGGCCAATTGAATTACAATTCACCCTAGTAGATATTTGAACAAGCCTATCACCTTGGTCAGAACTGGCATAAGGTGGGGCCCACTCTCCTTGGTAACTAGAGAGACAGTATGCACACCCCACTGATTGGATATCTCCACCTGGCCTGACCCACCCTTATATTGGGCTTTGCAAGTAAGTTCCTCTGGAAGGGGAAGGGGCAATCTAAGTTTACTGCATAGGGTCAATCTAAGTTTACTGTATAAACAACAAAATGGATCCCTCTGGCTAAGTAGGCCCTTACAGTTTAGCCACTCCGAAAAACTGTTGAAAGTTTTCTCAAGTAGTGAGAAATAGAGCTACTCTATGACCCAGCAATGGCACTAGAAGGTATTTTTCCAAAGATAATAACATAGTTTTTCAAAGGGACACCTACACTCCAATGTTTATAGCAACAATGTCCACAATAGCCAAAATACGGGAAGAGCCCAGATGTCTGTTGACAGATGAATGGATAAAAATGAGGGGAGATATAGATAGATAGATAGATAGATATAGAAATAGATATAGATATTTAGATATCTAGATACCTATACATATAGGTACATATAGATATATAGATAGAGATATAGATTTCTATATATTTATATGTACATATATATATATATGTACCTATATAGATAACTATATAGATATAGATATCTATATAGATACATATATGTAATGGAATATTACTCAGCTATCAAAAAGAATGTAATGTTTTCATTTGCAATGACATGGATGGATCTAGAGGATATAATGCTAAGTGAAATAAGCCAATAAGAGAAAGACAAATATATAATTTCACTCACATGTGGAATTTAAGAAGCAAAACAGCGAGTGGGAACCAGGAATGAGGAGACAGAGCTGGAGAGTTTTCAATTCATGCTTTTTTATATTTAAAAATTTGGGGGGGGGAGGGCACTTGGGTGGCTCAGTCAGTTAAGACTCTGCCTTTGCCTCATGTCATGATCCCAGGGTCCTGCGATTGAGCCCCGGGTCAGGCTTTTTGCTCAGCAGGAGCCTGTTTCTCCTCTCCCTGTCATTCCCCCTGCTCATACTCTCTCTCTCTCTCTCTCTGTCAAATAAATAAATGAAATCTTAAAAAAAAAGAAAAACCTTGAAAAAAAGAATCCTTTAAAAATAAAAAATAAAAATAAAAATAAATTTGAACCAAGAAAAAAGTAAAAATATATGACCAATTTTTCTATCTGACTGAATATGGAAATTTCTTTTGCAATCACAGATTCTATTTTATTTGGTGAGGCAGGGGGAAGATGATGGAGGAGTAGGGAAACCTATTTGAACCTATCCCCTGAATTGAGCTGGATATCTACCAGACCACTGTGAACACCCATGATATCAACCTGAGATGTAAGAAGATATATCTCCATCTCTACAAACAGTATAACTCTGGCAGTTGGTTTCAAGGTATGAAGAGAGGAGCCATGTTTCTGTGGAGCGATATCAGAGGATAAGTAGAAGGGGGAGAGAGCCTCCATGATCCTACATCACTGGAGCACAAAAGCCTCCTGCACTGGGCACCAGGCACAGACTCGAAGACCAGTTGCAGTGGAGAAAGGACTTTAGGGCAGCCACCCAGACTGAAACCTGGAGCTGTGGAGGCACATGTGTGAACTGGGGCTGGCTGGCAGTTTTAGGAGCATGAAGGGCAGAGACATGCCTAGACTGGAAACAAGGGGTGATGGGTGGTGGTAATTGGGTGACGGCCACTAAGGAGGGCACTTGATATAATGAGCACCGGCTCTTTTATGAGACTGATGAATCACCAAATTCTACCCCGGAAACCTATATGTTAAGTATATTTAATTTAAATTAAAAAAAAAATAAAAAGAATTGGGGCACCTGGGTGGCTCAGTGGGTTAAAGCCTCTGCCTTCGGCTCAGGTCATGATCCCAGAGTCCTGGGATTGAGCCCCACATCGGGCTCTCTGCTCAGAGGGAACCTGCTTCTTCCCCTCTCTCTGCCTGCTTCTCTGCCTACTTGTGATCTCTGTGGAGTAAATAAATAAAATCGTTAAAAAATAAATAAAAAGAATTAAAAATACCAAATGTGAAAAATAAAAAATAGAACAAGACTCTTAATTATAGAGACCAAACTGATGATTTCCAGAGGCAAATGGGGTGGGAGGATAGTTTAAATTCAGATCGGGGATTAAAAAGTGTATTTGCAATGAGCACCACATGATGTATAGAAGTGCTGAATCACCATATTGTACATCTGAAACTAATATAGCCCTGTGTGTTAACTAACTGGAATTAAAATTAATACTTTAAATTTTAATAGTAATTAAAATAAATAAATATATGTGCAGGAGAAAAATGAGTTCACTGATGCATTCTTCTAAACATTTAAAGAAATAATTCCAATAGTGCTGAAACTTCCCACAAAATTGAAGATCAGGGCACACTTCCAGACTCATTTTATGAATCTAGCATTATTCTGATATCATTTCAAGACAAAAAATCTTTACATAAAGAAAACTGTCGGCCATTATGCCTGATAAAAATTGATGCAAAATCCTCAACATTACACCTCAAACTGAATTTAAAATAGTTGTACTCTGACCATATGGGACTTTTCTTGGGATCAATGATGTTTCAAAATATAAATAAATAAATAAAGTTATATGCCACATTAACAAAATAAAAGGTAAAAATCACATGTTTCTTAGAGTCCACAGTCTCTCATGCTTTACTCAGCTTAATCTCCTCCAGTCCTGTCCATGTTGATACAAAAGTTGGGTATTCATCCTTTCTGATGGAGGCATAATATTCCCTTGTATATATGCACCATATCTTCTTTAAACATTCGTCTGTTGAAGGGCATCTTAACTCTTTTCACAGTTTGGCGACTGTGGCCATTGCTGCTATGAACATTGGGGTACAGATGACCCTTCTTTCCACTACATCTGTATTTCTGGGGTAAATACCCAACATTGCAATTCCAGGGTCATAGAGTAGCTCTAGGTGTGGTGCATAAACAATGAATCTTGAAACACTGAAAAATAAAATAAACTCATTGAAATGTACATTTAAAAAATCACATGTTAAGTGACTAGGAAAATGACCAATTAAGACATCTTCCACTTATAGCCCCCTCAACAACAATAGGCATTCACTCATGGACAACATTGCTTGTGTGAGTGCTGTGGCATTCAGCACCATACTCCAATGACCAGAAGTATTCTTGACTTGTGCATTATGCAATAGGCATACAGATCTTGGTCCCGTCTGTGGACTCTTCAGTGGCAGTGTCCATCTCCAGCTCTTTTCACCCCTGGTGCAATGTCCCCTGTAGAAGACTGTATTAAGCAATCACCCACACAAGAAATCCCTTTATAGGAAACCCTACTCCTAAGAGAAAAGTTCCAGGACATCGTTGGAACAAAATAATACAAGTGTGGAACTTTAGAGGGAGTGAAGGGAAGAATTTGATTTTACCAGTATCATCCTTTTCTAAGAGGCAGAGTTCAGGCCAAGATAGAAATTCTTATTCTGCAATTTCTCCCATAAGGGAAAATGGAAGCCGTTAAGTCAGTGCCTGGCTTCTGCAGCTGTGCAGGACACTGCCAAATAGGCCATTCTTCTTTCACAACATCCAGAATATGGAATAACAATTTGTAGGACTTGTGCATGGGAAGAGGCTGTTAGAATGGCAGATAGGACACTTGAATGGCAAAAGGGACATCAGTTCTACTAAATGCATCACAGACACTTTTAAGAAGTTAGCTCATAAGCCTCTGGGGAGACCCAAACTATGGATCATCCCAATTGTCCCCAAGGTACCCTTAGTGCTTCAAGCTCCTCACCCACATCCCTGTCTTTTAACCTACCTACTCATGTTTCCAACAGCAGTAAAAACACGCTTTGGCAGTTAGGTACTGAGCACAGCAGAACACTGCAATGGATTTGCAGGCATGAGAGACCACAAGATTGACTTTAGCTTCACCATTGTTAAAACAAAATGGAGTCTTGTTAGTACACAGCCTGGTGCAATGCATGATTGTGTGAAGGCATACAAATTTAAGAATTCTTCCACAAGAGGGAGCAAGACGCATAGAGTAGCCACATCCATAGAAAGTCTAGGAAACATTTAGAACCCTTAGCAAGATATGGTAAAAGGCATTGTAGGTGTTGTATCAACATGGACAGGATTCAGGGAGATTATGCTGAGTGAAATAAGTCAATCAGAGGAAGTCAGTTATCATACGTTTCACTTACTTGTGGGGCATAAGGAATAACATGGAGGACATTAGGAAAAGAAAAGGAAAAGTGCATTTGGAGGAAATCGGAGGGGAAGCCAAACCATGAGAGACTGTGGACTCTGAGAAATAAACATTGTTTTGGAAGGGAGTGTGTGGGGGGATGTATGAGCCTGGTGGTGGGTAGTAAGGAGGGCAGCTATTGCATGTAGCACTGGGTGTGGTGCATAAACAATGAATCTTGGAATACTGAAAAAATGAAATAAAATTTAAAAATAAATAAAATAAATTCAAAAATAAAAAGAGTAAAGTCTAAAATTGCTACCATAAATAAGAAAAAAAAAAGACATTATTGGGGATGCCTGGGTGGCTCAGAAAGCTGCAGGACCCACTTCATCTTTTGTTATCTTCCAAGAGCCCCCTAATCACGGAGAACTCCAAGGTTACCCAGCGCACACCCACTTCAACTTTAGCTTTCCTGCCAAGGGTTCCATCTGCCCTGGCTTGATGGAGATCCTGGCTTGCAACCACTTCAGCTTTACCAGTCCGGCCACAGCATCTTCTACCCTGAGAAACTTAGGAAAACCCTGGCTCATGCCTACTTCATTTCTGGCAGTCACACCAAAGTGGCCACAGAACATTGCCTGGGACCCTCAGTCTATGAATGCCAAAGATCCAGCCAGCCAGCCAAAGTCACAAGGCACACGCTGTCTACATAGGGGACAACCATAAACAAGATCATTCCTATTAGGTTAGTGGTAGCTATTACTAGTAGCTATTATGGCTAATCAGAGTGAAAAAAAAAAAGAGAAGATACAGAAAGTGGAGCAGAATGAGGAGACAGAGGAATATGCTCCCCCCCCAAAAGAACTAGACAAAACCTCAGAAAAAGTATTAAATAAAACATGGATAAGCAATATGTCTGACAACGAGTTCAAACTAATGGCCAAATGGTCATGAGAATGTTCAGCACACTGGAGAAAAGAACGGATGAATTCAGTGAGAACATCAACAAAGAGACAGAAAATATTTTTTTTAAAACAGTGGAGAATAATACAATACCTGAAATGAAAAATACACTAGAGGGAATCAAGAGTAGATTAGGGGATCCAGAAGAATGAATCAACAATCTGGAAGAAAGTGTGATGAATATCACCCCAGCTAAATGACAAAATTATAAAATAACTAAAAAGAAGTAGCAGTAGTAGTACTAGTAGTAGTAGTAGTAGAGGAAGTAGTAGTAGAGGAAGTAGTAGTACAGGAAGAAGATTGGTTAAGGGATCTCTTAACATCATACAAACATCATACAAACATTCTTTCCCAGAAAGAAAAGGAGTGGCAGAAAACTTATTTGAAGAAATAACAGCTGAAATTTGCTTAGTCTGGGGAAAGTAGCAGATAAGGATAGAGGAAGCAAATTTATCGTGATACAACACATTTATGTAATGAAGGATAAAAATTATGTCATCTCAAAAGACACAGAAAAAACATTGGACAAAATTCAATTATCCATTCATGATTAAAAAAAAAAAACTTTCGACAAAGTGAGTTTAGAGGAAATATACCTCAACATAATAAAGGCCACATATGGTAAAAAGGGAGCTAACATTCAATTGTGAAAAATTGAGAGCATTTCATTTGGGGTCAAGAAAAAGACAGAAAGGAGTTAAAATGATGGAGGAGTAGGGAGACCCTAGGCTGGCATCATCCCTCAAACACAGCTAGATAAATATCAAATCATTTTGAACACCTACCTGAGGATGGAGAGAGTAAAAATGCACAAAGAGAGGTGAAAAAGCACCACATCTTAGAAGTTAGGAGTGGCTGATACTTGAATTAAGGAAGAGAAGAGCTGTGGGTGTTGTGATGGGGATGGAGCCATGATCACAGAGACAAGAATGAGACAGAAAGAAAAAGAGAAAGTAGAAGTGTTTTCAGGGAATAACACAACAAAAACTCTTCCCCAAAACCACTGACTGCGAAAAAGAGAGGGGCTGATTACCACAAGTTGTTTTGTTTGTTTGTTCATTTGTTTGTTTAAGTTAAATTAGCCTACATATAGTATATCATTAGGTTTATTTTTTAAGATTTTATTTATTTATTTAACAGACAGAGATCACAAATAGGCAGAAAGGCAGGCAGAGAGGGAGGGGGAAGCAGGCTCCCTGCTAAGCAGAGAGCCTGATGCAGGGCTTGATCCCAGGACCCTGGAATCATGACCTGAGCTGAAGGCAGAGGCTTAACCCACTGAGCCACCCAGGCGCCCCAATCATTAGTTTTTGATATAGGGTTCAATGATTCATTAGTTGTGTGTAAACCTGGTGTTAGTCTCATCACATACCCTCCTTAATGAGCATCACTCAGTTACCCCATCCCTCAACCTCCTCCCTTCTGCAACCCTTAGTTTGTTTCCCAGGTCAAGAGTCTCTAATGGTTTGTCTTCCTCTGTGATTTCTTCTCATTCAGTTTTCTCTCCCTTCCCCTATGGTCCTCTGCATTATTCCTTATATCCTGCATATGAGTGAAATGATATGGTAATTGTCTTTTTCTGATTGGCTTATTTCAGTTAGCATAATTCCCTCCAGTTCCATCCATGTTGATGCAAATGGTGGGTATCCATCCTTTCTGATGGCTGAGTAATATTCCATGGTTTATATGAACCTCATCTTCCTTATCCACTCATCTGTTGAGGGACATCCTGACTCCTTCCACAGTTTGGCCATTGAGAATACCACAGGTTTTTATTAACAGAGGAGCACAGAGTCTGAAGATTTCAAGGTCCATGCCTTTGCCAGGCTTGAGCCTTGTGGGCTTAGCAGTGCTCCAAGAGGAAAAAGGACAGAGACCAGGGAATGGGCAGGATGGTGTGAGGATCACCTAGGTTGCATGTGGAGAAGAAGTTCCCATTTGGAGTACATTTGGGAGAGGAGACACAACATCTCCGGGGAGCAAAATACACAGTGAGCAACACTGAGCTGACCCATTCACTAACATACAAACAGGAATGCTGGCTGAGGGCAGTGAGCCTTGAGGTTGGTGTTCTGCTGCACTTAACCATAAACTGCAAACCATTGAGAGGTCCTGCAACCGATCTCTGGGACAAACCCCCAAATGACCCCAAAGCAGTAAGAACAAACCACAGAGGTTCAGCATGGATCCATGCCACATGGATCTCCAAAACTTGGAGTTTTAAAACCCAGCCTCTCACCTGAGATAAAATGTAGAAATGCAGTGCTGCCTGCCAGGCAGAAATCTCAGACACAGGCAGGGTGAAGGCAGGGATATGGCAAAAGGCCGGGACACAAGACAAGTGATTATTTGCTCTCATGTGAGGACTTCCTGAAGAGCAGTGGGCACAAAATCCCCACTCCAGAGATGAGAGTGAGGTGATGTCATTTTCACCCTACCCCTAAGAACTGACTGACAGGAGAGCAAAACACAACCACAAAAGGGAAGGACAGAGCTTACACCAAGCACCTCCTCCTTGCACCTTGAAAGTGCATCGCCACTACAGTAAGTCCACCTGAGAATCAGAGCAATAGGCTCCTCTCCCAGAAAACCAGCATGAAACCCTTGCATGCACCATGTCTGCTGATCATAGAGTATCACAAACCTTCAGTTCTAGGGAAAATAGGAATTTTATTTGTATTTTTATTTTATTATTATTTATTTTAAATCATTTATTCAAATTCATTATTTTTTTAATTTTAATTTATTTTCCCTTTTAGATCTAGCTTCTTTAACAAACAGACCAAATCACATTCTGATATACCATCTCTTCATTTTTTTTTTAACCACAACAAAATTATGAGATGAAGAGTTCATCCCTAAAGAAAGAACAGGAAAAGTAAGGAGTTAAGATGGCCAAGGGGATGCTAAGATGGCTTAGAGGATGCTAAGTATTTCTGGTCCCTGGAATTCAGTTAGAGAATTATCAAATCATTCTGAATATCTGTGAAATCAGTCAAAGATCTGAGAAAAGAAATGATGTAATTCTACAAATAGAAAAGTGATCCCTTTTTTAAAGACAGGCAGGATGGAGACTTGAGCCCAGGATGATATATCAGAGGAGGCAGCAGTGGGGAAGGGTCCAACGTAAGAAGGTTAAGGTAAAAGATTATAAGCAGTGGAAGGAAGAACTTTTGTATGTCAGTTGTTGTGGGAGAAATGGCTGGACTAAAGGTGTTCAGGTGGTGAAGTGGGGTGGAATCCCAAGTAGAAGAGCATGGTCTCAGGATGCCTGGGGTTTGATGAATAATAAGGGTGCTTGAGTGCAGGCATTGGAGCAGGGAAGCGGGCTGAAAACAGCGAGGCTAGGTGGTGTCTTTCTGCTCAGTATTGCCATAAACTGTGACCCACTGCAGGATCCCATGACAATGTTCCCAGAAGGGGCCCAGGAAAAGGCAGAAGTGTGGTGAGATCCCCTTCCCTCCTCCAGAGGAACAGCATGGGTCCAGGCTGCAGGAGTCCCTAAAATATGGATACTTGAAACTTAGTGACATGCCTGAGGGGGAAAAAAAAACTTGGTCACAGGACAGGTGAACAAAGAGTTCAGATAGAAACTACAGAGAACATTTTTCCATGTGTCTGATAGCCATTTGTATGCCCTCATTGGAGAAGTGTCTGTTCATATCGTCTGCCCATTTTTTGATATGATTATCTGTTTTCTGTGTGTTGAGTTTGAGGAGTTCTTTATAGATCCTGGATATCAACCTTTTGTCTGTACCGTCATTTGCAAATATCTTCTCCGATTCCGTGGGTTGCCTCTTTGTTTTCTTGACTGTTTCCTTTGCTGTGCAGAAGCTTTTGATCTTGATGAAATCCCAGAAATTCATTTTCGCTTTTGTTTCCTTTGCCTTTGGAGACATATCTTGAAAGAAGTTGCTGTGGCTGATGTCGAAGAGGTTACTGCCTATGTTCTCCTCTAGGATTCTGATGGATTCCTGTCTCACATTGAGGTCTTTTATCCATTTTGAGTTTATCTTTGTGTACAGTGTAAGAGAATGGTCAAGTTTCATTCTTCTACTCCAATGAGGACATACAAATGGCTATCAGACACATGAAAAAAATGTTCATCATCACTAGCCATTAGGGATATTCAAATTAAAACCACATTGAGGTACATATAATACATATAATGACATATAATAGTGAAGCTTGCAAATTTCAAAGATAAAGAGAAAATCCTGAAAGCAACTAAGGACAAGAGGTCCTTAACCTACAATGGAATACATACAAGGCTGGCAACATATCTGTCCACAGAGACCTGACAGGCCATAAAAGACTGGCATGCTATATTCAATGTACTACATGGGAAAAATATGCAACCTAACAATACTCTATCCAGCAAGGCTGTCATTCAGAGTAGAAGGAGAGATAAAGAGTTTCCAGGATAAACAGAAACTAAAAGAATTTGTGATCACTAAACCAAGATAATATTTAGGGTCAAGAAAATATTTAGGGGACACTTTCAGCAAAGAGAAATCCCAAACATAACAAAGACCAGAAAAGAACAGAGAAAATCTACAAGAACAGTGACTTTACAGGTAATACAGCAGACAAAATTCACATCTTTCAATAATTAGTCTAAATGTAAATACATTAAATGCCCCCAATAAAAGACAAGAATATCAGATTGGAAAAAAATCCATTGATATGCTGTCTACAAGAGACTCATTTTAGACAGAAAGACACCTCCAGATTCAAAGTGAAGGGATCCAAATCATTTAACATGCTAATGGACATCAAAAGAAACGTGGAGTAGCAAACCTTATATGAGACAAATTCAATTTTAAAACAAAGACTAATAAGAGATGAAAAAGGGGGGACAAGATGGCGGGGTACTAGGAAGAGGCGTCTTTTCAGCTGGTACCCCAAAGTGAGCTGATTACCTACCAAAGAACTCCGATCACCCATGAAATCAGCCTGAGATCAGAATTATACACGTCTGGATCTCTACAGGGGCAGAAGACACCAGTGAGCAGGTAAAGCGGAATGGGAACAGCGGACTGATATCGGAAGATAAACAAAAGGGGGAGGGAGCCACCAGAGGCGACCAGTGCAAAAGTAATACCCCGATACGAGCGAGAGTGCCCTGTGTCTGGTGACCAGCATTAACTTGGAGACTGGTTGAAAGCACTCCAAAAGAGCAAAGGATCGCGGGGGCAAATTGTGGGAATCGGGGCAGCTAGGGACAGGGGCTTAAGTCCCCGGTCCCAGACGGCCTCCCCGGCGCGGAGGCAGAGAGAGTGCGGCGGAGAAACCGGCTCCTGGTCCCTAAGCCGCCAGCGCGCCCCAGAGCGCGGGGGTTCAGGCTCCTGTGAGGGGATGGGAGTTGCGCCGGTCTGCAGAACGCGCACTAGCCCTACCACAAAGCTTGAGATGCGCGCACGTCCCTCCAGCTCTCCTGGGTTTCTAAGGCCCAGGGGCACTTCCTGACCCGCGCCATTGTTTCAAAGTCTAAGACGCGCGCTCGAAACTCTTCCCCAGACAGAGGCGCGCAAAAGCCCAGCCTGCGGCTTACGGACCAGCGCCCCTTTCTCAGGGCCCAGACGCGCGCCCGACCCACAGCCGCCTCTGAAAAGAGGTGCGTGCAAGTCGGGCACTCCCAGCCCGGGCTGGCGGCAAAATCTCAGTGTGTGATCACTGCTTGGAACCTCTCTGGCGGTCAGGAGCTCCCAGACAGCCTCCACTGCCTTGGTTTTGGGGACGAGCAAAAGATCCTGCGCCCCCAGGGTCTGCAACTTGGAACCTGCACTGCCAGTGTCCAAGGGGGAATTTATTCAGCTTCTGCACCCAGACTGAGGCTTCTCTCTGAGACGGAGATCAGGAAGTGTTCCAGGGTGCACCTTGACTGCACCAGAGTTGATACATCCAGCTACATCTGTTCAGTCTTCTCCCACCAAAATGACTAGGAGGAGGAATGCCCAACAGAAGAAAAATACAGAGGATGCACCTTCTGCAACAGAGCTAATGGCTATCAACATAGACAATATGTCGGAAAGAGAATTCAGGCTAACAATTATCCAGGCAATAGCTAGGTTGGAGAAAGCCATGGATGACCAAACAGAATTGATTAGGGCCGAACTGAAAGCGACCAGACAGGATGTTCACAATATTAGGGCGGAGCTTAAAGCTACCAGGGAGGAGGTCCACAATGCTCTCAATGAGTTCCAATCTAATCTAAACTCTCTCAAAGCTAGGGTAACTGAGACAGAAGATAGAATTAGTGATCTGGAAGACAAACAGATAGAGAGAAAGGATAAGGAGGAAGCCTGGAACAAACAGCTTAGATCCCACGAAAGCAGAATCAGGGAAATAAATGATGCCATGAAGCGTTCCAACGTCAGAATTATTGGAATTCCTGAAGGGGAGGAGAAAGAAAGAAGTCTAGAAGATATCGTGGAAAAAGTCCTTCAGACCGAAGGCTAGGGACCTAATCAATACAGACATTGGTAATATGTCAGATCTAGAGTTCAAAATGACAATTCTCAAGGTTATAGCCGGGCTTGAAAAAGGCATGGAAGATATTAGAGAAACCCTCTCTAGAGATATAAAAGCCCTTTCTGGAGAAATAAAAGAACTAAAATCTAACCAAGTTGAAATCAAAAAAGCTATTAATGAAGTTCAATCAAAAATGGAGGCTCTCACTGCTAGGATAAATGAGGCAGAAGAAAGAATTAGCTATATAGAAGACCAAATGACAGAGAATAAAGAAGCTGAGCAAAAGAGGGACAAACAGCTACTGGACCATGAGGGGAGAATTCGAGAGATAAGTGACACCATAAAACGAAACAACATTAGAATAATTGGGATTCCAGAAGAAGAAGAAAGAGAGAGGGGAGCAGAAGGTATACTGGAGAGAATTATTGGGGAGAATTTCCCCAATATGGCAAAGGGAACGAGCATCAAAATTCAGGAGGTTCAGAGAACGCCCCTCAAAATCAATAAGAATAGGTCCACACCCCGTCACCTAATAGTAAAATTTACAAGCGTTAGTGACAAAGAGAAAATCCTGAAAGCAGCCCGGGAAAAGAAGTCTGTAACATACAATGGTAAAAGTATTCGACTGGCAGCGGACTTATCCACAGAGACCTGGCAGGCCAGAAAGAGCTGGCATGATATTTTCAGAGCACTAAACGAGAAAAACATGCAGCCAAGAATACTATATCCAGCTAGGCTATCATTGAAAATAGAAGGAGAGATTAAAAGCTTCCAGGACAAACAAAAACTGAAAGAATTTGCAAACACAAAAACCAGCTCTACAGGAAATACTGAAAGGGGTCTTCTAAGCAAAGAGAGAACCTACAAGTGGTAGATCAGAAAGGAACAGAACAAAATACAGTAACAGTCACCTTACAGGCAATACAATGGCACTAAAATCATATCTCTCAATAGTTACCATGAATGTTAATGGGCCAAATGCCCCAACCAAAAGACACAGGGTATCAGAATGGATAAAAAAACAAAACCCATATATATGTTGCCTACAAGAAACTCATTTTAAACCCGAAGACACCTCCAGACTTAAAGTGAGGGGGTGGAAAAGAATTTACCATGCTAATGGACATCAGAAAAAAGCAGGAGTGGCAATCCTTATATCAGATCAATTAGATTTTAAGCCAAAGACTATAATAAGAGATGAGGACGGACACTATATCATACTCAAAGGGTCTGTCCAACAAGAAGATCTAACAATTTTAAATATCTATGCCCCCAACGTGGGCGCAGCAAACTATATAAACCAATTAATAAAAAAATCAAAGAAACACATCAACAATAATACAATAATAGTAGGGGACTTTAACACTCCCCTCACTGAAATGGACAGATCATCCAAGCAAAAGATCAACAGGGAAATAAAAGCCTTAAATGATACACTGGATGAGATGGACATCACAGATATATTCAGAACATTTCATCCCAAAGCAACAGCATACACATTCTTCTCTAGTGCACATGGAACATTCTTCAGAATAGATCACATCCTCGGTACTAAATCAGGACTCAACCGGTATCAAAAGATTGGGATCATTCCCTGCATATTTTCAGACCACAATGCTCTGAAGCTAGAACTCAACCACAAGAGGAAGTTTGGAATGAACACAAATACATGGAGACTAAACAGCATCCTTCTAAAGAATGAATGGGTCAACCGGGAAATTAAAGAAGAACTGAAAAAAATCATGGAAACAAATGATAATGAAAATACAACGGTTCAAAATCTGTGGGACACAACAAAGGCAGTCCTGAGAGGAAAATACATAGCGGTACAAGCTTTTCTCAAGAAACAAGAAAGGTCTCAGGTACACAACCTAACCCTACACCTAAAGGAGCTGGAGAAAGAACAAGAAAGAAACCCTAAGCCCAGCAGGAGAAGAGAAATCATTAAGATCAGAGCAGAAATCAATGAAATAGAAACCAAAAAAACAATAGAACAAATCAACCAAACTAGGAGCTGGTTCTTTGAAAGAATTAATAAAATTGATAAACCCTTGGCCAGACTTATCAAAAAGAAAAGAAAAGGACCCAAATAAATAAAATCATGAATGAAAGAGGAGAGATCACAACTAACACCAAAGAAATACAAACTATTATAAGAACATATTATGAGCAACTCTACGCCAACAAATTTGACAATCTGGAAGAAATGGATGCATTCCTAGAAACATATAAACTACCAAAATTGAACCAGGAAGAAATAGAAAGCCTGAACAGACCCATAACCAGTAAGGAGATTGAAACAGTCATTAAAAATCTCCAAACAAACAAAAGCCCAGGGCCAGATGGTTTCCCGGGGGAATTCTACCAAACATTTAAAGAAGAACTAATTCCTATTCTCCTGAAACTGTTCCAAAAAATAGAAATGGAAGGAAAACTCCCAAACTCATTTTATGAGGCCAGCATCACCTTGATCCCAAAACCAGACAAGGATCCCATCAAAAAAGAGAGCTATAGACCACTAACCTTGATGAACACAGATGCAAAAATTCTCACCAAAATACTAGCCAATAGGATTCAACAGTACATTAGAAGGATTATTCACCACGACCAAGTGGGATTTATCCCAGGGCTGCAAGGTTGGTTCAACATCCACAAATCAGTCAATGTGATACAACACATCAATAAAAGAAAGAACAAGAACCATATGAAACTCTCAATAGATGCTGAAAAAGCATTTGACAAAGTACAGCATCCCTTCCTAATCAAAACTCTTCAAAGTGTAGGGATAGAGGGCACATACCTCAATATCATCAAAGCCATCTATGAAAAACCCACCGCGAATATCATTCTCAATGGAGAAAAACTGAAAGCTTTTCCACTAAGGTCAGGAACACAGCATGGATGTTCATTATCACCACTGCTATTCAACATAGTACTAGAAGTCCTAGCCTCAGCAATCAGACAACAAAAGGAAATTAAAGGCATCCAAATCGGCAAAGAAGAAGTCAAATTATCACTCTTCGCAGATGATATGATACTCTATGTGGAAAATCCAAAAGACTCCACTCCAAAAATGCTAGAACTTATACAGGAATTCAGTAAAGTGTCAGGATATAAGATCAATGCACAGAAATCAGTTGCATTTCTCTACACCAACAACAAGACAGAAGAAAGAGAAATTAAGGAGTCAATCCCATTTACAATTGCACCCCAAACCATAAGATACCTAGGAATAAACCTAACGAAAGAGGCTAAGAATCTATACTCAGAAAACTATAAAGTACTCATGAAAGAAATTGAGGAGGACACAAAGAAATGGAAAAATGTTCCATGCTCCTGGATTGGAAGAATAAATATTGTGAAAATGTCTATGCTACCTAAAGCAATGTACACATTTAATGCAATTCCTATCAAAGTACCATCCATCTTTTTCAAAGAAATGGAACAAATAATTTTAAAATTTATATGGAACCAGAAAAGACCTCGAATAGCCAAAGGGATATTGAAAAACAAAGCCAAAGTTGGTGGCATCACAATTCCGGACTTCAAGCTTTATTACAAAGCTGTCATCATCAAGACAGCATGGTACGGGCACAAAGACAGACACATAGACCAATGGAACAGAATAGAGAGCCCAGAAATAGACCCTCAACTCTATGGTCAACTAATCTTCGACAAAGCAGGAAAGAATGTCCAATGGAAAAAAGACAGCCTCTTCAATAAATGGTATTGGGAAAATTGGACAGCCACGTGCAGAAAAATGAAATTGGACCATTTCCTTATACCACACACAAAAATAGATTCAAAATGGATTAAGGACCTCAATGTGAGAAAGGAATCCATCAAAATCCTTGAGGAGAACACAGGCAGCAACCTCTTCGACCTCAGCCGCAGCAACATCTTCCTAGGAACATCGCCAAAGGCAAGGGAAGCAAAGGCAAAAATGAACTTTTGGGATTTCATCAAGATCAAAAGCTTTTGCACAGCAAAGGAAACAGTTAACAAAATCAAAAGACAAGTGACAGAATGGGAGAAGATATTTGCAAACGACATATCAGATAAAGGACTAGTGTCCAAAATCTATAAAGAACTTAACAAACTCAACACCCAAAGAACAAATAATCCAATCAAGAAATGGGCAGAGGACATGAACAGACGTTCCTGCAAAGAAGACATCCAGATGGCCAACAGACACATGAAAAAGTGCTCCATATCACTCGGCATCAGGGAAATACAAATCAAAACCACAATGAGATATCACCTCACACCAGTCAGAATGGCTAAAATCAACAAGTCAGGAAATGACAGATGCTGGCGAGGATGCGGAGAAAGGGGAACCCTCCTACACTGTTGGTGGGAATGCAAGCTGGTGCAACCGCTTTGGAAAACAACATGGAGGTTCCTCAGAATGTTGAAAATAGAACTGCCCTATGACCCAGCAATTGCACTACTGGGAATTTACCCTAAAGATACAAACGTAGTGATCCAAAGGGGCACGTGCACCCGAATGTTTATAGCAGCAATGTCCACAATAGCCAAACTATGGAAAGAACCTAGAAGTCCATCAACAGATGAATGGATCAAGAAGATGTGGTATATATACACAATGGAATACTATGCAGCCATCAAAAGAAACGAAATCTTGCCATTTGCGACAACATGGATGGAACTAGAGCGTATCATGCTTAGCGAAATAAGTCAAGCGGAGAAAGACAACTATCATATGATCTCCCTGATATGAGGAAGTGGTGATGCAACATGGGGGCTTAAGTGGGTAGGAGAAGAATACATGAAACAAGATGGGATAGGGAGGGAGACCAACCATAAGTGACTCTTAATCTCACGAAACAAACTGTGGGTTGCTGGGGGGAGGGGGGTTGGGAGAAGGGGGGTAGGGTTATGGACATTGGGGAGGGTATGTGCTTTTGGGTAATTGGAAGGGGAGATGAACCATGAGAGACTATGGACTCTGAAAAACAATCTGAGGGGTTTGAAGTGGCGGGGGGGTGGGAGGTTGGGGTACCAGGTGATGGGTATTATAGAAGGCACAGCTTGCATGGAGCACTGGGTGTGGTGAAAAAATAATGAATACTGTTTTTCTGAAAATAAATAAATTGGAAAAAAAAAAAAAGAAAAAGTCCTTCAGAAAAATTTCCGAATCTCGCGAGTGAAACCAGCGTTCATGTACTAGAGGCTGAACGGTCTCCACCCAAGATTATACACTCCAAAAAAACATCACGACACCTGATAGTCAAACTGAGGAATTATAATTGTAGGTATAATCTCTTGAAAGCCGCCAGGGCAAAGAGGCTCCTTACTTACAGAGGGAAGCCCATCAGAATAACGTCAGACCTGTCCACAGAGACCTGGCAAGCCAGAAGAGGCTGGCAAGATATATTCAGGGCACTAAATGAGAAGAACATGCAGCCAAGAATACTTTATCCAGCAAGACTGACATTCAAAATGGATGGAGAGTTAAAGAGTTTCCAAGACCGGCAAGGCTTAAAAGACTATGCAACCACCTAGCTGACACTGCATGAAATATTAAGGAGGGTTCTATAAAAGAGGAAAAATCCCAAGAATAGCATTCAACAGAAATATAGAGACATTCTACAGAAAGAAAGACTTCAAAGGTAACTCGATGTCAATAAAAACGTATCTATCAATAATCACTCTCAATGTGAATGGCCTAAATGCACCCATAAAACGGCACAGGGTTGCAGATTGGATAAAACGACAGGACCCATCCATATGCTGTCTACAAGAGACCCATTTTGAACCTAAAGATACACGCAGACTGAAAGTGAAGGGGTGGTGAAGCATCTTTCATGCCAATGGGACTCAAAAGAAGGCTGGGGTAGCGATTCTCATATCAGATAAATTAGACTTCAAACTAAAGACTGTAGTCAGAGATACAGAAGGACACTACATAATCCTTAAAGGGACTATCCACCAAGATGATCTAACAATTGTAAATATCTATGCTCCAATATGGGAGCAGCCAATTACTTAAGAAAACTGTTAATCAAGATAAAGAGTCATATTGATATGCATACACTAATCGTAGGAGATCTTAACACGCCTCTTTCAGTACTAGACAGATCACAGAAGCAGAAAATCAATAAAGAAACAAGAGCATTGAATGACACATTGGACCAGATGGACCTCATAGATATATACAGAACATTCCACCCTAAAACAGCAGAATACTCATTCTTCTCAAGTGCACACGGAACCTTCTCCAGAATAGACCACATACTGGGTCACAAATCAGGACTCAACCGATACCAAAAGACTGACATTATTCCCTGCATATTCTCAGATCACAATGCTTTGAAACTGGAGCTCAATCACAAGGAAAAGTTCAGAAGGAACTCAAACACCTGGAAGCTAAAGACCACCTTGCTTAAGAATGCTTGGATCAACCAGGAGATCAAAGAAGAACTGAAACAATTCATGGAAACCAATGAGAATGAAGACACTTCGGTCCAAAACATATGGGATACAGCAAAGGCGGTCCTAAGGGGAAAATATATAGCCATCCAAGCCTCGCTCAAAAAAATTGAAAAATCCAGAACACACCAGCTGTCTCTACACCTTAAAGAACTGGAGGATCAACAACAAATCAAACCAACTCCACACGTAAGAAGGGAAATCATCAAAACTAGAGCTGAGATCAATGAGGGAGAAACCAGAGATACAGTAGAACGTATCAATGAAACTAGAAGCTGGTTTTTTGAAAGAATCAATAAGATCGATAAGCCACTGGCTACACTAATCCGAAAGAAAAGAGAGAAATCCCAAATTCATAAAATTATGAATGAAAAGGGAGAGATCACAACTAACGCCAAGGAAGTAGAAACAATCATCAGAAGTTATTACGAACAGTTATATGCCAATAAGCTTAGCAACCTAGATGAAATGGATGCATTCCTGGAAAAATATAAACTACCAAAATTGAACCAGGAAGAAATCGACAACCTGAATAGACCGATATCTAATAACGAGATTGAAGCCGTGATCAAAAATCTCCCAAAAAACAAGAGCCCAGGACCTGACGGATTCCCTGGGGAATTCTTCCAAACCTTCCAAGAAGAAATAACACCTATTCTCCTGAAGCTGTTTCAAAAAATTGAAGCAGAAGGAAAACTTCCAGACTCTTTCTATGAAGCCAGCATTACCCTGATCCCCAAAACAGGCAAGGACCCTACCAAAAAGGAGAATTTCAGACCAATATCACTGATGAATATGGATGCTAAGATTCTCAACAAGATCCTAGCCAACAGGATCCAACAACACATTAAAAAGATTATCCACCATGATCAGGTGAGATTCATCCTTGGGCTACAAGGATGGTTCAACATTCGTAAATCAATCAATGTGATACAACAAATTAATATGAGAAGAGAGAAGAACCACATGGTCCTCTCAATTGATGCAGAAAAAGCATTTGACAAAATCCAACATCCGTTCCTGATTAAAACGCTTCAAAGTATAGGGATAGAGGGAACATTCCTGAACCTCATCAAATCTATCTATGAAAGACCCACAGCAAATATCATCCTCAATGGGAAAAAGCTTGCAGCCTTCCCATTGAGATCAGGAACAAGACAAGGATGCCCACTATCACCACTCTTGTTCAACATAGTATTAGAAGTCCTACCAACAGCAATCAGACAACAAAGAGAAATAAAAGGTATCCAAATTAGTAATGAAGAAGTCAAACTCTCTCTCTTCGCAGATGGCATGATTCTTTATATGGAAAACCCAAAAGACTCCACCCCCAAACTACTAGAACTCATACAGCAATTAAGCAGCGTGGCAGGATACAAAGTCAATGTGCAGAAATCAGTGGCTTTCTTATACACTAACAATGAAAATACAGAAAGGGAAATTAGAGAATCGATTCCATTTACTATAGCACCAAGAACCATAAGATACCTGGGAATAAACCTAACTAAAGAGGTAAAGGATCTATACTTGAGGAACTATAGAACACTCATGAAAGAAATTGAAGAAGACACAAATAGATGGAAGACAATTCCATGCTCTTGGATCAGAAGAATAAACATTGTTAAAATGTCTCTACTGCCTAGAGCAATCTATACTTTTAATGCCTTTCCGATCAAAATTCCACCGACATTCTTCAAAGAGCTGGAGCAAATAATCCTAAAATTTGTATGGAATCAGAAGAGACCCCGAATCGCTAAGGAAATGTTGAAAAACAAAAATAAAGCTGGCGGCATCACCTTACCTGATTTCAAACTTTATTACAAAGCTGTGATCACCAAGACAGCATGGTACTGGCATAAAAACAGACACATAGACCAGTGGAATAGAGTAGAGAGCCCTGATATGGACCCTCAACTCTATGGTCAATTAATCTTCGACAAAACAGGAAAAAATATACAGTGGAAAAAAGACAGTCTCTTCAATAAATGGTGCTGGGAAAACTGGACAGCTATATGTAGAAGAATGAAACTCGACCATTCTCTTACACCGTACACAAAGATCAACTCAAAATGGATAAAAGACCTCAACGTGAGACAGGAATCTATCAGAATCTTAGAGGAGAACATAGGCAGTAATCTCTTTGATATCAGCCACAGCAACTTCTTTCAAGATATGTCTCCAAAGGCAAAGGAAACAAAAGCGAAAATAAACTTCTGGGTCTTCATCAAAATCAAAAGCTTCTGCACAGCAAAGGAAACAGTCAAAAAAACAAAGAGGCAACCCACGGAATGGGAGAAGATATTTGCAAATGACAGTACAGACAAAAGTTTGATATCCAGGATCTATAATGAACTCCTCAAACTCAACCCACACGAAACAGACAAACACATCAAAAAATGGGCGGAAGATATGAACAGACACTTCTCCAATCAAGAAATACAAATGGCTATCAGACACATGAAAAAATGCTCATCATCATTAGCCCTCAGGGAGATTCAAATTAAAACCACATTGAGATATCACCTTACACCAGTTAGAATGGCCAAAATTAACAAAACAGGAAACAACATGTGTTGGAGAGGATGTGGAGAAAGGGGAACCCTCTTCCACTGTTGGTTGGAATGCAAGTTGGTGCAGCCTCTTTGGAGAACAGTGTGGAGATTCCTCAAGAAATTAAAAATAGAGCTTCCCTATGACCCTGCAATTGCACTCCTGGGTATTTACCCCAAAGATACAGATGTCGTGAAAAGAAGGGCCATCTGTACCCCAATGTTTATAGCAGCAATGGCAACAGTCGCCAAACTATGGAAAGAACCAAGATGCCCTTCAACGGATGAATGGATAAGGAAGATGTGGTCCATATACACTATGGAGTATTATGCCTCCATCAGAAAGGACGAATATCCAACTTTTGTAGCAACATGGACGGGACTGGAAGAGATTATGCTGAGTGAAATCAGTCAAGCAGAGAGAGTCAATTATCATATGGTTTCACTCATTTGTGGAGCATAACCAATAGCATGGAGGACAAGGGGCGTTAGAGAGGAGTAGGGAATTTGGGTAAATTGGAAGGGGAGGTGAACCATGAGAGACTATGGACTCTGAAAAACAGTCTGAGGGGTTTGAAGTGGCGGGGGGGTGGGAGATTGGGGTACCAGGTGGTGGGTATTATAGAGGGCACAGCTTGCATGGAGCATTGGGTGTGGTGAAAAAATAATGAATACTGTTTTTCTGAAAATAAATAAATTCGGAAAAAAAAATCAAAAGCTTCTGCACAGCAAAGGAAACAGTCAAAAAAACAAAGAGGCAACCCACGGAATGGGAGAAGATATTTGCAAATGACAGTACAGACAAAAGGTTGATATCCAGGATCTATAATGAACTCCTCAAACTCAACCCACACAAAACAGACAAACACATCAAAAAATGGGCAGAAGATATGAAAAGACACTTCTCCAATCAAGAAATACAAATGGCTATCAGACACATGAAAAAATGCTCCTCATCATTAGCCCTCAGGGAGATTCAAATTAAAACCACATTGAGATATCACCTTACACCAGTTAGAATGGCCAAAATTAACAAAACAGGAAACAACATGTGTTGGAGAGGATGTGGAGAAAGGGGAACCCTCTTCCACTGTTGGTGGGAATGCAAGTTGGTGCAGCCTCTTAGGAGAACAGTGTGGAGATTCCTCAAGAAATTAAAAATAGAGCTTCCCTATGACCCTGCAATTGCACTCCTGGGTATTTACCCCAAAGATACAGATGTCGTGAAAAGAAGGGCCATCTATACCCTAATGTTTATAGCAGCAATGGCCACAGTCGCCAAACTATGGAAAGAACCAAGATGCCCTTCAACGGATGAATGGATAAGGAAGATGTGGTCCATATACACTATGGAGTATTATGCCTCCATCAGAAAGGACGAATACCCAACTTTTGTAGCAACATGGACGGGACTGGAAGAGATTATGCTGAGTGAAATAAGTCAAGCAGAGAGAGTCAATTATCATATGGTTTCACTCATTTGTGGAGCATAACCAATAGCATGGAGGACAAGGTGCGTTAGAGTGGAGTGGGGAATTTGGGTAAATTGGAAGGGGAGGTGAACCATGAGAGACTATGGACTCTGAAAAACAGTCTGAGGGATTTGAAGTGGCGGGGGGGTGGGAGGTTGGGGTACCAGGTGGTGGGTATTATAGAGGGCACAGATTGCATGGAGCACTGGGTGTGGTGAAAAAATAATGAATACTGTTTTTCTAAAAATAAATAAATTGGGGAAAAATAGATGAAAAAGGACACAATATCAGAATAAAAGAGTCTATCTGAAAATAAGTTATAACTGTAAATAGTTATGCCCCTAACGTGGAGTCAACTAAATATATAAACCAATTAATAACAAAATTAAACAAACACGTTGATAATAATATAATAATAGTAGGGAGGGTTAGCAACTGACTCACAGCAATGAATTGATCATTTAAGCAGAAGATCAACAAGGACAAAGGGGCTTTTAATGACACACTGGGCGAGATGTACTTCACAGATATATTCAGAACATTTCATTTTGGAAATATGAAAACATAATTCATCTTGAGTAAACATGGAACATTCTCCAAAATAGATAGAATACTGGATCACAAATCAGGTTTCAAACAATACCAAAAGACTGAGATTATACAGGCATATTTTCAGAGCGCAATGCTTTGAAATTTAAACTCAATCACAAGAAAAAATTTGGAAGGAACACAAATAGATGGAGGTTAAAGTGCAGCCTACTAAAGAATGTATGGGTCAACCAGGAAATTAAAGAAGAATTTAAAAAATACATGGAAGAAAATGAAAATGAAAACACAACAGTTTAGAACCTTTGGGATTCCACAAAAGCTGTCCTAAGACAGAAGTATATACCAATACAGGACTTTCTCAAGAACAGCAAAAGTCCAAATACACAACCTAACCTAACATGTAAAGAAGTTGGAAAGAGAACAACAAATAAAATCTAAATACAGCAAAAGAGAAATAATAAAGAATAGAGCATTTTGTTTCCTTTGCCTTTAGAGACATGTCTTGAAAGAAGTTGTGGCCAGTGTGGAAGAGGTTACTGCCTATATTCTCCTCTAGGATTTTGATGGATTCCTACCTCACATTGAGGTCTTTTATCCATTTCCAGTTTATCTTTGTGTAGTATAAGAGAATGGTCGAGGTTCATTCTTCTATACATAGTTGTCCAATTTTCCCAGCATCATTATTAAAGAGACTCTTTTTTCCACTGGATTTTTTTCCTGCTTTGTCAAAGTTTATTTGACCATAGAGTTGAGGGTCCATATCTGGACTCTCTACTCTATTCAAATCAAAACCACATTGAGATATCACCTTACACCATTTAGAATGGCCAAAATTAACAAGACAGGAAACAACAGGTGTTGGAAAGGATGTGGAGAAAGGGGAACCCTCTTACATTTTTTGTGGGAATGCAAGTTGGTGAAGCTACTTTGGAAAACAGTGTGAAGATTCCTTAAAAAAATAAAAATAGAATTACCCTATGACTTTGCAACTGCACTACTGGGTATTTACTCCCAAAGATACAGATGTAGTGGAAAGAAGTGCCACCTGTACCGCAATGTTCATAGCTGCAAAGACCACAGTCACCAAACTGTGAAAAGAGCCAAGATGCCCTTCAACAGATGAACAGATAAAGAAGATATGGTCCAAGGCGCTTGGGTGGCTCAGCGGGTTAAAGCCTCTGCCTTCTGCTAGGGTCATGATCTCAGGGTCCTGGTATCAGGCCCCACATTGGGCTCTCTGCTCAGCAGGGAGCCTGCTTCCTCCTCTCTCTCTGCCTGCCTCTCTGCCTACTTGTGATCTCTGTCTGTCAAATAAATAAATAAAGTATTTTTTTTAAAAAAGAAGACATGGTCCATATATACAATAGAATATTATGCCTCCATCAGAAAGGATGGATACCCAACTTTGTATCAACATGGACAGGACTGGAGGAGATTATGCTGAATGAAATAAAGTCAAGCAGAGACAGCCAATTATCATATGATTTCACTAACTTGTGGTGCATAAGAAAAAACATGGAGGACATTAGGAGAAGAAAAGAAAAAGTGAACTGGGGTAAATTGGAGGGGGAGATGTACCATGAAAGACTGTGGACCCTGATAAACAGACTGAGGGAATGGAGGTATAGGTGAACCTGGTTTTGGGTATTAAGGATGGCACATACTGCATAGAACAATGGGTGTGGTGCATAAACAATGCATCTTGGAACACTGGAAAAATTAAACTAAATTTTTAAAAAGTCGATGTTGCCCCCCTAAAAAATAATAGAACAAAAGTCAATGATACTGAAATAATAATAATTAAAAAAAAAAACAGAACAGATCAATGAAACCAGGAGCTGGTTCTTTGAAAGAATTAATAGGATCAATAACCACTTAGCCAGACATGTCAAGAAGAGAAAGGACCCAAATAAATGAAATCATAAATGTAAGGGAAGAGATCACAAGCAACATTAAAGAAATGTGAACAACAATAAGAGAATACTATGAGCGGGGCACCTGGGTGGCTCAGTAGGTTAAGCCTCCGCCTTCAGCTCAGGTCATGATCCCAGGGTCCAGGGATCGAGCCCCACATTGGGCTCTCTGCTCAGTGGGGAGCTTGCTTCCCTTCCTCTCTCTCTCTGCCTGCCTTTCTGCCCACTTGTGATCTCTATCTGTCAAATAAATAAATAAAATCTTTATTAAAAAAAGAAAATACTATGAGCAATTATATGTTAACCAATTAAGCAATCTGGAAGAAATGACTGCATTCCTAGAAACATATAAACTGAAACAGGAAGAAACTCAAAACCTGAACAGACCCATAACCAGCAAAGAAATATAAATAGTAATCAAAAAACTCCCAACAAACAAGATTCCAGGGCCACATGGCCTCCCAGGAGAATTCTACCAAATATTTAAAGAATACCTATTCTTCTGAACCTGTTTCAAAAAGCAGGAATGAAAGGAAAGCTACCACAGTCATTCTATGAGGCCAGCATTCCCTCTATCCCCAAACCAGACAAAGATCCCACCAAAAAGGAGAATTGCTGAAAAATATCCCTGATGAAGATGGATGCAAAAATTCTCAGTGAGATACTTGCTATTAGGATCCAACGGTACATTAAAAGGATCATTCCCCTTTTAATGTAACAAAGTGGGACTTATTCCTGGGCTGCAAGTATGGTTCAATATCCACAAATCAATTAATGTGATATATACCATAATAATAAAAAGAAGGACAAGAACCATATGATTCCCTCAATAGATGCAGAAAAAGGAGTTGACAAAACATAGCACCCTTTCTTGATAAAAGCTATCCACCATGTAGGGATAGAGGGAACATATCTCAATATCATAAAAGCCATATATCAAAGACCCACAGGAAATATCATTCTCAACAGGGATAAACTGACAGCTTTTGCCTTAAGGTTGGGAATATGACAGGGATGAACACTCTCACCACTGTTGTTAAATCTAGTAATGGTAGAATAGAAGTCCTAGCTTCAGCAATCAGACAATAAAAAGAAGTAAAAGTCATTCAAATTTGCAAAGACACAAAACTTTCAGTCTATGAAGAGGACATGACACTCTATAGAGAAAACCTGAAAGACTACTCTCAAACATAGACACAAATGACAGAGTAATTCAGCAAAGTTGTAAGATACAAAATCAATGCACAGAAATCTTATCTATTTCTATACACCAAAATGAAGCATAAGGAAGAGAAATCAAGGAATGGATCCCATTTATAACTGCATCTAAACCACAAGGTATCTAGGAATAAACATAACAAAAGAGGTAAGGGATCTGCCCTCTGAAACTATAGAACAGTTATGAAAGAAATTAAGGAAGACAAAAAGAAATGGAAAAACATTCCATGCTCATCAATTGGAAGAACAAATATTGTTAAAATGTCTGTGCTATCCAAAGTAATCTATACATTCATTGTAAGCCCTATCAAAATACCACAAGCATTTTTCCCAGAGCTGGAATAAACCTAAAATTAGTATGGAACCAAAAAAGACCCTGAATAGCCAAAGGAAAGTTGAGAGAGAAAACCAAAACTGGAGGAATCATAATTCCAGGCTTCAAACTATATTACAAGTTTGTAACCATCAACACAGTATGGTACTGGCACAAAAACAGACACAAAGATCAATGGAAAACCTAGAAATGGCCCCTCAACTGTATGGTTAACTAATTTTTGACAAAGCAGGAAGGAATATACAATGGGAAAAAAGACAGTCTCTTCAACAAATGATGTTGGGAAAACTAGAAAGCCACATACAGAATAAAAGACCATGAACTGGACCACAAGCACACATTTCATCAAGAAAGTCATACAAATGGCCAACAGACACATGAATAAATGTTCATCATCACTTGGCATCAGGGAAATTCAAATCAAAACCTCAATGAGATATCACCTCACACAGGTCAGAATGGCTAAAATTAACAAGCCAGGAAACAATAGATGTTGGCAAGGATGCAAAGAAAAGGGAAACCTCTTATACTATTGCTGGGAATGCAAACTGTGCAGACACTCTGGAAAGCTGTATGGAGGGTCCTCAAAAAGTTAAAAATAGAGCTACCCTACAATTCAGCAATTGCACTACTAGATATTTATCCAAAGGATACAAACATAGTGATTGGAAAATGCACATGCATGTATCCCAGTATTTATAACCGCAATATACACAATAACCAAAATATAGAAAGAGCTAAGATTTCCATGGACAAATGGATAAATATGATATATATATATTTATATATACATATATAACATATAAAGTATAACATATAAATATATAATATATAATGTATTTTATATATAAATGGATATTATATATAAATGGTTTAAGAATATATATATATATATACACTATATAATTAGCCATCATAATGAATGAAAACTTATTATTTACAATGACATGTCTGGAACTACAGAATATTATGCAAACCAAAATAAGTCAGTCAGAAACAGAAAAATACCCTATGATTTCATTCATGGGCAGAGTTTAAGAAACAAAACAGATGAACATAGGGAAAATGAAGGAAAAATATAGAAGAAAACTGAGACAGAGGAAATACATAAGATAAGTTGAACTCTGGGAAACAAACTGAGGATTTCCAGAGGGGAGGTGGGTATTGGGAAGGAATAATTGGGTAGTGGATGTTAAAGGGGACACTTGATATAATGAGCACTGGGTGTTACATGAAACTGATGAACCACTAAGTTCTACCTCTGAAACTACTCCAGAAAGAAAGAAAGAACGGGAAGAAGTAACTGACAGGGTTTTAACCAACATAGCTATAAGTAAGATATTTTAACTAGACTTTAGAGCAACAATTATTAGGATATGAGCTGGGCTTAAATAAAGCATAAAAAGATGCTAAACAATCCCTTACTACAGAGATAACAGAACTAAAATCTAGTCAGGCCAAAATTAAAATTTCATAACTGGGATGAAAACCTGAATGAAGAATATGAAAACAAGGATGTACAAAGCACAGGAAAGAATCAGTAATATAGAAGATAAAGATAGAAAATAATGAAGTTGAAAGGAAGAGGGAGAGAAAGGTATTGTACCATGAAGGTAAACTTAGGAAGCTAAGTAATGCCTTAAAGTGTAATAACATCTGCATCACAGAAGTCCTGGAAGATGAAGAAAGAGAAAAAGGAACACAAAGTTTATTTGAACGAATTAAAGCTGAAAACTTCCCTAATTTGGGGAAGGAAACAAACACTGAATCCATGAAGCACAGATCACTCCATTAAATTCATCAAAAGCTGGCCAATACCAACATATCAGAGTAAAATTCACAAAATACACAGACAAGGAAAGAATCCTGAAAGCAGCAAAAGAAAAAGTTGTTAACCTATGAGGGAAGACAGATCTGAAAACAGATCAGGTCCACAGCAGATCTGTCCACAGAAAAGTGACAAGAGTGAAGGGAGGGACAAAATATATTCAATATACTGAATGGGAAAATTCTGTAGCCAACAGTATTTTATGCAGGAAGTCTGTCCTTGAGACTAAAAGGAGAGAGTTTCCCAGACAAATAAAAAAAAAAAAAAAAAACTAAAGGAGTTTATGAGCAGTAAATCAACCCTACGAGAAATATTACAAAGCACACACTGATTGCAGAAAATGACCAAAAGCAACATACACTAGAAAGGAACAGAGAACAATACAAGAAGCACCAACATCACAGGTAACAAAATGACACTATATTAATATATATCAATAGTCACTCTGAATGTAAATGGACTAAATGTCAAAAGACATAGGGTATCATAATAGAGAAGAAACAAGACCCACCTATATGCTGTCCACAAAAGAGTCATTATATACTTAAGCACACTTGCAGATTGAAAGCGAGGAGACAGAAAACCACCTACCATGCTAATGGAGGTCAAAAGAAAGCCAGAGTATCAAACTAGATTTTAAAACAAAAACTATAACAGGAGATGAGGAATGGGATTATATCATAATTAAAGGGTCTAACCATTAAGAAGACATAACAATAGTAAATATTTATGCCCCACATTGAGACAACCAAACATATAAGTCAATTAATATCAATTAATAGCAAACATAAAGGAGCTCAATTGACAGTAATACAATAATTGTAGGGGACATTAACACCTCATTCACAGCAACAGACAGATCATCTAAGTAGAAAATCAACAAGGAAGCAATGGCTTTCACTGACAAACTAGACCACACAAATGTAACAGATATATTCCGAATATTTTATGAATACACATTCTTTTCAAATGCACAGAGAACATTTTCTAGAATGGATTCACATCCTGGGTAATAAACCAGCCCTCAATAAGTACAAAAACATGGAGATCATACAACATCTTTAGATCACAATGCTATGAAAGTTGAAGTCAAGCACAAGAAAAAAAAATAGGAAAGACCACAAATAAGTGGAGGTTAAAGAACATCCTACTAAGAATGAATGGGTTAATTAGGAAATTAAAGAAGAAATTTTTAAAAAATACATGAAACCAAAGATGACGGGGAAGTAGGAGGAGGTGCCATTTCAACCTGTACCCTAAAGGGAGCTGATTACCTACCAAAGAACACCGATCACCCATGAAATCAACCTGAGATTAGAATTATACACGTCTGGATCTCTACGGGGGCAGAAGACACCAGTGGGCAGGTAAAGAGGAGTGGAAACGTCGGACTGATATCGGAAGATAAGCAAAAGGGGGAGGGAGCCACCAGAAGCAACCCATTGGAAAGTAATACCCCAATACGAGAGTGCCCTGTGACTGGGGACCACATTAACTTGGAGTCTGGTTGAAAGCACTCAAAAAAAGCAAAAGATTGCAGAGGGAAATTATGGGAATCGGGGCAGTTACGGACAAGAGCTTAAGTCCCCAGACCCAGGACAGCCACCCCTGGCGCTGAGCCAGAAAGAGTCTAGCGGAGAAACTTGGTCCCTGAGCTGAGCACATCTAAGAACGTGTGGGGTCTGGCTCCCGTGAGGGGCTGGTAGCCTCACCAACTGGCAGAAGCACAGAATTTTTGCAGTCCTGACCCACACACCAGGCCGTGATATCAGAGCCTGAGTAGCGCCCCACACCCTCCCCTGAGAGAGGTGCACGCAGGCGCCAGCCCAGCGCTCTCAGACCCAGAAAGACCCGGCACTCCCAGCCTGCGCCAGTGGGAAAATCTCAGAGTGCAATCACTGCTTGGAACCTCTCTGGTGGTCTGGAGCTGCCCAGATAGCTGCCACTGTTTTAGGGTACAAGCAGGAGTTCCTCTGTCCCCAGGGACTGGGACTCAGAATGTGCTCTGCCAGCTGCTGAGGGGAAACTTATGGGCTATGCAGCACCCAGAGGGGAACAGACTGAGGCTTCTCTCTGGGAGGGAGGTCTGGGTGCAGTTTGCTTTCCTCTAAACCTCCAAAAACCATCAAAAGCTGTCAAGGCGAGAGAAAACAAATGAACAAACAAACAAACATAAAAACCTCCAGAAAAAAAAAAGCCTGAAAAACCGGTTTCCTCAGAGCCCACCCCCTTGAGGGGGCAGGAGGACTTAACTTGGGGAACACTGCCTAAAAACCCACGTGGCAGGCCCCTCCCCCAGAAAGCCAACCAGGGGTTGGGGGGAAACGACAAGAGAACAAGCACCACTACTTCATAGATACAACTTGTATTTTTAATTTGTTCCCACTATTCTGGTTCATTTTTTTATATAGATAATTTTTTAACCTATTTACCATCACAGTGAGATGTCTCGTACATCAAATTCCATAATAACCTTTTAACTTGAACTTTTTGATACATATACCCGTGTTTTTCTATTTTTATTTTTTTTATTTTAGTTTATTTTAGTTTAGTTTAGTTTTTTTTTTTAATTTTTAAATATTCATGTAGAGTTAGACTTCAAGGTAATCCCCTTTCCCCAATGAATGCTGCCCCTGTAGGTAAACCACTTTTTAATACCCCTTTATCTTAGGAAAGTTGAGTCTTTTAACAAAGATATCAAGATATATCCAGGAAGAATCAAAATAACCAGGGCGCCTGGGTGGCTCAGTGGGTTAAAGCCTCTGCCTTCTCTCCCAGGGTCCTGGGATTCAGCCCCACATCAGGCTCTCTGCTCAGCAAGGAGCTTGCCTCCCCCTCTCTCTCTCTCTGCCCGCCTCTCTACTTACTTGTAATCTTTGTCAAATACATAAATAAATCTTAAAAAAAAAAAAACCTTCCTTGCCCACACTGAGAATTTATAACCACTCTCCCATCTTTTTCTTCCACCAGTGTTTCTGTGTATTTGTGTTTGTACTGATAGTATATAAATCCTATACTTGGGGTTCCTTTTGACAAAGTTTGTTATTTTTGTTTGTTTTGTTTTTGTTTTGTTTTGTTGCTTTTATATAAATATATTTTTTCTTTTGTCATATACTTGAATCAGTCTTTTTGTTTGTCTGTTTTTGTTTGTATACTTCATAAATCTTAACTTGGGGCCCATTGGACTGAACCTTCTCTTTTATCCTTCTTTTTATTTTCTTCTCTCTCTCTCTCTCTCTCTCTCTATTTTCTCTCTTTCTTTTTTCTTTTGTTTGGGTGGGGACTCCTGATTGCTCAGAAGCCTTCCAGGGTCCACCTTGACTGCACCACTTTCAATACAGCTACATCTGTTCAGCCATCTCTCACCAAAATGACTAGAAGGAGGAATGCTCAACAAAAGAAAAATTCAGAGGATAGGAATTCTGCAACAGAGCTAATGGCTACTGACATATACAATATGTTGGAAAGGGAATTCAAGCTAACAATTATCCAGGCAATAGCTAGGTTGGAGAAAGCCATGGATGACAAAACACAATTGATTAGGGTAGAACTGAAAGCCACCAGGGACGATGTTCACAATGTTAGGGTAGAAATGAGAGCCACCAGGGATGATGTTCACAATGCTCTCCATGAGTTCCAATCTAATCTAAATTCTCTAAAAGCTAGCATAACTGAGACAGAAGATAGAATTAGTGATGTGGAAGACAAACAGATAGAGAGAAAGGATCAGGAGGAAGCCTGGAACAAATAGCTTAGAAGCCATGAAAACAGAATCAGGGAAATAAATGATGCCATGAAACGTTCCAACGTCATACTTATTGGAATTCCTGAAGGGGAGGAGAAAGAAAGAAGTCTAGAAGATATAGTGGAACAAGTTCTCCATGAAAATTTTTCCAATCTCGGGAATGGAAACAGCACTCATGTACTAGAGGCAGAACGGTCTCCCCCCAAGATTATCGATACTCAAAAGTCCTCAGGACACCTAATAGTAAGAATGAGGAATTATAATTGACAGGAAAGCCCTCTTGAAGGCAGCTAGGACAAAGAAGTTCCTTACATAGAGAGGAAAGCCCATCAGAATAATGTCAGACCACCAGGCAGTATAGACATTTTAACAATGTTTATTCTTCTGATCCAAGAGCATGTAATGGTCTTCCATCTTTTTGTGTCTTCTACAATTTTTTTCATGAGTGTTCTGTAGTTCCTCGAGTAGAGATCCTTTACCACTTTGGTTAGGTTTATTCCCAGGTATCTTATGGTTCTTGGTGCTATAGTAAATGAAACCAATTCTCTAATTTCCCTTTCTGTATTTTCATTGTTAGTGTATAAGAAAGCCACTGATTTCTGTACATTGACATTGTATCCTGCCACGTTACTCAATTGCTGTAGGAGTTCTAGTAGTTTAGGTGTGGAGTCTTTTTGGTTTTCCATATAAAGAATCATGTCCTCTACAAGAAGAGAGAGTTTGACTTCTTCATTGTCAATTTGGGTACCTTTTATTTCTTTTGGTTGTCTGAATGCTGTTGCTAGGACTTCTAATACTATGTTGAACAACAGTGGTGAGAGTGGGCATCCTTGTCGTGTTCCTGATCTCAAAGGGAAGGCTGCAAATTTTTTCCCACTGAAAATGATATTTGCTGTGGGTCTTTCATAAATAGATTTTATGAAGCTCAGGAATGTTCCCTCTATCCCTATACTTTGAAGCATTTTAATCAGGAATGGATGCTGGATTTTGTCAAATGCTTTTTCTTCATCAATTGAGAGGACCATGTGGTTCTTCTCTCTTCTCTTATTCATTTGTTCTATCGCATTGATTGATTTGTGAATGTTGAAACATCCTTGTAGCCCAGGGGTGAATCCCACCTGGTCATGGAGGATAATCTTTTTAATGTGCTGTTGTATCCTGTTTGCTAGGATCTTATTGAGAATCTTAGCATCCATATTCATCAGTGATATTGGTCTGAAATTCTCCTTTCTGGTAGGGCCTTTGCCTGATTTGGGGATCAGGGTAATGCTGGCTTCATAGAAAGAGTCAGGAAGTTTTCCTTCTGCCTCAATTTTTTGAAACAGCTTCAGGAGAGTAGGTGTTATTTCTTCTTTGAAAGTTTGGTAGAATTTCCCAGGGAATCCATCAGGTCCTGGGCTCTTGTTTTATGGGAGGTTTTTGATCACTGGTTCAATCTTGTTACTAGATATCGGTCTATTCAGGTTGTCAAGTTCTTCCTGGTTCAACTATACTTTTAATGCCATTCCAATCAAAATTCCACCAATATTTTTCAAAGATCTGGAGAAAATAATCCAAATATTTGAATGAAACCAGAAGAGACCCCAAACCGCTAAGGAAATGTTAAAAAACAAAAATAAAACTGGGGGCATCACGTTACCTGATTTCAAGCTTTACTACAAATATGTGATCACCAAGACAGCATGGTACTGGCATAAAAACAGACACATAGACCAGTGAAACAGAGTAGAGAACCCAGATATGGACCCTCAACTCTATGGTCAAATAATCTTCGACAAAACAGGAAAAAATATACAGTGGAAAAAAGACAGTCTCTTCAATCAATGGTGCTAGGAAAACTGGACAGCTATAAGTAGAAGAATGAAACTCGACCATTCTCTTACACCATACACAAAGATCAACTCAAAATGGATAAAAGACCTCAACGTGAGACAGGAATCCATTAGAATCCTAGAGGAGAACATAGGCAGTAACCCCTTCGACATCAGCCACAGCAACTTCTTTCAAGATATATCTCCAATTAGCAATAATCGCGCCTCAGATAAACCTCATTGGTTACGATACTGCCATATCTCCAAAGGGAAAGGAAACAAAAGCGAAAATAAACTTTTGGGCCTTCAACAAGATCAAAAGCTTCTGCACACCAAAAGAAACAGTCAACAAAACAATGAGGCAACCCACTAAATATGAGAAGATATTTGCAAATGACAGTACAGACAAAAGTTTGATATCCAGGATCTATAAAGAACTCCTCAAACTCAACACACACAAAACAGATAATCATATCAAAACTAGGCAGAAGATATGAACAGACACTTCTCCAATGAAGACATCCAAATGGCTCTCAGACACATGAATAAATGTTCATCATCACTAGCCATCAGGGAGATTCAAATTAAAACCACATCGAGATATCACCTTACACCAGTTAGAATGGCCAAAATTAGCAAGACAGGAAACAACATCTGTTGGAGGGAATGTGGAGAAATGGGAACCCTCTTCCACTGTTGGTGGGAATGCAAGTTGGTGCAGCCTCTTTGGAGAACAGTGTGGAGATTCCTCAAGAAATTAAAAATAGAGCTTCCCTATGATCCTACAATTGCACTCCTGAGTATTTACCCCAAAGATACAGATGTCGTGAAAAGGAGGGCCATCTGTACCCCAATGTTTATAGCAGCAATGGCCACGGTCGCCAAACTGTGGAAAGAATCAAGATGCCCTTCAACGGACTAATGGATAAGGAAGATGTGGTCCATACACACTATGGAATATTATGCCTCCATCAGAAAGGATGAATACCCAACTTTTGTATCAACATGGATGGGACTGGAAGAGATTATGCTGAGTGAAATCATTCAAACAGAGAGAGTCAATTATCATATGGTTTCACTTATTTGTGGAGCACAACAACATGGAGGACATAGGGAGATGGAGAGGAGACGGGAGCTGACAGAAATTGTAAGTGGAGGTGAATCATGAGAGACTATGGACTCTGAAAAACAATCTGAGGGTTTTGAAGGGGGTGGTGGGAGGTTAGGGGAGCCAAGTGGTGGGTATTAAGGAGGGCACAATCAGGTGAGATTTATTCCTGGATTGCAGAAGTGGTTCAATATTTTCAAATCACTCAATGTGATATATTACTTTAGAAAACGAAAGAATAAAAATCATGATCCGGTCAATAGATGTAGAAAAAGCATTTTACAAAATACAACATCTATTCTTTTTTTAAGATTTTATTCATCTCTTTGACTTCAAGGGATTGAGAGAGAGAGATGGGAGAGAGAGAGAGGGAGGGAGAGAGAGCAGTATCAGGGGAGTGACAGGCAGAGTGAGTAGCAGGCTCCCAACCAAGGAGGGAGCCCGATATGGGTCTCAACCCTAAGACTCCAAGATCATTAACTGAACTAAAGGCAGACACTTAATGTACTGAGCCACCCCAGTGCCTCCACAGCATCCATTCTTGATAAAAAAAAAACCTTCAACAAATTTCTTATAAATAGAACTTAACTCAACATGATAAAGGCCATGTACAAAAGACTTACAGCTAATATATCCTCAATGGGGAAAATCTGAGAGCTTTTTCTCTATGGTCAGGAACAAGACAGGGATGTCCAATCTCAGCATTGTTCTTTAATATAGTAATGGAATTCTTAGCCTCAGCAATCAATGAAAATAAATAAAAAATAATTTATATAGGCAAAGAAGAAATCTAATTTTCACTATTGCTCTATGTAGAAAACCCAAGATTACACACACACACAAAGTACTAGAACATATCCATGAATTCAGCAACATCGCAGGGTATACAATCAACATGTGGAAATATGTTGCATTTCTATGCATCAATAACGAAGCAACAGAAAGAGAAATCAAGGAATCGATCTCATTTGCAATTCTACCAAAAACAATAAGATACCTAGGAATAAATTTAAACAAAGAGGGAAAAGATCTGTATTCTGAAAACTATAGAACACTTATGAAAGAAACACTTAGGAAAGAGGACACAAAGTAAACAGCATTCCATGTTCATGGGTTGGAAGGACAATCGTTGTTAAGATGTTTACACTATCCAAAGCAATCTAAAATTTTAATGCAATCTGTACCAAAATGCTACATGGATTTTTTACGGATCTAGTAAAAAACAATCCTAAAACTTGTATGGAACCACAAAAGACCTTGAATAATCAATACAATTCTGAAAAAGAAAAACAAAACTGGGCATCATGACTCCAGACTCCAAATCTATAGTCATCAAGACAGTGTAGTACTAGCACAAGAAAAGACATATATATCAAAGGAACAGAATGCAAACCCCAGGACTGGACACACAACTATATGGTCAACTGTTTGACAAAGCAGGAAAGAATATCTAATGGACAAAAGACAGTTCTTTGACAAGTGGTATTGGGAAAACTGGGCTAGCCATCTACAGAAGAATGAAACTGGATGACTTTCACCATGCACAAAGTTAAACTCAAAATGGATGAAATATCTAAATATTGAATAAGAATCCATCAAAATCCTGAGAAGAACTCAGGCAGAAATGTTTTGATCTTGGCAGGAGAAACTTCTTACTAGACACACGGCTCTGAAGACAAAGGGAAATAAAGAAACAAACAAAAATGAACAATCTGAGGGGTTTGAAGTGGCGGGGAAATGGGAGGTTGGGGTACAGGTGGTGGGTATTGGAGATGGCACGGATTGCATGGAGCACTGGGTGTGGTAAAAAAAATAATGAATACTGTTATGCTGGAAATTAAAAAAAAAGAACTATTGGGATTTCATCAAGATAAAATGCTTTTGCACAGTGAAGGAAAAAATCAGGAAAACTAAAAGGGAGCCTAAAAGGCAGTGAGAGAAGATATATGCAAATAATATATCTCCTAAATTATTAGTATTTAAAATCCTGAAAGAACTTATCAACCTCAACACCCATAAAACATATCATCCAGTTAAGTAAAGGACAGAAGACATAGACATTTTTTTTCCAAAGAAAACACTCAGAGGGCTAACAGACAAGTGAAAGAATGTTCAAAATCACCCATCGACAGGGAAATACAAATCAAAACACAAATCAAAACCAAAATGATATACCAACTCACACCTGTTGGAATGGCTAAAATTAACAATAGAAGATACAACAGCTGTTGGCAAAGAGGCTGAGAAAGGGGAACGCTCTTACACTGTTAGTTGGAATGCAAACATATGCAATCACTCTGGAGAAAAGGGAGGTTGCTCTAAAATTTACACAGGGAACTGTCCTGTGATCTAACAATTGCACTAATAGATATTTACCCAAAAGATACAAAAGTACTTACTTGAAGGGATTTGTGCACCCAGAGTTTATTTTTAATTTTTTAAATTAATTAATTTATTTTCAGCATAACAGTATTCATTATTTTTCACCACACCCTGTGCTCCATGCGATATTTTTTTTGTTTAAATTTTATTAGTTAACATACACTAAAGCATTTGTTTCTAGAGTACAATTCAGTGATTCTTACTTACATGCAACACCCAGGGCTCATCACAAGAAGTGCCTTCTTTGATGCCCATCACACTTTTAGCCCAACCCCCCCATCAACCCTCAGTCTGTTCTCTATTGTTAAGAGTCATGTACAACTTGTTTCCCTTTTCCCTTTTTTTCCTTTTCTCCCTTCCCCTATTATCATCTGTATTGTTTCTTAAATTCTCCATATGAATGAGGTGGTATGGTATTTGTCTTTCTCTGACTTATTTCACTTAACAAAATACACTTTAGCTCTATCCATGTCCTTGAAAATGGGAAGATTTCATTCTTTTTGATGACTGAATAACATTCCATTGAATATATAAACCAGATTTTCTTTATCCATTCATCAAAAAAAAAAGGACAATAGAGCTCTTGCCATAGTTTGGGTATTGTTGACAATGCTGTTCTAAACATACACGAGGTGCATATATCTCTTTGAATTTGTATTTTCTATATCTTTTGAATAAGTACCTAATACTAAAATTGATGCATTGTAGGATATTTTTAATTTAAACTTTTTGAGAAACCTCCATGGAGTTTGAGAATAGGTATTAACTTCTCTTTAAATGTCTAGTACAATTCTCCTGGGAATCCATCCGGAACCAGACTAAGATTTTTGGAGATTTTTGATTGCTGATTCAATTTAATTTCTGAATATGGGTCTCCTCAAATTCTCTATTTCCACGATTTCAGTTTGAGTAGTTTGTATGTTTCTAGAAAATGTCCATTTCTTCCAAGTTGCCCTTTTTTTTTTGGATATATTCTTTCATGGTATTCTCTTTTAATTGTGACTCTGTGGTATTGTTTGTGATTTCTCCTCCTTCATTTGTGATTTTTACCTATTTGAATCCTTTCCTTTTTCTGCCTTAATTTTATTTTTTAAAAAATTTTCGTTACTCATAATTTTTTATTATGTTATATTAGCTCCCACACAGTACAACTTTAGTGTTTGATGTACTGCTCCAGGGGTCATTCTTTGTGTATAACACCCAGTGGTCATTAAAAGACATGCCCTCCTATATATCCATCACTGGGATATGACATTGTGCCAGCCCTCTCCACTCTGAAACTTTTAGATGGTTTCCCAGAGAATATAGTCTCTCATGGTTCTCCTCCCCCTTTTATTTCCCCCTGTTCAATATTCGCTCCCTTCCCCTAATATGCTCCACATGTTGACTTACGTTCCACATAGGAGTGAAGCCATATGATAATTCCTTTTCTCTACTTGACTTATTTCACTTAGCATAATTCCCTCCAGTTCCAGCCATGTCGATGCTAATGGTAGGTATTCATCCGTTCTGATGGCCGAGTAAGATTCCATTGATTATATGAACCATATCTTCTGTATCCATTTATCTGTTGAAGGGCATTCCATTTCCTTCCACAGTTTGGCTATTGTGGACATTACTGCTATGAACATTGGGATCCATGAGCACCTTATTTTCACCACATCTGTATCTCAGTAGCACAATTGCTGGGTCATAGAGTATCTCATTTTTCTAACTTTTTGAAGAACCTCATGCCTTTTTCCAAAGTGGGTGTACCAACTTGAATTCTACCAACAGTGTAAGAGGGTTCCCCTTTATCCACATCCTCACCAACATTTAATGTTTCCTACTTTGGTAATTTTTGCCATTCTAGCTTTTGTAAGGTGGTATCCCAATTTGGTTTTGATGTGAATTTCCCTGATGTCTAATGATGTTGAACATTTTTTCATGTGTCTGTCAGCCATTTGTATGTTTTCTTTGGAGAAGTGTCTGTTCCTGTTTTCTGATCATTTCTTGCTTGATTATTGTCTTTTGGGTGTTGAGTTTGAGAAGTTCTTTATAGATCTTTGGTACCAGCCCCTTATTTGTAATGTCATTTGCAAATATCTTCTCCCATTTCATGAGTTGCCTTTTAGTTTCATTGACTGTTTCCTTTGCTTTTGAGAAACTTTTTATCTTGATGAAGTTCCAAAAGTTCCTTTTTTCCTTTTTTCCCCTCATCTTTGGAGACATGTCATGAGAGAAGTTTCTGTGGCCTGTGTCGAGGAGGTTCCTACCTATGTTCTACTCTAAGAGTTTGATGGAGTCCTGTCTCATGTTGAGGTCATTCATCCATTCTGAGTATATCCTTGTGTAAGGTGTAAGAGAATGATCCAGTTTCATTCTTCTGTATATAGCTGCTTAATTTTCCAAGCACCATTAATTGAAGAGACTGTCTTTTTTTCTACTAGATATTATTTCCTGCTTTGTCAAATATTAGTTGACCCTAGAGTTAAGGGACTATTTCTGGAGACTCTTTTCTTTTCCAATGATGTATGTGTTTGTTTTTGTGCCAATACCATACTCTCTTGGTGATCACAGCTTTATAACAGAGCATGAGATCAGGCAACTTGATGCCCCCATCTCTGTTTTTCTTTTTCAACATTCCATTGGCGATTTGGAGTCTTTTCTGGCTCCACAAAAATTTAAGGATTGTTTGTTCCTGCTCATTGAAAAATGCCAATGGAATGTTAATAGAGATGGTGTTGAAAGTATAGATTGTTCTGGACAGTATACACATTTTAACAGTGTTTTTATTCTTGCAATCTGTGAGCATGGAATGATTTTCCCTTTTTTGTGTGTCTTCCTCATTTTCTTTAATAAGTGTTCTGTAGTTTCTAGAGCATAGATGCTGTACCTCTTTGATGAGGTTTATTCCTACATATCTTATGTTTTTTTGTGCTATTGTAAATGGAATCCATTCACTAATTTCTGTTTCTACAGTTACATTGTTAGTGTATAGAAAAGCAACTGATTTCTGAGCATAGATATTATATCCTGCAACACTGCTGAATTGCTGTATGAGTTCTAGTAATGTGGGTGGAGTCTTTTGGGTTTTAAACATAAAATACCAAGTCATCCTTGAAGAGTGAGACTTTATCTTCTTCCTTGCCAATTTGGATGCTTTTTATTTCTTTTTGTTTTCTGATTGCTGATGCTAGGACTTCTAGTACTATGTTGAACAATAGTGGTGACAGTGGGCATCCATGTCGTGTTCCCGACCTTAAGGTAAAAACTCTCAGCCTTTCCCCATAGAGAATGATATTCATTGTGGCCTTTTCATAGATGGTTTTTATGAAATTGGGGTGTTCCCTCTATACCTACACTCTGAAAAGTTACAATTAGGAAAGGATACGGTATTTTGTCAATTTTTTTCAGCAACAATTGAGAGGACTATATAGTGACTGTCTTTCTTTTATTACTGTATTGTATCACATTGATTGCTTTGCAAATGTTGACCAACACAGCATCCCAGGAATAAACCCCACTTGATCATGCTGGATAACCCTTTTAATATATTGATAGAGGCTATTGGCTAGAGTTTTGTTGAGTATTTTGTCATTCATATTCATCATACATATTGTTCTGTAATTCTCCTTTTTTTCATTTATTTATTTTCAGCATAACAGTATCATTATTTTTTCACCACACCCAGTGCTCCAAGCAACCGGTGACCTCTATAATACCCACCACCTGGTACCCCGACTTCCCACCCGCCTGCCACTTCAAACCCCTCATATTGCTTTTCAGAGTCCATAGTCTCTCATGATTCACATCCCCTTCAAATTTACCCCAACCCCCTTCTCTCTAACTCCCCATGTCCTCCATGCTTTTTGTTATGCTCCACAAATAAGTGAAACCATATGATAATTGACTCTCTCTGCTTGACTTATTTCACTCAGCATAATCTCTTCCAGTCCCGTCCATGTTGCTACAAAAGTTGGGTATTCGTCCTTTCTGATGGAGGCATAATATTCCATAGTGTATATGGACCACATCTTCCTTATCCATTCATCCGTTGAAGGGCATTTTGATTCTTTCCACAGTTTGGCAACCATGGCCATTGCTGCTATAAACATTGGGGTATAGATGGCCCTTCTTTTCACGACATCTGTATCTTTGGGGTAAATACTCAGGAGTGCAATTGTAGGATCATAGGAAAGTTCTATTTTTAATTTCTAGAGGAATCTCAACACTGTTCTCCAAAGAGGCTGCACCAACTTGCATTCCCACCAACAATGGAAAAGGGTTCCCCTTTCTCCACATTCCCTCCAACAGATGTTGTTTCCTGTCTTGCTAATTTTGGCCATTCTAACTGGTGTAAGGTAATATCTCGATGTGATTTTAATTTGAATCTCCCTGATGGCTAGTGATGATGAACATTTTTTCATGTGTCTGAGAGCCATTTGTATGTCTTCATAGGAGAAGAGTCTGTTCATATATTCTGCCCAGTTTTGATATGATTATCTGTTTTGTGTGTGTTGAGTTTGAGGAGTTCTTTATAGATCCTGGATATCAACCTTTTGTCTGTACTGTCATTTGCAAATATCTTCTCCCATTCTGTGGTTGCCTCTTTGCTTTTTTGATGGTTTCCTTTGCTGTGCAGAAGGTTTTGATTTTGATGATGTCTCAAAAGTTTATATTCGCTTTCGTTTCCTTTCCCTTTGGAGATATATCTTGAAAGAAGTTGCTGTGGCTGATGTCGAAGAGGTTACTGCCTATGTTCTCCTCTAGGATTCTGATGGATTCCTGTCTCACGCTGAGGTCTTTTATCCATTTTGAGTTGATCTTTGTGTACGGTGTAAGAGAATGGTCGAGTTTCATTCTTCTACATATAGCTGTCCAGTTTTCCCAGCACAATTTATTGAAGAGATTGTCTTTCTTCCACTGTATATTTTTTTCCTGTTTTGTCGAAGATTAATTGACCATAGAGTTGAGGGTCCATATCTGGGCTCTCTACTCTGTTCCACTGGTCTATGTGTCTATTTTTACGCCAGTACCATGCTGTCTTGGTGATCAAAGATTTTTAGTAAAGCTTGAAATCAGGTACGTGATGCCCCCAGCATTATTTTTATTTTTCAACATTTCCTTAGCGATTCAGGGTCTCTTCTGATTCCATATAAATTTTAAGATTATTTGCTCCAGCTCTTTTAAGAATACCGGTGGAATTTTGATCGGAATGGCATTAAAAGTATATATTGCTCTAGGCAGTATAGACATTTCAACAATGTTTATTCTTCCAATCCAAGAGCATGGAATGGTCTTCCATCTTTTTGTGTCTTCTTCAATTTCTTTCATGAGTGTTCTGTGGTGCCTCGAGTACAGATCCTTTACCTTTTTGGTTAGGTTAATTCCCAGGTATCTTAAGGTTCTCGGTGCTATAGTAAATGGAATTGATTCTCTAATTTCCCTTTTTGTATTTTCATTGTTATTGTATAAGAAATCCATTGATTATTAGAGAGGAGAATGGAGTTGGGAGAAATTGGAAGGGGAGGTGAACCATGAGAGACTATGGACTCCAAAAAACAATCTGAGGGGTTTGAAGTGGCAGGGGGTGGGAGGTTGGAGTATAGGGTGGTGGGTATTATGGAGGGCACGGATTGCATGGAGCACTTGGTGTGGTGAAAAAATAATGAATACTGTTTTTCTGAAAATAAATTAAATAATTTATTAAAGAAAAAAAGAAAGCCATTTATTTTTGTACATTGACTTTGCTTAAGAATGTGTGGATTAACCAGGAGATCAAAGAGAAGCTGAAACAATTCATGGAAACCAATGAGAATGAAGACACTTTGGTCCCAAACATATGGGATACAGCAAAGGCAGTCCTAAGGGGGAAATATAGAGCCATCCAAGCCTCCCTCAAAAAAATTGAAAAATCCAGAACACAGCAGCTGTCTATACACCTTAAGGAATTGGAGAATCAACAACAAATCAAACCAACTCCACACATAAGAAGGGAAATAATCAAGATTAGAGCTGAGATCAATGAGGTAGAAACCAGAGATACAGTGGAATGTATCAATGAAACTAGAAGCTGTTTTTTTAAAGAATCAATAAGATCGATACATCATTGGCCACACTAATCCAAAATAAAAGAGAGAAAGCCCAAATTAATAAAATTTGAATGAAAAGGGGGAGATCGACTCACAGGTGGAGGAGTCAAGATGGCGGAGAAGTAGCAGGCTGAGAATACTTCAGCTAGCAGGAGATCAGCTAGAGAGCTTATCTAAAGATTGCAAACACCTGCAAATCCATCGGTAGATTGAAGAGAAGAAGAACAGCAATTCTAGAAACAGAAAAACAACCACTTTCTGAAAGGTAGGACTGGCGGAGAAGTGAATCCAAAGCGACGGGAAGATAGACACCGGGGGGAGGGGCCGGCTCCCGGCAAACGGCAAAGCAATGGAGCACAAAATCAGGACTTTTAAAAGTCTGTTCTGCTGAGGGACATCGCTCCGGAGGCTAAACCGGGGCGTAGCCCACGCGGGGTCGGCGTGACCTCAGGTCCCGCTGGGTCACAGAAGGATCGGGGGTGTCTGAGTGTTACAGAGCTTGCGGATATTGGAACGGGAAAGCCGGCTACAGAGACAAAGCCGACAGTAAGCTCGCAGCTTGGTGTTGCCTTGAACCGGTCGCAGGCTCGGTGAGCTCGGAGCGCGGCCGGAGGTTAGGCAGACGCGAGTTACTAGGAGCTGTTTGCTGAGCGCTCACTGGGGAGGGGTGCCCAGGGCTCTCCGCTCATCCGGGCCGGAGACCAGGAGGCCGCCATTTGTATTCCCGTCCTCCAGAACTCTAAGGAAAGCAATCACGGAACAAAAGCTCCTGAAAGCAAAGCCAAGCGGATCACTCAGCCCGGCCTCTGGTAAGGGCGGGGTAATTCCGCCTGGGGCAAAGACACTTGAGAATCACTACAACAGGCCCCTCCCCCAGAAGATCAACAAGAAATCCAGCCAAGAACAAGTTCACCTACCAAGGAGTGCAGTTTCAATACCAAGGAGAGAGCAGCAGAATTCCAGAGGAGGAGAAAACAAACCACGGAACTCATGGCTTTCTCCCTGTGATTTTTTTAGTCTTGCAGTTAATTTAATTTTTTTTCCTTTTCATTTTTTTCTCTTCTTCTGCTAAAATTTTTTTAACTTTTACCCTTTTCTTTTTTAACGTTTTTAAACTAGTTTATCTAATATATATATATAGTTTTCTTTTTTATACTTTTCTTTATTTGTTTTCTTTTTTTTCTTTCTTTATTTTTGAACCTCTTTTTATCCCCAAATCAGAAGAGATCCCAATCTCTTCAATCTTTTTTTTAATTCTTTTTTAAATTCTTGATTGAATTTTTAATTCAATCTTTTTTTAATTCTTTTTTTCTTTTCTTTCTTTCTTTCTTTCTTTTTTAACCTCTTTTTATCCCCAAATCAGAAGAGATCCCAATCAGAAGAGATTGGGAGATCCCAATCAGAGGAGATCCCAATCAGAGGAGATCCCTCACCCAATCGTGAGGGGGGATTTCTCCCCCCTCACGATTTGGGATCTCCTCTGATTTGGTTAAAGCATATTTTCCTGTAATTGTTGCCACCCTTTTAGTATTTTACTTGCTCCTTCATATACTCTTAGCTGGACAAAATAACAAGGCAGAAAAATTCACAACAAAAAAAAGAACAAGAGGCAGTACCGAAGGCTAGGGACCTAATCAATACAGACATTGGTAATATGTCAGATCTAGAAATCAAAATAACAATTCTCAAGGTTCTAGCCGGGCTTGAAAAAGGCATGGAAGATATTAGAGAAACCCTCTCCAGAGATATAAAAGCCCTTTCTGGAGAAATAAAAGAACTAAAATCTAACCAAGTTGAAATCAAAAAAGCTATTAATGAGGTTCAATCAAAAATGGAGGCTCTCACTGCTAGGATAAATGAGGCAGAAGAAAGAATTAGCTATATAGAAGACCAAATGACAGAGAATAAAGAAGCTGAACAAAAGAGGGACAAACAGCTATGGACCAGGAGGGGAGAATTCGAGAGATAAGTGACACCATAAGATAAAACAACATTAGAATAATTGGGATTCAGAAGAAGAAGAAAGAGAGAGGGGAGCAGAAGGTATACTGGAGAGAATTATTGAGGAGAATTTCCCCAATATGGCAAAGGGAACGAGCATCAAAATTCAGGAGTTTCAGAGAACGCCCCTCAAAATAAATAAGAATAGGCCCACACCCCGTCACCTAATAGTAAAATTTACAAGCCTTAGTGACAAAGAGAAAATCCTGAAATTAGCCCGGGAAAAGAAGTCTGTAACATACAATGGAAAAAGTATTAGATTGGCAGCTGACTTATCCACAGAGACCTGGCAGGCCAGAAAGAGCTGGCATGATATTTTCAGAGCACTAAACGAGAAAAACATGCAGCCAAGAACTATATCCAGCTAGGCTATCATTGAAAATAGAAGGAGAGATTAAAAGCTTCCAGGACAAACAAAAACTGAAAGAATTTGCAAACACCAAACCAGCTCTACAGGAAATACTGAAAGGGGTCCTCTAAGCAAAGAGAGAGCCTACAAGTGGTAGATGAGAAAGGAAAAAAAAAATATACAGTAACAGTCATCTTACAGGCAATACAATGGCACTAAATTGATATCTCTCAATAGTTACCCTGAATGTTAATGGGCTAAATGCCCCAATCAAAAGACACAGGGTATCAGAATGGATAAAAAAACAAAACACATCTATATGTTGCCTCCAAGAAACTCATTTTAAACCCGAAGACACATCCAGACTTAAAGTGAGGGGGTGGAAAACAATTTACCATGCTAATGGACATCAGAAAAAAGCAGGAGTGGCAATCCTTATATCAGATCAATTAGAATTTCAGCCAAAGACTATAATAAGAGATGAGGAAGGACACTATATCATACTCAAAGGGTCTGTCCAACAAGAAGATCTAACAATTTTAAATATCTATGCCCCCAACGTGGGAGCAGCCAACTATATAAACCAATTAATAACAAAATCAAAGAAACACATCAACAATAATACAATAATAGTAGGGGACTTTAACACTCCCCTCACTGAAATGGACAGATCATCCAGGCAAAAGATCAACAGGGAAATAAAGGCCTTAAATGATACACTGGATGAGATGGACATCACAGATATATTCAGAACATTTCATCCCAAAGCAACAGAATACACATTCTTCTCTAGTGCACATGGAACATTCTCCAGAATATATCACATCTTCGGTCCTAAATCAGGACTCAACCGGTATCAAAAGATTGAGATCATTCCCTGCATAATTTCAGACCACAATGCTCTGAAGCTAGAACTCAACCACAAGAGGAAGTTTGGAAAGAACACAAATACATGGAGACTAAACAGCATCCTTCCAAAGAATGAATGGGTCAACCGGGAAATTAAAGAAGAATTGAAAAAAATCATGGAAACAAATGATAATGAAAATACAACGGTTCAAAATCTGTGGGACACAACAAAGGCAGTCCTGAGAGGAAAATATATAGCGGTACAAGCTTTTCTCCAGAAACAAGAAAGGTCTTAGGTACACAACCTAACCCTACACCTAAAGGAGCTGGAGAAAGAACAAGAAAGAAACCCTAAGTCCAGCAGGAGAAGAGAAATCATAAAGATCAGAGCAGAAATCAATGAAATAGAAACCAAAAAAACAATAGAACAAATCAACCAGACTAGGAGCTGATTCTTTGAAAGAATTAATAAAATTGATAACCCCCTGGCCAGACGTATGAAAAAGAAAAGAGAAAGGATCCAAATAAATAAAATCATGAATAAAAGAGGAGATATCACAACTACCACCAAAGAAATACAAACTATTATAAGAACATACTATGAGCAACTCTACGCCAACAAATTTGACAATCTGGAAGAAATGGATGCATTCCTAGAAACATATAAACTACCAAAATTGAACCAGGAAGAAATAGAAAGCCTGAACAGACCCATAACCAGTAAGGAGATTGAAACAGTCATTAAATATCTCCAAACAAACAAAAGCCCAGGGCCAGACGGCTTCCCGGGGGAATTCTACCAAACACTTAAAGAAGAACTAATTCCTATTCTCCTGAAACTGTTCCAAAAAATAGAAATGGAAGGAAAACTCCCAAACTCATTTTATGAGGCCAGCATCATCTGGATCCCAAAACCAGACAAGGATCCCATCAAAAAAGAGAGCTATAGACCAATATCCTTGAGGAACACAGATGCGAAAATTCTCACCAAAATACTAGCCAATGGGATTCAACAGTACATTAAAAAGGATTATTCACCACGACCAAGTGGGATTTATCCCAGGGCTGCAAGGTTGGTTCAACATCCGCAAATCAGTCAATGTGATACAACACATCAATAAAAGAAAGAACAAGAACCATATGATAGTCTCAATAGACGCTGAAAAAGCATTTGACAAAGTACAGCATCCCTTCCTGATCAAAACTCTTCAAAGTGTAGGGATAGAGGGTACATACCTCAATATCATAAGAGGCATCTATGAAAAACCCACTGCAAATATCATTCTCAATGGAGAAAAACTGAAAGCTTTTCCACTAAGATCAGGACCACGGCAGGGATGTCCATTATCACCACTGCTATTCAACATAGTACTAGAAGTCCTAGCCTCAGCAATCAGACAACAAAAGGAAATTAAAGGCATCCAAATCGGCATAGAAGAAGTCAAATTATCACTCTTCGCAGATGATATGATACTCTATGTGGAAAACCCAAAAGACTCCACTCCAAAACTGCTAGAACTTATACAGGAATTCAGTAAAGTGTCAGGATATAAGATCAATGCACAGAAATCAGTTGCATTTCTCTACACCAACAACAAGACAGAAGAAAGAGAAATTAAGGAGTCAATCCCATTTACAATTGCACCCCAAACCATAAGATGCCTAGGAATAAACCTAACAAAAGAGGCTAAGAATCTATACTCAGAAAACTATAAAGTACTCATGAAAGAAATTGAGGAAGACACAAAGAAATGGAAAAATGTTCCATGCTCCTGGATTGGAAAAATAAATATTGTGAAAATGTCTATGCTACCTAAAGCAGTCTACATATTTAATGCAATTCCTATCAAAGTACCATCCATCTTTTTCAGAAAAATGGAACAAATAATTTTAAAATTTATATGGAACCAGAAAAGACCTCGAATAGCCAAAGGGATATTGAAAAAGAAAGCCAAAGTTGGTGGCATCACAATTCCGGACTTGAAGCTTTATTACAAAGCTGTCATCATCAAGACAGCATGGTACTGGCACAAAGACAGACACATAGACCAATGGAACAGAATAGAGAGCCCAGAAATAGACCCTCAACTCTATGGTCAATTAATCTTTGACAAAGCAGGAAAGAATGTCCAATGGAAAAAAGACAGCCTCTTTAATAAATGGTGTTGGGAAAATTGGACAGCCACATGAAGAAAAATGAAATTGGACCATTTCCTTACACCACACACAAAAATAGACTCAAAATGGATTAAGGACCTCTATGTGAGAAAGGAATCCATCAAAATCCTTGAGGAGAACACAGGCAGCAACCTCTTCGACCTCAGCCGCAGCAACATCTTCCTAGGAACATCGCCAAAGGCAAGGGAAGCAAAGGCAAAAATGAACTTTTGGGATTTCATCAAGATCAAAAGCTTTTGCACAGCAAAGGACACAGTTAACAAAATCAAAAGACAACTGACAGAATGGGAGAAGATATTTGCAAACGACATATCAGATAAAGGACTAGTGTCCAAAATCTATAAAGAACTTAACAAACTCAACACCCAAAGAACAAATAATCCAATCAAGAAATGGGCAGAGGACATGAACAGACGTTCCTGCAAAGAAGACATCCAGATGGCCAACAGACACATGAAAAAGTGCTCCATATCACTCGGCATCAGGGAAATACAAATCAAAACCACAATGAGATATCACCTCACACCAGTCAGAATGGCTAAAATCAACAAGTCAGGAAATGACAGATGCTGGCAAGGATGCAGAGAAAGGGGCACCCTCCTACACTGTTGGTGGGAATTGCAAGCTGGTGCAACCACTCTGGAAAACAGCATGGAGGTTCCTCAAAATGTTGAAAATAGAACTGCCCTATGACGCAGCAATTGTACTACTGGGAATTTACCCTAAAGATACAAACATAGTGATCCAAAGGGGCACGTGCACCCGAATGTTTATAGCAGCAATGTCCACAATAGCCAAACTATGGAAAGAACCTAGATGTCCATCAACAGATGAATGGATAAAGAAGAAGTGGTATATATACACAATGGAATACTATGCAGCCATCAAAAGAAACGAAATCTTGCCATTTGCGACAACATGGATGGAACTAGAGCATATCATGCTTAGCGAAATAAGTCAAGCGGAGAAAGACAACTATCATATGATCTCCCTGATATGAGGAAGTGGTGATGCAACATGGGGGCTTAAGTGGGTAGGAGAAGAATCCATGAATCAAGATGGGATAGGGAGGGAAACAAACCATAAGTGACTCTTAATCTCACGAAACAAACTGTGGGTTGCTGGGGGGAGGGGGTTGGGAGAAGGGGGGTAGGGTTATGGACATTGGGGAGGGTATGTGCTTTTGGGTAAATTGTAAGGGGAGGTGAACCATGAGAGACTATGGACTCTGAAAAACAATCGGAGGGGTTTGAAGTGGCGGGGGGGGTGGGAGGTTGGGGTACCAGGTGGTGGGTATTATAGAGGGCACAGCTTGCATGGAGCACTGGGTGTGGTGAAAAAATAATGAATACTGTTTTTCTGAAAATAAATAAATTGGAAAAAAAATAAAAACAAAATAATAAAAAATTTAAAAAAAAAGGAAAGGGGGAGATCACAATGAACACCAAGGAAGTGGAAACAATCATCAGAAGTTATTATCAACAGTTACATGCCAATAAGCTTAGCAACCTAGATGAAATGGATGCATTCCTGGAAAACTATAAACTCCCAAAACTGAACCAGGAAGAAATTGACAACCTGAATAGACCGATATCTAGTAAGGAGATTGAAGCGGTGATCAAAAAACAAAACAAAACAAAACAAAACAAAACAAAAAACAAGAGCCCAGGACCTAAGGGTTTCCCTGGGAAATTCTACCAAACTTTCAAAGAAGAATAACACCTATTATCCTGAAGCTGTTTCAAAAAACTGAAGCAGAAGGAAAACTTCCAGACTTTCTATGAAGCAGAATTACCCTGATCCCCAAACCAGGCAAAGACCCTACCAAAAAGGAGAATGTCAGACCAATATCCCTGATGAATATGGATGCTAAGATTCTCAACAAGATCCTAGCCAACAGGATCCAGCAGTACATTAAAAAGATTATCCACCATGACCAGGTGGGTTTCATCCCTGGGCTACAAGGATGGTTCAACATTCGCAAATCAATCAATGTAATAGAACAAATTAATATGAGAAGAGTGATGAACTGCATGGTCCTCTCAATCGATGCAGAAAAAGCATTTGACAAAATCCAGCATTCGTTCCTGATAAAATGCTTCAAAGGATAGGGATAGAGGGAACATTCCTGAACTTCATCAAATCTATCTATGAAAGACCCACAGCAAATATCATCCTCAATGGGAAAAAGCTTGCATCCTTCCCATTGAGATCATGAACACGACAAGGATGCCCACTCTCACCACTGTTGTTCAGCATAGTATTAGAAGTCCTAGCAACAGCAATCAGACAACATAGAGAAATAAATGTTATCTAAATTGGCAATGACGAAGTCAAACACTCTCTCTTTGCAGATGACACGTTTCAATTTTTTTAAGTGAGGCTTGGATAGCTATGTGTTTCTCCCTTAGGTCCACCTTTGTAGTATCTCTTGGGTTTTGGACCCAGTGTTGTACTGTTCTCATTGGTTTCCATGAATTGTGAAAGTTCTGTAATTTCCTGGTTGACCCAAACATTTTTATGCTAGATGGTCTTTAGTTTCCAAGTGTTTGAAATCCTTCCATTTATTTTTCTTGTTATTGAGTACCAGTTTCAAAGCACCGTGGTCAGAGAATATGTAAGTAATTATGTCAATCTTTTGGTATCAGTTGAGACCTGATCTGTGTCCCAATATGTGGTCTATTTGGGAGAAATTGCCATGTACATTCGAGAAGAAAGAGTATTCTATTGTTTTATGGTCGGACATTCTGTATGTCTATGAAGTCCATATGATCCAATTTGTCATTCAAAACTCATGCTTCTTTGTTGATCTTCTGCTCAGATGACTTGTCTATTGCTGAGTGGAATGTTGGGGTCTCCTACTAGTAAAGTATTATTGTCAATATGTCTGTTATTGTTAACAGTTGTCTTATATAGTTGTCTACTCCCATGTTAGGACCATAGATATTTTCAATTGTTAGATCTTTTACTGGATAGTCCCTTCAAGAATGACAGAGTGTCCCTATCTATGTATCTCTTATTTCAATATTAAGCTTAAAATCTAATTTGTCTGCTATGAAATTTGCTATCCCAGCTTTCTTTTGAGGTCCTTTGGCATAAAAAATACTTCTCCATCTCCTTACTTTCAGTCTGCAATTGTCTTTTCATTCAGAATTAGTCTCTTGTAGATAGCATATAGGTAGATCCTGTCTTTTTATCCAGTCTGTAACCCTGTGCCATTTCACGGGAATATTTAAGCCATTCATGCTGAAAGTGACTATTGAAAGATATGATTTTTGTGTTACCTATGAATTCTCTGTTTCTACAGATTGTCTCTGTAAATATCTGGTCTATATTATTTGGTGGGTCTTATTTTATAGAACCCCCCCTTAATATTTCTTGCAGGGCCAACTTTGTGGTCAACATTTTCTTTTGATTTCTGCTGGTCCCAGAATCTCCTTGTCTCTCTACCCATTCCAAATGCTAGCCTTGCTGGATAAATTATCCTTGGTTGTATGTTCTTCTCATTTAGTACCCTGAATATGTCTTGCCAACCCTTTCTGTCTTGTCAGGTCTCTGTGGACATGTATGACATTATTCTGATTTTCCTCCATCTGTATGTAAGAAAACTCTTCCCCCTTTCTACCTTCAGGATTGTTTCCTTGGATCTAAGGTTTGTGAATTAGTACTATTATATGTCAGAGCATTGATCTGTTCTTATTCATCTTGGGAGGGGTTCTCCTGGCCTCTTGTACAGGAATCGTTGTTTTCTTCCCCAGGTTAGGGAAGTTCTCAGCTATAATTTTCTCTAGTCCTCATTCACTCTCCACCCCCTCAGAGATCCCAATAATTCTGATATTTGAATGTTTCATGGCTCAGTCTCAGTCTGAACTCTTGGGCTTTTAGATGCTTTTCCCAGGCATCCTTTACTGCTTTTCTTTCCCCTATCATCTTATATTCTAACTCATTAATTCATTCTTCTACCTCATTTACCCTGGCTGTCAGAGTATCCAGTTTAGAATGCATCTCATTCATAGCATTTTTAAGTTCAGCTTGGTTAGATCTCATTTCTTTCCTTAGAGACTCTATATTGACACTAATATTTTTCTCAAGCCTAGATATTGACTTCATAATTGCTACTCTGAGGTCTATCTCTGCCATCTTGTTTCTGTTCATATCCATTAGGTCTGTGACGTTCTGATTCTTTTCTTTTGGGGGGGGCACCTCCTTAGTCATTCTGTTGGGGAGTGGTTGAGGGAATGTACAGAGTCCAAAGTTTTAACCATGACCCAAGCAAGATACACTCATTTTATAAGGACCCTAGTGTTGCTCTCTTGTTCTTCAAGCCTGTCTTCTGGGAGAAAATTCTGTCGCACTTTTACTCAGGTAACCCTGCTTGGGCAGATTTTCCCTTCCTCCTGTCAGGGGGTTGGGCTCAGTGGAGTTTTGAGTGTGTGTGTGTGTGTGTGTGTGCATGTGCGTGTGTGTGTGTGTGTGTATGTTTTTGTTCTCTGGTGGCTTTCTGAGTCTCTTCTCTCTCTTCTGAGAGCAGAAATGACCACACCCAAACCTCTAACCCAGAGAAGAGAAATCCCACTCTAATCTTCACTGAACTCTCAATGTCTGTTTCTGTCTGCACTACTAAAAACCTCAGCCTCTCCAGTGGTACACCCCACAGAAACTCTCTCAGTGGTTATTCCCAGCACTGAGGCACATCTCCTCCATTTGTGTTTCTAAAACCGTGAACCTCCCCTTGTTTACATGCATGCACCTGCAGTTGCTGTGTCCTCTATGTGGGCTATACTGAAGTCTTTTCCCCACTACTACCTGTCTGTTACTCTGTGCCTGGTCCCCAGTGTGGAACGCTATTGTGTTCCAGTGTTATATCATCGTCCTGGTGCTAGCTTATGGCACCACCCTCTCCTTTCTGTTTATCTCTGATATCTGCCCACAGAATCACAATTCTGCCCTTCATATGTCACAAACACTGAAGAATTTCTGCTTGTTGAGATCCAGGTGTATATTCTTATATCTTGGGCTGATTTCATGGGTGTTCAGAATGGTTTGGTAGATATCCATCTAAATTCAGGGGACCAGCTGAAGTAGGAGCCCCTACTCCTCAGCCATCTTGCTTCCCTCTTCCTTTTCTTTATTATTTTTAAATATTTTATGTATGAATTTGAGATAAAGATATTAAGCATGAGGAGGGGGAGGGTCAAAAGGAGAAGCAGACTCCCTACTGAGCAGAGAGCCTGAGGTAGGGCCTGGAACCAGAAGCCCCAGATCATGACTTGAGCCAAAGGCAAGTGCTTAATCAACTGAGCCACCTAGGTGCCCCTTCTTCTTTTTGATGTTTCATTAGGGGGTTATCAATTTGATTAATTCCTTAGAAGAACCAGTCCTTGGTTTTATTAATCTGCTTTACTGTTTTTTCTTTTGTTGTTTCTATAACATTTGTTTCTGCTCTAGTATTTATTACTTCCCTTCTTCTGCTGGTTTTGTCTTTGGTGTTCCTTTTGTAGCATTTTTAGGTAAAAAGCTAGGGTGTCTGTTTGAGACTTTTCTTGCTTCTTGAGGTAAGCCTGTATTATAATATACCTCCCTCCTACCACTGCCTTTGCTACATCCCAAGGGTTTTAGACTGTCACGTTTTCATTTTCCTCACTTATATGTAATTTTTAAAATTTCTTTTTTAATTTCTTGGTTAAACCATTTATTCTTAGTAAGATGTTCTTTAACCTCCATGAATTTGTGGTCTGTCCATTTTTTTTTCTTGTGGTTGAGTTCAAGTTTTTAGCATTATGCCCTGAAAATATGAATACTGTGTTCTCAATCTTTTTTTACTTGTTGAGGAATGATTTGTTGGTTACCCAGTATGTGACCTACTCTGGAGAATATTCTGTGTGCACTCAAAAGGATGTATATTCTGTAGGCTTAGGATGAAATGCTTTGAATATACCTGTTAAGAGCATCTGGTCCAATGTGTCATTCAAAGACATTATTTCATTGATGGTTTTCTGCTTATATTATCTTCCCACTGGTGTAATTTTGGGTACTAGGTTCTCCTACTATTATTGTATTATTTAATCGATGAGTTTCTTTATGTTTATTTTCAGTTCATTTATATATTTGGTTGCTTCCAAGTTGGGGCATAAATATTTACAATTATTAGATCTTCATGATAGATAGACCTCTTAATTATGATATAATGCCCTTATTAATCTCTTTTTATAGTCTTTGTTTTAAAACCTAGTTTATCTGATGTAAGTATGGTTACTCTGGTTTTCTTTTTATGTCCGTTGCCATCATAGATGGTTGTCCATCCCCTCGTTTTTAATCTGTGAATATATTCAGGTCTAAAATAAATGTCTTATAGGCAGCACATAGATGGATCTTGTTTTATAACTTGTTCTGACATCCTATGTCTTTTGATTAGAGTATTTAGTCCATTTACATTCAGAGTCAGCTTTGAAAGATATGAATTTAGTGTCATTGTGTTAACTGTACAGTCAGTGTGTCTCATGATGTTCTCTGGTCCTTTCTAGTCTTGGTCACTTTTATTTCCCCCTCCACTCTTAGTGCAGAAAATTTCTCTCAAGGCTCATTTAGTGGTCAAAAATTCCTTCAGTTGGGCGCCTGGGTGGCTCAGTGGGTTAAGCTGCTGCCTTCGGCTCAGGTCATGATCTCAGGGTCCTGGGATCGAGTCCCACATCGGGCTCTCTGCTCAGCAGGGAGCCTGCTTCCTCCTCTCCTCTCTGCCTACTTGTGATCTCTCTCTGTCAAATAAATAAATAAAATCTTAAAAAAAATTCCTTCAGTTTTTATTTGCCTGGAAAATTATTTATTTCTTCTTCTATTCTGAATGGCAGCCTTGCTGGATAAAAATTTTGTAGCTAGATTTTTTCCTTTTCAGCATTTTGAATATTTCTTGCTACTAGAAGCCTGCCAAGTTTCTGTGGACTGATATGCTGAGAACATATCTGACTTACCTCATAGGTTAAGGACACGTTTTCTCTTACTTTCAGGATTCTGCCCTTGTCTGTGTCTTTTGTGAATGTGACTATGATATGCCTTGGCAATGATCAGCTTATGTTGAATTTAATGGGGGCTCTTTGTGCTTCTTGGATTTTGATGTCTTCCTTTCCCAAATTAGGAACGTTTTCAGCTATATTTTGTTTAAATAATCCTTCTGTCAATTTTTTCCCTTTTTATCTTTTGGTACTGTTATGATACAAATGTTAATCTGTTTTAATAAGTCGCTGAGTTCCCTAAGTCTACCTTTGAAGTCTGTTAGCTTTCCTTCCCTCCTCTTTCCAGCTTCATTATTCTCCTTAATGTTATCTTCTTTTTCACCGATTCATTCCTCTTATTCATCCATGGCCATTTTTTTGCGCTCCACTAGGACCGCATCTTTGTTATAGCATTTTTAATTTTGGGCTGGCTAGATTTTAGTTCTTTTATCTCTGCAGTAAGGGAAACTCAGCTAGTATCCTTAAAATTTTTATTTTAAATTCTCATTCAGACATCTTACCTGTGTCTGTATTGATTAAATCCCCGCTGTGAGAACTACCAACTGTTCTTTGTTTTGGGAAGAATTTCTCCATCTCATCATTCTGTCCAGAAAAGAAAAGAAGAAAGAAAATGAAAAACAAAACAAAGCAAAACCTAGATCCTGAGTGTGTTTTCTTCTGCTTGTTGAAAGAATCTAGAGATAAAAATAAGAGAAAATAAATAAAATAAATTATAATGAAAGTAAGCCAAAATGTACTATATGTATAAATCATACACACACATGCACACACACACACACACACACACACAAATTAAGAGGTAATGATGCAGAAGAACTAAAAAATGTTTTGAATAAAAAATAAAAATAAAGAATAAGAGTACAAAGGAGGCTAGATAACATTTTTCTCTAGATCTGAAGCTTTGTAGTTCTCTTTGATCAGTAAAATTTGTGTTTGACCAGTAAAATTTGTGTGAGTTGATGTTCAGGTCCTCTGGGGGACAGTTCTATTGCAGTGATTCTCAGGTGGACTTGCCATAGTGAAATTGCATCTTCTGGATGCAGTAAAATAGGGCTTTGGTTAAGCCACTCTGGACTCACTAGGTGGCTCTTTTATGCACCCTGAAGAATTTACAACTGATGGGTGGAATGAATTATGGCAGTGTCAAATTCTTTAGCCCTGGAGTAGAAAGTTCACCCCTTACCCACTCTTCACTGAGCCTTCACAGAAGAACACTCATTTACTCTTGTCTCTTCAGTTTCTGTTTGAATACTGTATTTACCCTGCCTGTGTCTGCTCACATTATTTATTTATTTTTTTGTCTCAGGTTTGTGACCGAGTTTCAAAACCAAATTTTAGGGACTTCCCTGGCACAGATCCATGCTGTTCCTCCCAGGGAGGGTCTCACTCATTTCTGCCATTTGCTAGGCTTGTCCTAAGAAATAGGTCACAAGACAGTGAAGCAGTTTGAAGTTTAAGGCAATACAGAACAGAAAGCCACTACATAGATTCACTGTTCTCAGTTGGCTTCTAGGATCCTATGGCACTTAGGTGATACCTCTTCTTCTTGAGACCCATGGAATCCTCAGATCACAATGTCACACATGGAATTTAATTCTACTTCACCACTTGATCACCTTTAAGCTAGGCACATCTCCACAGTTACAGACCTCTAAAAGTTCCATTTTTTTGCTCTCCTGCTTATAAATACTTTGCAGTAGACTCCCCAAGCAGGCTCCATCCTGCTGCCATATCTACATCTATACTTCCCCCCCAACTTCAAGTCCCTGCACCTCCTACATTCCAAAAGTGGCCACTTTTCTACTTGTAGTCTAACAGTACATTTTTTCTCAGATCTCAATTTATTTATCTAATGTTCAGAATGGTTTGATAACTATCTAACTGTGTTTGAGGGAGGAGACAAAATTAAGGTCCTTCTAATCCTCCAACACCTTAACCCATCCCCGCACCCTGGTATTTATAGCAACAATATCAGCAATAGCTGAACTATGGATGAAGTCCAAACATCCAATGACTGATCAAAGGATAAGAAAATATGGTATGAACAATTTCATAATATGATGAAATATTACTCAGTCATGAAAAAGAATAAAGTCTTGCCATTTGCAATGACATGGATGGAGCTAGAGTACATTCCACTAAGCAAAATAAGTCAGTCAGACAAAGACAAAGAACATATAATTTCACTCATATATGGAACTTAAGGAACAAAACAGATGAGCATAGGGGAAAGGAGAAAAACAGAGAAGGGAAGCAAACCATAAGAGACTCTTAATGATTAAGAACAAACTGAGTGTTGATGAAGGGACATGGGTGGTGATGGGTTGGATGGGTGATGAAAATTAAGGAGGGTACTTGGTATAATGAGCATTGAGTATTATATGTGATTGATGAACCACTGAATTGTACTCCTGAAACCAATATTGCATTGTATGTTAAGTAACTAGAATTCAAATAAAAATTTGAAAAATCACTAACAATAATCTGGAAAAAATAAAATAATTACTGATACATAATACAAGCATACCCCAGAGACATTGTGGGTTCATTTCCAGACCAGTGTGATAAAGCAAATATCAAAATAAAGTTATACAAATGAGAAAAAAAAAGACAAAGATGTCCATTCACATCAAATTTTATTCAACATGGTACTGGAAATCCTACACAAAGCAATGAGACAAGAGAAATAAATAAAAAGGCATCTAAATTGCTAAGGAAGAAGTTAAACTGACACTATTTGTAGCTGGAATGATGCTATATATAGAAAACCCTAAAGACACAACCAAAAATCTATTAAAATGAACAAAAGAATTCAGCAAAGCCACAGTATTCAGAGTTAATAAACATAAATATCTTGTTTTTATACATTTATAATGAAATAGCAGGAAAAGAAATTAAGGGAATAATACCATTTACAATTACATTGAAATAAATGCAATATATAGAAATAAACTTTAACAAAGAGTTCAAAGACCTGTACTCTGTAAAGTATAAAACATTGATGAAAGAAATGGAAGACAACACAAACAAATGGGAAAATATTCCATGCTCATGGATTAGCAGAATTAATATTGTAAAGATGTTCATACTATTCAAAGAAATCTACAGATTCAAAATATCAGTGATATTTTTCACAGAACTACAACAAATAATACTAAGATTTATATGGAACCACAAAAGACCAAAAATCATCAAAGCAATCTTAAAAGAGAAAAACAAAGCTATACATATCACAATCTCTGATTTCAAGATATACTACAAAGATATAATAATTAAAGCTGGCACAAAGATAGACACATAGATTAATGGAACAGAGTAGAGAGCTCAGAAATAAACCCACACCATATGGTTAATTAATCTATAACAAAGCTTAGAATATGCAATGGGGAACAGATAGTTTTTTCAATAAATGGTGCTATGAAAACTGGGTTATATGTAAAAGAATATAATTGAACCATTTTTACACACTTCCCAAAATAAGCTCAAAATGAATTAAAAATTTAAATATCAGACCTGAAATCATAATACTTATAGAAGAAATCATAGACAGCAATCTCTTTGACATCAGCCTTAGCAATATTTTTCTAGAAAATTTTTCATTTCCCTTGCCTGAAATGGAAGCAAAAATGAACTCTTAGTACCATATCAGATAAAAAGCTTTTGTACAGTAAAGGTAAACATCAACAAGATAAAAAGGTAACCTATTTAATGAGAGAAGATATTTACAAATAATATGTGTGATAAGGGGGTTAATATATAAAAAATAAGTCAAGCAGAGAGAGCCAACTATCATATGGTTTAGCCTATTTGTGGAGCTTAAGGAATAACACAGAGGACATGGGAAGATGGAGAGAAGGGAGTTAGGGGAAATTGGAGGGAGAGATAAACCATGAGAGACTGTGGACTCTGAGGAACTAACTGCTGGGTTTGGAGGATAGGGGGTGGGAGGTTGGGTAAGCCTGGTGGTGGGTATTGTGGAGGGCACATACTGCATGGAGCACTGGGTGTGGTCCATAAACAATAAATTCTGGAACACTGAAAAGAAATTTAAACAAATAAATAATTTTTTTAAAAAAAATCTAAAAAATAAAATCTTAAAAAAAAAGAATTTATACAACTCAACACCAGAAAACTCACAAATAATCCAAAATGGGTAGAGGACCCAAAGAAACATTTTTCTAAAAACCTACAGAATATATGCCTAACATCACCAATCACCGGGGAAAGCAAAGCAAATCAAAACACCATGAGATTATCACCTTACACAGGTCAGAATGGCTATTATAAAAAAAAATAGTAAGCATTGGCAAGGATGTGGAAAAAAAGGGACCCTGATGCACTCGGTTTGTAGAAATGTAAATTGGTACAGCCATTCTGGGAAACACTGTGGAGAATCCTCAATAATTAAAAATAGAAATACCATATAATATAGTAATTCCATTACATAGTATTTACTCAAAGAAAATAAAAACTAATTCAAAATGATATATGAACCCTATATTTATTGCAGTTATTATACATAGCTATGATATGGAAGCAAACCAACTGTTCATCAATAGAAGAATAAAGAAGATGTGATATATGTGTGTATATATATTTATATACAGATAAATATTAATATTATAGGCATAACAAAGAAAAAAAGAATTATATATTGCCATTTGTGACAACATGAAGGAACATAGATGGTATTAGGCTAAGTGACATAAGTCAAAGAAACACAAATTCCATATAATTACATGTGGAATCTAAGAAAACAAAAACCAAAACAAAATCAATGAACAAACAAATAAAGCAAAAACAGACCCATAAATACAGAAAAAAAAAGTGGTAAAGGTAAATGGATGGGAAAATAGATGAAATGGATAAGTGAAGTGAAGGCATAGGCTTTCCATAACGGAATGTATAAGTCATGGTGATGAAAGAAACATGGGTGAGCCTGGTGGTGGGTATTAAGGAGGGCACATATAGAATGGTTCACTGGGTGTGGTGCATAAACAATGAATCCTGGAACCCTATGGAATAAAATTAAATCAAAAAAGGAAATGTACAGCATAAGTAATATAGTAAATTGTATTGTAATAGCATTGTGTGGCTATAGATGGTATCTATACTTGTGTTGGGTCCAGCATAATATATACAATTATTGAGTCACTACTTTATGGACATGAAACAAATGTAAAATAGTGTGTCAACTCTACTTCAAAACACAAGTTAATAAATATATAAATATAAAACTATGAGAATGTCTCTTTTTAAAAAAGTGGAGTTCTTACATTTTTTGATTTTAAAATCTTCTTCAAAGCTGCAGTAATTAAAATAATGTAGTACTGACATAAATTCAGACATATACATTGAAGGAACAGTACACACAGATTATATATCCCTCAAGTATATATGGTCATATGATCTTTACAATGCATACCAAGATCACTAAAGTGAGAAAAGAAAATCTCTTCAACAAATAATATTGGGAAAAGTGAATATCTATAATCCAAAAAGCAAAGTTAGACTCATATTCTACCACAAAAAATTAACTCAACATGGATTAAAAACCTAAACTTAGACCTCAAAACTATAAAACACCTAGAAGAAAATATCAGGTCAAATCATTATGACCTTGAAGTTAACAATGAATGCTTGGATATAAAATCCAATGCACAGGCAAGCAAATTAAAAATAGACAAATGCTGAATGAAATAAGTCAAGCAGAGAGAGTCAATTATCATATGGTTTCACTTATTTATGGAGCATAACAAATAGCATGGAGGACAAGGGGTGTTAGAGAGGAGAAAGGAGTTGGGGTGAATTGGAAGGGGAGGTGAATCATGAGAGACTATGGACTCTGAAAAACAATCTGAGGGGTTTGAAGTGGCGGGGGGATGGGAGGTTGGGGTACCAGGTGGTGAGTATCATAGAAGGCACGGATTGCATGGAGCACTGGGTGTGGTAAAAAAATAATGAATACTGTTGTGCTGAAAATAAATAAGTTAATTTAAAAAATAGACAAATGGAAATACATCAAACTTAAAAACTGCTATTCACCAAGGTACAATAGTTGGAAAAGTCAACTTATCCAGCTGGAGATATTTTTTCCCAAATCAAATATAAGTGGTTAATATTCAGAAAATATAAAGAACTTCTTCAACTTATAAAAATGAAAAAAATAAATAAATGACCTGATTTTTAAAAATATGTGAATGACTTGAATAGATATTTCTCCAAGTATGATATACATATGCCCAACAAGCATATGAAAAGATAATCTACATCAAGTATTATAAAAGAGATGCAAAACAAATCGACATTGATATGTAACTTCTTATTCACTAGAATGGCTATTATTCACAAAAAAAGATGTATCAAGTGTTTGTGAGGTTGGGGAGAAGGAAGCCTTTGTGCACTGTTTGTATGATTATAAAACGGCACAACTATTATGGAAAACAATATGGAGGTGTCTCAAAAACTTAAAATAGAATTACTATTTGATCCAGGAATCCGACTTCAAGGTGTATATCTAAAAGAACTGAAAACTGGTTCTTGAAATTATATTTGCACACCCATATTTATAGAGGCACTATTCACATTAAGAGGCTGAAGCAACCCAAATTTTATTTATTTCCTGAGATAAGAGAATATTATGGTTTGTCTCCCTCCCTGGTCCCATTTTGTTTCCTTTTCTTCCTCCAATCCCCCATGACCCCCACCCTGATTCTCAAATTCCTCATATCAGAGAGATAATTTTCTTTTTGAGATTGACCTATTTCTCTCAACATAATGCCCACTAGTTCCAACCACAACATTGTAAATGGCAAGATTTCATTTTTTGATGGCTGCTTAGAATTCCATTGTATGTATGTATATATATATATATATATATACCAATTCCTCTGTATTCATTCATCTGTTGATGGACATCTAGTTTTTTTCCATAGGTGGTTATTGTGAACATTGCTGCTATAAACCCTCGGGTTCATGTGCCCCATTGGATCACTACATTTGCACTTTAAGGTAAACACCCAGGGGTATGAGGGCTGAGTCATAGAGTAGCTCTATTTTCAACTTTTTGAGGAGCCTCCATACTGTTTTCAGAGTGGTTGCACCAGCTTGCATTCCCACCAACAATGTAGGAGGGTCCCCCTTTCACCACATCCTTGCCAACATCTGTAATTTCCTGACTTGTTAATTGTAGCCATTCTGACTGCTTTGAGGTGGTATCTCACTGTGGTTTTGATTTGTATTTCCCTGATGCTGAGTGATGTTGAGCACTTTTTCATGTGTCTGTTGGCCATTAGGATGTCTTCCTTACAAAAAGATCTCTTTGTTTCTTCTACCCATATCTTGATTGTGTTATTTCTTCTTTGGGTGTTGAGTTTGATAAGTTCTTTATAGATTTTGGATACTACCTCTTTATCTGATGTATCATTTGCAAATATCTTCTCCCATTCTGTTGGTTGTCTTTTGGTTTTGTTGACTGTTTCCTTTGCTGTGCCAAAGATTTTGATCTTGATGAAGTCCCAGTAGTTCATTTTTGCCCTTGCTTCCCTTGACTTTGGTGATGTTTCTATGAAGAAGTTGCTGCGGCTGAGCTTGAAGAGGTTGTTGCCTTTGTTCTCCTCAAGGAGTTTGATGGATTCCTTTCTCACATTGAGGTCTTTTATCCATTTTGAGTCTATTTTCGTGTGTGGTATAAGGAAATGCTACAGTGCCATTCTGTATGTGGCTGTCCAATTTTTCCAACACCATTTTTTGAAGACACTGTCTTTTCCACTAGACACTATTTCCTTCTTTGTCAAAGAATAGTTGACCTTAGAGTGGAGGGTCCATTTCTGGGCTCTCTTTCTGTTCCATTGATCTATGTGTCTGTTTTTGTGCCACTATCAGACTGTCTTGATGATTATAGCATTGTAATACAACTTCAAGTGTGGAATTGTGATGCCACCGACTTTACTTTTCTTTTTCAACAATACTCTGCTTCCTCAGGGTATTTCCTGATTCCATATAAATTTTAGGATTATTTATTCCATTTCGTTAAAAAGAGTTGATGGTATTTTGATAAGTATTTCATTAAATGTGTAGATTGTTCTAGATAGCATCAACATTTTCACAATATTTGTTTTTCCAATCCATGAGCATGAAACGTTTTTCCATTTCTTTCTATCTTCCTCAATTTCTTTCATGAGTACTTAATAGTTTTCTGAGTACAGATTCTTTGCCTCTTTGGTTAGGTTTATTCTTAGGAAAAAAATCTTGTGATTTTTAGTGCAATTGTAAATGAGACCAACTCCTTTATTTTTCTTTCTTCTGTGTTGCTGTTGTTGTACAGAAATGGAATTGATTTCTTTGCATTGATCTCACATCCTGACACTTTATCAAATTCCTGTATGAGTTCTAGCAGTTTTGGAGTGGATTCTTGGGTTTTCCACATTATGGATCATATCATCTTCAGAGAGTGAGAGTTTGACTTCTTCTTTGCTGATTCAGATGACTTTTGTTTCTTTTTGTTGTCTGATCACTGAGGCTAGGACTTCTAGTATTATGTTGAATAGCAGTGGTAATAGTGAGCAGCCTTGCTGTGTTCCTGACCTTAGGGGAAAAGCTCTCAGCTTTTCCCCATTGATAATGATATTCACTGTGGGTTTTCATAGATGGCTCTGATGACACTGAGATATGTAACTTCTATCCCTACACTGTGAAAAGTTTTGATCAAGAAAGGAAGCTGTACTTAGTCAAATGCTTTTTCAGCATCTATTGAGAGTATCATATAGTTCTTGTTCTTTCTTTTATTAATGTACTGTATCACATTGATTGATTTGCAGAGGTTGAACCAACCTTGCAGTCCAGGAAAAAATACCTCTTGGTCATGGTGAATAATTCTTTTAATGTACTATTGGTTCCAATTGGGTCATATTTTGGTGTTCATCAAGGATATTGGTCTGTAATTCATTATTTTAGGGGGGTCTTTCTCTGATTTTGAGATCAAGGACCTGCTGACCTCATAAAATGAGTTTGGAAGTTTTCCTTCCATTTTATTTTTTGGAACAGTTTCAGGAGAATAGGTACTAATTCTTCTTTAAATATTTGGTAGAATTCCCTTGTGAAGATATATAGCCCTGGGCTCTTCTTTCATGGGAGATTTTTGGTGACTGATTCAATATCCTTACTGATTATGATTCTGTTCAGGTTTTCTATTTCTTCCTTGTTCCATTTTGGTAGCTAATACGTCTCTGAGAATGCATCTATTTCTTCCAGATTGTTAAATTTGCTGGTGTATAGTTGTTCATAATATGTTCTTATAATTGTTTGTATTTCTTTGGTGTTGGTTGTCATCTCTCCCCTTTCATTCATGATTTCAATAATTTGCGTCCTTTCTCTTTTCTTTTGGATAAGTCTGGCCAGGGGTTATCAATCTTACTAATTCTTTCAAAAAACCAGCTCCTAGTTTTATTGACTTGTTCTACTGTTCTTTTGGTTTCTATTTCATTGATTTCTACTCTGATTTTTGTTATTTCTCTTCTCCTGCTGAGTTTAGGCTTTCTTTAGTATTCTTTCTCTGGCTTCTTTAGATGTAGGGTTAGGTTGAGGCCTTGCTTGCTTCTTGAAAAGGCTGTGTTGCTATATACTTTCCTCTCAAGACTGCATTCCCTGTGTCCAAAGATTTTGACCAATTGTGTTTTCACTTTTCCAATTGTGGTAATAGTGAACAATTTTTGACCAATTGTGTTTCACATTTCCTTGAATTTTTAAAATTCCTAATTTATTTCCTGCTTGATCCACTCAATCTTTAGTAGGATGCTCTTTAGCCTCCATGTATTTGAGTTCTTTCCAGCTTTCCTACTCTGGTTGAGCTCTAGTTTCAAAGCATTATGGTGTGAAAATATTTAGGGAGTGATCCCAATGTTTTGGTACCAGTTGAGACCTCAATTGTGACGCAGGATGTGATCTATTCTGGAAAATATTCCATGTGCACTAGAGAAGAATGTGTATTCTGTTGCTTTGGATGCAATATTCTGAATATACCTGTGAAGTCCATCTGGTCCAGTGTATCATTTAAAACTTTATTTCCTTGTTGATCTTTTCCATAGACAATCTGTCCATTTCAGTGAGGGGGTGTTAATATCCCCTACTATTATTCTGTTATTTTCAATGTGTTTATTTGATTTTGTTATTAATGGGCTTATATAATTGGCTGCTCCCATGTTAGAGGCAAAGATATTTACAGATGTGAGATCTTCTTGTGAGACAGAACCTTTAAGGATGATGTAGTGTACTTCCTCATCTCTTATTATAGTCTTTGGATTAAAATCTAATTTGTCTACTATAAGGATTGCCACCCCAGCATTCTTTTCATGTCCATCAGCATAGTAAATTGTTCTCGACTCCGTCACTTTAAATCTGGAGACATCTTTCAGTATAAAATGAGTTTCTTGCAGACAGCATATCGATGGGTCCTATTTTTTTAAATCCATTTTGATACCCTGTATCTATACTTTGGGGTATTTAGTATATGTTCATATAGGGTAACTATGGAAAGATATGCAGTTAGTGCCATTAAGTCCTATAAGGTGACTGTTACTGTATATGCTGTCTGTTCTTTTTGGCTCTGTTACTTTAAGGATCTCCCTTTATTTAGAGGGCCCATTTCAATATTTCCTGTAGCACTGTTTTGGAGTACACAAATTCTTCTACTTTTTGTTTCTCAGGAAAGCTTTTTTTTTTTTTTAATCTTGATTTTATTTTATTTTTTTTCAGTGTTCCAGGATTTGTTGTTTAAGCACCACCCATAGTGCCCCATGCAATATGTGCACTCCAAATCCCTACCACCATGCTCACACATCCCTCTATCCCCCTCCCTTCCAAACCCCTCAGTTTTTTTCTCAGTCCAGAGTCTCTCATGCTTCTTTTCCCCCCCGTTCTGATTTACCCCAATTCACTTTTCCTTTCCTTCCCCTGTCTTCCATGTTATTCCTTATGCTCCACAAGTAAGTGAAACAATATGATAATTGACTCTCTCTGCTTGACTTGTTTCACTCAGCATAATCTCCAGTCCAGTTCATGATGATACAAAAGTTGGGTATTCATCCTCTCTGATGGAGACACAATACTCCATTGTATATATGGACCATATCTTCTTTATCCAATAACCTGTTGAAAGGCATTTTGGCTCTTTCTACCATTTGGCAACTCTGGCCATTGCCGCTATGACCATTGAGATACATATGGCCCCTCTTTTCACCACATCTGTATCACTGTGATAAATAACTAGTAATGCAATTGCAGGGTCATAGCACAGCTCTATTTTTAATATTTTAGGAATCTCCATGCTATTTTCCAAAGTGGCTACACCAACTTGCATTCCCACTAAAAGAGTAAGAGGTTTCCCTTTCTTCACATCCTCTCCAACACATGTTGCTTACTGTCTTGTTAATGTTGGCCATTCTAAATTGAGTAAGGTGGTATCTCAATGTGGTTTTGATTTGAATCTCCCTGATTGCTAATGATAATGAACATTTTTTCATGTGCCTGTTAGCCATTTGTATGTCTTCTTAGAGATGTGTCTGTTCATATATTTTCTCCATTTTTTTGACCTGATTCTGTCTTTTAAGTGTAGAGTTTGATCAGTCCTTTTAAAAAAAATTAATTTTATTTTCTCAGTGTTCAAAATTTATTGTCTATGCACCACACTCAGTCCTCCAGGCAATACGTGCCCTCAATAATACCCACAACCAGGCTCACACATCCCCCACACCTTCCTTCCATAACCCTCAGTTTGTTTCTCAGAGTCCACAGTCTCTTGTGGTTCATGCCCCCTCTCTGATTTATATATCTTGAATATCAGCCCTTTCTCAGTAGTGTCATTTGTGGATCTCTTCTCCCATTCCATGTTTGTTGTTGTTGTTGTTGTTGTTCTTGTTGACTGTTCCCTTTGCTATGCAGAAGCTTTTGATCTTGATGAAGTCCCAAAAGTTCATTTTTCCTTTTTTTTCCTTTGCCTTTGGAGACATGTCTTGAAAGAAGTTACTGTGGACAATGTTGAAGAGGTAACTGCCTATGTTTTTCTCTAGGATGTTGATAGATCCCTGCCTAACTTTGAGGTCTTTTATCCATTTCAAATTTATCTTTGTGTATGGTATAAGAGAACGGTCAAGTTTCATTTTTCTATACATAGCTGTCCAATTTTTCCAGAAAAAAATTATTGAAGAGACTGTCCTTTTTCCACTGGATACTTTTTCCTGCTTTTTTGAAGATTGGTTGACCATATAGTTGCAGGTCCATACCTGGGCTCTCTCCTCTGTTCCACTCGTCTATGTGTCTGTTTTTGTGCCAGTACCATACTGTCTTCATGATCACAGCTTTGTAGTAAAACTTGAGGTCAGGCAACATTATGCCCACGCTTTGGATTTTTTTCTCAAAATTTTCTTAGCAAATTGCAGTCTTTTCCGGTTCCATACAAATTTTGGGATTCTTTGTTCCAGCACTTTGAAAAATGCTGATCAGGATGGCATTGAAAGTATAGATTGCTCTAGGCAGTATAGACATTTTAACAATGTTTATTCTTCCAATCCATGAGCATGGAATGGTTTTTCATCTTTTTCTGTCTTCTTTGATTTCTTTCATGAGTGTTCTGTAGTTCCTCAAGTACAGATCCTTTACCTCCTTGGTCAGGTTTATTCCCAATTATTTTATGGTTCTTCGTGCTATAGTGAAGGGAATCAATTCTCCAATTTCCCTTTCTGTATTTTCATTGTTAGTGTATCAGAAAGCAACTGATTTCTGTGCATATATTTTGTATCCTGCCACATTACTGAATTGCTGGATGTGTTCTACTAGTTAGGGGTGGAGACTTTTGGGGCTTGCATATAAAGTATCACATAACTTGGGAAGAGAAATGTTTGACTAATTTTTGTTAACTTGAATAACTTGTATTTATTTTTGTTGTCTGATTGCTGTTGCTAGGACTTCTTCTACTATATTAAAGAACAGTGGCGAGAGCGGGCATCCTTGTTGTTCTCCTGATCTCAAAGGGAAGACTGTTCAGCTTTTCCCCATTAAGAATGATATTCACTTTGGGTTTTTAATTGATAGATTTTATGAAGTTGAGGAATGTTCCCACTATCGCTGTACTTTGAAGAGCTTTAATCAAGAATGGATGCTGTATTTTGTCAAATGCTTTTTCTGCATCAATTGATAAGACTGTGTGGTTCTTCTCTCTTCTCTTATTCATTTGTTCAATTGCATTGACTTGCAAATGTTGAACCACCCTTGCATTCCATGGATAAATCCCACCTGGTCATGGTGGATAATCTTTTTAATGCACTGTTGAATGTTATTTGCTAGGATTTTTAAAAAAAAAAATTTTAACTTTCTTTTCAGTGTTCCAGGATTCATTCTTTATGCACCACACCCTGTTCTCTATGCAGTATGTGCCCTCCATAATACCCACCACCAGGCTCACCCATCCTCCCACCCCCTGCCCCTCCAAAACCCTCAGATTGTTTTTCAGAATCCACAGTCTCTCATGGTTCTTCTCCTCCTTCAATTTCTCCCAACTCCCTTTTCCTCTCCATCTCCCCATGTCCTCCATGTTATTCCTTACTTGTTAGGATCTTGTTGAGAATTTTAGCATCCATATTTATTGGGGATATTGGTCTGAAATTCTACTTTTTAATGTAATCTTTGCCTGGTTTGGAGATCAAGTTAATGTTGGTTTCATAGAATGAGTTTGGAAGTTTTCGTTCTTTTTTAAATTTTTTTGAAACAGTGTAAGGACAATAGGTATAATTTCTTCTTTGAATGTTTGGTAGAGTTCCTTAGGGAATCAGTCAGGTCTTGGTCTCTTGTATTTTGGGGGAGGTTTGATAACTGCTTCAATCTTGTTGCTAGTTATTGATCTATTCAGGCTGTCAGCTGCATCCTATTTCAGTCTTAGAAATTTACAGGTTTCCAGGAATTCATCCATTTCTTCTAGGTTGCTTAGCATATTGGTATATTTCTGCTGTTAATAATTTCTAATGATTGTTTCTATTTCTTTGGTGTTTTTCAAAATTTTATTAATTTGGGTCTTCTCTCTTTTCTTTTGGATTTGTTTGTCCATTGGTTTATCAATCTTATCTTTTCTTTGAAAGGAACCTATGTTCATTGATGTGAATTATTGTATCTTTAGTCTCTAATTCATTGACCTCTGCTCTAATCTTAATAATTTCCCTTCTTGTGCATGGGGTTGGCTTAATTCATTGTTGATTTTACAGTTCTTTAAGGTATAAAGATAGTTAGCGTTTTCAGGATTTTTCAGGTTTTTTTGAGAGAAGCTTGGATGGCTATGTATTTCCCTTTAGGACCACCTTTGCTGTGTCCCATATGTTTTGGATTGATGTGTCTTCATTCTCACTGGTTTCCATGAATTGCTTAAGTTCTTCTTTGATTTCCTGGTTGATCCAGACATTCTTGAGCAGGATGGTCTTTAGCTTCCAAGTGTTTGAATTCCTTCCAAATTGTTACTTGTGGTTGATTTCCAGTTTCAAGCATTGTGGTTTGAGAATATGCAGGGAATAATCTCAATCTTTTGGTATCAGTTGAGCCCTGAGTAGTGACCCAATATGTGGGCATTCTGGAGAAATTCCCATGTGCATTGAGAAGAGTGAGTTTTCTATTGATATAGAGTGGAATTTTCTGTATATATCTATGAGGTCCATGGTCCAATATGTCATTCAAAGCTCTTGTTTCTTTGTAGATTTTCTGCTTAGAAGATCAGTCTTTTGCTAAGAGTGGCATGTTAAGATCTCCTACAATTAATGTATTCATATCACTATCATTCTTTATTTTGCTGAACAGTTGGGTTATGTAGTTGGGGGTGTAAATATTTACAATCTTTAGACCTTCTTGGTGGATAGACCCTTTAAGAATGATGTCATGTCCTTCTGTATCTCTGACTGCAGTCTTTAGCTTAAAGTCCAATTTATTTGGCATAAGAATCAATACCACTTCTTTCTTTTGAGGCCTGTTGGCATGAAAGATGGTTATCCATCCCTTTACTTTCAATCTGAATGTATTGTTAGGTTCCAAATTTCTCTCTTGTAGAGAGTATATGGATGGGCCCTGTCATTGTATCCAGTCTGCAATCCTGTGCCTTTTCATCAGAGCATTTAGGCCATTTAAGTTGAGAGTGATTCTTGAAAGATACATTTTTATTGACATCATATTGTATAAGAAAGCAACTGCCTTCTGTACATTTGTACATTTGTACATTTGTACATTCTGATTTTGTACCCTGCCACATTACTGAATTGCTGTATGAGTTCTAGTAGTAGTGAAAAGAAGAGTTATATGTACCTCAGTGTTCATAGCAGCAATGGACACAGTCACCAAACTGTGGAAAGAACCAAGATGCCCTTCAGTGGACAAATGGATAAAGATGATGTGGTCCATATATACTTTGGAGTATTATGTCTCCATCAGAAATGGTGAATACCCAACTTTTGTAGCAACATGGACGGGACTGGAAGAGATTATGCTGAGTGAAATAAGTCAAGCAGAGAGAGTCAATTATCATATGGTTTTACTTCTTTGTGGAACATTAAAATAACACAGAGGACATGGGGAGATGGAGAGGAGAGGGACTTGAGGGAAATTGGAGGGGGGATAAACCATGAGAGACTATGGACTCTAAAATACAATCTGAGGGTTTGGAAGGGAGGAGGGTGGGATGTTGGGTGAGCCTGGTGGTGGGTATTATGGAGGGCACGTATTGCATGGAGCACTAGGTGTGGTGCATAAACAATGAATTCTGGAACACTGAAAATAAATTTAAAAAATAAATTTTAAAAAAACCTCATTTTCCAATAAAGAGTGGAAAAGATTTGCAAAATTATCTGTTTTGCCCTCATGTTGCCTGAGAAGTTCTTGTTTCTTTAGATTATCTTGGTAAATCTCTGTTCTAGGCCACTCTTGGGTTCTTTCTTCTTTTATGGAATACCCCTTAATATTTCTTGTAGTGCAGGCTTGGTGGTCACATACACTTTTAAACCTTGCCGGTCTTGCATACTCTTTATCTCTCCATCCATTTTGAATGTTAACCTTGCTAGATAAAGTATGTTTGATTGCATGTTCCTCTCATTTAGTGCCCTTAATATGTCCTTCCAGCCCTTTCTGGCTTTCCAGGTTTCTGTGTATAGGCTTGATGTTATTCTGTATGTAAGGAATCTCTTTCCCGTAGATGCCCTTAAGACCTCTTGTCTGAAATTACAATTCATGAATCTCACAAATAAGTGTCTGGAGTTCTTTTTAGACTCATTGAACTTGGGGGGGTGTCTTTTCTGCCTCTAGGACCCAAACACTTGTTCCACTCACCTGACTGGGAAATTTTCATCTAGCATTTGTTCAAATATATCCTCTAGTCTTCTCTCTTTCTCCATCCCCTCAGGGATCCCAATAATTCTGACATTGGAACATTTCATGGTGTCATTCATTGCCCTAATTCTGTTTTCATGGCTTCTAAGCTGTTTGTTCTATGTCTCCTCCTGTTCCTTCTCTTCTATCAGTTTGTCTTCTAGATCACTAATTCAATCTTCTGTCTCATTTACCCTAGCTGTTAGAGTATTTAGGTTAGATTGCATCTCATTGATAGAATTTTTAATTTCTGCCAGATCAGCTCTCACTTCAGCCCATAGAGATACTGTGATGCCACAAGTGGTCTTCTCCAATACAGCCATTGCCTGTATAATTGTTACCCTGAATTCCCTTTCTGACATACTCTTTATGTCCATATATGACAGTTCAGATGGAGAGAGCACAGTCTCTGAATTTTTTTTCTGTTGGGTGTTCCTCCTCCTAGTCATTTTGGTGAGAGGTGGCTGAGATGTATAATTGAGCATATCAACCACGATCTTGGCAAGGTGCACCCTGGAAAGTTTCAGAGCAATTGGAAGTCACCACCAAAAAGAAGGAAAAAGGAAAATAGAGAGATAAACAGAAAAAAAAAAAAACATATTGTCATTAATGGTTTTCTCCAACCTAGCCATTGTCTGGATAGATGTTAGCCTGCATTCCCTTTCCGACATACTGTTTATGTCCAAATCCAATAGCTCTGATGGAAAGGACACAGTCTTTGAATTTTTTATCTGTTGGGCATTCCTTTTCCTAGTCATTTTGGTGAGAGATGGCTTAGGGGATGTGTAGATGAATGTATCAACTCTGATCCAGGCAAGGTGCACTTTGGAAAGTTTCAGAGAAATCAGAAGTCACCACCAAAAAGAAAAAAGAGAGAGAGAGAAGAGAAAACTCAGCCAAAATGAGCCCCAAAAGTACGATTTATAAGGCACATAAACAAAAATGAAGAAACAATATGCTGACAAAAGTAAAGGACAAGAAAAAAATAAAAGAAAAGAATATCCCAGCTGAAATGAACCCCAAGCATAAGATTTATATAGTACAAGGACAGAAACAAATACACAGAGAAACACTGACAGAGGAATAAGATGGGAAGGTGGTTATAACCCCTTGATGTGGCAAGAAAGTACTTCCTTGATGTGTCTTGTTATGGTTGTTAAAGGGATCAACTTTCCAGAGAGACAGAGAAATTAAAATTGTTTAATATATAGAAGTAGTATTGCAAAGGGACAGAGGATTAATATATTAATATTAATATATTTATATATAATATATTTATATATTAATATTAATATATATTAATATATTACATAATATATTAATATATGCATAATAACTTTTAAATGTAAACATTTTTCATAAATGCACTGTGTATATATATGGTGTATTTTTCATACATTTTTTCATACATACACCATATAAATATGAAAAATGTTCACATTAAAAAGTTATGAAGTAGTATGTTGTACTAAACACCTAGTTGTAATGGTAAATAGGTTAAAAAAAGAAGAAGAATCCTGAGAACGAATTAAAAAAAAAAAGCTGAAGATATGAAATACACAGGTTTTTCAGGCAATACTGTGGTCTTAATATATTGTTTCTCCTTGAAGTTGGGGTTTTACAGTTTTATGGGGATCCTGCGGTGGTTGTTCTCTTATTCTTTTGGCTTGTCTTCAGGGGGAAGGGCCTGCAGCACTGTTTTTTTTTGTTTTTGTTTTTGTTTTTTTAGTTTTATATATGTGATTCTATTTAGTTCCGCCTCTCAGAAATGTCCTTATTATACCTAATACTCATATAAGGCAACTGAGGTCCAACGTGTTTTAACGAACGTTGGTATGTCTGTCACCAAAGCACATGTTCTTTCTTCCATAAGTCTTGAGAAGCACTTTGATAAGGAAATTTTTTCTTGACAAGGAACGTTGTTTCTTTTTGGTTCAACTTTACAAAAATCATTGTGAAAAGGTACCAATCATCTTATACTGTTCGTTGGTTAGTTTCTTTACACTCAAGAAAATATCACTAGAAAAGAATGAAACAATCTTAAATTTGCCACACTTAGTTTCTGTCCTTTCTTTTTTTTTAAATTTATTTATTTTCAGAAAAACATTATTCATTATTTTTTTCACCACACCCAGTGCTCCATGCAAGCCGTGCCCTCTATAACACCCACCACCTGGTAACCCAACCTCCCACCCCCCCGCCACTTCAAACCCCTCAGATTGTTTTTCAGGGTCCATAGTCTCTCATGGTTCACCTCCCCTTCCAATTTACCCAGATTCCCTACTCCTCTCTAACGCCCCTTGTCCTCCATGCTATTTGTTATGCTCCACAAATAAGTGAAACCATATGATAATTGACTCTCTCTGTTTGACTTATTTCACTCAGCATAATCTCTTCCAGTTCCGTCCATGTTGCTACAAAAGTTGGGTATTCATCCTTTCTGATGGAGGCATAATACTCCATAGTGTATATGGATCACATCTTCCTTATCCATTCTTCCGTTGAAGGGCATCTTGGTTCTTTCCATAGTTTGGCGACCGTGGCCATTGCTGCTATAAACATTGGGATACAGATGGCCCTTCTTTTCATGACATCTGTGTCTTTGGGGTAAATACCCAGGAGTGCAATTGCAGGGTCATAGGGAAGCTCTATTTTTAATTTCTTGAGGAATCTCCACACTGTTCTCCAAAGAGGCTGCACCAATTTGCATTCCCACCAACAGTGGAAGAGGGTTCCCCTTTCTCCACATCCTCTCCAACACATGTTGTTTCCTGTTTTGTTAATTTTGGCCATTCTAACTGGTGTAAGGTGATATCTCAATGTGGTTTTAATTTGAATCTCCCTGAGGGCTAATGATGATGAACATTTTTTCATGTGTCTGATAACCATTTGTATGTCTTTATTGGAGAAATATCTGTTCATATCTTCTGCCCATTTTTTGATGTGTTTGCTTCTTTCATGTGTGTTGAGTTTGAGGAGTTCATTATAGATCCTGGATATCAACCTTTTGTCTGTACTGTCATTTGCAAATATCTTCTCCCATTCCGTGGGTTGCCTCTTTGTTTTGTTGACTGTTTCCTTTGCTGTGCAGAAGCTTTTGATTTTGATGAAGTCCCAAAAGTTTATTTTCGCTTTTGTTTCCTTTGCCTTTGGAGACGTATCTTGAAAGAAGTTGCTGTGGCTGATATCGAAGAGATTACTGCCTATGTTCTCCTCTAGGATCCTGATGGATTCCTGTCTCACGTTGAGGTCTTTTATCCATTTTGAGTTGATCTTTGTGTACGGTGTAAGAGAATTGTCAAGTTTCATTCTTCTACATATAGCTGTCCAGTTTTCCCAGCACCATTTATTGAAGAGACTGTCTTTTTTCCACTGTATATTTTTTCCTGTTTTTTCAGTCATTGTTGCTTGGCTGAGTCACCATCCCCTCTATCAAGGTGCTGGGCACTATGGAAACCAGTTTTTCAGGCTTTTGTTCTCTAGGGGTTGTTGTGCTTTGGCAGCTTTTTGTGACTTTTCAGAGGGTTAGTGCAATGTAAACTGTCCACACCCAGTCTTCCGCCTCAAAGAGAAGTCTCAGTCTGGACCTCTTTGGATGGTCCCAAACACACAGACTCCCTCTCTGCAAACTCCACTGAACATGGCAACTTCCCACAAGTGGTACACACTCCCAGCCACTGTCTCAGTGGTCACCCAAGGCCCTCCGCTTGATTCTGCACCCTTGTGCCTCTAAAACCATGAGTGATATTGGTCCAGGTGAGCCTGATCCTAGTTTTTGAAATTGACAGGATTGCTGTCTAGAATACATGCCTATGACCCTGCAACAATGAAGGTAATGGAAGGTTGTGAGTCCAGAGACCTCCTGGAGAAGCCTGAGCCAGGCTTTTAGGCATGGGCAGGGTGCACACAACCGCAGTGCTGGTGCAAGCAGCAGAAAGCCATGGCCTAAGGGAGCACTGACTTGGGCCCTGCCAGGCTCTGACAGGGTGGGCACCAGCTGTGACTGCCATGAAACTATGGGTTTAGGTCCCTGCCTGATTCCAGAAACTGTCCTTAAGACCCTTTGTTCTTTTTGTATGCTTTTAATCATATTCCAAGGTAATGTTGGTCTCCAAGCACAGGGCACTTTTGTATTGGGATATTACTTTCAAATATGTTGTTCCTGGTAGCTCCCTCCCCCTTCTGTTTATCACCTGATATCAGTCAAAGAGCTTTCACTCCACTGACCTCCCCATTGGTTATATTCTGACCTCATAGAGATAGGAAAGTTTATAATCTTACATCTCAGGCTGATTTCTTGGGTGTTCAAAGTGTTCTGGTAGATATTAGCTCAATTCAGAGAACTGGGTAAAACAGGGTCTCCTACTTCTCCACCATTTTGCCCTGTCCTGGAAGCTTTTTATCTCTCTTTCTATTTTCTCTTGATTGATTGATTGATTGATTGATTTTCATCATAACATAATTCATTGTTTATGCACCACACCCAGTGTTCCATGCAATATGTGCCCTCCATAATACCAACAACCTGGCTCCCCCAACCTTCCACCCCCCGCCCCTTCAAAACCCTCAGATTTTCAGAGTCCATAGTCTTTGAGGGTTCATCTCCCCTTCCAATTTCCCTCAACTCCCTTCTCACCATCTCCCTATGTCCTCCATGTTATTTGTTATGCTCCACAAATAAGTGAAACCATATGATAATTGACTCTCTCTGTCTCTTTAACTTATTTCACTCAGCATAATCTCTTCCAGTCCTATCCATGTTGCTACAAAGGTTGGGTATTCGTCCTTTCTGATGGAGGCATAATACTCCATAGTGTATATGGACCACATCTTTCTTATCCATTTGTCCATTGAAGGGCCTCTTAATTCTTTCCACAGTTTGGCGACCATGGCCTTTGCTGCTATAAACATTGGGGTACAGATGGCCCTTCTTTTCATGACATATGTATCTTTGGGGTAAATACCCAGTAGTGCAATTGCAGGGTCATAGGGAAGCTCTATTTTTAATTTCTTGAGGAATGTCCATACTGTTCTCCAAAGAGGCTGCACCAACTTGCATTCCCACCAGCAGTGTAAGAGGGTTCCCCTTTCTCCACATCTCTCCTTCTATTTTCAATGACAGCCAGCTGGATATAGTTTCCTTGGCTGCATATTTTTCTCGCTAAGTACTCTGAATATATCATGGCAGTCCTTTCTGGCCTGCCAGGTCTCTGTAGATAGGTCTGCTAATAATCTAATATTTCTACCATTGTATGTTACAGACCTCTTATCCTGAGCTGCTTTCAGGATATTCTCTTTGTCACTGAGGTTTATAAGTTTTACTATTAGATTATAGTTCTTTTACCTATTTTTATTGATTTTAAGGAGATTATCTGTGCCTCCTGGGTTTTGATGCTTGTTTCCTTAACCAAATTAGTCAAGTTCTCTGCTACAATTAAGTCCAATATAACTTCTGCCTCCCTCTCTCGTTCTTCTTCTGGGATTCCAAATATTCAAATATTGTTTCATCTGATGGTATTACTTCTCTCCCAAATTTTCCCCTCATGGACCAGTACTTGTTTAATCTCTTTTTCTCAGCTTCCTTATTCTCCATCCTTTGGACTTCTATATCACTAATCTTCTCTTCTTCATCATTTATCCTAGCAGTGGAGCCTCCTTTTTTTATTGTACCTCATTAATAACATTTTTAAAATTTCAATTTGGTTAGATTTTAGTTCTTTCTTTTTCTCCAGAAAGGGATTCCCTAGTATCTTCCATGTTTCCTTCAAGCCCAGTTTGCACCTTGGTAATTGCCATTCTGAACTCTAGTTCTGACATCTTACTAATGTCCATATTGATTAAGTCCCCAGCCATTAGTACTGTCTCTCGTTCTTTTTTTGAGATGAGTTTTTTCAGCTTATTATTTTATCCAGATAAGAATAGATGAATGAGAGAACAAAATATGAAAAGGCTAGCAATGATCATGGAAAAAATATACACAAAGAAAATCAGAAGAGTTCTGAAAACCAGGAGGAGAAGAAAGGAGGAAATGCATGTGTGTGTGTGTGTGTGTGTGTGCGTGTGTGTGTATATATGTATGATAGGTGAATAGAAAAGAGCCAGACACTGGGTTTTAGGTCTATTTTGGTCTGTTAGAAGAAATTCCCTACCAAATTTAAAGAAAGAAAAACATATATATATATATATATATATATATATATATATATAACAACAACAAACAACAACAACAACAAAACAACAAATATATATATATATATATATATATATATATACACAAAAATAAGGGTAAAACAATGAAGGGTTGAATATTGATGTAAGGATGAAAATTTAAAAAGATTCCAAGAGATGAGGGTAGGAGACAAGATGGCGGAGAAGTAGGAGACGCTGTTTCAAAGTGAGCTGATTATCTACCCCGAACTCTGATCACCCATGAAATCACCCTGAGATTAGAATTATACACTTCTGGATCGCTACAGGGACAGAAGATGCCAGTGGACAGGTAAAGTGGAGTGGGAACATCAGACTGATATCTGAAGATAAACAAAAGGGGGAGGGAGCCACCAGACATGACCCATTGGAAAGTAATACCTCATTACAAGAATGCCCTGTGATTGGAGGCCAGCATTAACTTGGAGTCTGGTTGAAAGCGCTCAAAAGAGCAAAGGTTCTTAGGGGGAAATTGGTGGAATCATGTGGTTAGGGGTAGGGGCTTAAGCCCACAGACCCAGGATGGCCACCTCTGGCGCCGAGCTGTAGAGAGTGCAGTGAAGAAGCCAGGCATTGGTCCCTGAGCCACAGCATGCATGTCAGCCTGGGTGGTAGCGCACATGAGTGAGTCTGGTGTGGATACCAGCAGGCACTCTCTAGAACCACAACCTTTTGTGTTCTGCACACACACTGCACAACCAGTTTCTGAGTCAAACTCCATACCCTCAATTGAGAGAAATCTGTGCAGGTACTAGCCCATGGTCCTCAGGACCAGAAGATTCTGAACACTCCAAGCTTGGGCCAGCATGAAAATCTCAGTTTGCTGTCTCTGGTTGGGATCTCTCTGGTGGTCTGGACAGCCACTGGAAGCCAACACTCTGGACCAGCATTTCTCATGGTTTTGGGTACAAGCAGGAGTTCATGTGACCTCTGAGACCGTGACTGGGGATGTGCTCTGCCAGTGACAGAGGGAGAATTTATGTGCTCTGGAGTACCCAGAAGGGAACAGACTGAGGCTTCTATCTGAGACAGAGGTCTGGGTGCAGTTTGCTTTCTTCTAAACCTCCAAAGAACCACCAAAAGTTGCCAAGGAGAGGAAAAAAAACAAAAACAAAACCAAAACAAAACAAAATAAAAAAACAAACAAACAAAGACAAAACAAACAAACAAACAAACAAACAAAAACCCTCCAGAGAACAGAAGCCTGAAAAACCAGTTTTCAGGGCACAGATCCTTGATAGGGGGCAGGGGGACTCAACTCTAGCAAGATTGCCTGAAAAACCACACAGTAGGACCCTACCCCAGAAAGCCAGCCAAAACAATAATAATAGTAATAATAATAATAACAAGAGACAACCACCGCTACTTCATAGATACAAATTTCATTTTTAATTCATTCCCACTATTCTTGTTCTCTTCTATTTTTTAAATAACTTTTAACCTATTTACCATCTCAATGAGATATTCAGTACAACAAATTCCATAATAACCTTTTAACTCAAACTTTTTGATACATATACCTGTTTTGCTTTTCTATTTTTTAAATTTTTAAATTTTATTTTATTTTATATATTTTTATTTTTTCCAATTTATTTATTTTCAGAAATACAGTATTCATTATTTTTTCACCACACCCATTGCTCCATTTTATTTTTTAATATTCATATAGAGATAAGCTTCGAGGTAATCCCCTTTTCCCCAATCAATGCTACCTATATATATAAACGAGGTTTCACCCCCTTTATCTCAGGAAATTTGAATCTTTTAACAAAGATATCAAGAAACATTCAAGAAGAATCAAAATAAACTTCCTTGCCCACGCAGAGAATTTATAACCACTCTCCCATAGGTTTCTTCTGTCAGTGTTTCTGTTTATTTGTTTTTGTTCTGGTAGTATATAAATCTTATACTTGGGGTTCATTTTGGCTGGGTTATTTTTTATTATTATTATTCATTTACTTCTGTTGGTTTCTTTGTTTGTTTTTGCTCATATACTTTATAAATCTTACCTTTGGAGGCCATTCGAGCTGGGTCTTCTCTTTTATTTTTTTCTGTTTTTCTTTTTTATCCTGTCTCTCTGTCACTCTTTTTTTTTTTCTTTCTTTCTTTTTGGTGGGAACATCCAATTGCTCAGAAGTGTTCCAGAGTTCACCTTCCCTGCACCATGGATGATACATTCAGCTAAACACCCCCTCAGCTGTCTCTCATCAAAATGACTAGGAGGAGGAATGCACAACAAAGGAAAAATTCAGAGACGGTGGCCTCTCCATCAGAGCTATTGGATTTGGACAGAAACAGTATGTCAGAAAGGGAATTCAGGCTAACAGTTATCCAGGCAATGGCTACGTTGGAGAAAACCTTTAATGACAAAATGAAATTAATTAGGGCAGAAGTGAAAGCCACCAGGGATGATGTCAACAATGCTCTCAATGAGTTCCGAACTAATCTAAATTCTTTAACAATGAGGGTAACTGAGGCAGAAGATAAAATTATTGATCTGGAGGACAAACTGATAGAGAAAAATAATCAGGAGGAAGCCTGGAACAAACAGCTTAGAAGCCATGAAAATAGAATAGGGAAATAAATTATGCCAAGAATTGTTTCAATGTCAGAATTATTGGAATCCCTGAGGGGGAGGAAAAAGAAAGAAGACTAGAGGATATAGTTGAATAAATTCTTCATGAAAATGTTCCCAATCTGGCTAAAATTGAATCAGCATTCATGTCCTAGAGGCAGAAAGGACTGCCCCCAAGATCATAGAATCTAGATTGTGAAAAAGATAAATCATAATTTTAGACAGGAGTTCTTGAAAGCAGCTAGGGGGAAGTGATTCCTTAGATCCATATGAAAGCCCATCAGAATAATGTCAGACCGGTCCACAGAAACCTGGCAAGCCAGAAAGGGCTGGCAAGACATATTCAGGGCACTAAATGAGGAGAACATGCAGCCAATAATACTTTATCCAACAAGACTGACATTCAAAATGGATGGAGAAATAAAGGACTTCCAAACACCAGCAAGGTTTAAAAGAGTATGTGACCACCAAGCCAGCACTACAAGACATAGAGGAAAAACATTCAAGAGTATCATTGAACAGAAATTAATCTATAGAAACAAAGACTTCTACACATAACATGATGTCAATAAAAACATATCTCTCAATAATCAATCTCAACGAGAGTGGCCTAAACATGCCCATAAAATGGCACAGGGTTGCAGATTGGATAGAATGACAGGACACATCCATTTGTTGTCTACAAGAGACCCATTTTGAGCCTAAGGATACATCAAGACTGAAAGTAAAGGGATGGGGAAGCATCTTTCATGCCAATGGGCCTCAAAAGAAGGCTGGAGTAGTGATTCTCACACCAGATAGATTTTAAACTAAAGACTGTAGTCAGAGATACAGAAGGACACCACAAAATTCCTAAAGGGTCTATCCACCAATAGACCTAGATCTAACAATTGTAAATATTCATGCCCCCAATATGGGAGCAGCCAATTACATAAGAAAACTGTTATTCAAGATAAAGAGTCATATTGATTTACATTATATTAACAGTAGGGTATCTTAACACGCAAGTCTCAATAATCCACAGGTCACCCAAGCAGAAAATCAGTAAAGAAACATGACCACCGAATGACACATTGGACCAGATGGAACTCATAGATATATACACAATATTCCACCCTAAAAGAACAGAATATACACTCTTCTCTAGTGCACATGGAACCTTCACATAATAGATCATGTACTGGGTAACAAATCAGAGCTTAACCAATACCAAAAGATTGAGATTATTCCCTGTGTATTCTCAGATCAAAATGCTTTGAAACTGAAGCTCAATCACAAGAAAATTTTTGAAAGGAATTCAAACACCTGGAAGCTAAAGACCATCTTGCTTAAGAATGTTTGGATCAAAAAAAAAAAATATTTGGATCAACCAGGAAATCAAAGAAGAGCTTAAACAATTCATGGAAACCAATGAGAATGAAGACGCATTGGTCCAAAACCTATGGGATACAGCAAAGGCAGTCCTAAGGAGGGAACACATAGCCATCCAAGCCTCCCTCAAAAAACTGAAAAATCCAGAATACATGAGCTGTCTTTACACCCTAAATAACTGCAGAATCAACAACAAATTAATGCAACTTGACACACAAGAAGGGAAATAATCAAGTTTAGAGTAGAGATCAATGAGATAGAAACTAAAGATACATTAGAAAGCATCAATGAAACTGCAGCTGGTTTTTTAAAAGAATGATTAAGATACATAAACCTTTGGCAACACTAATACAAAAGAAAAGAGAGAAGACCAAAATTAATAAAATTATTAATAAAAAGGGAGAGATCACAACTAACACCAAGGAAATAGAAACAATCATCAGAAATTATTATCAACAGTTATATGCCAATAAGTTAAGCAACCTAGACGAAATGGATGCATTCCTAGAAAACTATAAACTTCCAAAACTGAATCAGGAAGAAACTGACAACCTGAATAGACCAATATCTAGTAAAGAGATTGAATCAGTGATCAAAAACCTCCCAAACAAAACAAAACAAAACAAAACAAAACAAACAAAAAACCTCCCAAAAAAACAAGATTGCAGGACCTGACGGATTCCCTAAGGAATTCTACTAAATTTTCAAAGAAGAAATAATACCTATTGTCCTGAAGCTGTTTCAAAAAACTGAAGCAAAAAGAAAATTTCAAGACTCTTTTTTGAAAAGATTTTATTTATTTATTTGACACACACAGAGAAAGAGATCACAAGTAGGCAGATCAATGGGCAGAGAGAGAGGGGGAAGCAGGCTCCCTGCTGAGCGGAGAGCCTGATGCTGGGCTCAATCCCAGCACCCTGAGATCATGACCTGAGCTGAAGGGGTGCCACTCAAGTGCCCCTTTCAGACTCTTTTTACAAAGCCAGCATTACCTTGATCCCCAAACCAGGCAAAGTCCCCACCAAAAGGGAAAGTTTCAGACCAATATCCTTGATGAATATGCATGCTAAGATTCTCAACAAGATCCTAGCAAACAGGATCCAACAGTACATTACAAATATTATCCACCAGGACCATATGGAATTTATCCCTGAGTTTCATGGGTGATTCAGCATTCACAAATCAATCAGTGTGATAGAACAAATCAATAAGAGAAGAGAGAAGAATTACATGGTCCTCACAATTGATGCAGAAAAAGTATTTGAAAATCCAACAATTATTCCTGATTAAAATGCTTCAAAGAATAGGGATAGAAGGAGTATTCCTCAACTTTATAAATCTATCTATGAAAAACCCACAGTGAATATCATCTGCAGTGGGAAAAAGATGACAGCCTTCCCTTTCAGAATAGGAACAAGACAAGGAGGCCCACTCTCACCATTCTTGTTCAACATAGTATTAGAAGTCCTAGCAACAGGGGGGACAAGATGGTGGGGTAGTAGGAAGAGGCGTCTTTTCAGCTGGTACCCCAAAGTGAGCTGATTACCTACCAAAGAACTCCGATCAACCATGAAATCAGCCTGAGATCAGAATTATACATGTCTGGATCTCAACAGGGGCAGAAGACGCCAGTGAGCAGGTAAAGCGGTATGGGAACGGCGGACTGGTATTGGAAGATAAACCAAAGGGGGAGGGAGCCACCAGTGGTGACCGGTGGGAAAGTAATACCCCAATCCGAGCGAGAGCGCCCTGCGTCTGGGGACCATCAGTAACTCAGAGACTGGTTGAAAGCACTCCAAAAGAGCAAAGGATGGGGGGGGGGGGGATTGTGGGAATCGGGGCGGCTAGGGAGAGGGGTTTAAGTCCCCGGTCCCAGACAGTCTCCCCAGCGCGGAGGCAGAGAGAGTGTGGCAGAGAAACCGCTCCTGGTCCCTAAGCCACCAGCGCGCCCCAGAGCGCGTGGGTTCCGGCTCCTGTGAGGGGATGGGAGCCTCGCCGGTCTGCAGAACGTGCGCTAGCCCTACCACAAAGCTCGAGATACGCACGCACGTCCCTCTAGCTCCCCTGAATTACTGAGGCCCGGCCTGCGCTCCTTGATCCTCACCATTGTTTCAAAGCCTAAGCCGCGCGCGCACGCGAAACTCTTCCCCGGACAGAGGCGCGCAAAAGCCCAGCCTGGGGCTCACGGACCTGGCGCCCCGTTCTCAGTGCCCCAGACGCGCGCCCGACCCATAGCCGCCTCTGAAAAGAGGTGCGCGCAAGCCGGGTACTCCCAGCCTGGGCCGGCGGCAAAATCTCAGTGTGCGATCGCTGCTTGGAACCTCTCTGGCGGTCAGGAGCTCCCAGACAGACGCCACTGCCTTGGCTTTGGGGACAAGCAAAAGATCCTGCGCCCCCAGGGTCTACAACTTGGAACCTGCGCTGCCAGCGGCCAAGGGGGAATTTATTCAGCTTCTGCAGCCAGACTGAGGCTTCTCTCTGAGACAGAGATCAGGGTACGGTTTGATTTCTTCTAATACTAAAAAAACCATCAAAGGCGGTCAAGGTGAGAGGGAAAAAAGTGAACAAGTAAAAAAACCGCCAAAGAACAAAAGCCTGAAAAAAACCAGTTTCCCCAGAGCCCACCCCCTTGAGGGGGGCGGGGGGACTCAACTCAGGAAACATCATTGACTGACAACCCACGTGGCAGGCCCCTCCCCCAGAAAAAAAAAACAAGAAAGAAAGAAAAAAAAGGACTACAAGAGAACCACCACTACTTCATAGGAAAACTTGTATTGTTCACTCGTTTGCACTATTCCGGTTCATATATTTTTGTTTTTTTTACACATAGGTAATTTTTTTAACCTACTTATGATCACAGCGAGCTGTACAGTACATCAAATTCCATAATACCGTTCTAACCTGAACTTTTTGATACATACACCTATGTTTTTCTTTTGCATTTTTATTTTTTGAATTCCTTTTTTTAAAAATATTTTTAGTTTAGCTTAGTCTAGTATATTCCTTTTTATTTTTATCCTCTAATATTCATATAGAGTTAACTTCAAAGTAATCCCCATCCCCAATCAATACTACCCCTATAGGTAAACCAATTTTTCATCCCCTTTATCTTAGGAAAGTTGAGTCCTTTAACAAAGATATCAAGATACATCCAGGAAGAATCAAAACAACCTTCCTCGCACATTCTGAGAATTTATAAGACCTCTCCCATTTTCTTCCACCAGTGTTTCTGTGTTTTTTGTGTTTGTCCTGATAGCATATAAATTTTACACTTGTGGTTCTTTTTGACGAAGTTCTTTCTTTATTGATATATATATATATATATATTTTTTTTTCTCTTACCATATAATTGTATCAGTCTTTTTATCCCTTTTTGTTTGTCTACTTCATAAATCTTAGCTTGGGGCCCATCTGGGCTGAACCTTCTATTTCATCTTCCCTTTCTTTCCTGTCTCTCTCTCTCTCTCTCTTTTTTCTTTTTTGTTTTTCTTTTTCTTCTTTTTGTTTTTTTCTTTTTCTTTTTCTTTTCTTTTGTCTCTCGTTTGGGTGGGGAATCCTATTGCTCAGAAGTGTTCCAGGGTGCACCTTGACTGCACCAGAGTTGATACATCCAGCTACATCTGTTCAGTCTTCTCCCACCAAAATGACTAGGAGGAGGAATGCCCAACAGAAGAAAAATACAGAGGATGGACCTTCTGCAAAAGAGCTAACGACTATCAACATAGACAATATGTCAGAAAGAGAATTCAGGCTAACAATTATCCAGGCAATAGCTAGGTTGGAGAAAGCCATGGATGACCAAACAGAATTGATTAGGGCCGAACTGAAAGCGACCAGACAGGATGTTCACAATGTTAGGGCGGAGCTTAAAACTACCAGGGAGGAGGCCCACAATGCTCTCAATGAGTTCCAATCTAATCTAAATTCTCTCAAAGCTCGGGTAACTGAGACAGAATAAAGAATTAGTGATCTGGAAGACAAACAGATAGAGAGAAAGCATCAGGAGGAAGCCTGGAACAAAAAGCTTAGATCCCACGAAAGGAGAATCAGGGAAATAAATGATGCCATGAAGCGTTCCAACGTCAGAATTATTGGAATCCCTGAAGGGGAGGAGAAAGAAAGAAGTCTAGAAGATATTGTGGAACAAGTCCTTCATGAAAACTTTCCGAATCTCGCGAATGAAACCAGCGTTCATGTACTAGAGGCTGAACGGTCTCCACCCAAGATTATACATTCCAAAAAAACACCACGACACCTGATAGTCAAATTGAGGAATTATAATTGTAGGTATAATCTCTTGAAAGCCGCCAGGGCAAAGAGGCTCCTATCTTACAGAGGGATGCCCATCAGAATAACGTCTGACCTGTCCACAGAGACCTGGCAAGCCAGAAGAGGCTGGCAAGATATATTCAGGGCACTAAATGAGAAGAACATGCAGCCAAAAATTCTTTATCCAGCAAGACTGACATTCAAAATGGATGGAGAGATAAAGAGTTTTCAAGACCGGCAAGGTTTAAAAGACTAGGCAACCACCAAGGCGACACTGCAGGAAATATTAAGGGGGGGTTCTATAAAAGAGGAAAAATCCCAAGAATAGCATTGAACAGAAATATAGAGACAGTCTACAGAAAGAAAGACATCAAAGGTAACTCAATGTCAATAAAAACGTATCTATCAATAATCACTCTCAATGTGAAAGGCCTAAATGCACCCATAAAACGGCACAGGGTTGCAGATTGGATAAAACGACAGGACCCATCCATATGTTGTCTACAAGAGACCCATTTTGAACCTAAAGATACAAGCAGACTGAAAGTGAAGGGGTGGAGAAGCATCTTTCATGCCAATGGGACTCAAAAGAAGGCTGGGGTAGCGATTCTCATATCAGATAAATTAGACTTCAAACTAAAGACTGTAGTCAGAGATACAGAAGGACACTACATAATCCTTAAAGGGACTATCCACCAAGATGATCTAACAATTGTAAATATCTATGCTCCAATATGGGAGCAGCCAATTACTTAAGAAAACTGTTAATCAAGATAAAGAGTCATATTGATATGAATACACTAATCGTAGGAGATCTTAACACGCCTCTTTCAGTACTAGACAGATCATAGAAGCAGAAAGTCAATAAAGAAACAAGAGCATTGAATGACACATTGGACCAGATGGACCTCATAGATATATACAGAACATTCCACCCTAAAACAGCAGAATACTCATTCTTCTCAAGTGCACACGGAACCTTCTCCAGAATAGACCACATACTGGGTCACAAATCAGGACTCAACCGATACCAAAAGACTGACATTATTCCCTGCATATTCTCATATCACAATGCTTTGAAACTGGAGCTCAATCACAAGGAAAAGTTCCGAAGGAACTCAAACACCTGGAAGCTAAAGACCACCTTGCTTAAGAATGCTTGGATCCACCAGGAGATCAAAGAAGAACTGAAACAATTCATGGAAACCAATGAGAATGAAGACACTTCGGTCCAAAACCTATGGGATACAGCAAAATATAAGGGGAAAAAATATAGCCATCCAAAGCCTCGCTCAAAAAAATTGAAAAATCCAGAACACACCAGCTGTCTCTACACCTTAAAGAACTGGAGGATCAACAACAAATCAAACCAACTCCACACATAAGAAGGGAAATCAAAAAGATTACAGCTGAGATCAATGAGGGAGAAACCAGAGATACAGTGGAACATATCAATGAAACTAGAAGCTGGTTGTTTGAGAGAATCAATAAGATCGATAAGCCACTGGCTACACTAATCCAAAAGAAAAGAGAGAAAGCCCAAAGTCATAAAATTATGAATGAAAAGGGAGAGATCACAACTAACGCCAAGGAAGTAGAAACAATCATCAGACGTTATTACGAACAGCTATATGCCAATAAGCTTAGCAACCTAGATGAAATGGATGCATTCCTGGAAAAATATAAACTACCAACATTGAGCCAGGAAGAAATCGACAACCTGAAAAGACCGATATCTAATAATGAGATTGAATCAGTGATCAACAACCTCCCAAAAAACAAGAGCCCAGGACCTGACGGATTCCCTGGGGAATTCTACCAAACCTTCAAAGAAGAAATAACACCTATTCTCCTGAAGCTGTTTCAAAAAACTGAAGCAGAAGGAAAACTTCCAGACTCTTTCTATGAAGCCAGCATTACCCTGATCCGAAAACCAGGCAAGGACCCTACCAAAAAGGAGAATTTCAGACCAATATCACTGATAAATATGGATACTAAGATTCTCAACAAGATCCTAGCCAACAGGATCCAACAACACATTAAAAAGATTATTCACCATGTTCAGCTGGGATTCATCCCTGGGCTACAAGGATGGTTCAACATTCGCAAATCAATCAATGTGATACAACAAATTAATATGAGAAGAGACAAGAACCACATGGTCCTCTCAATTGATGCAGAAAAAGCATTTGACAAAATCCAGCATCCGTTTCTGATTAAAACGCTTCAAAGTATAGGGATAGAGGGAACATTCCTGAACCTCATCAAATCTATCTATGAAAGACCCACAGCAAATAACATCCTCAATGTGAATAAGCTTGCAGCCTTCCCATTGAGATCAGGAACAAGACAAGGATGCCCACTTTCACCCCTCTTGTGCAACATAGTATTAGAAGTCCTAGCAACAGCAATCAGACAACAGAGAGAAATAAAAGGTATCCAAATTGGTAATGAAGAAGTCAATCTCTCTCTCTTCGCAGAGGACATGATTCTTTATATGGAAAACCCAAAAGACTCCACCCCCAAACTACTAGAACTCATACAGCAATTCAGCAACGTGGCAGGAAACAAAGTCAATGTGCAGAAATCAGTGGCTTTCTTATACACTAACAATGAAAATACAGAAAGGGAAATTAGAGAATCGATTCCATTTACTTTAGCACCAAGAACCATAAGATACCTGGGAATAAATCTAACTAAAGAAGTAAAGGATCTGTACCTGAGGAACTACAGAACACTCATGAAAGAAATTGAAGAAGACACAAATAGATGGAAGACCATTCCATGCTCTTGGATCAGGTATAAACATTGTTAAAATGTCTATACTGCCTAGAGCAATCTATACTTTTAATGCCATTCCGATCAAAATTCCACCGGAATTCTTCAAAGAGCTGGAGCAAATAATCCTAAAATTTGTATGGAATCAGAAGAGACCCTGAATCACTAAGGAAATGTTGAAAAACAAAAATAAAGCTGGCGGCATCACCTTACCTGATTTCAAGCTTTATTACAAAGCTGTGATCACCAAGACAGCATGGTACTGGCATAAAAACAGAAACATAGGCCAGTGGAACAGAGTAGAGAGCCCAGATATGGACCCTCAACTTTATGGTCAATTAATCTTCGACAAAACAGGAAAAAATATACAGTGGAAAAAAGACAGTCTCTTCAATAAATGGTGCTGGGAAAACTGGACAGCTATATGTAGAAGAATGAAATTCGACCATTCTCTTACACCGTACACAAAGATCAACTCTAAATGGATAAAAGACCTCAACGTGAGACAGGAATCCATCAGATCTTAGAGGAGAACATAGGCAGTAATCTCTTTGATATCAGCCACAGCAACTTCTTTCAAGATACGTCTCCAAAGGCAAAGGAAACAAAAGCGAAAATAAACTTTTGAGACTTCATCAAAATCAAAAGCTTCTGCACAGCAAAGGAAACAGTCAAAAAAACAAAGAGGCAACCCACGCAATGGGAGAAGATATTTGCAAATGACAGTACAGACAAAAGTTTGATATCCAGGATCTATAATGAACTCCTCAAACTCAACCCACACGAAACAGACAAACACATCAAAAAATGGGCAGAAGATATGTACAGACACTTCTCCAATCAAGACATACAAATGGCTATCAGACACATGAAAAAATGCTCATCATCATTAGCCCTCAGGGAGATTCAAATTAAAACCACATTGAGATGTCACCTTCCACCAGTTAGAATGGCCAAAATTAACAAAACAGGAAACAACATGTGTTGGAGAGGATGTGGAGAAAGGGGAACCCTCTTCCACTGTTGGTGGGAATGCAAGTTGGTGCAGCGTCTTTGGAGAACAGTGTGGAGATTCCTCAAGAAATTAAAAATAGAGCTTCCCTATGACCCTGCAATTGCACTCCTGGGTGTTTACCCCAAAGACACAAATGTCGTGAAAAGAAGGGCCATCTGTACCCCAATGTTTATAGCAGCAATGGCCACGGTCGCCAAACTATGGAAAGAACCAAGATGCCCTTCAACGGAAGAATGGATAAGGAAGATGTGGTCCATATACACTATGGAATATTATGCCTCCATCAGAAAGGATGAATACCCAACTTTTGTAGCAACATGGACGGGACTGGAAGAGATTATGCTGAGTGAAATAAGTTAAGCAGAGAGAGTCAATTATCATATGGTTTCACTTATTTGTGGAGCATAACAAGTAGCATGGAGGACAAGGGGTGTTAGAGAGGAGTAGGGAATTGGGGTAAATTGGAAGGGGAGGTGAACCATGAGAGACTATGGACTCTGAAAAACAATCTGAGGGGTTTGACGTGGCGGGGGGGGGTGGGACGTTGGGGTACCAGGTGGTGGGTATTATAGAGGGCACGGCTTGCATGGAGCACTGGGTGTGGTGAAAAAATAATGAATACTGTTTTTCTGAAAATAAATAAATTGAAAAACAAAACAAAACAAAACAAAACACAAAACAAAACAAAACAAAAAAAGAAGTCCTAGCAACAGCAATCAGACAACAAAGAGAAATAAAAGGTATCCAAATTGGCAATGAAGAAATCAAACTCTCTCTCTTCACAGATGATACGATACTTTATATGGAAAACCCTGCAATTGCACTGCTGGGTATTTAACCCAATGATACAGATGTAATGAAAAATGGGCCATCTGTACCCCAATATTCATAGCAGCAATGGCCACAGCCACTAAACTGTGGGAAGAATCAAGATGCCCTTCAATGGATGAATGGATAAGGAAGATGTGGTCCATATATATTATGGAGTATAAGGCCTCCCTCATAAATGATGAATACCCAACCTTCATATCAACATGGATGGGATTGGAAGAGCTTATGCTGAGTGAAATAAGTCATAGAGACCGAGAGAGTCAATTATCATACAGTTTCACTTATTTGTGTAGCATAAGAAATAACATGGAGGACATGGGTAGATGGAGAGGAGAAGCGAGTTGGGGAAATCAGAGGGGGAGATGAACCATGAGAAATGGTGGACTCTGAAAACAATATGAGGTTTTTGAGTGTTGGGGGCTGGGAGGTTGGGTGAGCCTGGTGGTGGATGTTATGGAGGGCACATATTGTATGGAGTACTGGGTGTGGTGCATAAAAAAATGTATTCTGGAGACATATCTTGAAAGAAGTTGCTGTGACTGATGGATTCCTGTCTTACGTTGAGGTCTTTTATCCATTTTGAGTTTATCTTTGTGTACGGTGTAAGATAATGGTCGAGTTTCATTCAAAAGCGAAAATAAACTTTTGGGACTTCATCAAAATCAAAAGCTTCTGCACAGCAAAGGAAACAGTCAAAAAAAACAAAGAGGCAACCCACGCAATGGGAGAAGATATTTGCAAATGACAGTACAGACAAAAGGTTGATATCCAGGATCTATAATGAACTCCTCAAACTCAACCCACACGAAACAGACAAACACATCAAAAAATGGGCAGAAGATATGAACAGACACTTCTCCAATCAAGACATACAAATGGCTATCAGACACATGAAAAAATGCTCATCATCACTAGCCCTGAGGGAGATTCAAATTAAAACCACATTGAGATATCACCTTACACCAGTTAGAATGGAACAACATTAACAAAACAGGAAACAACATGTGTTGGAGAGGATGTGGAGAAAGGGGAACCCTCTTACACTGTTGGTGGGAATGCAAGTTGGTGCAGCCTCTTTGGAGAACAGTGTGGAGATTCCTCAAGAAATTAAAAATAGAGCTTCCCTATGACCCTGCAATTGCACTCCTGGGTATTTACCCCAAAGACACAGATGTCGTGAAAAGAAGGGCCATCTGTACCCCAATGTTTATAGCAGCAATGGCCACGGTCGCCAAACTATGGAAAGAACCAAGATGCCCTTCAACGTATGAACGGATAAGGAAGATTTGTTCCATATACACTATGGAGTATTATGCCTCCATCAGAAAGGATGAATACCCAACTTTTGTAGCAACATGGACGGGACTGGAAGAGATTATGCTGAGTGAAATAAGTCAAGCAGAGAGAGTCAATTATCATATGGTTTCACTTATTTGTGGAGCATAACAAATAGCATGGAGGACAAGGGGCGTTAGAGAGGAGAATGGAATTTGGGTAAATTGGAAGGGGAGGTGAACCATGAGAGACTATGGACTCTGAAAAACAATCTGAGGTGTTTGAAGTGGCGGGGGGGTGGGAGGTTGGGGTACCAGGTGGTGGGTATTATAGAGGGCATGGCTTGCATGGAGCACTGGGTGTGGTGAAAAAATAATGAATAATGTTTTTCTGAAAATAAATAAATTGAAAAAAAAAAGAAGCAAAAAAAAACCAGAATTATAGAGTGGGGATGTTAGTCAGGACTTTCAAGTGAAAAGAAACCAACAGGATATGACTGTGAACCACTATATTATTATTTTTTATTTTTTATAGTATTATTATTTTATTTCTTTTCAGTGTTCCAGAATTCATTGTTTATGCACCACATGCAGTGGTCCATGCTACACATGCTCTCTGTAATACCCACCACCAGTCTCACCCAACACCTCATTCCCCTCTCCTCCAAAACCCTCAGTTTGTTTCTCAGAGTCCACAGTCTCTCATGCTTCTTCTCCCCATTCAATTTTCCCCAACTCCCTTCTCCTCTCCATCTCCCTACGTCCTCCGTGTTATTGCTCATGCTCCACAAATGAGTGAATCCATATGATAATTGACTCTCTCTGCTTGACTTACTTCATTCAGCATAATCTCTTCTAGTCCCGTCCATGTGGATACAAAAGTAGGGTATTCATCCTTTCTGATGAAGGCATAATACTCCATAGTACATATGGGCCATATTACATTATTTTTAAAAATTTTTTTCCATTTATTTATGTTCAGAAAAACAGTATTCATTTTTTTTTCACCACACCCAGTGCTGCATGCATGCCGTGCCCTCTATAATTCCCACCACCTGGTACCCCCACCTCCCACCCCCCGCCACTTCAAACCCCTCAGATTGTTTTTCAGAGTCCATAGTCTCTCGTGATTCACCTCCCCTTCCAATTTACCCCAACTCCCTTCTCCTCTCTAACACCCCTTGTCCTCCATGCTATTTGTTATGCTCCACAAATAAGTGAAACCATATAATAATTGACTCTCTCAGCTTGACTTATTTCACTCAGCATAATCTCTTCCAGTCCTGTCCATGTTGCTACAAAAGTTGGGTATTCATCCTTTCCGATGGAGGCATAATATTCCATAGTGTGTATGGACCACATCTTCCTTATCCATTCATCCGTTGAAGGGCATCTTGGTTCTTTCCATAGTTTGGTGACCATGGCCATTGCTGCTATTTTTTGATGATTTATTTATTTGAGAGAAAGGATGGAAGTGCTGATGGAGAGTGAGAGAGAGAGTATCTCAAGCAGACTCCCCAATGATTGTAGAACCTGGCTTGGTTCTCAAACCCAGGATTCCAAGATCATGAGCTGACCTGAAACCAAGGATAATATTCTTAACCAACTGAACCACCTGGTGCCTGGTCCCCATCTAAATTATTAAGGGCAATATTACTTTATTTAAAATCTAGGATTTAGGGCATAAAGAAAAGGTGGTGGAGGAGTAAGGGACCTTATTTAATCCAGTCCCCTAAATTTAGCTGGATGTCTACCAAACCCTTCTGAACACCCACAAAACTAACCAGAGATGTAAGAATATATATCTGGATCTCTACAAACAGTATCTCCAATGGTCTCAAGGTATGAAGCTGGCACCTGTGATTCTGTGGACAGATATCAGAAGATAAACAGAAGGGGGAGGGGGCCACCATAAGCTGGTGTTGGGAAGGTGATATAACATTAGAGCACAAAAGCGTTTCATGCTGGAAGCCAGGCACAGACTTGTAAACCAGTAGTGGCAGGGAAAGAACTTTAGTACATCCCCAGACAGGTTCCAGGAGCTGCGGGTACAAATGCATGATTCTGGTGTGACTTGTGGGTTTAGAAGCACAAACAGCAGAGATATGCCTGGCCCAGGGATCCATGGCTGAGAGGGCTGCATGGGGTGCACAAGCAGGGATGCTGCTGTTTTTAGCAACACAGACAGAAACAAAGATTTTGTGTCCTGGAGACTTCAGTGAAGATCATACTGCAATTTTGCTGTCCGGAGACAGGGGTTTATTGTGGTCACTTCTGCTATGACTCTCAAAAGACACACAGAAAGCTGCCATGAAAAGCCACCAGGGAATGTGTACAAAGAAAAAAAAAAAGCCCCTAAAAACGGTTTTCAATGAGCACAGACCCCCGCCCCTAGCGGCCAGGGCGAACAGTACCGTAAATCCGTCCCTAGAAGACAGGCTGGAAGAACAAGAGGACGACAACCCTAAGGTCCCTATAAAACAGGTACATGTTGCTTGGGTCACAGTTACTAAATTAGACACTGTACATTCCCTAACCAGCCCTCAACAGAATGACTAAGAGGAGGAACCTTCAACAAAGAAGATAATCAAGACTGTGGCCTTTGCCATAGACCTAATGGATATAGATATAAGCAAGATGTCAGAGATAGACTTCAGAGTAATAATTATGAAGTCAATATCTAGTCTTGAGAAAAATATGTGGTGACAATATAGAAGCATTAAGGGAAGAAATGAAGTCTAATCAGGCTGAATGTAGAAATTATATGAACAAAATGAAGTCTAAACTGTATACACTGACTGCCAGGGTAAAGGTGGCAGAAGAATGAATTAGTGAGCTAGCAGATAACATAATAGGAAAGAAGGAAGCCAGGGAGGGGGGGCAAGATGGCAGAGAAGTAGGAGACACTGTTTCAACTGGTCTCCTAAAGTGAGCTGATTTTCTACCAGAACACTTGGATCACCCATGAAACCAGCCTAAGTATTATACACTTCTGGATCTCGATGGGGACGGAAGACATCAGTGGAGAGGTAAAGTGGAGTGGGAATGCTTGGACTGATATCAGAGGATAAACAGAAGGGGGAGGAAGCCACTAGATGTGACCCATTGGAAAGTAATACCCCAATACGAGAGTGCCCTGTGATTGGGGACCAGCATTAACTTGGAGTCTGGTTAAAAGCCTCTAAAATATCTTAAGGGGAAATTGGTGGAATCAGGCAGTTATGGGTACAGGCTTAAGCCCACAGACCCAGGATGGCCACTGCCAGCACTGTGCCAGAGTGAGTACAGTGAAGCATCCAGGCCATGGTACCTGAGCCGCAGGCATGCATGAGGGCATCTGGGTGGCAGTGCGCATGAGTCAGTCAAGTGTGGGTGCCAGCCAGCGCTCTCTAGAACCACAGCCCTTTGCACTCTGCATGTGTGCTGTGCAGCACAGGGTCTGAGTCACGCTCCACACCTTCCCCTGAGAGAGGTCCATGCAGGCGCTAGCCAGTGCTCTCTAGGACTGGCAAGAGTCTGAATACACCCAGCTTAAGCCAAAGTGAAAATCTCCATACACTGTCTCTGGTTGAAATCTCTCCAGTGGTCTGGACCTGCTCAGACAGCCGTGGCAAAGGCAGTCACTGGAGAGTGGGCTCTCTGGACTAATATTGCTTGTGGTGTTACTAGCAATGGTACAGAGACAAGTGGTAGCTCCTGTGACCCCTGAGACTGTGGCTGTGGATAAGTTCTGTTGGTGGTAGGTGGCGGGGGTGGGGGGTACTATGTGCTCTGAACCACCCAGAGGGGAACAGACTGAGGCTTCTCTCTGAGTTGGAGGTCTGGAGGCAGTTTTCTTTTCTCTAAACCTCCAAAGAATCACCAAAACCACCAAGGGAAAAAAACAAACAAGCAAAAGCAAAAAACAATGAACAAAACCATCCAGAGACTAGAAGCCTGAAAAACCAGCTCCTTGATAGGGGGCAGGACGACTCAACTCTAGCAAGACTGCCTGAAAAACCAGGTGGCAGGCCCCTCCCCCAGAAAGCCAGCCAAAAAAACAAAACAAAACAAAAACAAAAACAAAACAAACAAACAAACAGAAAAACAAGAGGGCAACCGCCACAGGGTCCCCATAAAACTATAAAACCAGTATCCAGGAAAAAGAAAATATTAAGCTCATGGTACTTCATAGATACAACTTTTATTTTTAATTTGTTCCCACTATTCTTGTTCTTTTTAATTTTTATAACTTTTAACCCATTTACCATCATAATAAGAAGTTCAGTACAACAAATTCCATAATAACCTTTTAACATGAATTTTACTGATACCTATACCTGTGTTTTTCTTTTCCATATATATATATATATATATATATATATATATATATATAGTATTTATATAGAGAAAAGCTTCAAGGTAATCCTCTTTCCCCAAACAATACTACCTCTCTATATAAACCAGTTTTAAACCCCCTTTATCTTGGGAGAATTGAGTCTTTAACAAAGATATCAAGGTACATCCAGGAAGAATAAAAATAGCCTTCCTCCCCCACACTGAGGATTTGTAACCACTCTCCCATCTTTTTCTTCTGTCAGTGTTTCTGTGTATCTTTTTTTGTTCTAGTAGTCTATAAATCTTATACGTGGAGTTCATTTTGGTTGGGTTCTTTTTTTTCCTTGTCATTTACTTTGGTTGGTCTTTTTGTTTGTCCATTTTTTTTTCTTATACATTATAAACCTTACTCTTGGGGACAATTCTGTCTGGGTCTTCTCTTTTTTTTTTTTATTTTTTTCCAGTCTCTCTCTTTCACTCTCTTTTTTTCTTTTTTTCTTTCTTTTTGGTGGGGACTCCTGATTGCTCAGAAGCATTCCAGGGTGCACCTTTCCTGGATCACAGTTGATACATTCATCTACACATTCCCTCAGCATCCTTCACCAAAATGAATAGGAGGAGGAATGCCCAACAGAGGAAAAATGCAGAGACTGGGCCCTCTCCATCAGAATTATTAGATATGGACATAAACAGTATGTCGGAAAGGGAATTCAGACTAACAATGATCCAGACAATGGATAGGTTGGCGAAAACCATGAATGACAGCATGGAATCAATTAGGGAAGAAGTGAAAGCCACCAGGGAAGAAGGTGAAAATGCTATCAATGAGATCCAATCTAATCTAAATTCTCTAACAGCGAGGGTAACTGAGGCAGAAGATAGAAGTAGTGATCTAGAGGACAAAGTAATAGAGAAAAACGATCAGGAGTAGGCCTGGAACAAACAGCTTAGAAGCCATGAAAACATAATTAGGGAAATCAATGACACTATGAAACGTTCCAACATCAGAATTATGTGAATCCCTGAGGGGGAGGAGAAAGAAAGAAGACTAGAAGATATAGTTGAATAAATTCTTCACGAAAATGTTCCCAGTCTGGGGAATGGAACCAGCCTTCCTGTCCTGGAGGAAGAATGATCTCCCCTCAAGATCATAAATTCTAGAAAGACCTCAAGACACCCCCCTATGAAACTGATGAATCATAATTTTAGACAAAAGCTCTTGAAAGAAGCTAAGGGGAAGAGACTCCTTACATACAGAGAAAGGTCCATCAGAATAACGTCAGACCTGTCCACAGCCACCTGGCAGGCCAGAAAGGGTTGGCAAGACATATTCAAGTACAAAATGAGAAAAACATGCAGCCAAGAATACTTTATCCAGCAAGACTGACATTCAAAATGGATGGAGTGATAAAGAGCTTCCAGGACTGGCAAGGTTTAAAAGAGTATGTGACTACCAATCCAGGACTACAAGAAATATTAAGGGGGAGTCTATAAAAGAAGAAAGAGCCCAAGAATGTCATAGAACAGAAATTTACAGAGCCTAACTATAGAAACAAGACCTTCACAGGCAAAAGGATGTCAATAAAAACGGATCTCTCAATAATCATTCTCAATGTGAACAGCCTAAACACTCCCAGAAAACAGAAGAGGGTTGCAGATTGGATAAAATGACAGGACCCATCCCCATCTTGTCTACAAGAGACCCATTTTGAGCCTATGCAGAGATACATCCAGAGTGAAAGTGAAGGGATGGAAAAGCAGCATTCATGGCAATGGGCCTCAAAAGAAGGGTTGGGTAGTGATTCTCATACCAAATAAATTAGATTTTAAACTAAAGACTGTAGTCAGAGATAAAGAAGAACACTGCATCATTCTTAAAGGGTCTATCCACAAAAATATCTAACAATTGTAAATATTTATTCCCCCAATACAGGAGTAGCCAAGTACATAAGACAACTGTTAATCAAGATAAAGAGTCATATTGATATGAAAACATTAATATCAGGGGATCATAACATGTCACTCTCAGTAATAGACAGATCATCCAAGCAGAAAATCAATAAAGAAACAAGACCACAGAATGACACATTGGAGCAGATGGACTTCATAGATATATACAGAACATTTCACCCTAAAACAACAGAATACTCATTTTTCTTGAACACACATGCAAGTTTCCCCAGAACAGACCACATACTGGGTCACAAATCAGAACTCAACAGATACCAAAAGACTGAGATTATTCCCTACATATCCTCAGACCACAATGCTTTAAAACTGGAACTCAACCAGAAAAAGTTTAGAAGGAATTCAAACACCTAGAAGCTAAAGACCATAATGTGTAAGAAGTTTGGATCAACCAAGACATCAAAGAAGAACTTAAGCAATTCATGGAAACCAATGATAATGGAGAGTGTTTGGTCCAAAACCTATGGGATATAGCAAATGCTGTCCTAAGGGGAAAATACATAGCCATAAAAGACTCCCTCAAAAAAAAAAAAATAGAAAAATCCAGAATACACCAGCTGTCATTACACCTTAAAGTACTGGAGAATCAACAACAAACTAAGCCAACTCCACACACAAGAAGGGAAATAATCAGGATTAGAGCAAAGACCAATTAGATAGAAACTAGATGTACAGTAGTACATGAACCTAGAAGCTGGTTTTTTTGAAAGAATCAATAAGATAGATAAACCGTTGGCCAAACTAATCCAAAAGAAAAGAGAAAGGACCCAAATTAATAAAATTATGAATGAAAAGGAAGAGATCACAACTAACAACAAGTATGTACAAACAATCATCAGAAATTACTATTAATGGTTATATGGTCATTAAGTTAAGCAACCTAAATGAACTGCATGCATTCCTGGAAACCTTTAATCTTCAAAGACTTAATGAGGAAAAATTGACAACCTGAAGAGATTACTGTCTAGTAACGAGATTGAAGCAGTGATCAAAAACCTCCCCCAGGAAAAAGGCCCAGGACCTGAAAGATTCCCTGGAGATATCTACCAAACATTCAAAGAAGAAATAATACCTATTCTACTGAGACTGTTTCAAGAAATAGAAAGAGAAGGAAAACTTCCAGACTCTTTTTATAAAACCAGCTTTGCCGTGATCTCCAAACCAGGCAAAGACTCCACCAAAAGCGAGAATTTCAGACCAATATCCCTGATGAATATGGATGCTAAGATTCTCAACAAGATCCTGGCTAAAAGGATCCAACAGGGCATTAAAAACGTTATCCACGATGACCTGGTGGGATTGATCCCTCGGACACAAGGGTCATTCAACATTTGCAAGTCAATAAATGTGATAGAACACATCAATAAGAGTAGTGAAAATAAAGACATGGTCCTCTTAATTGATGCAGAAAAAACATTTGACAAGACACAATATCTGTTTCTGATTAAAATGATTCAGTGTATAAGGATAGAGGGAACATTCATCACCTTCATCAAATCTAACTCTGAAAAACCCACAGGGAATATCATTCTCAATGGGGAAAAGGTGACAGCCTTCCCTTTGAGATCAGGAATACGGCAAGGATGCCCATTCTCGCCACTCTTATTCAACATAGTACTAGAAGTCCATGCAACAGCAATCAGACAACAAAGAGAAATAAAATTTATTCAAAGGGGCAAAGAAGAAGTCAAACTCTCTTTCTTCACAGATGACATTATCCGTTACTTTCTTATAGACTAATTATGAAAATAAAGGGAAATTACATGATCTATTCCATTTACTATAGCACCAAGAACCATAAGATACCGGGAAATAAACTTAACCAAAGACATAAAAGATCTGTACTTGAGGAACTACAGAAAATTTATTAAAGAAATTGAAAAGACACAAAAAGGTGGAAGAACATTCCATGCTCATGGATCAGAAAAGTAAACATCGTTAAAATGTCTATGCTGTCCAAAACAATCTATACTTTCAATGCCATCCTCTACTTTCAATATGATCAAAATTCCAAGGGCATTTTTCAAAGAGCTGGAATAAACAATCCTAAAATTAATATGGACCCAGAAGAGACTCCAAATTGCTAATAAAATGTTGAAAAGCAAAAACAAAACTGGGATTTCAAGCTTTACTAAGAAGCTGTGATCACCAAGACAGCATGGTACTGACACAAAAACCAACACACAGAGAAGTGGAAAAGAGTAGAGAGCCCAAATATGGACCTGCAAACTGTATGGTCAAATAATCTTCAACAAAGCAGGAAAAAATATACAGTGGAAAAAAGACAGTCTCTTCAACAAATGGTGCTGGGGAAATTGGACTGGTATGTGTACATTAATGAAACTGGCCATTCTCTTAAACCAAACACAAAGATAAACTCAAAATGGATAAAAGACTTCAATGTGAGGCAGGAATCTATCAACATTCTAGAGGAGAACTTAGGCAGTAACCTCTTCGACATCAGCCACAGCAACTTTCCTCAAGATACGTCTCCAAAGGCAAAGGAAACAAAAGTGAAAATGAATTTTTGGGACTTCATCAAGATCAGAAGCATCTGCACAGTAAAGGAAACAGTCAACAAAACAAAGAGGCAACCCACAGGATGGGAGAGGATATTGGCAATTGACATTACAAAGGTTGATATGCAGGATCTATAAAGAACTTCTCAAACTCAGCACACACAAAACAGATAATCACATCAAAAAATGGGCAGAAGACATGAACAGACACTTCTCTAAAGAAGACATATAAATGGCTAAAAGACACATGAAAAAATGTTCATCATCATTAGCCATCAGGAAGATTCAAATCAAGACCACATTGAGATACCACCTTACACCAGTTAGAATGGCCAAGATTAACAAGACAGTAAACAACATGTGTTGGAGAGGATGTGGAGAAAGGGGAACCCTCTTACACTGTTAGTGGGAATGCAAGTCAGTGCAGCCACTTTGGAAAATAGTATGGAGATCCTTCAAAAATTAAAAATAGAGCTACACTATTATCTTGCAATTGCAATTTGGGGTATTTACCCCAAAGTTACAGATGTAGTGAAAAGAAGGGCCGTCTGTACCCTAATGTTCATAGCAGCAATGACTACAGTGGCCAAACTGTGGAAAGAACCAAGGTACCCTTCAATGGTCAAATGTATAAAGAAGATATGGTCCATATATGCAATGGAGTATTATGCCTCCATCAGAAAGGGGGAATACCCAACTTTTGTATCAACATGTACAGGACTAGAAGAGATTATGCTGAGTGAAATAAGTCAATTATCATATGGTTTCACTTACTTGTGGAGCATAAGGAATAACATGGAGAACATTGGGAGGGTGAGAAGGGAGTTGAGAGAACTTGGAGGGTAAGACAAAACATGAGAGACTGTGTACTCTGAGAAACAAACTGGGGGTTTTGGAGGGAAGGTGTTGGGAGTTTGGGAGAGCCTGGTGGTGGTTATTATGAAAGTCATATATCACATGGGGCACTGGGTGTGGGGCATTGTGTGTGGTGCATAAAAAATGATTTTGGAACACTGAAAAAATAGAATAAAAAGGAAAAAAATTTGATAAATTATCAAATAAATATTTATTTCTTTTACAAAAAGATGCCAAGAATTTTATAGTCCAGAAATTTACAGAGACAATCTATAAAAGCAAGGACTTCACAGTCAACATGTAGGCAATAAAATGATATTTTTCAATCACTCTCAACATGAACAGCCTAAATGTTCCCATGAAATGGAACAGGGTAGTAAATTGGATAAAAACACATGACACATTCATTTTCTGTCTGCAAGAGACTCACTTGAACTTAAAGACACCTCCAAACTGAAAGTGAGTGGTTGAAGATTTTTTCATTCCAGCGGTCCTTAAAAGAAACAAGCTTGGATAGCAATTCTCATGGCTGATAAATTAGATTTTAAGCTAGAGTGTAGAAATACACTGAAATACAGAAGGACACTATATCATTCTCAAATGGTCTATACAATAAGAAGATCTAAAAATTGTACATATCTAAGCTTCTAACAGGGGAGCATCCAACTACATAAGCCAGCTGTTATGAAAGATAAAGAGACATATTGATAATACTTAAATAATAGGGAGATCAACACTCCTCTCTTAGGAATAGACAGATCATCAAGGTGGAAGATCAACAAAGAAACATGAGGTTTGAATGACACAATGGATTAGATGGACTTCATAGATATATACAGAACATTCCACCCTAAAACAATAGAATACTAATTCTTCTCGAACACACATGGAACTTTCTCGAAAATAGACTACATACCAGGTCACAAATGAGGTCTCAACCAATATGAAGAGATTGAGATGATTCCCTGCAGAGTCTCAGACCACGATGCTTTGAAACTGAAACTCAATCACAAGAAAAAAAAAAGTGGAAGGAACTCAAACACTTAGAAGTTAAAGACCATCCTGCTTAAGAATGTTTGCATCAACCAGGAAATTTAAGAAGAACTTAAACAATTCATGGAAACCAATGAGAATGAAAACACATTTCCAAAACCTATGGAACACTGCAAAGACAGGCTTATGGGGGAAAGACATAGACATCCAAGCCTCACTCAAAAAAAATAGAAAAATCCCAAAATCACAAGCTAAATATTCACCTTAAAGAACTGGAGAAAGAACAACAAATAATGTCTAAGCCATGCAGGAGAAGAGAAATAATAAAGATTAGAACAGGGATCAATGATTTAGAAACCAGAAATACAGTACAGCAGATAAATGAACCAAGATGCCTGTTCATTGAAAGAATTAAAAAGCAATAAACCACTGGCCAGATTTATCCTAAAGAAAAGAGAAAAGATCCAAATTAACAAAATTATGAATGACCTAACACCAAGGAAATAGAAACAATTATTGGAAATTATTATCAACAACTGTATGCCAATAAATTAAGCAACCTGGAAGAAATGGATGCCTTCCTGGAAACCTATAAACTCCCAAGACTGAAACAGGAAGAAATTGACAATCTGAATAGACCAATAACCAATGAGGTAATTGAAGCAGTGATCAAAAAACTCCCAGAAAGCAAAAGTCCAGAGTCTGGAGATTCCCAAGGGAATTCTACCAACCATTTAAAGAAGAAATAAAACCTCTTCTCATGAAGCTTGTCCAAAATAGAAACAAAAGGAAGGCTTCCAATCTTGTTTTATGAGGCCAACATTAACTTGAACCCCAAACCCAACAAGAGCACCATCAAAAAGGGGAATTACTGACCAATATCCCTGATTAATATGGATGACAAAATTTTCAACAAGATCCTAACCAATAGGGTCCCACAGTACCTTACAATGAATACCCATCACAACTAGGTCAGATTTATCCCTGGATACAAGGGTGGTTTAACATTTGCAAATCAATCAGTGTGATAAAATACATTAATAAAAGAGAAGATAAGCACCATATGATACTCTCAACTGATGCAGAAAAAGCATATGACAAAATACAGTGTCCTTTCTGGATTAAAAGTTTTCAGAATGTAGGGATAGAGAGGACACTCCTCAGTTTCATAGATACCATTTACAACAAGCCCACAGCAAATGCCATTCCCAGTGGGGAAAGGCTGAGAAACTTTTCATTTAGGTTAGGAACACGACAAGGATACCAATTCTCACAACTACTGTTCAACAAAGTATTAGAAGTCCTAGCATCAGTAATCAGACAACAAAAAGAAATAAAATGTATTCATATTGGCATAAAGAGAGGCGTCAAGATGGCAGAAGAGTGGCAGGCTGAGATGACGTCAAGTGTTAGGAGATCAACTAGATAGTTTATCAAACCATTCCAAACACCTACAAATCCAACAGGAGATCGAAGAGCAGAGCAGCAATTCTAAAAACAGAAAATCGACCACTTTCTGAAAGGTAGGACCTGCAGAGAAGTGAACCCAAAGCAATGGGAAGATAGACCATGGTTGGGTGGGGGGGGGCTGGCTCCCAGCAAGTGGCAGAACAACGGAGCACAAAATCAGAAATTTTAAAAGTCTGCTCCATTGAGGGACATCGCTCCAGAGGCTAGCCAGAGTGAAGCCCCAGTGGGGACAATGTGGTCTCAGGTCCCGTGGGGTCAGAGAAGGATTGGGGGTGTCTGAGTGTCACAGAGCTCGCAGGTATTAGAGCAGGGAAGCCACTCAGAGACAGAGCTGAGGAGTGAGCTCTCAACTCGGAGTTACCTTAAACTGTGATCCGTGGCACAGTCAAGCCCTGCTCTTTGAGCAGGGACCCCACAAGATCCAGGGAGACCCCCCCAGAAGACCGTAGGGATCTGCTGGGTTTGGAGACTCCAGGTGGGGCTGTGTGCCAGAGACAGAGATGCTTGGTCACAGTCTGGGTGAGCTCAGAGTACGGTCAGTGGCCAGGGAGATGGGAGTGAATGAGCACTTTTCTCCGAGGGTGAACTGAGGAGTGGGACCCCGAGCTCTTGGCACCTCCAGGACGGAGATTGGAAGGCTGTCATTTTCATTCCCATCTTCCGGAACTCTACAAAAAGTGTTCAGGGAACAAAAGCTCCCAAGAGTGAACCCGAGCAGATTACTTAGCCCAGACCCTGGTAAAGGCAATGCACTTCCGACTTGGGCAAAGACACACGTGAATCACTGCAACAGACCCCTCCCCCAAAAGAACAGCAAGAAATCCAGTAAAGACCAAGTTAACTTACCAAGGAGAACAGTGGAATTCCAGAGGAGGAGAAAGCAGAGCATGGAATTTCATGGCTTTCTCCTCATGATTTTTAGTTTTGCAAAGATAATTAATTTTTTAATTTTATTTTTATGCTAATTTTTAACTTTTACGCTTCCCTCTTTTAATATTTTAACTAGTTTATCTTAATACCTTTCATAAAAAATATATTTTTCAAGCTTCATTATTATAGTCATATTTTATCCTTCATTATATCTAATTTTATTTTTTGTATACACACAGGGTTTTTTCTCCTAAAAAAAATTTGGGATACAACTTCTTTTAATAGATCAATATATACCTTAAATCCAGCACAGGGCTTTCTTCTAGTCTCCAGCCTGAGCAAATTATCTGCACATTCCTTTTCTTTATTCTCCCAAACAACATAACTTATCAACTTTTTTAGAAATTTCTTAAACAGGGGGGGACAAGATGGCAAGGAAGTAGGAGGAGGCACCTTTTCAAACTGTACCCTAAAGTGAGCTGATTACATACCAAAGAACTCTGATCACCCATGAAATCAGCCTGAGATCAGAATTATACACATCTGGTTCTCTACAGGGGCAGAACACGCCAGTGGGCAGGTAAAGCGAAGTGGGAAAGGCGGAATGATATTGCAAGATAAACAAAAGGGGGATGGAGCCACCAGAGGTGACCAGTTGGAAAGTAATACCCATAATATGAGCGAGAGTACCCTGCGTCTGGGGACCTGCATTAATTTGGAGACTGATTGAAAGCACTCCAAAAGAGCAAAGGATCATGGGGGCGGGAAATTGTGGGAATCAGGGTGGCTAGGGACAGTGGCTTAAGTCCCCAGTCCCAGGACAGCCTCCCCTGGTGCTGAGCCAGAGTGCAGTGGAGAAACCAGGTCTTGGTCCCTGAGCCACCAGCGCACCCGAGATTGCATGGGTTCTGGCTCCTGTGAGGGGATAGGAGCCATGCCAGATGGCAGAATGCGCAAGCCCTGCAACAGAGCCTGAGATGCGAGTGCCCCTCATCCTCCCCTGAGAGAGGTACAAAGGCCCAGCTGATGCTCTTAGATACACACCATTGTTTCCGAGCCTAAGACCTGTGCCCCAAAATCTCCCCCGAGAGAGGTGTGCGAAGGCCCAGCCTGGTGCTTTCGGACCTGCGCCCCGTTCTCAGAGCCTGAGACACACGGGTGACCCAGAGCCTTCCCTGAAAGAGGTGTGCACAAGCCAGGAGCTCTTAGACCCAGAAAGACCAGGCACTCCCAGCCCGGGCCAGTGGGAAAATCTCAGTGTGTGATCACTGCTTGGAACCACCTCTCTGGTGGTGTGGAGCTCCCAGACAGCTGCCGCTGCTGTGGTTTTGGGTACAAGCAGAAGATCCTGCATTCCCAGGGACCCCGACTCAGAAACTGCTCTGCCAGCAGCCAAGGGGAAATTTATATGGCCTCTGCAACACCCACAGAAGAACAGACTGAGGCTTCTCTCTGAGAGGGAGGTCAGGGTGCAGTTTGCTTTCCTCTAAACCTACAAAAACCATCAAAAGCAGTCAAGGCGGGCGGGGGGGGGGGTAAAGGGGAGCAAACATAAAAACCTCCAGAGAGCAAAAGCCTGAAAAAACCGGTTTCCTCAGAGCCCACATCCTTGAGTGGGACTGGAGACTTAACTCAGGAAACATCATTGACTAAAAACCCATGTGGCAGGCCCCTCCCCAGAAAACCAACAGGAAAGAAAAAAAAAAAAAAAAGACTAAAAGAGAACCACCACCACTACGTCATAAGAAAACTTTTATTTTTAATTTGTTTCCACTATTCTGGCTCATTTTTAAAATATAGATAATTTTTAACCTATTTACCATCACAGGGAGCTGTCTAGTACATCAAATTCCATAATAACCTTCTAACCTGAACGTTTTGATACATACACCTGTGTTTCTCTTTTGTATTTCTATTTTTTTGAATTTTTTTAAAATTTTAGTTTAGTCTAGTTTATGCCTTTTTTATTTTTATTTCCTAATATTCATATAGAGTTAAAGTTCAAAGTAATATCCTTTCCCCAATCAATACTACCCCTATAGGTAAACCAATTTTTAATCCCCTTTAATCCTAGGAAAGTTGAGTCTTTTAACAAAGATATCAAGATACAACCAGGAAGAATCAAAACAGCCTTCCTCGCCCACAATGAGAATTTATAACCACTCTCCCATCTCTTTCTTCCACCAGAGTTTCTGTGTATTTGTGTTTGTCCTGATAGTATATAAACCTTACACTTGGGGTTCTTTTTGACAAGGTTCTTCCTTTGTTGCATATATATTTTTTTCTCTTGTCATATACTTTTATCAGTCTTTTTGTTTGTCTGTTTTTCTTTGTATACCTCATAAATCTTACCTTGGGGCCCATTTGGGCTGACCTTCTCTTTTATCTTCCCTTTCTTTCCTGTCTCTCTCTCTCTCTCTCTCTCTCTCTCTTTTTTCTTTTACTTTTCTTTTGGCTCTCGTTTGGGTGGGGAATCCTGATTGCTCAGAAGTGTTCCAGGGTTCACCTTGACTGCACCACAGTTGATACATCCAGCTACATCTGTTCAGTCATCTCTCACCAAAATGACTAGGAGAAGGAATGCCCAACAGAAGAAAAATACAGACGATGGGCCTTCTGCAACAGAGCTAACGGCTATCAACATAGACAAAATGTTGGAAAGAGAATTCAGGCTAACAATTATCCAGGCAATAGCTAGGTTGGAGAAATCCATGGATGACCAAAAGGAATTGATTAGGGCCGAGCTGAAAGCAACCAGACAGGATGTTCACAATGTTAGGGCACAGCTGAAAACTACTAGGGATGAGGTTCACAATGCTCTCAATGAGTTCCAATCTAATCTAAATTCTCTCAAAGCTAGAGTAACGAGACAGAAGATAGCATTAGTGATCTGGAGGACAAACAGATAGAAAAGATCAGGAGGAAGCCTGGAACAAACAGTTTAGAAACAACAAAAACAGAATCAGGGAAATAAATGATACCATGAAATGTTCCGACGTCAAAATTATTGGAATCCATGAAGGGGAGGAGAAAGAAAGAAGTCTAGAAGATATAGTGGAACAAGTTCTTCAAGAAAACTTTCCCAATCTGGCGAATAGAACCAGCATTCATGTACTAGAGGCCGAACGGTCTCCACCCAATACTATAGATTCCAGAAAAACATCAAGGCATGTGATGGTCAAATTGAGGAATCATAACTGTAGGTATAATCTCTTGAAAGCTGCTAGGACAAAGAGGCTGCTTACTTACAGAGGAAGGCCATCAGAATAACGTCAGACCTGTCTACAGAGACCTGGCAAGCCACAAAGGGCTGGCAAGATATATTCAGGGCACTAAATGAGAAGAACATGCAGCCAAGAATACTTTATCCAGCAAAACTGACATTCAAAATGGATGGAGAGATAAAGAGTTTCCAAGGCTGGCAAGGCTTAAAAGACTATACAACCATCAAGCCAACATTGCAGGAAATATTAAGGGGGGTTCTGTAAAAGAGCAAAAATCCTAAGAATAGCATTGAACAGAAATATAGAGACAATCTACAGAAAGAAAGACTTCAAAAGTAACATGATGTCAATAAAAACGTATCTATCAATAATCACCCTCAATGTGAATGGCCTGAATGTGCCCATAAAAGTGCACAGGGTTGCAGATTGGATAAAATGAAAGGACCCATCCATATGTTGTCTACAAGAGACCGATTTTGAACCTAAAGATACACGCAGACTGAAAGTGAAGGGATGGAGAAGCATCTTTTATGCCAATGGGCCTCAAAAGAAGGCTGGGGTAGCGATTCTCATATCAGATAAATTAGATTTTAAACTAAAGACTGTAGTCAGAGATACAGAAGGACACTACATCATGCTTAAAGGGGCTATCCACCAAGATGATCTAACAATTGTAAATATCTATGCTCCCAATATGGGAGCAACCAATTACTTAAGAACACTGTTAATCAAGATAAAGAGTCATATTGATATGAATACATTAATAGTAGGAGATCTTAACATGCCTCTCTCAGAAATAGACAGATCATCGAAGCAGAAAATCAATAAAGAAACAAGAGCATTGAATGACACATTGGACCAGATGGACCTCATAGATATATACAGAACATTCCACCCTAAACCAACAGAATACTCATTCTTCTCAAGTCCACATGGAACCTTCTCAGGAACAGACCACATACTGGGTCACAAATCAGGACCCAACCGATACCAAAAGACTGAGATTATTCCCTGCATATTCTCAGATCACAATGCTTTGAAACTAGAACTCAATCACTAGGAAAAGTTCTGAAGGAACTCAAACACCTGGTAGCTAAAGGCCACCTTGGTTAAGAATGCTTGGATCAACCAAGAGACCAACAAAGAACTGAAACAATTCCTGGAAACCAATGAGAATGCAGACACTTCGGTTCAAAACCTATGGGATACAGCAAAGGAGGTCCTAAGGGGGAAATACATAGCCATCCAAGCCTCCCTCAAAAAAATTGAAAAATCCAGAACACAAAAGCTGTCTCTACACCTTACAGAACAGGAGAATGAACAACAAATCAAACCAAGTCCATACGGAAGAAGGGAAATCATCAAGCTTAGAGCTGAGATCATGAGGAAGAAACCAGAGATACAGTAGAAAGTATCAATGAAACTAGAAGCTGGTTTTTGAAAGAATCAATAAGAGCGATCAACCATGGGCCACACTAATCCAAAAGAAAAGAGAGAAAGCACAAATCCATAAAATTATTAATGAATAGGGAGAGATCACAACGAACACCAGGTAAGTAGAAACAATCATCAGAAGTTATTATCAACAGTTATATGCCAATAAGCTTAGCAACCTAGATGAAATGGATGCATTACTGGAAAAATATAAACTCCCAAAATTGAACCAGGAAGATATTGACAACCTGAATAGACCAATATCTAGTGACAAGATAGAAGAAGTGATCAAAAACTTCCCAAAAAACAAGAGCCCAGGACCTGAAGGATTCCCTGGGGAATTATATCAAAGAAGAAATAACACCTATTCTCCTGAAGCTGTTTCAAAAAATTGAAGTAGAAGGAAAGCTTCCAGACACTTTCTGTGAAGCCAGCATTACCGTGATCCCCAAACCAGGCAAAGACCCTACCAGAACGGAGAATTTCAGACTGATATCACTGATGAATATGGATGCTAGGATCTCAACAGGATCCTAACAATTAGGATCCAACAGCACATTAAAAAGATTTTCCACGATGAACAGGTGGGATTCTTCCCTGGGCTACAAGGATGGTTCAACATTTTCAATCTAACAGTGTGATAGAACAAATTAATAAGAAAATAGAGAAGAACCACAAGGTCCTCTCAATTGATGCATAAAAAGCATTTGACAAAATCCAGCATTCGTTCCTGATTAAAACACGTCAAAGGATAGGGATAGAGGGAACATTCCTGAACTTCATGAAATCTATCTATGAAAGACCCACAGCAAACACCATCCTTAACAGGAAAAAACTTGCAGCCTTCCCGTTGAGATCAGGAACATGACAAGGATGCCCACTCTCACCACTCCTGTTCAACATAGTATTAAAAGTCCTAGCAACAGCAATCAAACAACAAGGAGAAAGAAAAGGTATCCAAATTGGTAATGAAGAAGTCAAATGCTCTCTCTTCGCAGATGACATGATTCTTTATATGGAAAACCCAAAAGACTCCGCCACCAAACTACTAAAACTCATACAGCAATTCAGCAACGTGGCAGGATACAAAGTCAATGTACAGAAATCAGTAGCTTTCTCATAAACTATCAATAAAAAGACAGAAAGGGAAATTAGAGAATCGATTCCATTTACTATAGCACCAAGAACCATAAGATACCTGGGAATTAACCTAACCAAAGAGGTAAAGGATCTGTACTCGAGGAACTACAGAACAATCATGAAAGAAATTGAAGAAGACACAAAAAGATGGAAGACCATTCCATGCTCTTGGATCGGAAAAATAAACATTGTTAAAATGTCTATTCTGCCTAGAGCAATCTATACTTTTAATGCCATTCCGATCAAAATTCCACTGGTATTCTTCAAAGAGCTGGAGCAAATAATCCAAAAATCTGTATGGAATCAGAAGAGACACCGAATTGCTAAGGAAATGTTGAAAAACAAAAATAAAACTGGGGGCATCATGCTACCTGATTTCAAGCTTTACTACGAAGCTGTGATCACCAAGACAGCATGGAATTGGCATAAAAACAGAAACATAGACCAGTGGAACAAAGTAGAGAGCCCAGATATGGACCCTCAACTCTACGGTCAAATAATCTTCGACAAAACAGGAAAAAATATACAGTGGAAAAAAAGTCAGTCTCTTCAATAAATAGTGCTGGGAAAACTGGGCAGCTATATGTAGAAGAATGAAACTCGGCCATTCTCTTACACTATACACATAGATATACTCAAAATGGATAAAAGACCTCAACATGAGACAGGAATCCATCAGAATCCTAGAGAAGAATATCGGTAGCAATCTCTTCGATATCAGCCACAGCAACTTCTTTCAAGATATGTCTCCAAAGGCAAAGGAAACAAAAGCCAAAATAAAGTGCTGGGACTTCATCAAAATCAAAAGCTTCTGCACAGCAAAGGAAACAGTCAAGAAAACAAAGAGGCAACCCACAGAATGGGAGAAGATATTTGCTAATGACAGTACAGAAGTACAGACAAAAGGATCTATAAAGAACTCCTGAAACTCAACACACACAAAACAGATAATCATATCAAAAAATAGGCAGAAGAATGGTCGCCAAACTATGGAAAGAACCAAGATGCCCTTCAACAGACAAATGGATGAGGAAAATGTAGTCCATATACACTATGGATTATTATGCCTCCATCAGAAAGGATGAATACCCAACTATTGTAGCAACATGGAAGGGACTGGAAGAGATTCCGCTGAGTGAAATAAGTCAAGCAGAGAGAGTCAATTATCATATGGTTTAACTTATTTGTGGAGCATAACAAATAGCATGGAGGACATGGGGAGTTAGGAGAAGGGAGTTGGGGGAAATTGGAAGGGGAGGTGAATCATGAGAGACTGTGGACTCTGAAAAACAATCTGAGGAGTTTGAAGTGGCGGAGGGGGTGGAGGTAAGGGTACAAGGTGGTGGGTATTATAGAGGGCACGGAATGCATGGAGCACTGGGTGTGGTGAAAAAGTAATTAATACTGTTATGCTGAAAATAAATAAATTTAATTTTAAAAAAAGTATTCTGTGTATGCAGAAGACATTTTTGCAGGGGCTCATGAGTACATTATATTCTGTCCTGCCAAAACTCAGATTTTCTACACATGAACATTTCACATATGAACATGAGAAATGCTCTAAAACTTTTCTCAGTAAAATATATAATTTCATTCTATCATATACATTTAATAAATTTGCTTATCAATCTTTCTAGCTAAGTATCTGTAGAATAAAGCCATTTCAAGATTTATTTCCATTTGGAAAGTTATTCTTCTCCTTTCCTCTTCCTTATTCTCCCCATTCCTGTTCTTTTTTTTCTCCACTTTATTCTCTAGCTGTGTGTGTATGTATTTTGCCAAAATTTGTATCAACCCTTTTTTAATAAGCATATTTTAACCACACAGTGTGTATACATGAGCTTTTGGAAAATGAAACAAGGTCTATACTATTAAAGTCATGTAAACATTGAAAGTTATGATCTTTGCCTTGACTTTTGTTGTGAGCAACCCAACCTAAGACAATAGTTGAATGAACAACATACATAACAAGAAAATCCCATTTTATAGGTATATTATTTTCTAAAATATTTCCACATTTTTTGATTAAAATTGTTGAGGTTTATCAAAATGTAGGTCATGTAGGTCATGACCCATTAGTAGGTCACAAAATCAATTTAGAGGCCTGCTACCTTTTTAGCTAAATAAGAGAATTACTAGACTAAAAAATATCAAAGTGTGTCATACAGAATAAAGGTATGTAAAGGTTCTGTTTCAATTACATACGTAAAGGAATACTTTTGTGTACTAATTATCAATGTAAAACGTATTTCTTCCTGTGGATAACAACTTAAAATAAGCTCTAATGTACTTTAAAAAATAGGCAGAAGATATGAACAGACATTTCTCCAATGAAGATATACAAATGGCTATCAGACACATGAAAAAATGTTCATCATCACTAGCCATCAGGGAGATTAAAATTAAAACCACATTGAGATATCACCTTACACCAGTTAGAATTGCCAAAATTAGCAAGACAGGAAACATGTCTTGGAGGGGATGTGGAGAAAGGGGAACCCTCTTCCACTGTTGGTGGGAATGCAAGTTGGTGCAGCCTCTTTGGAGAACAGTGTGGAGATTCCTCAAGAAATTAAAAATAGAGCTTCCCTATTTCCCTGCAATTGCACTCCTGGGTATTTACCTCAAATATACAGATGTCGTGAAAAGAAGGGCCATCTGTACCCCAATGTTTATAGCAGCAATGGCCACGGTCGCCAAACTATGGAAAGAACCAAGATGCCCTTCAACGGACGAATGGATAAGGAAGATGTGGTCCATATACACTATGGAGTATTATGCCTCCATCAGAAAGGATGAATACCCAACTTTTGTAGCAACATGGACGGGACTGGAAGAGATTATGCTGAGTGAAATAAGTCAAGCAGAGAGAGTCAATTATCATATGGTTTCACTTATTTGTGGGGCATAACAAATCGCATGGAGGACAAGGGGTGTTAGAGAGGAGAAGGGAGCTGGGGTAAATTGGAAGGGGAGGTGAACCACGAGAGACTATGGACTCTGAAAAACAATCTGAGGGGTTTGAAGTGGCGGGGGGTGGGAGGTTGGGGTACCAGGTGGTGGGTATTATAGAGGGCACGGCTTGCATGGAGCACTGGGTATGCTGAAAAAATAATGAATACTGTTTTTCTGAAAATAAATAAATTGAAAAAAAAAGAATGAATGGGTCAACCAGGAAATGAAACAAAAATTGAAAAAATTCATGGAACCAAATGGTAATGGAAATACAACTGTTCCAAATCTGTGGGACACAGCAAAGTCAGTCTGGAGAGGAAAATATATAGCAATATAAGCCTTTCTCAAGAAACGAGAATGGTGTCAAATACATAGCCTAACCTTACACCTAAAGGAGATGGAGAAAGAACACCAAAGAAAGCCTAAACCCAGCAGGAGAAGAGAAATAATCAAGATAGAGCAGAAATCAGTGAAATACAACCCCCCCCCAAAAAAAAGCCACAAAAAAAATCAACGAAACTAGGACCTGGTTCTTTGAAAAAAATAATAAGATTGATAAACTCCTGGCCAGACATATCAAAAAGAAAAGATAAAGGACAAAAATAAATAAAGTCATGAATGAAAAAGGAGAGATCACAACCAACACCAAAAAAATACAATTATAAGAATATACTATGATCAACTATACACCATCAAATTTGACAATCTGGAAGAAATGGATACATTTCTAAAGACATATAAACTACCAAAACTGAACCAGTAAGAAATCAAAAACCTGAGAAGACCCATACCAGTAAGGAGATTAAAGCAGTCATCAAAAATCTCCCAACAAATGAGAGCCCAGGGCCAGACAGCTTCCCACAGGAATTCTACCAAACTTTTAAAGAATTAATTCCTATTCTCCTGAAACTGTTCCAGAAAATAGAAATGGAAGAAAAACTTCCAATCTCAATTTATGAGATTGATCCCAAAACCAGACAAAGATCCCATCAAAAAAGAGAACAACAGGGCGCCTGGGTGGCTCAGTGGGTTAAACCTCTGTTGGCTTGGGTCATGATCTCAGGGTCCTGGGATCAAGCCCTGCGTCAGGCTGTCTGCTCAGCAGGGAGCCTGCTTCCCCTGCCTTCTCTGCCTGCCTCTCTGCCTACTTGTGACCTCTCTTTGTCAAATAAATAAATAAAGTCTTAAAAAGAGAGAGAGAGAGAACTACAGACCAATATCCTTGATGAACACAGATACGAAAATTCTCACCAAAAATACTAGCCAATAGGATCCAACAGTACATTAAAAGGATTATTCACCACGACAAAGTGGGATTTATTCCACAGCTGCAAGGTTGGTTCAACAACCGCAAATCAATCTATGTGATACAATACATTAATAAAACAAAGAACAAGAACCATATGATACTCTCAATAGCTGAAAAAGCATTTGACAAAGTACGGCATCCTTTCCTGATCAAAACTCTTCAAAGTGTAGAGTTAGAGGATACATACCTCAATATCATCAAAGCCATCTATGAAAAATCCACAGCGAATATCATTCTTAATGGAGAAATCAGAGCTTTTCTGCTAAGGTCAGGACCACAAGAGTGATGTCCATTATCACCACTGCTATTCCACCTAGTGTCAGAAGTCCTAGCCTCAAAAATCAGACAACAAAAAGAAATTAAAGGCATCCAAATCAGCAAAAAAGAAGTCAAACTATCATTCTTTGCAGATGATATGATACTATATGTGGAAAACCCAAAAGACTTCACTCCAAAACTGCTAGAACTTGTACAGGAATTCAGTAAAGTGTTAAGATATAAAATCAATGCACAGTAATCAGTTGCATTGTTTTACACCAACCACAGGACAGAAGAAAGAGAAATTAAGGAGCCAATCCATTTAAAATTGCACCCAAAACAATTAGATACCTAGGAATAAACCTAACCAAAGAGGCAAAGCATCTGTACTCAGAAAACTATAAAATTCTCATGAAAGAAATTGAGGAAGACACAAAGAAATGGAAAAAATGTTCCATGCTCATGGTTTGGAAGAACAAATATTGTGAAAACGTCTATGCTACCTAAAGCAGTCTACACATTTAATGCAATCCCTATCAAAATACCATTATATTTTTCAGGGAAATGGAACAAATAATCCTAAAATTTATATGGAACCAGAAAATACCTTGAATAGCCAGAGGAATGTTGAAAAAGAAAGCCAAAGTTGGTGGCATCACAATTCCAGAATTCAAGCTCTATTACTAAGCTGTCATCATCAAGACAGTATGGTACTGGCACAAAAACAGACACATATATCAATGGAACAGAATGGAAAGCCCAGAAATAGACCCTCAACTTTATGGTCAACTAATCTTCAACAAAGCAGGAAAGAATGTCCAGTGGAAAAATGACATTCTCTTCAACAAATGGTGCTGGGAAAATTAAACAGGCACATGTAGGAAAATGAAACTGGACCATTTCCTTACACCACACAGGAAAATAGACTAAAAATGGATGAAGGACCTCAATGTGAAAAAGGAATCCATCAAAATCCTTGAGGAGAACACAGGCAGCAACCTCTTTGACCTCAGCCACAGTAACTTCTTCCAAGGAACATCGCCAAAGACAAGGGAAGCAAGGGAGAAATTGAACTATTGGGACCTCATCAAGATAAAAGCTTTCACGCAGCAAAGGAAACAGTCAACAAAACCAAAAGACAACTGACAGAATGGGAGAAGGTATTTGCAAATGACATATATGATAAAGGGCTAGTATCCAAAATTTATAAAGAACTTATCAAACTCAAAACCCAAAGAACAATAATCCAATCAAGAAATGGACAGAGGACATGAATGGATATTCTGCAAAGAAGACATCCAGATGGCCAGCAGGCACATGAAAAAATGCTCCACATCACTTGGCATCAGGAAAATACAAATCAAAACCACAATGAGATACCACCTCACACCAGTCAGAATGGCTAAAATTAACAAGTCAGGGTATGACTGATGTTGGCGTGGATGTGGAGAAAGGGGAACCCTCCTACACTGTTGGTGGGAATGCAAGCTGGAGCAACCACTCTGGAAAACAGAATGGAGGTTCCTCAAAAAGTTGAAAATAGAGCTTCCCTATGACCCAGCAATTGCACAACTGGGTATTTACCCTAATGATACAAATGTAGTGATCCTAAGGGGCATGTGCACCTGAATGTTTATAGCAGCCAGGTCCACAATGGCCAAACTATGGCAAGTACCTAGATGTCCATAAAGAGATGAATGTATAAATAAGATGTGATACACACACACACACACACACACACACACACAGGAATACTATGCAGCCATCAAAAGAAATGAAATCTTGCCATTTGCGATGACGTGGATGGAACTAGAGGGTATTATGCTTAGCGAAATAAGTCAATCAGAGAAAGACAATCATCATATGATCTCCCTGATATGAGGAATTTGAGAGGCAGAGTGGGAGGTTTGAGGGGTAGGAAAAGAATAAATGAAACAAGATGGGATTGGGAGAGAGACAAACCATAAGAGACACTTAATCTCACAAAACAAACTGAGGATTGCCAGAGGAGAGGGCTAGGGAGAGGGTGGTGGGGTTATGGACATTGGGGAGGGTATGTGCTATGGTTAGTGCTGTGAAGTGTGTAAACCTGGTGATTCACAGACCGGTATCCCTGGGGCTAATAATACATTATATGTTAATAAAAAATTTTTAAAAATACTTTAAAAATTTGGCATGAAGAAGTCAAACTCTCTCTTGTCACAGAAGACATGATACTTTATGTAGAAAACCCAAAAGACTCCACCCCCAAACTACTAGAATTCATATAGCCATTCAGTAATGTGGCAGAATGCAAAATTAGTGCTCAGAAATTAGTTGCTTTTCTATAAATTAATAATGTAACTGTAGAAAGAGAAATTTGGGTATTGTCACAATTTACAATAGCACCAAAAACCATCAGGTACCTTAGAATACACTTAATCCAAGAGGGAAAGGATCTATACTCTGGAAACCACAGAACACTTATGAAAGAAATTTAAAAAGACACAAAAAGTTGGAAAATCATTCCATTCTCATGGATTGGGAGGACAAACTTTATTAAAATGTCTATATCGCACAGTGATCTATACTTATAACGCTGTTCCAATCAAAATTCCAATGACATTTTCCAAAGAGCTGGATCAAACAATCCTGAAATTCATATGGAACTAGAAAGGACGATGAATCACCAAGGGAATGTTGAAAAAGAAAAGCAAAGCTGGGAGTATCACATTTTCTGATCCCAAGCTATATCACAAAGCTGTGATATCCAAGACAGCATGGTACAGGCACAAAAACAGACACATAGATGAATGGAACAGAATACAGAGTCCAGATATGGACTCTCAGCTCTATGGTGAACTAATCTTTGACAAAGCATGAAAAAAATATCTAATGGAAAAAACACATTCTCTTTAATAAATGGTGCTGGGAAAATTGGACAGCTATATACAGAATATTTGAAGTTGACCATTCTTTTATACCATACACAAACAAACTGTAAATAGATGAAAGCTCTCACTGTTAGACAGGTATCCATCAATAACCTAGAGAACATCAGCCACAGCAACTTCTTTCAAAACATGTTTTCAAAGGCAAAGGAAACAAAAGCAAAAATGAACTTTTGGGGCTTCATCAAGATAAAAAAGCTTCTGCACAAGGGAAACAGTCAACAAAACACTGAAGCAACCCTCAGAATGGGAAGAGATATTTACAAATGAAACTGCAGAAAAAGGGCTGATATCCATGATCTATAAAGAACTCCTCAAACTCAAAACCCAAAAAACCAATAAGCAAGTCTAAAAATGGGTAGAAGATGGGACATCTGGGTGGCTCAATGGGCTAAAGCCTCTGCCTTCAGCTCAGGTCATGATCCCAGGGGCCTGGGATCGAGCCCTGCATTGGGCTCTCTGCTCAGTGGGGAGCCTGCTTCCTCCTCTCTCTCTCTCTGCCTGCCTCTCTGCCTACTTGTGATCTGTCAAATAAATAAATAAAAATCTTAAAAAAAATAAAAAAATAAAAATGGGCAGAAGACATGTACAGACACTTCTCTGAAGAAGACATACAAATGCCTAGCAGATACATGAAAAAATGTTCAACATGACTAGCCATCAGGGAAGTTCACATCAAAAGTACATTGGGATACACCTTATACCAGTTAGAATGGCAAAAATTAACAAGGTAGGAAACATCAAGTGTTGGAAAGGAAGTGGAGAAAGGGGAACCCTCTTACATAGTTGGTGGGAGTTCAAGTTGCTACAATCAGCTTGAAGTTTCCTCAAAAAGTTAGAAAAGTGAGCTACTCTATGACCCAGCAATTGCACTATTTACCCCAAAGGTACAGATGTAGAGAAAAGAAGGGGCACATGGACCCCAATGTTCATAGCAGCAATGTCCACAATAGCCAAGATGTCAAAGGAGCTTAGATGCCCTTTGACAAGGAATGGATAAAGATGATGTTCATATATACAGTGGAATATTATTCGGCCACCAGAAAGGATGAGTACCCAGCATTTGCACTGACATGGATGGAACTGGAGGGGGTTATGTAGTGGAAATAATTCAAACAGAGAAAGAGAACTATCATATGGTTTCACTCATATGTGGAACATGAGGAAAAACATGAAGTACATTAGGGGACTCAAAGGAATACTGAAGTGGTTGAAACAGAGGTGGCGAGGAACCATGAGAGATTATGGACTCCGGGAAACAAACTGAGGTATTCAAAGGGGAAGGGTGTATGGGGATATTTTAGCCTTGTGATGGGTATTAAGGAGGGCATGCATTTCAATGAGCACTGAGTGTTATAGGCAAAAAATGGACATGGAACACTACATCAAAAACTAATGACGTACTGTATGGTAACAAACAAAACATAATAAAAAAAGTAAAAACTAATATCTAGGGTTCAAGTTTAACTATTTTAATTCCAGTTAGTTAACGAAAAAGGGTTACATTAGTTTAAGGGGTTCAACACATACATGCATAACCTGGTGCTCATCGTGATACATGTACTTCTTAATTCCCATCACCTTTTTCAGCTGTCCCCACACCCTTCTCCACTGGTAACCATATCTTTGTTCTCCATAATTAAGAGTCTGTTTTTTACTTTGTTTCTCTTTCTTTTTGTCCCTTCATTCATTTGTTTTGTTTCTTAAATTCCACATATGAGTGAAATCATATATTCATCTTTCTGTGACTAACACATTGTGCTTAACATTGTTCTGCCTAGCTCTATCCATGTCATTGAAAATAGAAAGATTTCATTGTTTTTATGGCTGAATGATTATACACATGCACACACATACACACTATATTCTCTTTATCTATTTACCAATATGTGGACACTTGGGCTGCTTCTCTATCTTGGCTATTATAAATAATATTGCTATAAACATAGAGGTGTGTGCATCTCTTTGAATTGTGTTTTTGTATTCTTGATATAAATAACCAGTAATATGATTGCTGGGTTGTAGGCTAGTTCTATTTTTAACTCTTTGAGGAACCTCCAAACTGTTTTCCACAGTGGCTGTACCAATGTACATTCCCACCAACACTGCAGGAGTGTTCCTTTTTCTCCACATACTTTCCTATACCTGTTGTTTCTTGTTTTGTTGATATTACCTATTCTGACAGGTGTGATGTAGTATCTCATTGTAGTTTTGATTTGCATTTCCCTAATGCTAAGTGATGATGAATATCTTCTAATGTATCTGTCAACCATCTGGATGTCTTCTTTGGGGAAATGTCTGTTCATTTATTCTGCCCATATTTAATTGGATTATTTCTTTTTTGTTGTTGAGTTTTATAAATTTTTTAATATATTTTGGATATTGACCCTTTATCAGATATAACTTTTGCAAGTATTGCCTCCCATTGTGTAGGTTGATTGTTTCCATCATGCAGAGTTTTTTTTTTTACATTTAAAATTTTTTCAGTTTTATTGAGATATAATTAATATACAGTGTTGAATAAATTTAAGGTGTGTAGCACAATGATTTGACTTCATATGTCATGAGATTATTACTACAGTAAATTTAGTTTACATCTCTCCTCTCATGCAGGTACAAAGAAAAGAAAAAAAATTATTCCCTGTGATGAGAACTCGTAGGATTTACTTTCTTAACAACCTTCATATATGCTATTCATCAGTGTTATATTAATCTGTAGTATATTATATCCCTAGTTCTTTTATCTTTTAACTGTAAGTTTGGACCTTTTGACCACCTTCATCCAGTGCCCCTTCCTCTGGTAACCATAAGACCACAAGTCTGATCTCTTTTTCTGTGAGATCTTGTTTGTTTGTTTTAAGATTCCACATATATTTGGGATCATATAGTATTTATCTTTCTCTGCTTGATTTATTTCACTTAACATAATGCCCTCATAGTCCATCTATGTTGTCCCAAATGGCACAATTTCCTCCTTTTTTATTCCATTACACACACATACACACACCCCACAACTATATTATCCACTGATGGACAATTTGTTGTCTCCATGTCTTGGCTGTTATAAATAATGCTGCTGAGTTCCTTTTCCTCTACATCCATGACAACACTTATTTCTTATCTTTTTGAGTCTTGCCATTTTGATAGGTGTAAGGTGCTGTTTCTTGTTGTTTTGAGTCTTGCCATTCTTTTTTTTTTGAAGGTTTTTTTTATTAAATTTTATTTTGATGTAGTCCCAAACAAGTTCCTTTGATTTCCTTTGCCTTAGGAGACATATCTAGAAAATAGTTGGTATGACTGATATCAAACCACTTACTACCTGTGTTTTCTTCTAGGATTTTTAAGTTTTCAAGTCTCACATTTAGGTCTTTAATTGATTTTGAATTTATGTTTGTGTGTGGTATAAGAAAGTGGTCCAGCTTCATTCTTTTGCATGTAGCTGTCCAGTTTTCCCAATACCCTTTGTTGAAGAGACTTTTTTCCATTGGATTTCTTTCCTGCTTTGTCAAAAATTAATTAACCATATAGTTTTCGGTTCCTTTTGGGTTTCTGTTCTATTCCATTGATTGATGTGTCTGCTTTTGTACCAGTACCATATTGTTTTGATCACTACAGGTTTGTAGTGTAGCTTGAATCCAGATGCTTCCATCTTTGCTTTGCTTTTCATGATTACTTTGGATATTCATGGTCTTCTATGGTTCCATACAAATTTTAGGATTATTCGTTTTTGTTTTTGTTTTTGTTTTTTAAGATTTTATTTATCTATTTGACAGAGAGAGATCACAAGTAGGCAGAGAGGCAGGCAGAGAGAGAGAGGAGGAAGCAGGCTCCCTGCTGAGCAGAGAGCCCGATGCGGGACTCGATCCCAGGACCCTGAGATCATGACCTGAGCCGAAGGCAGCGGCTTAACCCACTGAGCCACCCAGGCGCCCAGGATTATTCGTTTTATCTTTGTGAAAAATGCTATTGTTGTTTTGATGGAGATTGCATTAAATGTAGAGATTATGGCATTTTAATAATATTTGTTCTTAAAAAAATATTTGTTATTCCAATCCATGAGTATGGAACTTCTTTCCATTTGTGTTATCTTCAGTTTCCTTCAACAGTGTTTTATAGTTATCAGAGTACAGATTTTTCACCTCTTTGATTAGGCTTATTCCTAGATATCTTATTGGTTTTGGTGCAGTTGTAAGTGGGATTAGTTCCTTAATTTCTCTTTCTGTCACTTCATTACTGATGAATAGAAATGCAACAGATTTCTGCACATTGATTTTGTATTCTCCAACTTTATTGAATGCATATATCAGTTCTAGAAGTTTTTTGCCTGGCTCTTCAGGGTTTTTTATAGAGAGGATCATGTCAACTGGAAATAGTGAAAGTTTTACTTCTTCCTTAATGATCTGGATTCCTTTTATTTCTTTTTGTCGTGTGATTGCTACAGCTAGAATATCCACTTCTATGTTGAATAAAAGTGCTGAGATTGATCATCCTCATCCTGTTTGTTACCTTAGGGGAAAACTCTGTTTTTCTATGGACTTAAATGTTAATCACATTGTTAAAATTCCTTCACAACAAAATCAGGACTCCTGTTTGACAAAATAACTAGGTACCACAGCCCAGGAAGTTGACACATAAAATTAATTATTACGGTGGATATACAGAACAGTGGTTTGAGAAGGGGTGTTGCTGTATAGGTGAATGGAAGGGCATTTTTCAGAATAATGAAACCATCCTGTGTGGTCCCGTAATAACGGTGTTATGGGCTGAAATGTGTCCTGCTCAAAATTCATATGTTGAAGTCCTAATGCCTAATGTTACTACATTTGGAGACAGGATTCATAAGGAGGTAATTAAGGTTAAATGTGGTCTTAAGGGTGGGACCTGAGTCCAATAAGAAGAGGAAGAGACACCAAAAAGCCTTCCAACTCTCTCTCACTCTCACTCTTGCTCTCGCTCTCATTCTCACTCTCATTTCCTCTCTCTCTCCTTCTACAAGAGTGCACAGAGAAAAGGCCATGTAAGAACAAAATGAGAAGGAAGAGAGGTATCACAAAAAACTAACCCTAACATCATTTTGATTTGAGGTTTTTAGCCTCCAAAACTATGAGAAAACAAATTTCTGATGTTTTAATCCCCCAATGTATGATATTTTAAAAAAGATTTTATTCACTTATTTGAGAGAGAGAGAGCATGGTTAGGGAGTGGGGCAAAGGGAGAGCAGACTCCCGACTGAGTAGGGAATCTCAAAGCAAGGCGCAATCTCAGGACCCCGGGATCAGGACGAGAGCTAAAGGCAGATGCTTAACCAACTTAGCTACCCAGGCTCTCCAATATATGATATTTTGTTATGGAAGCCCAAGTAGACTAATACAGGTGGATATATTATATATGTATCTGTCAAAATCCACTGAATTTTATAGAGTATCAAAAACAAACCTTATGGATTCCTGTCTCACATTGAGGTCTTTTATCCATTTTGAGTTTATCTTTGTGTACGGTGTAAGAGAATGGTCGAGTTTCATTCTTCTACATATAGCTGCCCAGTTTTCCCAGCACCATTTATTGAAGAGACTGTCTTTTTTCCACTGTATATTTTTTCCTGTTTTGTCAAAGATTAATTGACCATAGAGTTGAGGATCCATATCTGGGCTCTCTACTCTGTTCCACTGCTCTATGTGTCTGTTTTTATGCCAGTACCATGCTGTCTTGGTGATCACAGCTTTGTAATAAAGCTTGAAATCAGGTAACATGATGCTGCCAGCTTTATTTTTGTTTTTCAACATTTCCTTAGCGATTCGGGGTCTCTTCTGATTCCATACAAATTTTAGGATCATTTGCTCCAGCTCTTTGAAGAATGCCGGTGGAATTTTGATTGGAATGGCATTAAAAGTATAGATTGCTCTAGGCAGTATAGACATTTAACAAATTTTATTCTTCCGATCCAAGAGCATGGGATGGTCTTCCATCTATTTGTGTCTTCTTCAATTTCTTTTGTGAGTGTTCTGTAGTTCCTCAAGTACAGATCCTTTACCTCTTTAGTTAGGTTTATTCCCAGGTATCTTATGGTTCTTGGTGCTATAGTAAATGGAATCGATTCTCTAATTTCCTTTTCTGTATTTTCATTATTAGTGTATAAGAAAGCCACTGATTTCTGCACATTGACTTTGTTTCCTGCCACGTTGCTGAATTGCTGTATGAGTTCTAGTAGTTTGGGGTTGGAGTCTTTTGGGTTTTCCATATAAAGAATCATGTCCTCTGCGAAGAGAGAGAGATTGACTTCTTCATTACCAATTTGGATACCTTTTATTTCTCTCTGTTGTCTTATTGCTGTTGCTAGGACTTCTAATACTATGTTGAACAAGAGAGGTGAAAGTGGGCATCCTTGTCTTGTTCCTGATCTCAATGGGAAGGCTGCAAGCTTTTTCCCATTGAGGATGATATTTGCTGTGGGTCTTTCATAGATAGATTTTATGAGGTTCAGGAATGTTCCCTCTATCCCTATACTTTGAAGTGTTTTAATCAGAAACGGATGCTGGATTTTGTCAAATGCTTGAAAAGAAGGGCCATCTGTACCCCAATGTTTATAGCAGCAATGGCCACGGTTGCCAAACTGTGGAAAGAACCAAGATGCCCTTCAACGGATGAATGGATAAGGAAGATGTGGTCCATATACACTATGGAGTATTATGCCTCCATCAGAAAGGATGAATACCCAACTTTTGTAGCAACATGGACGGGACTGGAAGAGATTATGCTGAGTGAAATAAGTCAAGCAGAGAGAGTCAATTATCATATGGTTTCACTTATTTGTGGAGCATAACAAGTAGCATGGAGGACAAGGGGTGTTAGAGAGGAGAAGGGAATTTGTGTAAATTGGAAGGGGAGGTGAATCATGAGAGACTATGGACTCTGAAAAACAATCTGAGGGGTTTGAAGTGGCGGGGGGGGTGGGAGGGTGGGGTACCAGGTGGTGGGTATTATAGAGGGCACGGCTTGCATGGAGCACTGGGTGTGCTGAAAAAATAATGAATACTGTTTTTCTGAAAATAAATAAATTGAAAAAAAAACCTTAATGCAATTTTAAAAAGGATAATTTAGGAAATAATTGATACCAGATTACCAGATTATTGCAGACTGTAACACAAATAATGAATGCAGGCTGTAACACAAATATCAAACTGTGTTTACAAATGTATTAAATGATACACTGAAGGCGGGTAGGGAGAAAAGTTGCTGACCTATTTAACTTTGGAGATAAGTAGATCCTGTAAAAATAAAGGTGGATAGAACTGTGCTATATTCTGGTTTGATAAAGTAGAATCCTAAAAAAGGTTTAGGCTTAGCAAATCTGAATCAATATATACATGTATTAGATTTGGGCAACTCAGAAATGATTAGGTTGATGTTGGGAGCCAAGTTTCTTGCTTTTAGAGTGAGAAGTTACAGACAAGGTAAACTAATCTACATGGCAATTGTTTTGATTTGAAGGCACTGTTATAAGTTCATGTTTAGCTTAATATAGGTACAGGTGGTTACTTATGAAAGTTTTTATAGCTATGTGTATGTATACAAAAATTAATATACACACATATGTCTTCCTTCTCTGTCAGCTGAGAGAGCCTAAAATAAATGACACTGCAGGAGCAATGAGCACATCTATTACCCAGATCTTGTTGCTTTTCTTTTTTTTCATATATATAAAATTTTTTAAATTTATTTATTTTCAGCATAACAGTATCATTATTTTTTCACCACACCCAGTGCTCCATGCAATCTGTGCCCTCTATAATACCCACCACCTGGTACCCTGATCTCCCCCGAGCCACTTCAATCCCCTCAGATTGTTTTTCAGAGTCCATAGTCTCTCATGATTCACCTCCCCTTCCAATTTACCTCAACCCCCTTCTCTCTAACTCCCCATGTCCTCCATGCCTTCTGTTATGCTCCACAAATAAGCGAAACCATATGATATGTGACTCTCTCTGCTTGACTTATTTTACTTAGCATAATCTCTTCCAGTCCCTTCCATGTTGCTACAAAAGTTGGGTATTCATCTTTTCTGATGGAGGCATAATACTCCATAGTGTATATGGACCACATCTTCCTTATCCATTCATCCGTTGAAGGGCATCTTGGTTCTTTCCACAGTTTGGCAACTGTGGCCATTGCTGCTATAAACATTGGGGTACAGATGGCCCTTCTTTTCACGACATCTGTGTCTATGGGGTAAATACCCAGAAGTGCAATGGCAGGATCATAGCGAAGTTCTATTTTTAATTTCTTGAGGAATCTCCACACTGTTCTCTAAAGAGGCTGCACCAACTTGCATTCCCACCAACAGTGGAAGAGGGTTCCTCTTTCTCCACATCCCCTCCAACACATGTTGTTTCTTGTCTTGCTAATTTTGGCCATTTTAACTGGTGTACGGTTATATCTCAATGTAGTTTTAATTTGAATCTCCCTGATGGCTAGTGATGATGAACATTTTTTCATGTGTCTGATAGCCGTTTGGATGTCTTGATTGGAGAAGTGTCTGTTCATATCTTCTGCCCATTTTTTGATATGATTGTCTGTTTGTGTGTGTTGAGTCTGAGGAATTCATTATAGATCCTGGATATCAACCTTTTGTCTGTACTGTCATTTGCAAATATCTTCTCCCATTCCGTGGGTTGCCTCTTGTTTTCCTGACTGTTTCCATTGCTGTGCAGAAGCTTTTGATTTTGATGAAGTCCCAAAAGTTCATCTTCGCTTTTGTTTCTTTTGCCTTTGGAGACATATCTTGAAAGAAGTTGCTGTGGCTGATATCAAAGAGATTACTGCCTATGTTCTCCTCTAGGATTCTGATGGATTCCTGTCTCACATTGAGGTCCTTTATCCATTTTAAGTTTATCTTTGTGTACGGTGTAAGAGAATGGTCGACTTTCATTCTTCTACATATAGCTGCACAGTTTCCCCAGCACCATTTATTGAAGAGACAGTCTTCTTTCCACTGTATATTTTTTCCAGTTTTGTCAAAGATTATTTGGCCATAGAGTTGAGGGTCTATATCTGGGCTCTCTACTCTGTTCCGTTCCACTGCTCTATGTGTCTGTTTTTATGCCAGTACCATGCTGTCTGGTGATCACGCTTTGTAATAAAGCTTGAAATCAAGTAACATGATGCCGCCAGCTTTATTTTTGTTTTTCAACATTTCCTTAGCGATTCGTGGTCTCTTCTGATTCCACACAAATTTTTGGATTATTTGCTCCAGCTCTTTGAGAATACTGGAGGAATTTTGATCGGAATAGCATTAAAAGTATAGATTGCTCTAGGCAGTAGAGACATTTTAACAATGTTTATTCTTCTGATCCAAGAGCATGGAATGGTCTTCCATCTTTTTGTGTCTTCTTCAATTTCTTTCATGAGTGTTCTGTAGTTCCTCAAGTACAGATCCTTTACCTCTTTGGTTAGGTTTATTCCCAGGTATCTTATCGTTCTTGGTGCTATAGTAAATGGAATCGATTCTCTAATTTCCCTTTCTATATTTTCATTGTTTATGTATAAGAAAGCCACTGATTTCTGTACATTGACTTTGTATCCTGCCAAGTTGCTGAATTGCTGTATGAGTTCTAGTAGTTTGGGGGTGGAGTCTTTTGGGTTTTCCATATAAAGAATCAAGTCCTCTGCGAAGAGAGAGAGATTGACTTCTTCATTACCAATTTGGATACCTTTTATTTCTCTCTGTTGTCTTATTGCTGTTGCTAGGACTTCTAATACTATGTTGAACAGGAGAGGTGAGAGTGGGCATCCTTGTCGTTTTCATGATCTCAATGGGAAGGACGCAAGCTTTTTCCCATTGAGGATGATATTTGCTGTGGGTCTTTCATAGATAGATTTTATGAGGTTCAGGAATGTTCCCTCTATCCCTATACTTTGAAGCATTTTAATCAGGAACGGATGCTGGATTTTGTCAAATGCTTTTTCTGTATCAATTGAGAGGACCATGTGGTTCTTCTCTCTTCTCTTATTAATTTTTTCTATCACATTGATTGATTTGCACATGTTGAACCATTCTTGTAGCCCAGGGATGAATCCCACCTGGTCATGGTGGATAAACTTTTTAATGTGCTGTTGGATCCTGTTTGCTAGGATCTTGTTGAGAATCTTAGCTTCCATATTCATCAGTGATATTGGTCTGAAATTCTCCACTCTGGTTTGGTCTTTGCCTGGTTTGGGGATCAGGGTAATGCTGGTTTCATAGAAAGCGTCTGGAACTTTTCCTTCTGCTTCAATTTTCTGAAACAGCTTCAGGAGAATAGGTGTTATTTCTTCTTTGAAAGTTTGGTAGAATTTCCCAGGGAATCCATTAGGTCCTGGGCTCTTGTTTTTTGGGCTTTTGTGATCACCGCTTCAATCTCATTACTAGATATCGGTGTATTCGTTGTCAATTTCTTCCTGGTTCAGTTTTGGGAGTTTATAGTTTTCCAGGAATGCATCCATTTCATCTAGGTTGCTAAGCTTATTGGCATATAACTGTTGATAATAACTTCTGATGATTGCTTCTACTTCCTTGGTGTTCATTGTGATCTCTCCGTTTTCGTTCATAATTTTATGTATTTGAGCTTTCTCTCTTTTCTTTTGAGTTAGTGTCACCAATGGCTTATCGATCTTATTGATTCTTTCAAAAAACCAGCTTCTAGTTTCATTGATATGTTCTACTTTATCTCTGGTTTCTATGTCATTGATCTCATCTCTAATCTTGATGATTTCCCTTCTTATGTGTGGAGTTGGTTTGATTTGTTGTTGATTCTCCAGTTCTTTAGGGTGTAGAGTCAGCTGGTGTGTTCTGGATTTTTCAGTTTTTTGGAGGGAGGCTTGGATGGCTATGTATTTCCCCCTTAGGACAGCTTTTGCTGTATCCCATAGGTTTTGGACCGAAGTGTCTTCATTCTCATTGTTTTCCATGAATTGTTTCAATTCTTCTTTGATCTCCTGGTTGATCCAAGCATACTTAAGCAAGGTGATCTTTAGCTTCCAGTTGTTAGAGTTCCTTTGGAACTTTTCCTTGTGATTGAGCTCCAGTTTCATGGCATTGTGATCTGAGAATATGCAGGGAATAATCTCAGTCTTTTGGTATCGGTTGAGTCCTGATTTGTGACCCAGTATGTGGTCTATTCCTGAGAATGTTCCATGTGGACTTGAGAAAAATGAGTATTCTGTTGTTTTAGGGTGGAATGTTCTGTATATATCTTTGAGGTCCGTCTGGTTCTATGTGTCTTTCAATGCTCTTGTTTCTTTATTGATTTTCTGCTTTGATGATCTGTCTATTTCTGAGAGAGGCGTGTTAAGATCTCCTACTATTAATGTATTCATATTAATATGACTCTTTATCTTAATTAACAGTTTTCTTATGTAATTGGCTGCTCCCATATTGGGGGCATAGATATTTACAATTGTTAGATCATCTTGGTGGACAGGCCCTCTAAGAATGATGTAGTGTCCTTCTGTATCTCTAACTACAGTCTTTAGTTTAAAATGTAATTTATCTGATATGAGAATCGCTACCCCAGCCTTCTTTTGAGGCCCTTTGGCATGAAAGATGCTTCTCCATCCCTTCACTTTCAATCTGGGTGTATCCTTAGGTTCAAAATGGGTCTCATGTAGACAACATATGGATGGGTCCTTTAGTTTTATCCAATCTGCAACCCTATGTCATTTTATAGGCACATTTAGGCCATTCACATTGAGGGAGATTATTGATAGATACGTTTTTATTGACATCATGTTACTTTTGAAGTCTTTCTTTCTGTAGATTGTCTCTATATTTCTGTTCAATGCTATTCTTAGGATTTTTGCTCTTTTACAGAACCCCCCTTAATATTTCCTGCAATGTTGGCTTGGTGGTTGTATAGTCTATTAAGCCTTGCCAGCCTTGGAAACTCTTTATCTCTCCATCCATTTTGAATGTCAGTTTTGCTGGATAAAGTATTCTTGGCTGCATGTTCTTCTCATTTAGTGCCCTGAATATATCTTGCCAGCCCTTTGTGGCTTGCCAGGTCTCTGCGGACAGGTCTGTCCTTATTCTGATGGCTTTCCTCTGTAAGTAAGCAGCCTCTTTGTCCTAGCAGCTTTCAAGAGATTATACCTACAGTTATGATTCCTCAATTTGACCGTCACGTGCCTTAATGTTTTTCTGGAATCTATAGTCTTGGTTGGAGACCGTTTGGCCTCTAGTACATGAACTCTGGTTCCATTCGTGAGAGTGGGAAAGTTTTCATGAAGAACTTCTTCCATTATATCTTCTAGACTTCATTCTTTCTCCTTCCCTTCAGGGATTCCAATAACTCTGACGTTGGAATGCTTCATGGCATCATTTATTACCCTGATTCTGTTTTCGTGACTTCTAAGCTGTTTGTTCCAGGCTTCCTCCTGATCCTTTCTCTCTATCTGTTTGTCCTCCAGATCACTAATTCTATCTTCTGTCCAGTTACTCTAGCGTTGAGAGAATCTAGATTAGATTGGAACTCATTGAGAGCATTGTGAAGCTCGTCCCTGGTAGCTTTCAGCTCTTCCCTAATATTGAAAACATGATCTCTAGTTGTTTTCATTTCGGCCCTAATCAATTCCGTTTGTTCACCCATGGCTTTCTCCAACCTACCTATTGCTTGGATAATTGTTAGCCTGAATTCTCTTTCCGACATATTGTCTATGTTGATAGCTATTAGCTCTGTTGCAGAAGGTCCATCCTCTGTATTTTTCTTCTGTTGGGCATTCCTCCTCCTAGTCATTTTGGTGAGAGATGGCTGAACAGGTGTAGCTGAGTGTATCGACTGTGGTGCAGTCAAGGTGCACCCTGGAATGCTTCTGAGCAATCAGGGTTCCCCACCCAAATGAGAGGAAAAAGAAAAGGAAAAGAAAAAAATAGAGAGGGAGAGATACAGGAAAGAAAGGTGAGATAAAAGAGAAGGTTTGGCCCAAATGGGTCCCAAGGTAAGATTTATGAAGTATACAAACAGACACAGACAAACAAAAAGACTGATAAAAGTACATGACAAGATCAACTCAAAATGGATAAAAGACCTCAACGTGAGACAGGAATCTATCAGAATCTTAGAGGAGAACATAGGCAGTAATCTCTTCGATATCAGCCACAGCAACTTCTTTCAAGATACATCTCCAAAGGCAAAGGAAACAAAAGCGAAAATAAACTTCTGGGACTTCATCAAAATCAAAAGCTTCTGCACATCAAAGGAAACAGTCAACAAAACAAAGAGGCAACCCACGGAATGGGAGAAGATATTTGCAAATGACAGTACAGACAGAAGGTTGATATCCAGGATCTATAATGAACTCCTCAAACTCAACCCACACGAAACAGACAAACACATCAAAAAATGGGCAGAAGATATGAACAGACACTTCTCCAATCAAGAAATACAAATGGCTATCAGACACATGAAAAAATGCTCATCATCATTAGCCCTCAGGGAGATTCAAATTAAAACCACATTGAGAAATCACCTTACACCAGTTAGAATGGCCAAAATTAACAAAACAGGAAACAACATGTGTTGGAGAGGATGTGGAGAAAGGGGAACCCTCTTACACTGTTGGTGGGAATGCAAGTTGGTGCAGCCTCTTAGGAGAACAGTGTGGAGATTCCTCAAGAAATTAAAAATAGAGCTTTCCTACGACCCTGCAATTGCACTCCTGGGTATTTACCCCAAAGATACAGATGTCGTGAAAAGAAGGGCCATCTGTACCCCAATGTTTATAGCAGCAATGGCCACAGTCGCCAAACTATGGAAAGAACCAAGATGCCCTTCAACGGAAGAATGGATAAGGAAGATGTGGTCCATATACACTATGGAGTATTATGCCTCCATCAGAAAGGATGAATACCCAACTTTTGTAGCAACATGGATGGGACTGGAAGAGATTATGCTGAGTGAAATAAGTCAAGCAGAGTCAATTATCATATGGTTTCACTTATTAGTGGAGCATAACCAATAGCACGGAGGACAAGGGGCGTTAGAGAAGAGTAAGGAATTTGGGTAAATTGGAAGGGGAGGTGAACCATGAGAGACTATGGACTCTGAAAAACAGTCTGAGGGGTTTGAAGTGGTGGGGGAGTGGGAGGTTGGGGTACCAGGTGGTGGGTATTATAGAGGGCACGGCTTGCATGGAGCACTGGGTGTGCTGAAAAAATAATGAATACTGTTTTTCTGAAAATAAATAAAGTGGAAAAAAATAAATAAATAAATAAATAAAAATTAAAATAAATAAATAAATAAATAAATTGGAAAAATGGCAAAAAAAAAGTTGAAAAAAAAAAAAAAGAAGTACATGACAAGAGAAATATATATATATATATTTGCATATATATATATGCAAATAAAGAAGAACCTCATCAAAAAGAACCCTGAGTGTAAGATTTATATACTATCAGGACAAACACAAAAACCCAGAAATACTGGTGGAAGAAAAAGATGGGAGAGTGGTTGTAAATTCTCAGTGTGGGTGAGGAAGGTTGTTTTGATTCTTCCTGGATGTATCTTGATATATTTGTTAAAGGACTCAACTGTCCTAAGATAAGGGGGGATTAGGAATTGGTTTACCGATAGCAGTGGCATTGATTGGGGAAAGGGGATTACCTTGAAGTTTAACTCTATATTAATATTAGAAAATAAAAATTAAAAAAGGAATAAACTGTACTAAACTAAACTAAAATTAAAAAAAAAGAAATTTAAAAAATAGAAATGCAAAAGGAAAACACAGGTGTATGTATCAAAAAGTTCAGGTTAGAGGGTTATTATGGTATTTGATGTACTGAACATCTCACTGTGATGGTAAATAGGTTTAAAAATTATCTATATAGTAAAAAATTAACTATATAAAAAATGAGCCATAATAGTGGGATCAAATTAATAATAAAAATTGTCCTATGAAGTAGTGGTGGTTGTTCTCCTGTCGTCTTTTTTTTTTTCCCCTTTCCCGGTTGGTTTTCTGGGGTATGGGCCTGCCATGTGGGTTTTCAGTACAGGAAGTTCTCTCAGCTAAGTCTTCCCTCCCCTTTCAATGGGGTGGGCTCTGAGGAAACTGTTTTTTTCAGGCTTTTGTTCTCTGGAGGTTTTTATATTTGTTCACTTTTGTTTTTTCTCTCTCGCCTTGACCGCTTTTGATGGTTTTTGTAAGTTTAGGGGAAAGCAAACTGCACCCTGACCTCCCTCTCAGAGAGAAGCCTCAGTCTGGCTGCAGAGCCCATATAAATCCCCCCTTGGCCACTGGCAGAGCAGGTTCCCAGTCGTGGTCCCTGCGACTCAGGATTTTTTGCTTGTACCCCAAACCACAGCAGCGGCAGCTGTCTGGGCAGCTCCAGAGTGCCAGAGAAATTCCAAGCAGCAATTGCACACTGAGATTTTCCCACTGGCCGGGGCTGGGAGTGCCTGATCTTTCAGTCTGAGAGTACCTGGCTGGCATTTGTGTGCACCTTTCTCAGGGGAGGGCGCGGGGCACGACTTGGACTCTGATGGCTTGGCAGGGTGTGGGGACTGCAAAAAGGCTGTGCTTCTGTTGGCTGGCGAGGCTCCCAGTCCCTCATGGGAGCAGGCCACCATGCACTCTCAGGCGTGCTGGTGGTTTAGGGACTGAGACCTGGTTTCTCTGCTGCACTGTCTCTGGCTCTGTGCCAGGGATGGCTGTCCTGGGTCTGGGGACTTAAGCGCCGACCCTAACACCCTGATTCCCGCAATTTCCTCCCGGTGATCCTTTGCTCTTTTTTTTTTCCAATTTATTTATTTTCAGAAAAACAGTATTCATTATTTTTTCACAACACCCAGTGCTCCATGCAAGCTGTGCCCTCTATAATACCCACCACCTGGTACCCCAACCTCCCACCCCCCCGCCACTTCAAATCCCTCAGATTGTTTTTCAGAGTCCATAGTCTCTCATGGTTCATCTCCCCTTCCAATTTACCCAAAAGCACATACCCTCCCCAATGTCCATAACCCTACCCCCCTTCTCCCAACCCCCCTCCCCCCAGCAACCCACAGTTTGTTTCGTGAGATTAAGAGTCACTTATGGTTTGTCTCCCTCCCTATCCCATCTTGTTTCATGGATTCTTCTCCTACCTTTGCTCTTTTTGAGTGTTTTCTACCAGACTCTCGAGTTAATGCTGGTCCCCAGGCGCTGGGCACTCTAGTATTGGGATATTACATTCCAAGGGGTCACCTCTGGTGGCTCCCTCCCCCTTTTGTTTATCTTCCGATATCAGTCCAACTTTCCCACTCAGCTTTACCTGCCCACTGGCGTCTTCTGCTCCAGTAGAGATCCAGACGTGTATAATTCTGATCTCAGGCTGATTTCATGGGTGATTGGAGATCTTTGGAAGGTAATCAGCTCACTTTAGGGTACAGGTTGAAAGGGCGCCTCCTCCTATTTTTCTGCCATCTTGTCTCCCCCAGATCTTGTTTCTTATGTTATTTTTCAATAAAAGGAACCAGGACCCCTTTGAGAAATATATGATTCCAGGATTAGAGCATATAATATACAAGATAAGCCTCAAGAAACTTATTGTGTCAGAAAGTAAAGAGTTGCTCAAAAGCAAAATCCAAAATGATGTGGTATGTTAACAAAACATTGGAGCTAACTGAAAAAGTCTTGGTGGTCAAAGCTAGAACTATTAGAATAGCAAAATAAATAACACTGTATTGGATTATAACACAAACTATAAAATAAATATCCATGGACCTAAACTGAGATAAAAAAATTATTAAATAGATGAATGATTAAATAAATGAATGAATAAATAAATAAGGAAGAACAGAAAATCTCCCATGCAAAATTATTCAAAGTTATGTATCTTAATTATACAGGGCAGCCTGGGTGGCTCAGGCAGTCGAGTGTATGCCTTCAGCTCAGGTCATGTTCTTGGGGTCCTGGGATGGAATCCCACATTGATTTCCTTGTGGGGTGTCTGCTTCCCCCCCCTGCTCCTTTCCACTACTTGTGCTTATCCTCTGTCTCTCATAAATAAATAAATAAATAAATAAATAAATGATCTTTTTAAAACAATCCAAATAATGTCTGTAGATGAAAGAGATGGAACACAACTTCCACTCCTTAACTAGAGACTATAGATAGTGACTTCCTTCTAAAGAGTATGGGGAGAAAAAGTCTAACTTCACTGTGGAGTAACTGGATGAACATTACCTCAGCCAGATAATGAAGGTAAGCATCAGCAGTGATAAGTCTCCTAGATAGTATGTATCCTTGATATGATGTGACAAGAATAGAAATTTATGTTTAAATTCTTGCTACTAAAAATCCATGACCCCAGATTTAATCATTAGGAAAACATCGAACAAAACACAATTGTGGTACATTCTACAAAATACCCAACAAGAACTTCTCAAAACTTTCAAGATCATCGAAAGAAATCAAGTCTGAGAAACTGTCACAGCCAAGAGGAAGCATAGGCAACTAGATGAAATGTGATATCCTGGATGGGATCCTGAAACAGAGAAATGACTTTGGGTAAAAACAGAAAATATGAATAAAGTATGGATTTGTTTAAAAATGCACTTTGCTTTCCTCTAAAACTACAAAACCATCAAAAGCGGTCAAGGTGAGAGGAAAAAAAAAGTGAACAAATATAAAACCTCCAGAGAACAAGAGCCTGAAAAAAAATACAGTTTTCTCAGAGCTCACCCCCTTGAGGGGGCAGAAGGACTTAACTCAGGGAACATCATTGACTGAAAACTCACGTGGCGGTCCCTTCCCCGAGAAACAAGCCAAGAAAGGAAAAAAAAAAAAAAGACTACAAGAGAACAAACACCACTACTTCATAAAAAAAACTTTTATTTTAATTCGTTCCCACGATTCTGGTTCATTGTTTTTATATAGATAATATTTCAACCTATTTACCAAGACATTGAGCTGTCCAATACATGAAATTGCATAATAACATTCTAACCTGAACTTTTTGATACATACACCTGTGTTTTTATTTTGCATTTCTGTTTTTTGAATTTCTTTTTTAAATTTTATTTTAGTTTAGTCTAGTTTATTCCTTTTCTAAAATTTTCTAATATTCATATAGAGTTAAAATTCAAAGTAATCCCCTTTACCCAATCAATACTGCCCTATAAGTAAACCAATTTTTAATCCCCCGTTATCTTAGGAAAGTTGAGTCCTTTAACAAAGATATCAAGAAACATCCAGGAAGAATCAAAACAACCTTCCTCGCACACACTGAGAATTTAAAACAACTCTCCCATCGTTTTCTTCCACAAGGGTTTCTGTATTTTTGTGTGTGTCCTGAATATATATAAATCTTACACTTGGGGTTCTTTTTGACGAGTTCTTCCTTTATTTGCATATATATATATATATATATATATATATATACATATTTTTTCTCTTGTCATATAATTTTGTCAGGCTTTTTGTTTGTCTCCTTTGTTTGGATACTTCATAAATCTTACCTTGGGGCCCATTTGGGCTGACCTTCTCTTTTATCTTCCTTTTCTACCCTGTCCCTCTCTCTCTCTCTCTCTCTTTCTTTTTTCTTTTTCCCTCGTTTCGATGGGGAATCCTGATTGCTCAGAAGCGTTCCACGGTGCACCTTGACTGCACCACAGTTGATACATCCAGCTACATCTGTTCAGTCATCTCTCACCAAAATGACTAGGAGAAGGAATGCCCAACAGAAGAAAAATACAGACGATGGGCCTTCTGCAACAGAGCTAACGGCTATCAACATAGACAAAATGTTGGAAAGAGAATTCAGGCTAACAATTATCCAGGCAATAGCTAGGTTGGAGAAATCCATGGATGACCAAAAGGAATTGATTAGGGCCGAGCTGAAAGCAACCAGACAGGATGTTCACAATGTTAGGGCACAGCTGAAAACTACTAGGGATTAGGTTCACAATGCTCTCAATGAGTTCCAATCTAATCTAAATTCTCTCAAAGCTAGAGTAACGAGACAGAAGATAGCATTAGTGATCTGGAGGACAAACAGATAGAAAAGATCAGGAGGAAGCCTGGAACAAACAGTTTAGAAACAACAAAAACAGAATCAGGGAAATAAATGATACCATGAAATGTTCCGACGTCAAAATTATTGGAATCCATGAAGGGGAGGAGAAAGAAAGAAGTCTAGAAGATATAGTGGAACAAGTTCTTCAAGAAAACTTTCCCAATCTGGCGAATGGAACCAGCATTCATGTACTAGAGGCCGAACGGTCTCCACCCAAGATTATAGATTCCAGAAAAACATCAAGGCACCTGATAGTCAAATTGAGGAATCATAACTGTAGGTATAATCTCTTGAAAGCTGCTAGGACAAAGAGGCTGCTTACTTACAGAGGAAAGCCCATCAGAATAACTTCAGACCTGTCCACAGAGACCTGGCAAGCCACAGAGGGCTGGCAAGATATATTCAGGGTGCTAAATGAGAAGAACATGCAGCCAAGAATACTTTATCCAGAAAGACTGACATTCAAAATGGATGGAGAGATAAAGAGTTTCCAAGACCGGAGGGCTTAAAAGACTATGCAACCACCAAGCCAACACTGCAGGAAATATTAAGGGGGGGGTTCTATAAAAGAGGAAAAATCCTCAGAGTAAGATTGAACAGTAATATAGAGACCATCTACAGAAAGAAAGACATCAAAGGTAAAACAATGTCAATAAAAACATATCTATCAAAAATCACTCTCAATCTGAATGGCTTAAAGGCTCCCATAAAACGACACAGGGTTGCAGATTGGATAAAACGACAGGACCCATCCATATGTTGTCAACAGGACCCATCCATATGTTGTCTACAAGAGACCCATTTTGAACCTAAACATACACCCAGACTGAAAGTGAAGGGATGGAGAAGCATCTTTCATGCCAAAGGGCCTCAAAAGAAGGCTGGGGTAGCGATTCTCTTATCAGATAAGTTATATTGTAAACCAAACACTGTAGTCAGAGATACAGAAGGACACTATATCATTCTTAAAGGGACTATCCACCAAGATGATCTAACAATTGTAAATATCTATGCCAATATGGGAGCACCCAATTACATAAGAAAACTGTTAATCAAGATAAAGAGTCATATTGCTATGAATACATTAATAGTAGGAGATCTTAACACGCCTCTCTCAGAAATAGACAGATCATTGAAGCAGAAAATCAATAAAGAAACAAGAGCCCTGAATGACACATTGGACCAGATGGACCTCAGAGATATATACAGAACTTTCCACCCGAAAACAACAGAATACTCATTCTCCTCAAGCACACATGGAACCTTCTCAGGAACAGACCACATACTGGGTCACAAATTAGGACTCAACCGATACCAAAAGACTGAGATTATTCCCTGCATATTCTCAAATCACAATGCTTTGAAACTGGAGCTCAATCACAAGGAAAAGTTCCAAAGGAACTCAAACACCTGGAAGCTAAAGACCACCTTGCGTACGAATGCTTGGATCAACCAGAAGATCAAAGAAGAACTGAAACAATTCATGGAAACCAATGAGAATGAAGACACTTCAGTCCAAAAGCTATGGGATACAGCAAAAGTGGTCCTAAGGCGGAAATACATAGCCATTCAAGCCTCCCTCCAAAAAATTGAAAAATCCAGAACACAGTAGCTTTCTCTACACCTTACAGAACTGGAGAATCAACAACAAATCAAGACAACTCCATACATAAGAAGGGAAATCATCAAGATTGAGCTGAAATCAATGAGGTTGAATCCAGAGATACAGTAGAATGTATCAATGAAACTAGAAGCTGGTTTTTTGAAAGAATCAATAAGATTGCTAAACCATTGGCCACACTAATCCAAAAGAAAAGATAGAAAGCCCAAATTCATAAAATTATGAATGAAAACGGAGAGATCACAATGAACACCAAGGAAGTAGAAACAATAATCAGAAGTCATTATCAACAGTTATAGGCCAATAAGCTTAGCAACCTAGATGAAATGGATGCATTCCTGGAAAACTATAAACTCCCAAAACTGAACCAGGAAGAAATTGACAACCTGAATAGACTGATATCTAGTAACGAGATTGAAGCAGTGATCAAAAACCTCCCAAAAAACAAGAGCCCAGGAACTAATGGAATCCCTGGGGAATTCTACCAAACTTTCAAAGAAGAAATAACACCTATTCTCCTGAAGCTGTTTCAAAAAATTGAAGCAGAAGGAAAACCTCCAGACTCTTTCTATGAAGCCAGCGTTACCATGATCCCCAAACAAGGCAAAGACCCTACCAGAACGGAGAATTTCAAACCAATATCACTGATGCAAATGGGTGCGAAGATTCTCAACAAGATCCTAGGAAAGAGGATCCAATAGCACATTAAAAAGATTTTCCACGATGAACAGGTGGGATTCTTCCCTGGGCTACAAGGATGGTTCAACACTCACAAATCAATCAGTGTGATAGAACAAATTAATAAGAAAAGAGAAAAGAAACACAAGGTCCTCTCAATTGATGCAGAAAAAGCATTTGACAAAATCCAGCATCCGTTCCTGATTAAAATGCTTCAAAGGATGGGGATAGAGGGAACATTCCTGAACTTCATCAAATCTATCTATGAAAGACCCACAGCAAATATCATCCTCAATGGGAAAAAGCTTGCATCCTTCCCATTGAGATCAGGAACATGACAAGGGTGCCCACTCTCACCACTCTTGTTCAACATAGTATTAGAAGTCCTAGAAACAGCAATCAGACAACAAAGAGAAATAAAAGGTATTCAAATTGGCAATGAAGAAGTCAAACTCTCTGTCTTCGCAGATGACATGATTCTTTATATGGAAAACACAAAAGTCTCCATCCCCAAACTAGTAGAATTCATACAGCAATTTAGCAACGTGGCAGGGTACAAAGTCAATGTGCAGAAATCAGTGGCTTTCTTATACACTAACAATGAAAATACAGAAAGGGATTAGAGAATCGATTCCATTTACTATAGCACCACGAACCATAAGATACCTGGGAATAAACCTAACCAAAGTGGTAAAGGATGTGTACTCGAGGTACTACAGAACACTCATGAAAGAAATTGAAGAAGACACAAAAAGATGGAAGACCATTCCATGCTCTTGGATCGGAAAAATAAACATTGTTAAAATGTCTATACTGCCTAGAGCAATCTATACTTTTAATGCCATTCCGATCAAAATTCCACTGGTATTCTTCAGAGAGCTGGAGCAAATAATCCAAAAATTTGTATGGAATCATAAGAGACCCCGAATCGCTAAGGAAATGTTGAAAAATAAAAATAAAACCGGGGGCATCACGCTACCTGACTTCAAGCTTTACTATGAAGCTGTGATCACCAAGACAGCATGGAATTGGCATAAAAACAGACACATAGACCCGTGGAACAGAGTAGAGAGCCCAGATATGGACCCTAAACTCTATGGTCAAATAATCTTTGACAAAACAGGAAAAAATATACAGTGGAAAAAAGACAGTCTCTTCAATCAGTGGTGCTAGGAATATTGGAGAGCTATACGTAGAAGAATGGAACTCGACCATTCTCTCACACCGTACACAAAGACAAGCTCAAAATGGATAAAATACCTCAACGTGAGACAGGAACACATCAGAATCCTAGAGGAGAATATAGGCAGTAATCTCTTCGATATCAGCCACAGCAACTTCTTTCAAGATACGTCTCCAAAGGCAAAGGAAACAAAAGCGAAAACAAACTTTGGGGACTTCATCAAAATCAAAAGCTTCTGCACAGCAAAGGAAACAGTCAAGAAAACAAAGAAGCAACCCACAGAATGGGAGAAGATACTTGCAAATGACAGTACAGACAAAAGGTTGATATCCAGGATCTATAAAGAACTCCTGAAACTCGACACACACAAAACAGATAATCATATCAAAAAATGGGCAGAAGATATGAGCAGACACTTCTCCAATGAAGACATACAAATGGCTATCAGACACATGAAAAAATGTTCATCATCACTAGCCATCACAGAGATTCAAATTAAAACCACATTGAGATATCAACCTTACACCAGTTAGAATGGCCCAAATGAGCAAGACAGAAAACAACATGTGTTGGAGGGGATGTGGAGAAAGGGGAACCCTCTTCCACTGTTGGTGGGAATGCAAGTTGGTGCAGCCTCTTTGGAGAACAGTGTGGAGATTCCTCAGGAAATTAAAAATAGGGGGGGAGTCAATATGGCGGAGAAGTAGCAGGCTGAGACTACTTCAGCTAGCAGGAGATCCGCTAGAGAGCTTATCTAAAGATTGCAAGCACCTACAAATCCATCGGCAGATCGAAGAGAAGAAGAACAGCAATTCTAGAAACAGAAAAACAACGTCTTTCTGAAATGTAGGACTGGTGGAGACGTGAATCCAAAGCGACGGGAAGATAGACCCCAGGGGGAGGGGCCGGCTCCCAGCAATCGGCGGAGCAATGAAGCACAAAATCAGGACTTTTAAAAGTCTGTTCCGCTGAGGGACAACACTCCAGAGGCTAAACCGGGCTGACGCCCATGCGGGGTCAGTGTGGCCTCAGGTCCCGCAGGGTCACAGAAGGATCAGGGGTGTCTGAGTGTCTCAGAGCTTACAGGTATTAGAACCTGTACAGAAGCCAGCTACAGAGACAGAGCCAACAGTGAGCTCACAGCTCGGGGGTACCTTGAAGCGGTCGGTAACTCAGTGAGCTCGGAGCGTGGCTGGAGGTCAGGCAGATGGGGTTACTGGGCGCTGTTCTCTGATGGCGCACTGAGGAATGGGGCCCCAGGCTCTCGTCTCCTCTGGGCCAGAGACCAGGAGGCCACCATTTGTATTCCCTACCTCCAGAACTCTACGGAAAGAGCTCAGGGAACAAAAGAAAGCAAACCCAAGCGGATTACTCAGCCCGGCCTGGTAAGGGCCGTGCAATTCCACCTGGGTCAAAGACACTTGAGAATCCCTACAACAGGCCCCTCCGCCAAAAGATAAACAAGAAATCCAGCCAGACCAAGTTCACCTACCAAGGAGTGCAGTTTCAATACCAAGGAGAGCAGCAGAATGCCAGAGGAGGAGAAAGCAAAGCACGGAACTCATGGCTTTCTCACTATGATTCTTTAGTCTTGCAGTTAATGTAATTTTTTTTCTTTTTCATTTTTTTCTCTTCTTCTCCTAAATTTTTTTAACTTTTACGCTCTTCTTTTCTAACGATTTTTAACTAGTTTATCTAATATATATATATATTTTTTCTTTTTTATACTTTTCTTTGTTCGTTGTCTTTTTAAAATTCTTTTCTTTCTTTACTTTTCTTTTTTTTTCTTTCTTTCTCAACCTCTTTTTATCCCCTTTCTCCCCTGTCACAATTTCGGATCTCTTCTGATTTGGTTAAAGCATATTTTCCAGCGGTTGGTGCCACCCTTTTAGTATTTTACTTGCTCCTTCATATACTCTCATCCGGACAAAATGACAAGGCGGGAAAATTCACCACAAAAAAAAAAAAAAAAAAAAAAAAACAAGAGGCAGTACCGAAGGCTAGGGACATAATCAATACAGACATTGGTAATATGTCAGATCTAGAGTTCAAAATGACAATTCTCAAGGTTCTAGCCGGGCTTGAAAAAGGCATGGAAGATATTAGAGAAACCCTCTCCGGAGATATAAAAGCCTTTCTGGAGAAATAAAAGAACTAAAATCTAACCAAGTTGAAATAAAAAAAGCTATTAATGAGGTGCAATCAAAAATGGAGGCTATCACTGCTAGGATAAATGACGCAGAAGGAAGAATTAGCGATATAGAAGACCAAATGACAGAGAAGAATGAAGCTGAGCAAAAGAGGGACAAACAGCTACTGGACCACGAGGGCAGAATTTGAGAGATAAGTGACACCATAAGATGAAACAACATTAGAATAATTGGGATCCGAGAGGAAGAAGAAAGAGAAAGGGGAGCAGAAGGTATACTGGAGAGAATTATTAGGGAGAATTTCCCCAATATGGCAAAGGGAACGAGCATCAAAATTCAGGAGGTTCAGAGAACACCCCTCAAAATCAATAAGAATAGGCCCACACCACGTCACCTAATAGTAAAATTTACAAGCCTTAGTGACAAAGAGAAAATCCTGAAAGCAGCCTGAGACAAGAAGTCTGTAACATACAATGGTAAAAATATTAGAATGGCAGCAGACTTATTCACAGAGACCTGGCAGGCCAGAAAGAGCTGGCATGATATATTCGGAGCACTAAATGAGAAAAACATGCAGCCAAGAATACTATATCCAGCTAGGCTATCATTGAAAATAGAAGGAGAGATTTCCAGGATAAACAAAAATTGAAGAAATTTTCAAACACCAATCCAGCTCTACAGGAAATATAGAAAGGGGTTCTTTAAGCAAAGAGAGAGCCTACAAGTCATAGATCATAAAGGAATAAAGACAATATACAGTAACAGTCACCTTACAGGCAATACAATGGCACTAAATTCGTATCTCTCAATGGTTACCCTGAATGTTAATGGGCTAAATGTCCCAATCAAAAGGCACAGGGTATCAGAATGGATAAAAAAAACAAAACCCATCTATATGTTGCCTGCAAGAAACACATTTTAAGCCCGAAGACACCTCCAGATTTAAAGTGAGGGGGTGGAAAAGAATTTACCATGAAATGGACATCAGAAGAAAGCAGGAGTAGCAGTCCTTATATCAGATAAATTAGATTTTAAGCCAAAGACTATAATAAGCGATGAGGAAGGACACTATATCATACTCAAAGGCTCTGTCCAACAAGAAGATGTAACAATTTTAAATGTCTAAGCCCCCAACGTAGGAGCAGCAACTATATAAACCAATTAGTAACAAAATCAAAGAAACACATCAACAATAATACAATAATAGTAGGGGACTTTAACACTCCCCTCACTGAAATGGACAGATCACCCAAGCAAAAGATCAACAAGGAAATAAAGGCCTTAAATGACACACTGGACCAGATGGACATCACAGATATATTCAGAACATGTCATCCCAAAGCAACAGAATACACATTCTTCTCTAGTGCACATGGAACATTCTCCAGAATAGATCACATCCTCGGTCCTAAATCAGGACTCAACCGGTATCAAAAGATTGAGATCATTCCCTGCATATTTTCAGACCACAATGCTCTGAAGCTAGAACTCAACCACAAGAGGAAGTTTGGAAAGAACCCAAATACATGGAGACTAAACAGCATCCTTCTAACGAATGAATGGGTCAACCGAGAAATTAAAGAAGAATTGAAAAAAAAAACATGGAAACAAATGATAATGAAAACACAACGGTTCAAAATCTGTGGGACACAACAAAGGCAGTCCTGAGAGGAAAATATATAGCGGTACAAGCCTTTCTCAAGAAACAAGAAAGGTCTCAGGTATACAACCTAACCCTCCACCTAAAGGAGCTGGAGAAAGAACAAGAAAGAAACCCTAAGCCCAGCAGGAGAAGAGAAATCATAAAGATCAGAGCAGAAATCAAAGAAATAGAAACCAAAAAACCAATAGAACAAATCAACGAAACTAGGAGCTGGTTCTTTGAAAGAATTAATAAAATTGATAAACCCCTGGCCAGACTTATCAAAAAGAAAAGAGAAAGGACCCAAATAAATAAAATCATGAATGAAAGAGGAGAGATCACAACTAACACCAAAGAAATACAAACAATTATAAGAATATACTATGAGCAACTCTACGCCAACAAATTTTACAATCTGGAAGAAACAGATGCATTCCTAGAAACATATAAACTACCGCAACTGAACCAGGAAGAAATAGAAAGCCTGAACAGACCCATAACCAGTAAGGAGATGGAAACAGTCATTAAAAATCTCCAAACAAACAAAAGCCCAGACCAGACAGCTTCCCGGTGGAATTCTACCAAACATTTAAAGAAGAAATAATTCCTAATCTCCTGAAACTGTTCCAAAAAATAGAAATGGAAGGAAAACTTCCAAACTCATTTTATGAGGCCAGCATCACTCTGATCCCCAAACCAGACAAGGATCCCATCAAAAAAGAGAGCTATAGACCAATATCCTTGATGAACACAGATGCGAAAATTCTCATCAAAATACTAGTCAATAGGATTCAACAGTACATTAAAGGGATTATTCACCACGACCAAGTGGGATTTATCCCAGGGCTGCAAGGTTGGTTCAACATCCGCAAATCAACCAATGTGATACAACACATCAATAAAAGAAAGAACAAGAACCATATGATAGTCTCAATAGATGCTGAAAAAGCATTTGACAAAATATAGCATCCCTTCCTGATCAAAACTCTTCAAAGTGTAGGGATAGAGGGCACATACCTCAATATTATCAAAGCCATTTATGAAAAACCCACTGCAAATATCATTCTCAATGGAGAAAAACTGAAAGCTTTTCCACTAAGGTTAGGAACACGGCAGGGATGTCCATTATCACCACTGCTATTCAACATAGTACTAGAAGTCCTAGCCTCAGCAATCAGACAACAAAAAGAAATTAAAGGCATCCAAATCGGCAAAGAAGATGTCAAACTATGATTCTTCGCAGATGATATGATACTATATGTGGAAAATCCAAAAGGCTCCACTCCTAAACTGCTAGAACTTGAACAGGAATTCAGTAAAGTGTCAAGATATAAAATCAATGCACAGAAATCAGTTGCATTTCTCTCCAACAACAAGACAGAAGAAAGAGAAATTAAGGACTCAATCCCATTTACAATTGCATCCAAAACCATAAGATACCTAGGAATAAACCTAACCAAAGAGGCACAGAATCTATACTCAGAAAACTATAAAGTATTCATGAAAGAAATTGAGGAAGACACAAAGAAATGGAAAAATGTTCCATGCTCCTGGATTGGAAGAATAAATATTGTGAAAATGTCTATGCTACCTAAAGCAATCTACACATTTAATGCAATTCCTATCAAAGTACCATCCATCTTTTTCAAAGAAATGGAACAAATAATCCTAAAATTTATAAGGAACCAGAAAAGACCTTGAATAGCCAAAGGAATATTGAAAAAAAAAAAAAAGCCAAAGTTTGTGGCATCACAATTCTGGACTTCAAGCTCTATTACAAAGCTGTCATCATCAAGACAAGATGGTGCTGGCACAAAAACAGATGCATAGATCAATGGAACCGAATAGAAAGCCCAGAAGTAGGTCCTCAACTCTCTGGTCAACTAATCCTCGACAAAGCAGGAAAGAATGTCCAATGGAAAAAAGACAGCCTCTTCAATAAATGGTGTTGGGAAAATTGGACATCCACATGCAGAAAAATGAAATTGGACCATTTCCTTACACCACACACGAAAATAGACTCAAAATCGATGAAGGACCACAATGTGAGAAAGGACTCCGTCAAAATCCTTGAGGAGAACACAGGCAGCAAACTCTTTGACCTCAACCGCAGCAACATCTTCCTAGGAACATCGCCAAATTCAAGGGAAGCAAAGGCAAAAATGAACTATTGGGATTTTATCAAGATCAAAAGCTTTTGCACAGCAAAGGAAACAGTTAACAAAACCAAAAAACAACTGACAGAATGGGAGAAGATATTTGCAAACGACATATCAGATAAAGGGCTAGTGTCCAAAATGTATAAAGAACTTAGCAAACTCAAAACCCAAAGAACAATAATCCAATCAAGAAAAGGGCAGAGGTCACGAACAGACATTTCTGCAAGGAAGACATCCAGGTGGCCACCAGACACGTGAAAAAGTGCTCCATATCACTCAGCATCAGGGAAATACAAATCGAAACCACAATGAGATATCACCTCACACCAGTCAGAATGGTTAAAATTAACACTCAGGAAATGACAGATGCTGGCAAGGATGCAGAGAAAGGGAAACCCTCCTACACTGTTGGTGGGAATGCAAGCTGGTGCAACCTCTCTGGAAAAAAACATGGAGGTTCCTCACAATGTTGAAAATGGAACTACCCTATGACCCGGCAATAGCACTACTGGGTATTTACCCTAAAGATACAAATATAGTGATCCGAAGAGGCACCTGCACCAGAATGTTTATAGCAGCAATGTCCACAATAGCCAAACTATGGAATGAACCTAGATGTCCATCAACAGATGAATGGATAAAGAAGAAGTGGTATATATACACAATGGAATACTATGCAGCCATCAAAAGAAATGATATCTTGCCATTTGCGACAATGTGGATGGAACTAGTGCGTATCATGCTTAGCGAAATAAGTCAAGCAGAGAAAGACAACTATCATATGATCTCCCTGATATAAGGAAGTGGTGATGCAACATGGAGGCTTAAGGGGGTAGGAGAAGAATAAATGAAACAAGATGGGATTGGGAGGGAGACAAACGTTAAGTGACTCTTAATCTCACAAAACAAACTGAGGGTAGCTGGGGGGAGGGGGGTTGGAAGAAGGGGGGTGGGATTATGGACATTGGGGAGGGTATGTGCTTTGGTGAATGCTGTGATTTGTGTAAACTGGGCGATACCTGTACCCCTGGGGATAAAAATATATTATATGTTTATAAAAAATAAAAAATTAAAAAAAAAGAAATTAAAAATAGAGCTTCCCTATGACCCTGCAATTGCACTCCTGAGTATTTACCCCAAAGATACAGATGTCATGAAAAGAAGGGCCACCTGTACCCCAATGTTTATAGCAGCAATGGCCACGGTCGCCAAACTGTGGAAAGAACCAAGATGCCCTTCAGTGGACGAATGGATAAGGAAGATGTACTCCATATACACTATGGAGTATTATGCCTCCATCAGAAAGGACGAATACCCAACTTTTGTAGCAACATGGACAGGACTGGAAGAGGTTATGCTGAGTGAAATAAGTCAAGCAGAGAGAGTCAATTATCATATGGTTTCACTTATTTGAGGAGTATAACAAATAGCATGGAGGACAAGGGAAGTTACTGAGGAGAAGGGCGTTGGGGGAAATTGGAAGGGGAGGTAAAGCATGAGAGACTATGGACTCTGAAAAACTATGAGGGGTTTGAAGCAGCAGGGGGTGGGAAGTTGGGGGAACCAGGTGGTGGGTATTATAGAGGGCACAGATTGCATGGAGCACTGCGTGTGGTGCGAAAATAATTAATACTGTTATGCTGAAAATAAATAAAAAATAAATTAAAGAAAAAGTTGTTGAACAGGTTCTCTCTGTCACTGCATAATAATAAGGAAGTATATAACCAAAGGAAGTTCATATATATATATATATATATATATATATATATATATAACTTATATATAATAGTAAGGAAGTATATATGCCAAAGTTTTTGACAACCATATTGTAACATCAGCTTCTGGATGAAACTGACATCAGAGAGAAAATAGAAGATAAAACAAAACTGGCTTTGGTTGTCATTCCTGAGTATATTCATTTATTAGGACTGCCATAAAAAGTAACAAAGACTCAGTGGCCCAAATAATGCAAATTATTTTCTCCCAGTCCTAAAAGTTATAAATACAGTATCAAGGTGTCCAAGTCCAAGATTTAAAGCTTCTCTCCTTAGATGGTAGATGGCCATTTTCTCTCGCTGTCTTTGCATGGTCTTTCTTTCACGTGTGTCTATGTTTTAATATCCTCTTCTTATAAAGACACCAGTTATATTAAAGTCTACACATATGAGGCCATTTTACATTAATTACTACTTTAATTAAATGCCCAACCTCCAAATACATTCACATTCTGATGTACTAGTGGCCAGGTCATAAACATACAAATTTGGAGGGGACACAATTCAGCTCAAGAAACTAAGCACATAGTTTAACCCTTATCTGATGCCTATCAAATTTTTCAAATAATGAACTAGTAAATACCATTTATTATTAATCAGTTTGAGATTGCTGTCCTATTTTTTAAAATTTATTTATTTATTTATTTATTTGAGAGAAGGAGAGAAAGAGAAGACATGAGGGAAGAACGGCAAAGGGAGAGGAAGAAACAAGCTCCCTGCCAGGAAGCCCAGAACCACTGGGCTTGGTCACAGAACCCCCAGATCATGACCAGAGCTGAAGGCAGATGTTTAACAAACTGAGCTACCCAGGCACCCCAAGATTGCTTTCATCTTGCAAGTAAGTGCTAACAGCCTACCAGATACAGTACCATAATATTGATTTTTTAGAGAATTATAAGATATTATTGAAAAACTCTATACACAACAAAAAGCATTACAAACAAGTGTTAAAATGGATGCCATTCTATGCAAAACTACCTAAGGTTGTTACTAATTGTAATCACATTCAAGAACAACTCCCCTGTTGAAAGTAAGACACTATTTCTCCAAAGCAAGATCTCCAAATCTAAGATGCCTAACCCTGTTTTGGAAAAACACTTATTATATGTATTTCTGTTTATGTGTAAGCAGAGACTTATGTCTGTGTGTAGTGTGATTGGGGAGATGTGTATTGGGGATTATGTGTATGGAGATATGAGTATCAGGTAATACATAGAGACAATGTGTGTATATATATATATAAATGCACAAACATATATTTTTGTACAAATATAAAGAATTTCTGGATCCATATGTATTTTGGGTATTTCTTGATCAATTTGTATGTATACAAAAAGTGTGCAGAATATGCAAAAAATGAAAAGACACTTTAGCTGGGGAGATGAGAGGTGGAGCTAGAGAGCATGAGTTGGTGCAGGTATACAGGAAGAAAAAGGACAACCTATAAGTACCACGGATCTGAATTTTGAAAGAGGAGGAGCATTAGAGGAGTTCATTCATGACTACCAAGGCTGGTTGTCTTATTCAGCAGGAAGGGGAGGCCTCTTTACCAACAGGAAACCGAAAGTATCTCCTTTAGGGAAAAGGGGAGGAGACTACGGCGGCGGCAGCGGCTGGTGGGAGCCCCATGTGGCAGAAGGGCCGCCGCCGCCGCCGCCGACAGGGAGGCGGAGGACCCGCGAAGCTCAGAGCTGGGCATACCGCCGCCATCCTCTTCGCCTACCCAGACGCCCTCCTAGACGCGTTCCCCGCCTGCGGATCCTCCCCTCCTAGCCGGGGCAGGCATCCGGCTCGTCGCCTGCTGATCCGCCTTCGGCACAGGCTCACGGCGGAGGCAGCTGCACGGAGGTGTCCGATTTGGGCACGGAGGCAGCACGGCGGAGGTGTCCGATTTGGGCACGTGAGGCCTGCGATCCGGGCGGTGGACGCCAGGCAGGGCAAGGCCATTGGTGGGCTCCAGCATGGAGAAGGGGGATGGGGTGGACTCCTGGGAGAGATAAGGGGTGGGGGCGGGCGCCGGGTGAGGCTGGAGTCGGGGAGTGCGATGGGAAATAGGAAACGGGGGTGGCGTTAGGAGCCAGGCAAGAAATTGAAGGTGAGCCTGGGGAAGCGAGGGCGCTGAGTGCCAGGAAAGCGATCCTGGGTAGACAAGGGGCGTATGGGCAGCAGGCTGAGGCGTCCAGGGCAGGACGACAGTGAGTGCGTGCGGGTCAAGGCGGTGAAGGGATAGCCGTTTTGCGGGGGACTGAGAGTGGGCGCCAGTGGCGGGTGATGGAGGCAGTGGGTTCTGAACAAGGAGGTAGCCCGCCCGCTCCTGCAGAGTCCCTAACCCCAGCCAGCACCACTGCCGCTGCCGCCTTTCCCCGCAGCCTAAAGGAACCTGGGAGGCAGAGCACTTGGCAGGCACGCAGCCAGAATTTCCAGCACTGCTGCCAGGCTCATGGGGAAAATTTAGGTTCTGGCGCAGGGTACGCAGACACATCGCTGTTGGGAGAATTTCACCTTATGTCATATTGAGTGTTTCTGTCTTATCGTTTCTCCTCCCCCTGCAGGCATGAAGACCCCCAACGCACAGGATGCCGAAGGGCAACAAACCAGGGCAGCTGTGGGCCGGGCCACTGGGTCAGCAAACATGACGAAGAAAAAAGCCTCCCAAAAGAAGCAGAGGGGCAGACCTTCGTCCCAGCCCCGCAGGAACATCGTGGGCTGCAGAATTTCGCATGGATGGAAGGAAGGTGATGAGCCCATCACCCAGTGGAAAGGAACCGTTCTGGATCAGGTGCCTATAAATCCCTCTCTTTATCTGGTGAAATATGATGGAATTGACTGTGTCTATGGACTGGAACTTCACAGAGATGAAAGAGTTTTGTCTCTTAAAATTCTTTCCGACAGGGTGGCATCATCTCAAGTCAGTGATGCAAACCTTGCAAACACCATAATTGGTAAAGCTGTGGAACATATGTTTGAGGGTGAGCATGGTTCTAAGGATGAATGGAGGGGAATGGTCTTAGCCCAAGCACCAATCATGAAAGCCTGGTTTTATATTACCTATGAGAAAGATCCTGTCTTGTACATGTATCAGCTTCTAGATGATTATAAAGAAGGAGACCTCCGTATCATGCCAGAGTCCAGTGAGTCTCCTCCAGCAGAAAGGGAGCCAGGAGGAGTTGTAGATGGCCTGATAGGTAAACATGTGGAATATACCAAAGAAGATGGTTCCAAACGGATTGGCATGGTCATTCACCAAGTAGAAGCCAAACCCTCTGTGTATTTCATCAAGTTTGATGACGATTTCCATATCTATGTCTATGATTTGGTGAAAAAGTCCTAACTGTTAGGGCAAACTTTGCCACATTTGTGAAAACAAATGTATACTTTGTAGACTTGCAAAATAATGTTGCTTTTCAGTGTATTGAAAGCTTAAGGGTCCCTGTTAACTCAACACCTCTGCCAGCATAACTGTTGTTTTGTTCTGAAAAAATACAAATTTATGTGGACATGACATGCTGTGTGTAAGGACTTTGTCATGTTGAAAAGATTGGGTGTGTTTGGTGGATGGGGCATGAAAGGAAGGGACAGCTGTAAATGCAGGCTGTGAATAAAGTTCAGCTAGTATCATAATCAGCCATCTAAAAATGGAATAGGACTTAGCTGGCCTGGTCTGGGGGCGGGGAGGAGAAGGAACTAGAGATGGGCTGTGGGGGGAGGGAGAAGGGGAGGTGACTGCTTGGGAAGAGGTGGGGGCAGGGCCAGAAATGGAGAGGCTCCCTGGGGGAGGGATGACCTAAGAAAGAGGCACCCAACTGGGAGGGGGTGGAGAATAACAGAGAGAGTGAGATCTTGGGGCTTAGAGGAAAACAGACAGAATGCCTTGAGTAGAGAGGGACACAAAGGAGCTTAGAAGAGGTCCAGAGCAAGGGGACAGAAAAGAAGAAGCTGGCAGGAATCTGGAGAGGGGCTAAAGGATACTCAAAGGGAGGGTCTATGCATGAGTAAGGAGCCAGAAGGGGAGGAACACTGAGGAAGGAAGAATTCCAAGGAGAAAGACTGACAGAGGAAGTGAGAACATAGAAAAGGAGGTGTGGGGAGTGGGGCCCATGAGAGATGGGGTGGCCCAGGAAAAAGCTGGACTTCTGGCAGTATCCACATTTTTCTCTCTGGCTCTGTGCAGAAAGGACGTGACAGCTGTCAAAGAACCAAATGGGTTGGAACTTCCCTGGAATGGCATTTTGACAGGGATGACTCAAGAGTTAAGCAGGAGCCAACTTTATACCCAAAAGGCTTTTCTTGCGTCAGGAAACTCATGCCACACCTGCCGAGTAGAACCCGAAGCCTCAGCCTAAACACACTGACCTGACACCCCATGAGCAGTGGGCTGTGAGCAGCCTCCTCACCTTTCCCAGAGGACCCAGGTGCAGTAAATCTTGGACCTGAAGTTCTTGGTTCATTCCCCCTACACTGGATAAACAGTTCTTGTGGGAAATGGGTCAGTGGGGTGCTCAGGACTTAAGAGATATGCCACCTTGGGTTTGGAAAGTATTTTATCCCCCCCCAAAAAAATGGAACTTTGCTGAACACAGGTACAGGAGTCCCCTCACTGTTCTTTCTCCTACTGCACTGTGCCTTGCCTCCCTGCAGTGGAAGGGCATCAGAGGATTTGAGCCTAATGTTTCTCTCCAGGACATGGGGAGTACTTGACAGTGCATGCTTCTCTCAGCAGCTGCCTGACACCACAGGTGGCTCCACCCACTGCTTCACTAAATGGAGGTCTGCTGCCTCCAGAAGCCCCATTCAGGCTATACCCCAACAAAGCTGGCGGCTACCGACCCTTCACAGGTACATCCTGGCCAGTCTTGCCCACCCCAAGCACACAGAGAAGATGTCATGGAAGTTTGTGCAGCTCTGTTTCCAGGTAAGATGAATGGCATGGGGCAGTTGGGCTGTGAGTTGTGACTTTGTATAACTAACTCCTTCAACCCTCTAATGCCACCTAGAGGGGCTGTGGTTGGTGGGGAGAGAGTGCAGTAACCCCAATAAAGTCCCTCAGAGATATGGTGCCCCAACACTATAGAGGTCTGTGTCCTCTTTTTCTCCTTCTTGCCTTTCCCCAGTCCTGCTGTGGACAGCCCCTTCAAGACCCTCTCTCTGGTTTCCCCACCCCACACTTCACTAAAATATACCCCTGCCCTCAAAGAAAGAGTTCTGGTGACCCCGCTGCCCAGGCTTCCCTAATCCCATACAAAGCGGGAGGGGATGGGTTTAGCTGTTGGCAAGGAGCTTCCAGAAGTTGAAAAAAGATGCTAATCCCAAGTCACTCTCTCCACCCAACATGGCCTGAAATGGATTGCCTGAAGAATTATACAAGGCAAGCCCACCTTGCAGGGATTAGTTTTCTTTGTTTCATACATCACAAAATTTAGTCTAGCAAAACACCTGCAGGCCACCCATGGGCCAATTTCAGCCAGCTGTCATGTTTTGTTTGATCTTTGTGTTTTTGTTGTTTTCTAGGTTTAAATTAATTACTTAGACATTTGGGAGATTTCACACTACAAAAAAACCATATTTCTTGCCCACCTGAAAACAAAGCAATAAACTGAGGATTAGGGCCCACATTCCAACAAGGATACAAGCAGCTGGGTCTGAGGAATGGCTCAGCCCATTTTAGACCCTGAGTGTGCTCTCAAACTAGCCATGCCCCCAGCTGCCCTGATTCACTCTAATAAAATTCCCAGTTGTGCCCTAAAGGCATTTGCGTTTGTAGCTTTGGGGCTAGACCCAGGGGGAACTGCCTAGCTCTACTTTTGGCTTAAGCTGACCCCGTTTGCTTTTTAATTCATTTGTTTTGTCTTCATCCCACCAATACTTACTTTAGGTGGGCTCTCTGCCAGGCAGTCTTCAGGTACAGGTACTGGTGATATGGTAATGCACAAAGTAAACAGAGGAATCTTACCCTGGTGGAGCTTTCATTTTAGTGTGGGAAACAAGACAGTAGCCAAGATATAATAAGTGAAATGTAAAGTATTCTCAAAGTGAAAAGTGTTAAGAAAGGAAAAACAAAGCAAGGAATGGGGAATTGGAATTCCAGGTGGGAGGCTGAAATTAGACAGATAGAGTCCAAGGACGGGCTTACTGAGAATGTGGATTTTGAGTAAAGACCAAGGCAGTGAGAGGACTGGCCCTGTGGTTGTCCAGGGAAGGAGCATTCCAGGTAGAGGGACAGCAGGGAAGGAGTAAGCCTGACATGCTCAAGGAACACTGATGATACCAGCATGGCTGGAGCCAAGTGAGCGAGATAGAAAATATCAGGAAGTGAGTTCAGAGAGGTGATGGGGATCTGGCAGAAACTGAGAGCTTAGAGACTTAGAAGTCCTAGAATGGAATTTGTTTTTTATGCTAGGGTGATTATGGGAGACATTTGAGTATTTTTCAGCATAGGCACGACATGATATTTTAACAGGAGCACTCTTGCAACTCTGTAGAGTTGTCTGAATTTGGTACATGGTAATCCAGTATTCCAGGTAACATAATCCAGTATTATATTAATATAATATACGTTAATAGAATAATACACTTATATAAATATATTAATCCTGTCTGACAGTAGTTGGTATAATAAGAATGGGTCGAGAACTGGATATATTTTGAAGGATCACCTGTATAATTTGCTCTTAGAGAAAATAACTGGTCGAAAGTAATTGTTGGGGGTATTCAATTTCAACACCAGATTCCAGATTTTCTGATACCCTTGAGCCAAATAACATCTCAAGAAAAATAACAAATGAAGTATTTGGGCTCTTACTGCATCAGGTTGGGTGTATCATGCTGATGTAATGACTTTCTGGTGAAAGAGAAACTGACCACAAGAACTTATGCAGTTTTATTCTTAGCTTCACCTCCTTGGAATGTTTTCTAGTTCTTTTGGAACCAAGTGAGAACTTAAAGAAGCTATCATGGTAATGGGCAGCAGGTACCCACGCTCATTTTGTCATGGGTTTAAAACAGCTCGTTTCAAAGGATTTAACATAATAGGATTTAAATAATTGGCTGTTCAAAAGCAGGAAGGTTTTAGACAGGTCTTGAACTTGTTACTGTGTCTTGATAAAGGATAGAGATCTATACTTATATATAGAATTATTCCAAGTGTATTGCCTAGGTCATATCCCATTCCCCATTTCCCAAACCAAAGTGATATTGTCCTTTCTGAGTATAAGTTTAAAATGGAGGTGGTATGGTAGTAGTGATTATATTAGTGACAGGATCACACAGTCAACCTAGTTTTTGTATGAATTACTATTAAAGAGATATGATCAGAATCTCCCAACACTTTCCCAGGTCATTACTAGAAAGAATTGCAAAGTACCACTTTGGAAGGCCAAAAGTCTTCTTTCCTATCTTAGAGATGACAATACATTTCCTAAGAACCCATTTCCTTTATTTATAGTAGAGAAGTAATGCACATCCTAGCACACCCATAAGGATTATTCCTTCCTTCCCAGATTAAAATTGTGCCACAACTCAACATAATGTTTTGGTTGAGGTTTCAGAATACTGATAAATAAAATCCTTTTTCTTTTTGTAAGTTTGTAACCATTTGAGAGACAAGCATAATAATTATACAAATAGAGGTCAAAATACCACCTTTATAATTGATAAAAGCTGAATTGGAGGACATGCTTAACTATGAGACCACAAGGGCTTCCTCATACTTCATCTAGTCATAGGCAGAACTGAATGACTGCAGGCTTCCATGATAGACAGGTACCCCTGGCTTGCAAAACTTATTCTGTGTTTGACTATAAATTGGATTGCGTCTTCTGCCTGAAAGAGATAAATCCCAGAGACAACTCAAATGGTTTCTCACATGTCCAACTCCTAGCAAACGTACCAATTAAAGAGTCATTGGGACATATGAGGCCAGGGGAGTGAGGGTCCTATTTGACAACTATTACACATAGACCTGGTAGGAGAATCAAAATGAAATGTCTTTTAAAAAAATAATTGCTTACTGAAGTACATAATTGACACACTATGTTAATTTCAGGTGTACAACATTTTTATAAATATTCTGAAATAATCACCACACATAGTTACAAAATTTTTTCCTTAAAATGAGAACTTTTAAGATCTACTCTCTTAGCTATTAAGTATGCATTGCAGTACGTTAGGTATAGCCATCACAGTGTGCATTACATCCCCATGACTTATTTATTTTATAATTGGAAGTTTGAAGATTTTGAACCCTTTCACCCATTTTGCCCACAATTTCTTAACTTTGTGTAGTTAATATACTGAACATAATTTTCAATGGGTTATAGTATAGGGGATTAATATTCTAATATTTTAAAGTATTTTCATTTAAAATATAAATATATTTGTATTAATATAATTATATTACATATTAATATATAATTATATAATTAATTATATATGGCTATATAATACATGATCATATATAAGTATATTATATACTTATATGTAATATCTATGCTATATTATTAATATATTTAATATATACTTATATAATCTATCATATATTTACTAGTTATATATCATATATTACATGCTTTATATAATATTGTGTTTTTATATATTAATATGACAATACATTATTTATTATATAATACATATAGTGCATGTAATATAATTATCTATTAATATAATATATGTTAATATAATACACTTATATATAAATACATTAACTTATAAAAGATATATAAATTTATTATATTATATAAAATAATATATAATATAAGTATATATCTAAATATAAATATGTTATAATATAAATAAAATATTAAATAAAATATTAAAACTATTTTAAAAGTATGTTAATGTCCTTTTTAAAATCAATTTGAGAGGCTTCTGAGATAAACTGTGAACTGCCTAGTTCAGTCTTTAAAAAAGCAACAGCAGATATTTAAGGAGAACCTTCTTAAAGTATGAGTTTGACTTATCTGATTCCCCTATAATCCTCATACCTGCATCACGAAGAGAGAAAACTACACCACTGGTTGTCCGCAGGAGTGCCTAATTAACCCATTGGCTTAAAAGAGACTAAAATGTGGATGGAAAAATACTCTTTCATTAAAATCACTTTAAATGTTAGCTAAAATATATGACAGATCACCTATTCAATGTATAGCTGAGCTTTAAAGAGTGTTGGGAAAATCCCCAGGGGCAATGAGAAGAATTGGAAACAAAAACAGTAAACACATGACCTGATGCTTTGGCAGGTTGGAGGGAGAAGGATGTTGACTCAGTAATTAAAAATTGTAGAACAGAAGGTTAGTCCTTACCCCTGATTAAATTGGGTGTGGGGAACTAAGGTCTCCTTGCTTTTCCTTCAATTCTCCACATAACAGCTAGTGATCTTTTAAAAATATAAATGAGATTATATTTAAAACTTAAAACTCTCCAAAGGCTTCCTATTACAATTGCTATCCAATTTAATCTTCTTGCATTACTCTGCAATGCCTAGATCAGCTTTCTCAACTAGGACGGTATTGCCCCAAGGAGGAAGAAAGTTGATCCCTGGTGTGGGAGATGGAAAGACTCTTACCTCCAAAGCTCAAATGTATTTGGCAAAATGTTACTTTTAAAATCATTCTCATTGAGTTTTCTTGGATATCCCATGAGCAACACTGACATCGAGTTAATGGAAGATATACAAAATGTATGCAAGATCAATATTACGATACCTTAGCAAACAGGTGGCTGTGATTGGAGGACTTCTGATCCATTGCTTATTCCTGATGCCATATTATGAGAAGTGGCCTATGTGTGCCTATTGGCTGTCTTTGACTATCTTTATGTTTTATCATCCATGCCCTTGAGTGTAACATGGGCTTTGAGAATTAAAACAGCATATATTGGGCGCCTGGGTGGCTCAGTGGGTTAAGCTGCTGCCTTCAGCTCAGGTCATGATCTCAGGGTCCTGGGATCGAGGCCCGAATCGGGCTCTCTGCTCAGCAGGGAGCCTGCTTCCTCCTCTCTCTCTGCCTGCCTCTCTGCCTGCTTGTGATCTCTCTCTGTCAAATAAATAAATAAAATCTTTTAAAAAACAGGATATATTTAATTCTACAAAAGAATTTGTGCCAAATAATGCAAAGAAAAAATGTCAGCGATATATGAATAAATAGCAGCTAGTTATATCAAGCCAGTTAGAAGATGAGTTCACTAAAAATAACTTTTAAAAAATTATTTTTTCAGGGTGCCTGGGTGGCTCAGTAGGTTGGGTGACTGCCTTCGGCTCAGGTCATGATCCCAGGGTCCTGGGATTGGGCCCCACATCAGGCTCCTTGCTCAGCAGGGAACCTGCTTCTCTCTCCCTCCCTCTGCCTGCTACTCTGCCTGCTTGTGTGCGCGTGCGCGCTCTCTCTCTCTCTCTCTCTCTCTCTCTCTCTCTCGCTGTCAAATAAATAAATAAATCATTCTTTTTTTAAAGAAATTATCTTTTCAATCGTTTTGCTTCCGTTGGAAAAAATAGTTTTCAAATTATTTTAAAAATGTGATTATAATGATATGCATATACATTTATAATCTGTGCATGTAAATTTTATACATTATCATTTATGTAGGTAAATAAACTCCATTAAAATCCTTCAATACTGGGGCGCCTGGGTGGCTCAGTGGGTTAAGCCGCTGCCTTCGGCTCAGGTCATGATCTCAGGGTCCTGGGATCCAGCCCGCATCGGGCTCTCTGCTCAGCAGGGAGCCTGCTTCCTCCTCTCTCTCTGCCTGCCTCTCTGCCTACTTGTGATCTCTGTCTGTCAAATAAATAAATAAAATCTTTAAAAAAATAAAATAAAATCCTTCAATACAGTTAAGTTAAAAGTTAGTAGCTTCCTAATTTTTAATTTAACCTCTATCTTCAAATTTTACTTATTCTTAGCCTTACATCAAGCTTGATTTTTTTATATACGTATTTTTATGTATAAAGCACAGATACACATACATTTATTAAACAGACCCTTGGCCGTTTAAGATACCTTGAATTGCAAGTAATAGTAAATATAGACTCAAAATGCTTTAACTATGAAAAAAATTTTTTCTATCTCATAACTTGAAGTCAGAAGTAGGACGCCAGAAATGGGTCTGATCAGCAGCTTAAAATAAATGATCAAAGGGCTCAGAGCATCCCCATTCCCGCCTTTGTCATCTTTATTATGCTAGTTTTGCCCTTAGGCTGGTTACAGAAATTCCAAGGGTTATATATGGCATAGCATCCTAAAAAAATAAAAGGAAACATCACTTCCTGTTTCTCTTTCTTAAGAGGAAAGACTTCTTTTTTCAGAGCTCCCCAGCAGACATATTATGTTTAATTGGCCAGGATTAGCTCATATGCCAAATGCTAAACCAACCACTTGTGGGAGGAATATTACCATGATTAGCTTAGAGTAACGTTTTGGAGTGGGATCACTAGGACAACAATCTCCCTTTTTGCTTATCTTGGCTCTGATCTCTTCTCTGTGCTTCTGACATCCTTAGTCTCCAGATGATGGTAAGCTTAATAGAGCAACTTGATCTTCACATCTTCTCAGGTTCACTTATGTCCAATGGAAAAGATCATCTACTTCATACCAAGGAGTTTGCGTAAAATACCATTGTACCTCATTGTCTCTGACTTGGTTGTGTGCCTACTCCTAAAACAATCACTCTAACAGTGTTTTAATGCTCTGAAAGGTCAGACTTAAGTTGTTCAAAAGAGGAAAATGGGGGCATTATTACCAGAAGAACTGTGATGGGATGCTAGGATGCAATATCAAAAGATGTTACAATTCAACACATTTTGCTGCTTAGCATTTATATGAACCCTTCTTGCAATATATACTCATTCAAAAATGTCTCCACAAAAGTGTTCTTTTATCAAGTACTGGTGGAATGAGAATTGTTATCATCTGTTTCAAAAATATCATTGCAAGAGTAACTGTTATTTTAACATTTAAAGCGATAGAGTAGTTTGACTGTTTTTGGTGTTTAAATAAATTGGAAAGAAAAATGTGTGCCCTTTTGTTGTCTTCATTTTTCAACATATTTGTAAGATTTATTCATGTTGTTGAATGTGGTTATAGTCCCATGTATGAATATGCCAACACACATCCAGTCTACTGTTGGTGGAAATTTGGGTGATTTCCAGTTTAGAGCTATTACAATAGTTAAACACATATATTTTATAATAAATTATTAGGTGTTGGGTTTTAGTGATAGGAACCACTAAGTCAAGTTTTTTCATCGAAAAAACAAAAACTGGATGAAATAGCAAAAACTAAATCTGCCAACGCAACTGATAATATAGGAATATATATAGGAAAGAGTTACCCAGCTAAGATATAGGCGAGAACAGGTTCAAGAAAGAAACGAGTGAATTTGGTGAATGTTTTTCCCTTGAGGAAGTTAACCTACTGTAGAAGGAACTGTTAAAAGGTTTAGAAGCTCAGAAGAGATTATGACCTCCTGTTAAAACTAAGGATAAAGAATTTGGAGTCTTGAGCCCTGGTAAGCCCCCTTCACTTTCGGTTGGCATGTCAAGTGTGATATCCCAGGAATAAGGGTTAATAAGAACTAAATAAACCCTTATGTAAAGGGAAGTGTATCTGAAAATTCTTTTCCATAAAAAAGGATGAATTTTCATTTGCATCAGCACTAAATGAGAAACCTTTTCCTCATGTTCAGTGACATTAATATTTTAATGTTCTTTCATACTTTGTTGAGTCAAGAATTTTATTGATCACATTCTCCCTTTTAAGGAATATATTTTTTTAAGATTTTATTTATTTATTTGACAGAGAGAGATCACAAGTAGGCAGAGAGGCAGGCAGAGAGAGAGGAGGAAGCAGGTTCCCCGCTGAGCAGAGAGCCCGATGCTGGGCTCGATCCCAGGACCCTGGGATCATGACCTGAGCCAAAAGCAGAGGCTTTAACCCACTGAGCCACCCAGGCGCCCCAAGGAATATTTTGTTTAAGCTTATTCTGTTAACATGCAACTCATCACCTGATTCAGTAACCGTTCACATGATTCAATACCTATTACATATCCATATGTTTACTGCTCTTTAGTTCATTCATTTGCTTTTTCTTGTGTTTTATTCCCTTCATTTTACATTTTAACAAATTCTGATACGGGAATAAATTTAGTGTAAAATTTCCCCAAATACTCAAAGAACTATATCAGAATCTCTTAAAGAATACCCAGTCATTCTCCACTGAATTATAAAACCATCATTACCCTAATTTCTTTATAAAGTTGTTTTTCCAAAGCTTTCCTTTCTGATAAATGAATCATATTACCATTATGGTGGAAACATTATACTAAATCTACAGTAATGGGAGAAAAGTTAACTTGTGGTCACTGTAAAATTGATATTTATAGAATGATGACCAGACATGTAATAGGTGCTCAATAAATATTTCTCAAATAAATAAGAGAAATAATGGTTTAAAAAATATCTAATGCCTTGAGAGAATGCTTATTCTATATGGAAAAGAACAGGACATGAAACTGCATTTGGAAAATTATCCTAGTTTTGTTAAGAGCCTTGAAAAATGACAAAAAGAAATAATGAGTATTAATATTTTGCTGTGAGCCCTTGTGAATGGGATCTGGGATAAATTGCATTTGATTATTTTCCTCACATCAGTTTTCTGAAATTTAAAGTGTTATCGTGCAAATATTCATTTGCAATACAGTAACAGAAAAAAAAGAAAAGAAATAGGTAGAAAATTCTCTAAGAAGTAAAATCCAGGAATAAATAGTTATTAAAAAAATTACACAGAGATTGGGTCAAGATGGCAAACTGAGCACTAACACATTTTCTCTCTTTCCACCACAAATCCTTGTAAATTATAAAAACAAATTAAAAAGCCAACAGATTTATGTATAAAAATTAAGTACACAGGATCCTGGGAAGAAGAAAGGACTAATTCCTGGAAGAGGAAAACAGATGGGGCAAGGGGCACTGAGAGGGTGGAGTTGGAGGTGAGCAGAGGGAACTAATGGGTACAGAAATGAGTAGGAGAGAGGGTCCAGAAATGGGGGAGGAGCCGGTAGTTGAGAGCTCCCCGAATTCTTTCCGAAAGGGCCAGGACCTTGAAACCAAGAACAACTCTCAGGCCCAAGGCAGTGGGCTTAAAAATTGGGGGGGGGGGCGTAAACCATGTTTGCAGGAAGGGGAGGCCTCACTCCAGGCAGGAAGCTGCGCTACGGAAAGAGGGAGGAGACTGCGGCGGCGGCAGCGGCTGGTGGGAGCCCGATGTGGCAGAGGGGCCGCCGCCGCGGACAGGGAGGCGGAGGACCCGCGAAGCTCAGAGCTGGGCATACCGCCGCCATCCTCTTCGCCTACCCAGACGCCCTCCTAGACGCGTTCGCCGCCTACGGATCCTCCCCTCCTAGCCGGGGCAGGCATCCGGCTCGTCGCCTGCTGATCCGCCTTCGGCACAGGCTCACGGCGGAGGCAGCTGCACGGAGGTGTCCGATTTGGGCACGGAGGCAGCACGGCGGAGGTGTCCGATTTGGGCACGTGAGGCCCGCGATCCGGGGCGGTGGACGCCAGGCAGGGCAAGGCCATTGGTGGGCTCCAGCATGGAGAAGGGGGATGGGGTGGACTCCTGCGGGAGATAAGGGGTGGGGGCGGGCGCCGGGTGAGGCTGGAGTCGGGGAGTGCGATGGGAAATAGGAAACGGGGGTGGCGTTAGGAGCCAGGCAAGAAATTGAAGGTGAGCCTGGGGAAGCGAGGGCGCTGAGTGCCAGGAAAGCGATCCTGGGTAGATAAGGGGCGTATGGGCAGCAGGCTGAGGCGTGCAGGGCAGGACGACAGTGAGTGCGTGCGGGTCAAGGCGGTGAAGGGATAGCCGTTTTGCGGGGGACTGAGAGTGGGCGCCAGTGGCGGGTGATGGAAGCAGTGGGTTCTGAACAAGGAGGTAGCCCGCCCGCTCCTGCAGAGTCCCTAACCCCAGCCAGCACCACTGCCGCTGCCGCCTTTCCCCGCAGCCTAAAGGAACCTGGGAGGCAGAGCACTTGGCAGGCACGCAGCCAGAATTTCCAGCACTGCTGCCAGGCTCATGGGGAAAATTTAGGTTCTAGCGCAGGGTACGCAGACACATCGCTGTTGGGAGAACTTCACCTTATGTCATATTGAGTGTTTCTGTCTTATCGTTTCTCCTCCCCCTGCAGGCATGAAGACCCCCAACGCACAGGATGCCGAAGGGCAACAAACCAGGGCAGCTGTGGGCCGGGCCACTGGGTCAGCAAACATGACGAAGAAAAAAGCCTCCCAAAAGAAGCAGAGGGGCAGACCTTCGTCCCAGCCCCGCAGGAACATCGTGGGCTGCAGAATTTCGCATGGATGGAAGGAAGGTGATGAGCCCATCACCCAGTGGAAAGGAACCGTTCTGGATCAGGTGCCTATAAATCCCTCTCTTTATCTGGTGAAATATGATGGAATTGACTGTGTCTATGGACTGGAACTTCACAGAGATGAAAGAGTTTTGTCTCTTAAAATTCTTTCCGACAGGGTGGCATCATCTCAAGTCAGTGATGCAAACCTTGCAAACACCATAATTGGTAAAGCTGTGGAACATATGTTTGAGGGTGAGCATGGTTCTAAGGATGAATGGAGGGGAATGGTCTTAGCCCAAGCACCAATCATGAAAGCCTGGTTTTATATTACCTATGAGAAAGATCCTGTCTTGTACATGTATCAGCTTCTAGATGATTATAAAGAAGGAGACCTCCGTATCATGCCAGAGTCCAGTGAGTCTCCTCCAGCAGAAAGGGAGCCAGGAGGAGTTGTAGATGGCCTGATAGGTAAACATGTGGAATATACCAAAGAAGATGGTTCCAAACGGATTGGCATGGTCATTCACCAAGTAGAAGCCAAACCCTCTGTGTATTTCATCAAGTTTGATGACGATTTCCATATCTATGTCTATGATTTGGTGAAAAAGTCCTAACTGTTAGGGCAAACTTTGCCACATTTGTGAAAACAAATGTATACTTTGTAGACTTGCAAAATAATGTTGCTTTTCAGTGTATTGAAAGCTTAAGGGTCCCTGTTAACTCAACACCTCTGCCAGCATAACTGTTGTTTTGTTCTGAAAAAATACAAATTTATGTGGACATGACATGCTGTGTGTAAGGACTTTGTCATGTTGAAAAGATTGGGTGTGTTTGGTGGATGGGGCATGAAAGGAAGGGACAGCTGTAAATGCAGGCTGTGAATAAAGTTCAGCTAGTATCATAATCAGCCATCTAAAAATGGAATAGGACTTAGCTGGCCTGGTCTGGGGGCGGGGAGGAGAAGGAACTAGAGATGGGCTGTGGGGGGAGGGAGAAGGGGAGGTGACTGCTTGGGAAGAGGTGGGGGGCAGGGCCAGAAATGGAGAGGCTCCCTGGGGGAGGGATGACCTAAGAAAGAGGCACCCAACTGGGAGGGGGTGGAGAATAACAGAGAGAGTGAGATCTTGGGGCTTAGAGGAAAACAGACAGAATGCCTTGAGTAGAGAGGGACACAAAGGAGCTTAGAAGAGGTCCAGAGCAAGGGGACAGAAAAGAAGAAGCTGGCAGGAATCTGGAGAGGGGCTAAAGGATACTCAAAGGGAGGGTCTATGCATGAGTAAGGAGCCAGAAGGGGAGGAACACTGAGGAAGGAAGAATTCCAAGGAGAAAGACTGACAGAGGAAGTGAGAACATAGAAAAGGAGGTGTGGGGAGTGGGGCCCATGAGAGATGGGGTGGCCCAGGAAAAAGCTGGACTTCTGGCAGCATCCACATTTTTCTCTCTGGCTCTGTGCAGAAAGGACGTGACAGCTGTCAAAGAACCAAATGGGTTGGAACTTCCCTGGAATGGCATTTTGACAGGGATGACTCAAGAGTTAAGCAGGAGCCAACTTTATACCCAAAAGGCTTTTCTTGCGTCAGGAAACTCATGCCACACCTGCCGAGTAGAACCCGAAGCCTCAGCCTAAACACACTGACCTGACACCCCATGAGCAGTGGGCTGTGAGCAGCCTCCTCACCTTTCCCAGAGGACCCAGGTGCAGTAAATCTTGGACCTGAAGTTCTTGGTTCATTCCCCCTACACTGGATAAACAGTTCTTGTGGGAAATGGGTCAGTGGGGTGCTCAGGACTTAAGAGATATGCCACCTTGGGTTTGGAAAGTATTTTATCCCCCCCCAAAAAAATGGAACTTTGCTGAACACAGGTACAGGAGTCCCCTCACTGTTCTTTCTCCTACTGCACTGTGCCTTGCCTCCCTGCAGTGGAAGGGCATCAGAGGATTTGAGCCTAATGTTTCTCTCCAGGACATGGGGAGTACTTGACAGTGCATGCTTCTCTCAGCAGCTGCCTGACACCACAGGTGGCTCCACCCACTGCTTCACTGAATGGAGGTCTGCTGCCTCCAGAAGCCCCATTCAGGCTATACCCCAACAAAGCTGGCGGCTACCGACCCTTCACAGGTACATCCTGGCCAGTCTTGCCCACCCCAAGCACACAGAGAAGATGTCATGGAAGTTTGTGCAGCTCTGTTTCCAGGTAAGATGAATGGCATGGGGCAGTTGGGCTGTGAGTTGTGACTTTGTATAACTAACTCCTTCAACCCTCTAATGCCACCTAGAGGGGCTGTGGTTGGTGGGGAGAGAGTGCAGTAACCCCAATAAAGTCCCTCAGAGATATGGTGCCCCAACACTATAGAGGTCTGTGTCCTCTTTTTCTCCTTCTTGCCTTTCCCCAGTCCTGCTGTGGACAGCCCCTTCAAGACCCTCTCTCTGGTTTCCCCACCCCACACTTCACTAAAATATACCCCTGCCCTCAAAGAAAGAGTTCTGGTGACCCCGCTGCCCAGGCTTCCCTAATCCCATACAAAGCGGGAGGGGATGGGTTTAGCTGTTGGCAAGGAGCTTCCAGAAGTTGAAAAAAGATGCTAATCCCAAGTCACTCTCTCCACCCAACATGGCCTGAAATGGATTGCCTGAAGAATTATACAAGGCAAGCCCACCTTGCAGGGATTAGTTTTCTTTGTTTCATACATCACAAAATTTAGTCTAGCAAAACACCTGCAGGCCACCCATGGGCCAATTTCAGCCAGCTGTCATGTTTTGTTTGATCTTTGTGTTTTTGTTGTTTTCTAGGTTTAAATTAATTACTTAGACATTTGGGAGATTTCACACTACAAAAAAACCATATTTCTTGCCCACCTGAAAACAAAGCAATAAACTGAGGATTAGGGCCCACATTCCAACAAGGATACAAGCAGCTGGGTCTGAGGAATGGCTCAGCCCATTTTAGACCCTGAGTGTGCTCTCAAACTAGCCATGCCCCCAGCTGCCCTGATTCACTCTAATAAAATTCCCAGTTGTGCCCTAAAGGCATTTGCGTTTGTAGCTTTGGGGCTAGACCCAGGGGGAACTGCCTAGCTCTACTTTTGGCTTAAGCTGACCCCGTTTGCTTTTTAATTCATTTGTTTTGTCTTCATCCCACCAATACTTACTTTAGGTGGGCTCTCTGCCAGGCAGTCTTCAGGTACAGGTACTGGTGATATGGTAATGCACAAAGTAAACAGAGGAATCTTACCCTGGTGGAGCTTTCATTTTAGTGTGGGAAACAAGACAGTAGCCAAGATATAATAAGTGAAATGTAAAGTATTCTCAAAGTGAAAAGTGTTAAGAAAGGAAAAACAAAGCAAGGAATGGGGAATTGGAATTCCAGGTGGGAGGCTGAAATTAGACAGATAGAGTCCAAGGACGGGCTTACTGAGAATGTGGATTTTGAGTAAAGACCAAGGCAGTGAGAGGACTGGCCCTGTGGTTGTCCAGGGAAGGAGCATTCCAGGTAGAGGGACAGCAGGGAAGGAGTAAGCCTGACATGCTCAAGGAACACTGATGATACCAGCATGGCTGGAGCCAAGTGAGCGAGATAGAAAATATCAGGAAGTGAGTTCAGAGAGGTGATGGGGATCTGGCAGAAACTGAGAGCTTAGAGACTTAGAAGTCCTAGAATGGAATTTGTTTTTTATGCTAGGGTGATTATGGGAGACATTTGAGTATTTTTCAGCATAGGCACGACATGATTTCCCTCATATTTTAACAGGAGCACTCTTGTAACTCTGGAGAGTTGTCTGTTTGGACTGCAAAGAAGAACAAAGGTAGGTCATGTACATCAGGGAAACAGAGTAGAGACATGAAGAGTAAATCTTGGACCTAGACTTAGAAAATTTGAAACTAAGAAAGATGACATATGAGGGTTAATGATGAAAAGATTTTATTTGACAAGTATTTCATGATTAATGTGTTTTCTGTTTTCCAATAAGTAAATTTTAATCCCTTTATTACATGTTCTACTCAAATTTGAAATGGAAAATAGTTAAGACTCAAATTTGGAAAATATCATTTGTAAGAAAATAAATGGGAATATATATGGGAAATGGGAAAAAAGTTTCCTTAAGGCAGAAAATCCACAAATCCTGAAATATTTGTTAAATTTGATTTTATAGAGTTGAATTTTTCTAATTTCTGGAATCATTCTCTAAAAAGTGGGGTAAAATAAGGTTAGGGTAAACTTTGATAGTTAAAGTGAATAAATAAAATATATATTAAGTTAGAATAAAACCAGCATCCTATAGAGATCTTGGTAAATATATTAACAGACATTTCACAAAATAGGAGATTCTATGGTCAATAAACAATCATTGTTTTAAAGTGCTTCCCATTATATTTTTCTTTTCAATAACATATGTCCTCTCAAAAAATTCTGCATAATTTACTTAGTAAGTTTTTTTTTTACCCTTCTCAGAATCTAAGCTCTGTACTGTGTGATTTTCTTTCCTTTTTTTCACTCCTGTATCTCAAATATTTAAAATAGTATCTAGCATGTAGTAGGTGCTTAATAATTATTTCTTGGTTTCATGTGTCTCACCAGTAATTAGAGAGATGGAAATTTAAGTAATATACAGTTTCATGTGTATTAGATCAGCAATTTGTATGAATTTTGACAATATGCATTGTCAACCAGATAAAGAAGTGGGAGATCCTATATCCTGTTGGTGGGAATTCAGTTGGAGATAAATTTGCCTTTATCCAGTGTTTTTGAAGATGGCGTGTTTAGAGCAATTTTTGTCTTTTACTTTGTTTGAAGACAATTCTGTATGGATCTCTCCTGTTTCTGAAAGTTTTGCAATCAAGGCACTCAATGTTTTTTTTTGTTTGTTTGTTTGTCACATTCCTTTGAAGGAGGTGTGAATAACAAACATATTTGTAAGATGAGATAGTGTTTCTCTGTGTAGCAATGGGTAAGGATGCTTACCTGAAATCTAATAAATATTAATGTCTCCTTCCAGAGGAAACAATCTTAAAAGGCATGTTTACTACTCATTATAAAATATTAGGTTAATTAAACTGGTTTCTTTTCCTGTAATGCAGTCTACTGTGTATAGATATGTCAAGTGCCCATTTCGCATCACCTTGTGGTATATGGGCCTCAGGAATTTAGAGTTAAATTGCTCATTTTCCAGTTGTCATTCTTGATGTGAAAAATAAAAAGTTAATGATGGCAGTTTGAGGAATTGGTTCCAGGATGAGTACCAGGAAGTAGAATCAAAGACAGAGGCTGGAACTACTCATTGTTTCTTGGTAATTGAGCTCCTGGTGAGGCAACTTGCTCCTCAATCTGTTCATTAGCCTCAGGCCCGCTCTATTGTATCAAATAGCACTGAGATTGATGCTGTGTAAGCAGAAGTTTTTGGTTTTTAGGTAAAAGAGTCTACACACAAAGACACTGAGAGTTAAAGGAAGGACATCACAAGAATCATAAGCAGAAACTGGAGAATCCTTAGGACTTTTGCTAGGTGGCTATGGAGACGAGAGGGCTGGACAAATAATGCTTAAAACCGAAGGATATAAATAGATGGACTATTTATGACTCAGCCCATCTTTCACGTGACCATACAAACCTTAGATTAGTTTGGACATAACAGCAAATATCCCAGTTACTTTTTGTTTCATTGGTTGGCTTTTGAAGTGATTACTGTGCGCAAAAGGGTGTTTTGACCCACTTGGGGAGAGTTTCTAAGATTCTTGTGTATACCATAAATGAGTCTTTCATAGTACTCAGGCTCTTACTACCCTAGATTTTACTAATGACATCAACCAATAATAATGAGAAGCGGAACTAAAGAAATGTATATAAATTCATGTTGATCAATCCCACTTCCCCTAGAAAATTCCCCAGCTTTTGTGTTGCAAATATGTGAGAAAATATAGAGACAATATTTTCCTAATGAGGCAGCAGAGACCCTAGGTTATGGTGACTTTCTCAGATAGGTTTACTGCTATGTGAGCCAAGTCAGCCTGAGGGCACAATACCACAATTTTGCCTTCGTTAATGTGACTGTGGTTGCTGAGTCAAGATGTTGTCTAAGGCTAAAATAGATGATGTTGCCAATTAAGGTGTTGCCACATAACATAGAACATTGAGTCATTTGAAAACATGGGGGGTTTGATTTCCTAGAGACACAAGCATCCACCATGCCACACAAAATTATAAGTGAATACAAAGTCTTTTTAATGATTACAGAGCCACACTCTCCCTCTATGCCATCTGATCTTTCCCTCTGCTTTAACTCAGCCACAGCTTCTATATGGGAAAAATAGAGATGAGACTGAGATCTCTCTGTCCCCAGTGGAAATCAAATGCCATATGGATTCCGGATGGCTCAATAGCCTGGGGAATTTTGATGAGAGAAGAGAATGAAACTTTTATAGCTCTGTTAAATATGGATACCTAAGTCACTTATTCTACAGGACCCATTGAATGAAACAGCATCCAGAATCAAGTTATGGGTTTTGGCCATATTTAGAGTAAAGAGAACTCCTATATGACATTGTGAATGAAACCTTTGTGGTCAATTCTGTGCAATCTTGGTGTACCTTTACATATGAATGTATAAAAACATGTTTATTTCCCTGTCCCATAGAGTGCTAGATGAAATTCAATCACATGTAGAGAAGTGTTAGTGGGAAACCTAAATAGCTTGCCCACCAACCTTTCTGTCTCATCCTGGGTAGTTTAACACAAGGTGTGTTGAAACCCAGGAGGAAATAAGAAAATCACAACCCTGATTAGATACTTAGAGGAAACAGAGATGCAAGATCACTATAGAACAGCTACGTATGTCCAATATAAAGTTCTTAAGAAGAGCTGGAGTTTTATAGTGGATTACTATTAAATAAATTCATTTGGTTCCCTGTATAATTTCAGCAGTTGCAGACAATATGACTCTAACTGAATCCATTATACACACTTAATAACACATGGTACACCGTTTAAAACATTGACAGCATCTTTCCAATACTACTGGCACCTGACAATCGATATCTGTTTGCACGTATGTAACAAGGCCTCTGAGGTATGTTTTGTACTTCCCCTTCAAGGTTACCTAAACGTCATTGTCATTTGTGAAAATAGGATAAATCCGAATTTAGTGCTAGTGTTTACACACTCTTGATTTCCAGTGCTCACTTCGGCAGCACATATACACACTCTTGATTTCCAAAACCTTTATACATATACATGATGTACTGGTTATCACTAATCAAAAGGTACAGTTTCAGAACTGTTGGTTGTGGCATTATCACACACCTCCCAAGATAATTTTCTGAAAACCTCCAACAAAATCCAGGAGTCTGCTTGCCAAGTTATGTTGCTTGGGGCTGTATAGGCAGATTCACAATACTGAATCCTCTGGCAGCTAAAGAAAAAGTGTTGTCTTTTCAGCCCCTCACCACTGAAAAGGAGGCCTGGCGCCAAACTGGATCCTTTGGATATTGGATTTGGATTGATTGAAATTCTGCTTGGTCCTTTTATATCAGTGAATCCACAAATTAGCATCTTTTGAATAGGGCCTAAAACAGCATTCTGCTATGGAAAGTATCCAGTGAGTTGTGTCAGTCTTTTTATCTTTAGGACTCTACATTCATAATGGCCACTTTGAGCTTTAAGTCTCTGTAACTAATGATTTTTTAAAAGATTTTATTTATTTATTTGTGAGAGAGAGAGAACAAGAAGGCAGAGCGGCAGGCAGAGGCAGAGAGAGAAGCAGGCTCCCTGCTGAGCAAGGAGCCCAAAGCAGTACTTGATCCCAGGACTCTGGGATCATGACCTGAGCCAAAGGCAGGGGCTTAACTGACTGAGCCACCCAGGCATCCCTCTGTAACTAAGGATTTTATAATTGGAGTCTCTGACAAAGGAAAGCAGTCTATGCCTGGGGTTGTCCCTTGGGGTTTTGGACTCAACTTCTCATTGACATGACTGTTAGATACATCCCTTTTGAAAAGCAACTATTAGTTTGCTACTGGAGTCTTTTCCAAACTGAACACCAAAACCATAGTGACATTGTGTCTCTGTAGTCTGATGTTTCCTTTTTTGTTGGCCAGTTCCAACTTAACACCTGTAATGGTGAGAAAATTTCAACAAGCCTTGTTTCTCAAAGGTAAATTATATATTTAAAAAGTTACCTGGGGCGCCTGGGTGGTTCAGTCAGTTAAGTGTCTGCTTTCGGCTCAGTTCATGATCTCAGGGTCTTGGGGTCAAGCCCCACATCAGGCTCCCTGCTCAGTGGGGAGTATGTGTCTCCCTCTCTCTTTGCTCCTACTCTTGCTTGTGATTGTTCTCTCCCTCTCTCTTTCAAATAAATAAATCCTTTAAAAAAAAACTTACCTGTTTTTACCCTAGTGGCATATAGGCTTTGCATGAAAAAAGTGGGCATTACACTTTTCAGAGAAACCCTATTAACCCCTCTGCCACCTAAAGTAAACTGGCTAAATGAGGCCTTGACTCATTTAGAGGTTCAACTAAATATGTGGGCCTGGTTCTTTCATTCTTCAAAGAGACAAAAAGCTGAACTGATGGTGTTCACTATGCTGCTGCATGTTTAATCTCACTGCTGGCTTACCAGAATTAAAAGCAGATGGTGGTCACTCTCCTCAGTAGTCAAAATACAAGGCTTTTTCATGGGTTTGGGTAATACTTACCTAAATGAAGTTTGTCATATTTTTAGTGACTATGGCATATTGACAATTGCCTAATTGTGTGGCCTACCACATGAAAAAAAAAAACTGCAGAATTTCAGACTAAAGGCACCTCTCTATGAGGCTTCGAACTATGGAAGCAAAAGAGTGGTATTGTAAAGATGTTGCCATAGATTGTTCCCAAGTTCACTCCCTTCACAAGAACAGCTAACAACTACTTATGAAAAAGACACCAATAAAATATTGTAGAACATGGAGTGAGGCTCGAGCGCTCTCTGCACCACAGAGACCAGGAGAGTCCACAGATTAAGAGAAGTAGCTACATGTTAACTGTACTGCCTCTCCCCCAAACTGACATAGTACCACACTAAGAAGTCTCCCTGGAGCCTAGAGTTTCTTCAGTGGGAAAAGAAAGCCCCAGGAGTAGGTATTTAGCTCTTCTAGGATTGTGGGTCACTTCTTGGGAGTCTCCACTCTGGTCTTGTCTAACAAGGACCATGGAGGAATATGTGGGGCTTAACTGCTAGAATTCTGGTTGTGATGGAGAAGGGAAGAAGGATTTGCAACAACCATTACATATCTTGGCAAACAAGTTCTTACTTGAAGTATACATTTAGTACTCAATCAGCAGTTTTTTCTCATCTGCAGTAAAAAGACAGTGGAAGAGTCTGACCAGGAAACATGACAAAAAAACATGACAGCACCAAAGGAAACGAATGAAGTTGTAATAACTAGCATAATAAATGGAGATTAATAAGCTGTCACACTAAGAATTCTGAATACATCTCTTAAAGTTTAGTGGACTACAACGATACAGAGACACAACTAAACAACATTAGAAAAACATGAATGAAACAATTTCAACAAGAAATATACATTAAAACAGAAATCCTAGAACTGAAACACAATGACAAAACTGAAAAAGTCAACAAAGAGCTTCAAAGAAGACTCAAACATGAAGAAAGAATCACCAACTTAATAGGACAACATTATTCAGTTAGGGGAGCAAAGAGACAAAAAGAGTGAAGGAAGTCTATAGGATTTATAAGGTGTCATCAAAAAAAAAAAAACAATATCTGCACTATGGAAATTCCAGAAGGAGATAAAGAGACAAAGAATGTTTAAAACAATAGTGGCTGCATACTGCTAAAAACCTGGGAAGAAAAATAGACATCCAGATTATTGATGTCCAAAAGATCCCAAATAGGTTGAGCCTTAATAGGGCTATCCTAAGAAACATTGTAATTACATTGTCAAAAGTGAAAAAGAACAGTTTTGAAAGAAGCTAGAAAAAAGAGAAAAGTTACATATGAGGGCACTTCTATAAGACTGTAGGCAGATTTCTCAACAGAAATGTATTGGGACAGGAGAGAATGGATAATATATTCAGAATATCAGCATGGGAACAATCAACCAAAAATACTGTAGTCAGAATAGTTGTCCTTCAGGAATGAAAAAGAGATAAAAACTTTCCTAAACAAACATGAACTGAGGAAGTTCATTCCCACTGGACCTGCACTAAAAGAAATGCTAAAGGTAGTTTATTGAGTGGAATTAAAAGAATGCTTATTGGGGTGTCTGGGTGGCTCAGTGGGTTAAGCCTCTGCCTTCGGGCTCAGGTCATGGTCTCAGGGCCCTGGAATCAGGCTCCCTGCTCAGTAGGGAGCCCGCATCCCCCTCTCCCTCTTCCTGTGCCTCTGTCTACTTGTGATCTCTCTTTCTGTCAAATAGATAAAAAATAGATTAAAAAAAAAAAGAATGCTTATTAGCAACCATTAAAAAAAAAAATAAGAGGGTAGTGAAAAAGATGGTAGGGGCACCTGGGTGGCCCAGTTATTAATTGTCTGCCTTCAGCTCAGTTCATAATCCCAGGGTCCTGGGATTGAGCCTTGCATGGGGCTGCCTGCTCAGCAGGGAACCTTATTCTCCCTCTCCCACTCCCCCTGCTTGTGTCCCCTCTCACACTGTCTCTCTCTTTCTGTCAAATAAGTAAATGAAATCTTAAAAAAAAAAAAAAAAGAAAAGAAAAAGATGGTAAATATATAGTCAATGTTAGGTTCTTCAATATGGTTGCTATGGTATGTAATTCACTTGTAATTCTAGTTTGAAAGTTAAAAACAGTAAAAATAGTCATAGCTACAATAGTGTGTTATTGGGTGCACAATATAAAAATATGTAAACTATTACATCAATGACCTAAAATATGTAAACAAATAAAAGTGTAAAGTCTAGGAGAGCTATCAAAATTAAATTGTTGTCAATTTAAAATAGGGTGGCATAATTTTAACATATTTTATGTAAGCCTTATGGTAACTGCAAGGTAAAATCTATGGTAAAACATAAAAAAGAACATAGTGAAGAAATTAAAACATACACGAAAAGTCTTCAAATTAAAAAAAAGGGCAAAAACCAAGGAACAATGGATAAACAAAATGCCAGAAAACAATGAACAAAATGGTAATACTAAGTCATTACCTATCAATAATTAATTATTTTTTCAAGCATAATTAAAAGTGTTATATTAGCTTCAGGTATGCAATATAATTTAACCATTCTATACATTTCTCAGTGCTCATCAAGATAAGTACTTTTAAAATTTTTTTCTCACAAATAAATAAATTTTTTTTTGTTTGTTTCAGGGGTACAGGACTGTGATTCATCAGTCTTACACAAGTCACAGCACTCACCATAGCATATACCCTCCACAATGTCCATTCCCATCAGCCCCACCCCTCCTACCCACTCACCTCCAGCAACGCTTAGTTTGTTTCCTGACATTAAAAGTCTCTTACGGTTTGTCTCTCTCTCTCTCCCTGGTTTCATCTTGTTGCATTTTCCCCTCCCTTCCCCTATGATCATCTGTCTTGTTTCTCAAATTCCTCTTATCAGTGAGTTCATAAAATAATTGTCTTTCTTTGTTTGACTTATTTCCCTTAGTATAATAACCTCTAGTTCCTTCCACATCATTGCAAATGCCAAGCTTTCATACTTTTTTGATGGCTGCAAAATACTCCATTGTATATACCACATCTTTATAGATTCATCTGTTGTAGACATCTAGACTATTTCCATAGTTTGGATATTGTGGACATTGCTGCTATAAACATTGGGGTGCATGTGCCCCTTCAAATCACTACATTTGTATCTTTGGAGTAAATTCCCAGTAATGCAGTTGTTGGGTTGTAGGGTAGTTCTATTTTCAATTTTTTAAGGACCTCCATCCTGTTTTCCAGAGTGGCTGCACCAGCTTTCATTCCCACCAACAGTGTAGGAGGGTTCCCCTTTCTCCACATCCTTGCCAACACCTTTTATTTCCAACACCTTTTGATTTTACCCTTTCTGACTGGTGTGAGCTGGTATCTCACTGTGGCTTTGATTTTTATGATTTTTATGTCCCTGAAGCCTAGTGATGTTGACCACTTTTTTATGTGTCTGTTGGTCATGTGGATATCTTCTTTGCAGAAATTTCCGTTTATATCTTCTGCCCATTTGTTGATCGGATTATTTGTTCTTTGGGTGTTAAGTTTGATAAGTTCTTTATAGGTTTTGGATACTAGCCCTTTATCCAATATGTCATTGCAAATATCCAGCCCATTCTGTCAGTTGTCTTTTGGTTTTGTTGACTGTTTCCATTGCTGTGCAAAAGCTTTTTATCTTGATGAAGTTCCAATAGTTCATTTTTGCCCTTGCTTCCCTTGCCTTTGGCAAAATTTCTAGAAAGAAGTTATTGTGGCTGAGGTCGAAGAGGTTGCTGCCTGTGTTCTCAAGGATTTTGATGGATTCCTGTCTCACATTGAGGTCTTTCATCCATTTTGAGTCTGTTTTCCTGTGTGGTGTAAGGAAATGGTCCAGTTTCATTCTTCTGCGTGTGGTTGTGCAATTTTCCTAACACCATTTGTTGAAGAGACTGTCTTTTTGCATTGGATATTAGTCTTTTTGCATTGGATAATTCTTTCTTGTTTTGTTGAAGATTAGTTGACCATAGAGTTGAGGATCCATTTCTGGGCTCTCTGTTCTGTTACACTGATCTATGTATCTGTTTCTGTGCCAGTAAGATACTGTCTTGATAAGTGTACTCTTAATGCTGTTTATCTATTTTGCCCATTCCCCACATACCTCCTGTCTTAAAAACCACCAGTTTGATGTCTGTATTTAAGATCTGTTTTCTTGAGGGAAGGGCAAGATGGCAGAGAAGTACGAGACCCTGTTACAACTGGTCCCCTAAAGTGAGCTAAATATCTATCAGAACACTCTGACCACCCATGAAGTCAGTCTGAGATGAAAGATTATACACTTCTGTATCTCTTCAGGGTCAGAGGACATCAGTGGAAAGGTAAAGTGGAGTGGGAACACTTGGACTGATATTGGAGGATAAATAGAAGGGGGAGGGAGCCACCAGAAGCAACCCACTAGAAAGTAATACACCAATACAAACATGCCCTGTGATCGGGGACCAGCAGTAACATGGAGTCTGGTTAAATGCACCTAAAAAGAGCAAAAGATCTTAAGGGACAACTGGTGGAATTGGGTGGTCACAGGCAAGGTTCTAAGCCCACATTTCCAGGACAGTCACTGCCAGTGACCATCTGTGCCAGAGAGAGTCCGGCAGGGCCTCCAGTCCATGGTCCTCTAGCTCCCAGCTTTCCACTGCTTGCACCACCCCTTGGGCTGGGCACAGTCCCACCTGCGCCTGAGAGAATCTGGAGTGGTCAGTAGCTGGTGGTCTCTAGGAATGCAGCCTTCCGCAACCTGCATGACTGTGAGGTCAGAGCACACTCTCCTGTGCCTGAGAGAGCCTGGTATGGGCACCAGCTTGCAATCTCTTGGCCCATAGCCTTCTGAGACTGGCCGTGGAGTCTGAGTGCTCCCAGGTCATGCCTGAGAGAACCCAGTGTGATCTCTGCCCAGGGTCCCTTGGCCTGCAGCCTTCCAAGACCTGTGGGACCATGGGAATTGAGTGTACCCAGCAAGGGCCTGGACTCCAGACAGCAGTCCTGGCAAAGGCAGACACCAGGAGCAGGATTCCTGGACCTATATAGTTCATGGTTTTTGTGGCACGGGATACAGAGACAAGTGGGGGCCTCAGGTGAACACTGGATGGTGGCCGGGGGTACACATCCCATGAGGGAGGTTGTGCTGTTCAGAGGAGGTTGCAGAGAGTGCATTTAACCAGACTCCATCTGTGTGTTCTAAACCACCCAGAGGGGAACCATCTGAGTCTTCTCTCTGAGGCGGAGGACTGGATAAAGAGAGAAGACAACAAGATATAGTTGAAGAAATTCTGAATGAAAATTTCCCCAATCTGGGGAATGGAACAAGGGTTAATGTCCTCAGACAGAAAGGACACCCACAAGATCAATGAGCCTAAAAAGACCTCCAGACACTTAACTGTGAAATTAATGAATCATAATTTTAGACAGGAGGTCTTAAGGGCAGCTATGGGGAAGAGATTCATTACATAGAGAGGAAGGGCCAACAGAATAATGTCAGACCTGTCCACAGAAATCTGTCAAGCCAGAAAGGGCTGTCTAGACATATTCAGGGCACTAAATGACAAGAATGTGCAGCCAAGAATACTTTATTCAGCAAGATCGACATTCAGAATGGATGGGAAAATAATGAACTTCCAAGACCGGCAATGTTTAAAAGTGTATGTGACCACCAAGCTGACAATACAAGAAATATTAAGGGGGGTTCTATAAAAGAAGAAAGAATCCAAGAGTAACAGAGCAGAAATATACAGAGACAATCCACAGAATCAAGGACTTCTCAGGCAACAGGATGTCAATATAAACTTATCTTTCAATAATCACTCTCAACGTGAATGATCTAAATGCTCCCATAAAATGGCCCAGGGTTGCAGACTGGATAAAATGACAGGACCCATCCATATGCTGTCTACAAGAGACCTAATTGGATCCCAAAGATACATCTGGATGGAATGTGAAGGGATGGAGAAGCATCGTTGATGCCATTATGCCTCAAAAGAAAGCTGGTGTAGCAATTCTCACAACAGATAAAATAGATTTTAAGCTTAAGTCTGTAGTCAGAGATGCAGAAGGACACTACATCATTGTTAAAGCATCTATTCACCAAGAAGATCAAACAAATGTGAATATTTTTGCCCCCAGTATGGGAATAGCCAACTACATAAGCCAACTGTTAATCAAAATAAAGAGTCATATTGATATGAATATATTAATTGTAGGGTATCTTAACATGCCACTCACAGTAATAGACAGATCATCCAAGCAGAAAAATCGATAAAGAAGAGCTTTGAAAGGCACATTGGACTAGATGGACTATGTAAATATATACAGAACCTTCCATCCTGAAACAACAGAATACTCATTCTTCTTGAGTGCACATGGAACTTTCTCCATAACAGACCAAATACTAGGTCACAAAGCAGGGTTCAACCTATCCCATAAGACTGAGATTATTCCCTGCTTATTCTCAGACCACAGTGTTTTGAAACTGGAAATCAACCACAAGAAACAGTTTGGAAGGAATTCAAACTCTTAGAAGCCAAAGACCATTCTGCTGAAGAAAGTTTGGATCAACCAAGAAATCAAAGAAGAACTTAAACAATTCATGCGTATAAATGTGAAAGAAGAAAAATTGGTCCAGAACATGGGATACAGCAAAGGCGGTCCTAAGGGGGAAATACATTGTCATCCAAGCCTCACTCAAAAAAAATGGAAAAATCCTGAATACACCAGCTCTCTTTACACTTTAAAGAAAAGAAAAGTCAACAACAAATTAAGTCAAACGCAGGCACAGGGAAGTAAATAATCAAGATTAGAGCAGAGATTAATGAGTTAGAAATTAGGGGTACAGTAGAACACATCAATGAAATGAGAAGCTGGTTCTTTGAAAGAATCAATAAGATGGATAAACCACAGGCCAAACTAACCCAGAAGAAAAGAGAGAGAACCCACATTAATAAAATTATGCATGCAAGGGAAGAGATCACGACTAACACCAAGGAAATGGAAACAATCCTCAGAAATTATTACCAATGGTTATATGCCAATAAGTTAAGTGACCAAGATGAAATGGATGCATTCCTGAAAACATATAAACTTCCAAGACTGAAACAGGAAGAAACTAATAACCTGAATAGACCAATGTCTAGTAATGAGATCGAAGCAGTGATCAAAGACCTCCCAAATAAACAGGAGCCCAGGACCTGAAAGATTTCCTGGGAATTCTACCAAACATTCCAAGATGAAATAATAGCTATTCTCCTGAAGCTGTTTCCAAAAATAACAGAAGGGAAACTTCCAGACTGTTTCTATTCTATCAAGACAAAATACAACATCTGCTCCTGATTAAAACTTCAAAGTACAGGAATAGAGGGAACATTCCTCAACTTCATAAAATATATCTATGAAAAACCCACAATGAATATCATTCTCAAAGGGTAAAAGCTGATAGTCTATCCTTTGAGATCAGGAACACGAGAAGGATGCCAACTCTCGCCACTCTTGCTCAGTATAGTACTAGAAGTCCCAGCAACAGCCATCAGAAAACAAAAAGAAATAAAAGATATTCGAATTGGTGAAGAAGAAGTCAAACTTCCTTTTCTCAAATAACATGATACTTTATATGGAAAACCCAAAAGACTCCACCACCAATGTCGCGGCTGACGTGACAAATCAACCAGGAACATGAGGGTAAGAGGATGGAAATTCTTTTCTCAAAGAATCAAGGAAGCAAAGAGATGGGGGCAGGAGGAACACTGAGGAGGATGTCCAACAGTGCTAAGTTTATTCAAAGCACTAAGGCCATATATATAATGATAGGAGAAGCAATACACCTGTGCCTAGTTAAAGAACCACGAGTTCCCATAATAAGTTTCACATTTAACTATAAGCAGACCTCATGATGCCAAATGGCTGATGCCAATACAATTGTTCTGTATTGATACAGCAAACCTGAAGGTAATTTATGAGCAGTACTAGGGCAGCAAGGACCAACAATGAACTTTTTTTTTTTTAAGATTTTATTTATTTATTTTTTGACAGAGATCACAAGTAGGCAGAGAGGCAGGCAGAGAGAAAGGAGGAAGCAGGCTCCCTGCTGAGCAGAGAACCCGATGTGGGGCTCGATCCCAGGACCCTGAGATCATGACCTGAGCCAAAGGCAGAGGCTTTAACCCACTGAGCCACCCAGGTGCCCCAGCAATGAACTTTTGACCCCAACTGAATTGTTCTCATTTGTTTAGTAAAAATGTGGGAAGTCCCGTAGGTGAGCACACAACACATAGCAACAGACCCTTTCTCAGTGCTACTCAACTTTTCCCGTCCTAAACCTTTTGTTAGGTTATTCAGACTTTAAAGGAGGCACAAGTCAGGGCCTGGTTTGGTCCTCGTCTCAAGCCTTATTGTGGCCTCCCACACCCCAAATTACTACGACTTATACAGCAATTCAGTAGTGTGGCAGGATACAAAATCAATGCACAGAAATCAGTCACTTTCTTATATACTAACAATGAAAATATAGAAAGGGAAACTAGAGAATTGATTCCATTTACTATAGTACCAAGAACCATACGATACCTGGGAATAAACCTAAACAAAGAGGTAAAGGGTCTGTGCTCGAGAAACTACAGAACACTCATGAAAGAAATTGAAGAAGACACAAAAGATGGAAGAGCATTCCATGGTTATGGATCGGAAAAATAAACATTGTTAAAATGTCTATACTGCTTACCATGTCATTTCAATCAAAATTCCCCTGGCATTTTTCAAAGTGCTGGAACAAACAATTCTAAAATCATTTGGGGACCAGAAAAGATCCTGAATTGCTAAGGAAATGTTGAAAAAGAAAAACAAAACTAGGGGCATCATGTTGCCTGATTTCAAGCTTTACTACAAAGCTGTGATCACCAAGACAGCATGGTACTGGTACAGAAACAGGCACATAGACCAGTGGAACAGAGTAGAGAGTCCAGATATGGACCCACAACTCTACATTCAAATAATCTTCAACAAAGCAGGAAAAAATATCCAGTGGAAAAAAGACAGTCTCTTCAATAAATGGTGCTGAGAAAATTGGACCGTTATGTATAGAAGAATGAAACTTGACTGTTCTCTTACACCATACAGAAAGATAAACTTAGAATGGAAAAAAGACCTCAACATAAGGCAGGAATCTATCAAAATCCTAGAGGAGAACATGGGTTATAACCTCTTTGACATCAGCCACAGCAACATCTTTCAAGACATGTCTCCAAAGGCAAATGAAACAAAAGTGAAAGTGAACTTTTGGGACTTCATCAAGATAAACTGCTTCTGCAGAGCAATGGAAACAGCCAACAAAACAAAGAGGTAACCCATGGAATGGGAGAAGATATTCGCAAATGACACTGCAGACAAAGGGCTGATATCCAAGATCTATAAAGAACTCCTCAAACTCAACACACACAAACAGATAATCACGTCAAAAAAAATGGGTGGAATACATGAACAGACACTTCTCCAAAGAAGACACACAAATGGCTAACAGACACATGAAAAAATGTTTATCACCATTAGCCATCAGAGAGAGTCAAGTCAAAACCACATTGAGATACCACCTTAAACCGGTTAGAATGGCCAAATTCAACAAGACAGTAAACAACAAGTTTTGGAGAGAATGTGGATAAAGGGGAATTCTCCTACACTGTTGGTGGGAATGCAAGTTGGTGCAGCCATTTTGAAGAACAGTGTGGAGATTCCTTAAGAAATTAAAAATAAAGCTACCTTATGACCCTCCAATTGCACTACTGTGTATTTACCCCAAAGATACAGATATAGTGAAAAGAAGGGCTATCTGTACCCCAATGTTCATAGCAGCAATGGCCACAATTGCCAAACTGTGGAAAGAGCCAAGATGCCCTTCAATGGAGAAATGTATAAAGAAGATATGGTCCACATATGCAATGGAATATGCCTCCATTAGAAAGGATGATTACCCAAATTTTGTATCAACATGGACGGGAATGGAGGAGATTAGGCTGACTGAAATAAGTCAAGCAGAGAGAGTCAATTTTCATATGATTTCACTTAATTCATTTTATTCACTTTATTTCACTTTATTCATTATTCATCATAGTGAATAACTTGGAGAATATTAGGAGAAGGAAAGGAAAAGTGAATTGGGGGAAATTAGAAAGGGAGATGAAGCATGAGAGATTGTAGACTCTGAGAAACAAGCTGAGCATTTTGGAGGGGGGGATTGGTGGTGGGACAGGTGAACCTGGTGGTGGGTATTAAGGAGGGCACGTATTGCCTGGAGCACTGGTGTGGTGCATAAACAATGAATCTTGGGACACTCAGAAAATAAAATTTTTTAAAAAGGAGTCTATTTTCTTGTCTCTTTTTATTTTTCATTTTGTTTTCTGAATTCCATGTATGAATGAAACTATATAGTATTGTAATTTTTCTGACTGACTTATTTCACTTAGCATTATACCCTCTAGGTCTATATATATTGTTTCAAATGGCTGGATTCCATTCGTGTGCTTGACTAATATTCCATTGTCTATATACTATATCTTCCTTATCTATTCATGTACCAATAGAAATTTTGATTTCATCCATATTTTGGCTATTGCAAATAATGCTGCAATAAACATAAGGGAGCATATAACTATTTGAATTGGTAGGTTCTTGGGGACAAATGCGTGATATTGGAATGACTAGATCATTTGGTAATTAAATTTAAAAATTTTTGAGGAGTCTGCATATTGTTTTCCACAGAGCGTGCACCACTTTGCATTCCCACTAAAAGTGCATGAGAGTTCCTTTTTCTCCACAGTCTCACCAACACGTGTTACGTATTGTATTTTTTTTTTATTTTAGCCATTATCACAGGCATGAAATAATATTTCATTGTGGTTTATATTTGCATTTCCTTGATGATTAGTGATGTTGAGCATCATTTCATGTGTCTGTTAGCTGTCTGTATATATTCTTTGGAAAAATTTCTATTCAGGCCCTCTGCCAATTTTTTTTTTCAATTTATTTATTTTCAGAAAAACATTATTCATTATTTTTTCACCACACCCAGTGCTCCATGCAAGCCGTGCCCTCCATAATACCCACCACCTGGTACCCCAACCTCCCACCCCCCACCACTTCAAAACCCTCAGATTGTTTTTCAGAGTCCATAGTCTCTTATAGTTCATTCTTTTTGATGGCTGAGTAATATTCTCATCTATACCATATCTTCTTTTTTTTAATTTATTTATTCTCTGCCAATTTTTTAATTGAGTTTTTGTGTGTGTGTGTGTGTGTTGAGTTATATATATATACTTCATATATTTTGAATATTAACCCTGTATCAGATACGTTATTGACTAATATCTTCTCCCATTTCAGTAGATTTTCTTTTCATTTTGTCAATGGTTTCATTCACTGTGTAGTTGCAATAGATTTTGCTTTTGTAACCCTTGCCAGAGGAGACATATGCAGAAAAATATTTCTACAGCCAATGTGAAAGAAATCATTGCCTATGTTTTCTTCTAGGATTTTAATTGTTTCAGGTCTCACATTTAGGCTTTAATCCATTTTGAGTTTGTTTTTGTATATGATATAAGAAAGTGGTCCAGTTTCATTCATTTGTATGTAGCTCTCCAGGTTTCCCAAAACCATTTGTTGAAGAGACTCTCCTTTTTCTTACTGGATATTTTTACCTATTTGTCATAGATTAACTGACCATAAAAATTCAGGTTTATTTCTGGACTCTGTATTCTGTTCTATTGATCTGTGCGTCTATTTTTGTGTCAATACCATACGGCTTTGATTACTACAGCTTAGTAGTATACCTTGAAATCTGGGATCTTGATACTTCTAACTTTGTGCTTTCTCAAGATTTTTTTTTTGGCTATTTGGGGTCTTTTGTGTTTCCACACAAATTTTATAGTTGTTGGTTCTAGTTCTATGAAAAATGTTCTTCGTATTTTGATATGGTTTGCATTGAATCTATAAATCATGTTAGGTAATATGGATAATTTCACAGTATTTTTCCTCCCAAGTAATGAGCATTGAACATCTTTTTATTTGTATTAGCTTTAATTACTTTTATCAATGACTTTTAGATTACAGTATAAAGGACTTTCACTACCTTCATTAATTCTTAAGTATTTTACTATTTGGGGATCAATAATAATAATAATAATAATAAAAGGGATTATTTTCTTAACTTCTCTTTCTGCTATGTCATTATCAGTTTATAGAAGTGCACCAATTTCTGCACATTAAGTTTGTCTTCTGCGATGTTACTGAGTTCATTTACTCTACTAGTTATTTTGGTGGAGTCTATTGGGTTTCCTATATGTATAGTATTATGTCATAAGCAAATAGTGAAAGTTTTGCATCTTCCTTATCAGTTTGGATGCCTTTAATTCTTGTTATTTTCCAATTACTGCACTTAAAAATTCTAGTTGACTGTGTTGAATAAATGTGGTGAAAGTGAACATCCTTGTTTTGTTTTAGACCTTAGAGGAAAAGCTCTCAGCTGTGGGTTTTTCATATATGGACTTTATAATGTTGAAGTATGTTACCTCTAAAAGCACTTTGTTGAGAGCTTATTCCATGAAAGAATGTTATACTTTGTGAAATGATTCTTCTGTATCTATTGAGATTATGTGTTTTTTATCCTTCGTTAATGCAACATACCACTTCAATGGATTTGCAAATAATGAACTGCACTTGCTTTCCTGGAATAAATCACACTTGATTGTGGTGAAGGCTTTTTTTAATGTATTATTAGATACTGCTTGATAGGATTTTGATGAGGATTTTTGCATCTATGTTCATTCAGAGATATCGGACCATAGATATGGGCTTTGTTTTGCTTTTTTGGTGGTGTCTTTATCTGGTTTTTGAACCATGCTAAAACTGGCCTGATGGAATGACTTTGGAAGCTTTCCTTCTTATATTTTTTGGAATACTTCAGGGATAGTTATTAACTCTTCTTTAAATGTTTGTTAGAATTTGCCTGTAAAAAGCAGGAAGAAATACCCAGTGGAAAAAAAGACATTCTCTTCAATAAATGGTGCTGGGAAAATTGGAGTTATGTATAGAAGAATGAAATTTGACCATTCTCTTACACCATACACAAACGTAAAGTCAAAGTGGATGAAATACCTCAATGTGGGGCAGGAATCTATCAAACTCCTAGAGGAGAACATAAGCAGTAACTTCTTTGACATCAGCCACAGCAACTTCTTTTACGACATGTCTCCAAAGGCAAAGGAAACAAAAGTGAAAATGAACTTTTGGAAATTCATCAAGATAAAAATGTTTCTGGGGCACCTGGGTGGATCAATGGGTTAAGCCACTGCCTTCGGCTCAGGTCATGATCTCAGGGTCCTGGGATTGAGTCCCGCATCGGGCTCTCTGCTCAGCAGGGAGCCTGCTTCCTTCTCTCTCTCTCTCTGCCTGCCTCTCTGCCTACTTGTAATCTCTCTCTGTCAAATAAATAAAATCTTTTAAAAAAGATAAAAATGTTTCTGCCAAGCAAAGGAAACAGCCAACAAAATGAAGAGGCAACCCATGGGATGGGAGGAGATATTCACAAGTGACACCAAAAAGGGCTGATATCCAAGATCTATAAAGAACTTGTCAAACTCAACACCCAAAAACAGATAATCATGTCAAAAACTGGGCATAAGGCATGAACAGACACTTCCCCAAAGAAGACATACAAAAGGCTAACAGACACATGAAAAAATGTTCATCATCATTAGCCAGCAGGAAATTCAAATCAAAACCGCATTGAAATACCACCTTACACTAGTTAGAATGGCCAAAATTAACAGGACAGAAAACAACAGGTGTTGGAGGGAATGTGGAAAAGGGGGAAGCCTCGTACACAGTTGGTGGGAATGCAAGTTGGTGCAGCCACTTTGGAAAACAGTGTGGAGATTCCTCAAAAAATTAAAAATAGAGCTACACTATGACCCTGCAGTTGTACTACTGGGTATTTACCACAAAGATACAGATGTAGTGAAAAGAAGGGTCATCGCTACCTCAATGTTAATAGCAGCAATGGCCACAATCATCAAACTGTGGAAAGAACCAAGATGCCCTTCAACAGACAAATGAATAAAGAAATGTGATCCATATATACAATGGAATATTACACAGCCAGTAGAAATGATGAATACCCAACTTTTCTATCAACATGGACATATCAACATGGACAGGACTGGAGGAGATTATGTTTTGTTAAATAAGTCAAGCAGAGAAAGTGAATTATCCTATGGTTTCACTTACTTTTGTAACACAAGGAATAACACAGAAGACAAATAGGAGAAGGAAAGAAAAAGTGAATTGGGGTAAATCAGAGGGGGAGATGAACCATGAGAGACTATGGGCTCTGAGAAACAAACAGGATTTGAAGGGGTGGAGAGTGGGGGTTTGGGTGAGCTTGGTGGTGCATATGAAGGAGGGTACATATTACATGGAGCACTGGGTGTGGTACATATACAATGAATATTGGAACACTGAAAAAATAAAATTAAAAAAATAATTAATTAAATTATATTAAATTAAAAAATGAAAAAAAGAAATCACCTGTGAAGCCATCTGATCCTGGACTTTTGTTTGTTGGGCATCTTTCTTTCTTTCTTTTAATACTGGTTTAATTTCATTGCTAATAATTAGTCTATTCAAGTTTTCCATTTAATCCTGTTTCAATATTGGAAGGTTATGTTTCTGGGAATATGTTCATTTCTTCTAGATTGTCCAATTTGTTGGTATATAATTTTTCATAATATAAATTTATAATCCTTTGTATTTGTATAATACCAGTTATTATTTCTCCTACTTCATGTCTTGTTTTATTTATTTGATTCCTTTCTCTTCTTTTTTTGAGCAATCTGGGAAAAAGGTTAACAAATTTTGTTTATTTTTTAAAGAACTAGCTCTTCATTTCATTGATCTGCTCTCTTGTTCTCTCTCCCTCTCTCTCTTTCTCATTTCTATTTCATTTATTTCTGCTCTAATCTTTATTATTTCCTTCCCCATACTGGCTGTGCACTTTGTTACATTGTTCTCTTTCTAGATCCTTTAGGTGTAAGGTTAGGTTGTTTATTTGAAAATTTTCTTACTTCTTGAGGAAGGCCTCTATTGCTATAATCTCCCTTCTTGGAACAGCTTTTTTCACATCCCAAATATTTTGAACCATTGTGTCTTTATTGTCATTTGTACCCATGCATTTTTTTTAATTCCTTTTGATTTCTTGTTTGATCAACTCATTGTCTAGTAGCATGTTATTTAGCCTCCATGTGTTTATGTTCATTCCAGATGTCTTCTTGTGATTAATTTCCAAGTTCATTCCACTGTAGTTTCAAAAGATGTCTAATACGATTTTAGTCTTTTTGAATTTGTTGAGACTTGTTTTGTGGCCTAAAATGTGATTTATGTTGGAGAATGTTTCATATGCACTTGAAAACAATGTGTATTCTGCAGGTTTTGGATTGAATGTTCTGAATATATCTATTAAGTGCATCTCACCAAATTAGTAATTCAAAGCCAATGTTTCCTTGTTGATATTCTGTCTGGATAATCTATCCACTGAGGTAAGTGAGATGTTAATGTTCCCTAATATTATTGTATTACTGTACATTTTTTTCTTTATGTCTATTAATAGTTAATTTATGTGTTCAGGTGCTCCCGTATCGGGTATATAAATATTTACAACTGTTATATCATCTTGTTTGATCATTAGCTTTAACATTTTGTGGTATCCTTCTTTGTCTCTTGTTACAATCTTTGTTTTTTTTAATTTATTTATTTTCAGAAAAACAGTATTCATTATTTTTTCACCACACACAGTGCTCCATGCAATCCATGCCCTCATTAATACCCACCACCTGGTACACCAACCTCCCACACCCCCGCCACTTCAAATCCCTCAGATTGTTTTTCAGAGTCCATAGTCTCTCATGGTTCACCTCCCCTTCCAATTTACCCAAATTCCCTTCTCCTCTCTAATACCCCTTGTCCTCCATGCTATTTGTTATGCTCCACAAATAAGTGAAACCATATGATAATTGACTCTCTCTGCTTGACTTATTTCTCTCAGCATAATCTCTTCCAGTCCCGTCCATGTTGCTACAAAAGTTGGGTATTCATCCTTTCTGATGGAGGCATAATACTCCATAGTGTATATGGCCCACATCTTCCTTATCCATTCGTCCGTTGAAGGGCATCTTGGTTCTTTCCATAGTTTGGCGACCGTGGCCATTGCTGCTATAAACATTGGGGTACAGATGGCCCTTCTTTTCACGACATCTATGTCTTTGGGGTAAATACCCAGGAGTGCAATTGCAGGGTCATAGGGAACTCTATTTTTAATTTCTTGAGGAATCTCCACACTGTTCTCCAAAGAGGCTGCACCAATTTGCATTCCCACCAACAGTGTAAGAGGGTTCCCCTTTCTCCACATCCTCTCCAACACATGTTGTTTCCTGTTTTGTTAATTTGGGCCATTCTAACCACATTATCAACGTGGTTTTAATTTGAACCTCCCTGAGGGCTAATGATGATGAACATTTTTTCATGTGTCTGATAGCCATTTGTATGTCTTGATTGGAGAAGTGTCTGTTCATATCTTCTGCCCATTTTTTGATGTGTTTCCTGTTTCGTGAGTGTTGAGTTTGAGGAGTTCATTATAGATCCTGGATATCAACCTTTTGTCTGAACTGTCATTTGCAAATATCTTCTCCCATTCCGTGGGTTGCCTCTTTGTTTTTTTTTTTGTTTGTTTGTTTGTTTGTTTGTTTGTTTTTGACTGTTTCCTTTGCTGTGCAGAAGCTTTTGATTTTGATGAAGTCCCAAAAGTTTATTTTTGCTTTTGTTTCCTTTGCCTTTGGAGACATATCTTGAAAGAAGTTGCTGTGGCTGATACCGAAGAGATTACTGCCTATGTTCTCCTCTAGGATTCTGATGCATTCCTGTCTCACGTTGAGGTCTTTTATCCATTTTGAGTTGATCTTTGTGTACGGTGTAATAGAATGGTCGAGTTTCATTCTTCTACATATAGCTGTCCAGTTTTCCCAGCACCATTTATTGAAGAGACTGTCTTTTTTCCACTGTATATTTTTTTCCTGTTTTGTCGAAGATTAATTGACCATAGAATTGAGGGTCCATATCTGGGCTCTCTACTCTGTTCCACTGGTCTATGTGTCTGTTTTTATGCCAGTACCATGCTGTCTTGGTGATCACAGCTTTGTAATAAAGCTTGAAATCAGGTAAGGTGATGCCACCAGTTTTATTTTTGTTTTTCAACATTTCCTTAGCGATTCGGGGTCTCTTCTGATTCCATACAAATTTTAGGATTATTTGCTCCAGCTCTTTGAAGAATGCCGGTGGAATTTTGATCGGAATGGCATTAAAAGTATAGATTGCTCTAGGCAGTAGAGACATTTTAACAATGTTTATTCTTCTGATCCAAGAGCATGGAATGGTCTTCCATCTATTTGTGTCTTCTTCAATTTCTTTCATGAGTGTTCTGTAGTTCCTCAAGTACAGATCCTTTACCTCTTTGGTTAGGTTTATTCCCAGGTATCTTATGGTTCTTGGTGCTATAGTAAATGGAATCGATTCTCTAATTTCCCTTTCTGTATTTTCATTATTAGTGTATAAGAAAGCCACTGATTTCTGCACATTGACTTTGTATCCTGCCACGTTGCTGAATTGCTGTATGAGTTCTAGTAGTTAAGTCTGGAGTCTTTTGGGTTTTCCATATAAAGAATCATGTCATCTGCGAAGAGAGAGAGTTTGACTTCTTCATTACCAATTTGGATACCTTTTATTTCTCTTTGTTGTCTGATTGCTGTTGCTAGGATGGTCACATACTCTTTTAAACCTTGCCCATCTTGGAAGCTCTTTATCTCTCCATCCATTTTGTATTCTTGGCTGCATGTTCTTGTCATTTAGTGCCCTGAATATATCTTGCCAGCCTCTTCTGGCTTGCCAGGTCTCTGCGGACAGGTCTGATGTAATTCTGATGGGCTTCCCTCTGTAAGTAAGGAGCCTCTTTGCCCTGGCAGCTTTCAAGAGATTATACCTACAATTATAATTCCTCCATCTGACTATCAGGTGTCGTGATGTTTTTTGGAATGTATAATCTTGGGTGGAGACCGTTCAGCTTCTAGTACATGAACGCTGGTTTCATTCGCAATATTGGGAAAATTTTCATGAAGGACTTGTTCCACTATATCTTCTAGACTTCTTTCTTTCTCCTCCCCTTCAGGGATTCCAATAATTCTGACGTTGGAACGCTTCATGGCATCATTTATTTCCCTGATTCTGTTTTCATGGTTTCTTAGCTGTTTGTTCCAGGTTTCCTCCTGATCCTTTCTCTCTATCTATTTGTCTTCCAGATCACTAATTCTATCTTCTGTCTCAGTTACCCTAGCTTTGAGAGAGTTTAGATTAGATTGGAACTCATTGAGAGCATTGTGAACCTCCTCCCTGGTAGCTTTAAGCTCTGCCCTAACATTGTGAACATCCTGTCTGGTTGCTTTCAGTTCGGCCCTAATCAATTCTGTTTGGTCTTCCATGGTTTTCTCCAACCTAGCTATTGCCTGGATAATGGTTAGCCTGAATTCTCTTTCTGACATATTGTCTATGTTGATAGCCATTAGCTCTGTTGCAGAAGGTCCATCCTCTGTATTTTTCTTCTGTTGGGCATTCCTCCTCCTAGTCATTTTGGTGTGAGATGACTGAACAGATGTAGCTGGATGTATCAACTCTGGTGCAGTCAAGGTGCACCCTGGAACACTTCTGAGCAATCAGGATTCCCCACCCAAACGAGAGACAAAAGAAAAGAAAGAGAAAAAGAAAAAGAAAGAAAAGAAGAAGAAGAAAAAGAAAAGAGAGAGAGAGAGAGACAGACAGGAAAGAAAGGGAAGATGAAAAAGAAGGTTCAGCCCAGATGGGCCCCAAGGTAAGATTTATGAAGTAGACAAACAAAAAGAGATAAAAAGACTGATACAAGTATATGGCAAGAGAAAAAAAAATATATATATGCAAGTAAAGAAAGAACCTCGTCAAAAAGAACCACAAGTGTAAAATTTATATGCTATCAGGACAAACACAAAAAACAGAGAAACACTGGTGGAAGAAGATGGGAGAGTTCTTATAAATTCTCAGTGTGTTCGAGGAAGGTTGTTTTGATTCTTCCTGGATGTATCTTGATATCTTTGTTAAAGGACTCAACTTTCCTAAGATAAAGGGGATTAAAAATTGGTTTACCTATAGGGGTAGTATTGATTGGGGAAAGGAGATTATTTTGAAGTTTAACTCTATATGAATATTAGAAGATAAAGATAAAAAGGAATAAACTAGACTAAACTAAACTAAAATTTTAAAAAAGGAATTCAAAAAATAAAAATGCAAAAGAAAAACATAGGTGTATGTATCAAAAAGTTCAGGTTAGAAAGGGATTATGGAATTTGATGTACTGTACAGCTCGCTGTGATGGTAAATAGATTAAAAAAATTACTTATGTGTAAAAAAAAAAAATGAACCGGAATAGTGGAAATGAGGGAACAATACAAGTTTTTCTATGAAGTAGTGGTTGTTCTCTTGTAGTCCTTTTTTTTTTTTTTTTCTTTCTTGGTTTGTTTTCTGGGGGAGGGGCCTGCCACGTGGGGTGTCAGTCAATGATGTTTCCTGAGTTGAGTCCTCCCGGCCCCCTCAAGGGGGTGGGCTCTGGGGAAACTGTTTTTTTTTAAGCTTTTGTTCTCTGGCGGTTTTTTTGCTTCTTCACTTTTTTCCCTCTCACCTTGACCGCCTTTGATGGTTTTTGTGGTATTAGAAGAAATCAAACCATACCCTGATCTCCCTCTCAGAGCGAAGCCTCAGTCTGGGTGCAGAAGCTGAATAAATTCCCCCTTGGCCGTTGGCAGAGCAGGTTCCAGCTTGCAGACCCTGGGGGCACAGGATCTTTTGCTTGTACCCAAAGCCAAGGCAGTGGCGGCTGTCTGGGAGCTCCCGACCGCCAGAGAGGCTCCAAGCAGCGATCGCACACTGAGATTTTGCCGCCGGCCCGGGCTGGGAGTGCCCAGCTTGCGCGCACCTCTTTTCAGAGGCGGCTATGCGTCAGGCATGCATCTGGGGCACTGAGAACGGGGCGCTGGTCCATAAGCCCCAGGCTGGGCTTTTGTGTGCCTCTGTCAGGGGAAGAGTTTCGGGCACGCGGCTTAGGTTTTGAAACAAGGCGCGGGTCAAAGAGCGCTGGCTGGGCCTTTGTAACTCAGGGGAGCAGAGGGATCTGTGGGCGTATCTCAAGCTTTGTGGTAGGGCTAGCGCACGTTCTGCAGACCGGCGCGGCTCCCATCCCCTCACAGGAACTAGAACACACACATTCTCGGGTGTGTTGGCAGCTTAGGGACCAAGAGCGGTTTCTCCGCTGCACTCTCTCTGCTTCAGTGCCGGGGAGACTGTCTGGGACTGGGGACTTAAGCCCCTGCCCCTAGCCGCCCTGATTCCCACAATTTCCCCCGCGATCCTTTGCTCTTTTGGAGTGCTTTCCAAAAAAGTCTCCAAGTTAATGCTGGTCCCCAGATGCAGGGCACTGTCGCTCGTATTGGGGTATTACTTTCCAACCGGTTGCCTCTGGTGGCTCCCTCCCCCTTTTGTTTATCTTCCGATATCAGTCCGCCTTCCCACTCAGCTTTACCTGCCCACTGGCATCTTCTGCCCCTGTAGACATCCAGACATGTATAATTCTGATCTCAGGCTGATTTCATGGATGATCGGAGTTCTTTGGTAGGTAATCAGCTCACTTTGGGGTACTGGCTGAAAAGGCGCCTCTTCCTACTCCCTCGCCATCTTGTCCAGTCTCCTACAATCTTTGTTTTAAAGTTTATTTGGCCTGATAAAATACTGCTTTCACAGCTTTCCTTTTGGTTTATTTCCATAGTAAGTACTTTTCTATCATGTCACTTTCAATGTGCATGTGTCTTCATATATACCATGAGTCTCTTGTAGGCAGCATATTAGATGGGCTTTGCTTCCAAGTTTTTATGTAAATTCCAGTTAGTTAACATACACTGTAGTATTAGTTTCAGGTATAGAATTTAGTAGTTCAAAACTTACATATGACACCCTTTACTCATCACAGCAAAAGTCCTCAAACCCCATCACCTATTTAACCCATCTCTTTGCCCATCTCCCCTCTAGTATCCCCCAGTTTGTTCTCTGCAGTTAAGAGTCTGTTTCTCAGTTTGCCTTTTTCCACCCCTGTGTTCATTTGTTTTGTTTCCTAAATTGAATTTGTGTGTGAAATCATATGGTATTTGTCTTTCTCTGACTGACATCTTTGCTTAGCATAATATTCTCTAGCTCCACCTACATCTTTACAAATGGTGATATTTCATTCTTTTTGTTGGCTGAATAATATTCCATTGTATGTATACTACCTCTTCTTTATCCATTCATGAGTTGATGGACATTTTGGCTTTTTCCATAATTTAGCTATTGTTGATAATACTACTATGAAAATAGGGATGTATGCACCCCTTCAAATAAGTACTTTTCTGTCCTTTGAGAAATACCAAGTACTACAATTGCTGGATTAGAGGATAGCTCTATTTTTAACTTTTCAAGGAAACTCCATACTGTTGTCCAGAGTGAGTGCATCCCCACCAACAGTGTAACAAGACAGTAAACAACAACTATTGGGGAGGATGTGGAGAAAGGGGAACCGTCTTACACTGTTGGTTGAAATGCAAGTTGATGCAGCCACTTTGGAAAACAGGGTGAAATTCCTTAAGAAATTAGAAATAGAGCTACCCTATGACCCTCCAATTGCACTACTTGGTATTTACCCCAAAGATACATATGTAGTAGAAACAAGGGCCATCTGTACCCCAATGTTCATAACAGCAATGGCCACAGCCACTAAACTGTGGAAAGAGCCAAGATGCCCTTCAACAGATGCATGGATAAAGAAGATATGGTCCATATATACAATGGGACATTATGCCTCCATCAGAAAGGATGAATACCCACCTTTTGTATCTACATGGACAGAACTGGAGGCGATAATGCTGAGTGAAATACATCAAGCAGAGAGTCAATTATCATATGGTTTCACTTATTTGTGGAGCATAAGGAGTAACACAGAGGACATTGGGAATTGGAAAGGAGAAGGGAGTTGGGGGAAATGAGAGGGGGAGAAAAACCATGAGAGACTGTGGACTCTGAGAAATAAACTGTTTTGGAGGGGAAGGAGGTGGGGGTTTGAGTGAACCTGGTGGTGGGTATTAAGGAGGGCACATATTGCATGGAGCACGGGATGTGGTGTATAAACAATGGATCTTGGAACACTGAAAAAAAAAAAAAAGTACTGGCCATATAAAGAGGTGCTGTGGTGCCCCATAGGGCAATATTTCCTCAACCAGGCATTTCAGGTGCATCACCTTTGTGGGTTGCATGCACCCTTCTGTCCTGTCCAAGCCTCATCTGCCTTCAGCTCAGTCAACTGCAGTGGCCCACTTTGCCTTTTGTGGGCTGGGTTTGTTCCTTGCATTGTTAATGTTCAAATCTGGGGCTGCTGTGCGCTTGTAGTTTGGTCATGTCAGCACTCAGAGCAGATGTTTGCTCTCAGCCCATTTGCTGGGTCTTCAGTCACACTGACCTTAAGAATGCTCTCCCTGAATTGAACTCCTAAGAGGCTTCTGGTGGTGGTCAGGGCTGACTGCCAGACCAGATGCCTGCCCCAGCCCATCTGTTGGGATTGCAGTAGCTCCAACATGCAAAGTTCTCTCCCTGCTTTGTCCCCTGAGAATATTTTATTGGTGTTGCAGGGCTGAAAGTCAGATCAGATGCCTGAACCCAATCTGTCTGCCAGGGATGCAGTGATCCAAACTTCAGGTTTCCCTTGATGACCCCTAAAACACTTTTATTGGAGGATGAGGCCAGCAGTTAGATCAGATATCTTCCCCCATACCATTTTCTGGGGCTTCAATTGAAATTGTGCGTGTGACTGTTTTCTCCTTTCCCCTGAGCAAGAGTTACTTTGAAGTGGCATCAGTTCCTGCCAGGGCTACTTGCAGGATATAAGGTGGCAGGTGCCACTTTGGACAGACATTTGCCAAGTGGGGCAGATAGGATGGGCAATCCACAGGAAAATGTGGGAATGGGGCATGTGGTGTTAGTAACATAGGTGGGTGGTCGTCCTGCTGACTACTGCAAGTCTCCAGCTATCTAGGTCGTGGGGAGGAGAGACATGGCATCTGTCAGCTCATTTCTTCTTTAAGAAGGCCCCTGAAGGGGCGCCTGGGTGGCTCAGTGGGTTAGGCCGCTGCCTTCGGCTCAGGTCATGATCTCGGTGTCCTGGGATCAAGTCCTGCATCAGGCTCCCTGCTTGGCGGGGAGCCTGCTTCCTCCTCTCTTTCTCTCTCTGCCTGCCTCTCTGCCTACTTGTGATCTCTGTCTGTCAAGTAGATGAATAAAATCTTTTAAAAAAATTAAAAAAAAAGAAGGCCCCTGAAGATCCCTATCCCTTCAGCACACATTGTGATATTACTAAATACATCTTCACATATAACCCAGGCACTTTTCAAACTGCTATTCTGATGCTCTGTCTTGGGAGGGATGTTATGTTGTCTCTATGGGCAGGGACTGAGTTTCCTATTACACTGCAGCTATCCATGAGCAAAACCCATTGACTTTTAACATACCTGGAATTAAGTACCACCCATTGCAAAAAACCTGCAAAGCTAAGCTCCACTGGTTTTCAAAGCCAAGTGTTATACGGACAGGTCTTTTTGGTGCAGGTCTCCTGTATCTGGGGTAATTGGTGTGGGGTCTTCTTCTCTCCCTTCTTCATTCTTGTGATGTCCCCCTTGTTTGTGCTTATTTTCACTGGCATCTTGGTTCTGACCATGTCTTCACGCTACCTATCCTTTTCAATGTGGCCTCCTCTCTATGAGTAACTAAAATGTCTGTTCTTCCTGTCTTTGGGTTTTTTATTTGGGTTAGTTGCCCTGATGTGGCTATTATTTAGGTGTGTCTGTTGGAAGAGGTATACTTAGGATGCTATTACTCAGCAAGTTCTTAGAAGTCTCTACTCAATAATTACTTAACATAAATGGATTACTTTTTCCAATCAAAAGAATGGCTGAATGGATTAAAACACAAGAAAAAGAAAAGACCCAAGAGACCCAATCTCTGCCTAATAAGAGATTCACTTTAGTCTTAAAGATTCACTTATATGGAGTATATGGGGAGTAAAGTAAATTAAAACATATCTCAGACAAATTGTAAACAATAAAATATAGGAGTAGCTATACTTATATCAAACAAGCCAGAGTTTATTTTTTTTTAGGATTTTATTTATTTATTTGACAGACAGAGATCATAAACAGGCAGAGAGGCAGGCAGAGAGAGAGGAAGGGAAGCAGGCTCCCCGCTGAGCAGAAAGCCCAATGTAGGGCTCAATCCCAGGACCCCGAGACCACAACCCAAGCTGAAAGCAGAGGCCCCAAACCACTGAGCCATCCAGGTGCCCCCAAACCAGACTTTCAAAAAGTTAAAGAGAAAAAGGGTAGGTCATATAGTGTTTGTTGGTTTGTAAATCTGGGAGTTCCTGGGTAAAATTCTAAACTGTCTATCATACATGGAAGGCAAGGCTATCTGTTCTTTGTTTTTTGTTGTTGTTGTTTGTTTGTTTGTTTTTAATGAACACACCAGGCCGTTAAAGCACTATTTATTCATCTGGGAGAGAGAGAGAGAGAGAAAGAACAAGTGGTGGGGGTGGGGAGAGCAGAGAGAGAAGGACGATACTCGTTGCAGTTCTTGGAAAATTTCTCCTATTTTGTTATGCCCCTCCCCCAGAAATTTATATTTTTTGACATTTAACACTCCTTGTAGGGTGGTAGGGACACTGGTTTACAGTTGGCATTTTCCCTCAGCATTGGTTTGATTACCCTAGAGGCAGTGATCATTGATAAATTTGCAGAGTTTGATCTTGCCAGATATGAATACCTAATATGTCCTCTGCTTTTGGAGCTATAAAAACCTCATATACTCATGAGGGTGACTACACAATTTGCAGTGCCAAAGAAAACTTCCTGACCATAAACTTTTGCCCTCTTTAGCCATTGATGATGCTAAGTGTAACAAAATGATGAGGGTTACCATGTATTAGAGTATTGACCCCAGTATCACTCAGAGCCATCACCTTTTTTTGTTTCTGGTGAACCAGTGAATAGTGAGCTCAACATGGTGTCCTCAATCACAATCAGTGGCCTTCACCTGGGGGCAGTCTTGGCCTGTATCCTATACTTAGGGAGGGGGTTGCTACTACCACAAATAGCACTGTATTCATGGGCCACTGCTGGACCTGGCAGGGCATTTGAATTTGTAGGGAGACTGCATGAGGCAGTCTGAACTGTGATTAAGTTGCATATTTGGGCTAAGTGACATAGTGTTGGGTTTCTGGTCTGTCTTTTTTTGTTTGGGATCCTGGAAGCAATGAATTCAAGCCATATTTGCTTCCAGGTTACTCTCACAAGACAATTTACAACAAATGCAGTAGGCTTTTTGCTCAATGAATTTCATTTCTGTCTCAGGTCTTTCTCACAGTCTGGAACCTATTTCTGGAATTTGCCAGTTTCCCCAGATCAACAATGGACTGACCAACATCATAAATGTTTTGTACCATGACAGATCTCAGCATTGTTATCATTGTCCCATACCAGGCACTGGAGGCAGAATGGAGTATCTTGGCTTATGTTACATAGTAAATGTGGGCTAATAAAGGCTTTCAAAAACAGGGGCATAGATGGCCTATCTCATTCCCAACTCCCTAAGAATTTGTCATATATCCTCTGTGTATTTCCAGGGTCCCTCATGCCCAGGAGACCCCACTTATGAGATGAGCCTCCCTGCTGACTTAGAGTAATTAAATATATAGGCATAATTTGGACATATTGGGAAGGCCAGTTCCAGACCACCCCAATAGAGTAAACATCACAATAAAGTAAATAAGGAAGTTCTTGTTTTCCCGAGCATAGAAAAGTTATGTTTAGACTACACTAAAGTTTATTAACTGTGCAATAGCATTATGTTTTTTTTAAAAAAATGCTAACAATCATCTGAGTTTTTAATCTTTTTGCTGGTGGAGTGTCTTTCCTCAATATTGATGGCTGCTGACTGATCAGGGTGGTGGTAGCTAAAGCTTGGGTTGGAACTGGCAATGTCTAAAAATAAAACAATAAAGTTTGCAGTATTAATCAACTTTTCCTTTCACTAACAATTTATCTGCAACATGTAATGCTTTTTTTTAAAAGATTTTATCTATTTATTTGACAGACAGAGATCACAAGTAGGCAGAGAGGCAGACTAAGAGAAAAAGGAGGAAGCAGGCTCCCTGCTGAGAAGAAAGCCAAATGTGGGGCTCCATCCCAGGACCCTGGGACCATGACCTGAGCCAAAGGCAGAGGCTTTAACCCACTGAGCCACCCAGGTACCCCCTGTAATGCTGTTTGATAACATTTTACTTACAGTAGAACTTTCAAAATTGGAGTCAGTCCCCTCAAACCTTACTGTTGTTGTATCAACTAAGTCTATGCAACATTCTAAACCCTTTTTTGTCATTTCAACAGTCTTTATAGTCTCTTCACCAGGAGTAGAATCCATCTCAAGAAACCACTTTATTGGCTTATAATATGAAGTAACTCTTCATCCATTTAAGTTTTATCATGTGATTGCAGTAATTCAGTCACATCTGCAGATTCCACTTCCAGTTCTAGTTATCTTGCTCTTTTCACCACATCAGTAGTTACTTCCTCCACTGTCTCAAACCCCTCAAAGTCATCCATGAGGGTTATAATCAACTTCTTCCAAGCTCCTTTAAATGCTGATATTTTTATTTCCTTCTATGAATCACAGTTTTTTAAAAGACATCTAGAATGATGAATCCATTCCAGAAATTTTTCAAGTTACTTTGCCCAGATCATCAGAGGAATCACTATTTATGACACCTATGACCTTACAAAATGTATTTTTAAAATGTATTTTTAAATAATAAGGCTTAAAATTGAAATTATTCTTTTATTGATGGGCTGCAGAATGGGTATTAAGTTTGTAGAAATAAAATTTATTTTTTATTTATTTTTTTTTGCATTTTTTTCCCAATTTATTTATTTTCAGAAAAACAGTATTCATTATTTTTTCACCACACCCAGTGCTCGATGCAAGCTGTGCCCTCCACAATACCCACCACCTGGTACCTCAACCTCCCACCCCCCCGCCACTTCAAACCCCTCAGACTGTTTTTCAGAGTCCATAGTCTCTCATGGTTCACCTCCCCTTCCAATTTACCCAAATTCCCTACTACTCTCTAACGCCCCTTGTCCTCCATGCTATTGGTTATGCTCCACAAATGAGTGAAACCATATGATAATTGACTCTCTCTGCTTGACTGATTTCACTCAGCATAATCTCTTCCAGTCCTGTCCATGTTGCTACAAAAGTTGGATATTCGTCCTTTCTGATGGAGGCATAATACTCCATAGTGTATATGGACCACATCTTCCTTATCCATTCATCCGTTGAAGGGCACCTTGGTTCTTTCCATAGTTTGGCGACTGTTGCCATTGCTGCTATAAACATTGGGGTACAGATGGCCCTTCTTTTCACGACATCTGTATCTTTGGGGTAAATACCTAGGAGTGCAATTGCAGGGTCGTAGGGAAGCTCTATTTTTAATTTCTTGAGGAATCTCCACACTGTTCTCCTAAGAGGCTGCACCAACTTGCATTCCCACCAACAGTGTAAGAGGGTTCCCCTTTCTTCACATCCTCTCCAACACATGTTGTTTCCTGTTTTGTTAATTTTGGCCATTCTAACTGGTGGAAGGTGATATCTCAATGTGCTTTTAATTTGAATCTCCCTGAGGGCTAATGATGACGAGCATTTTTTCATGTGTCTGATAGCCATTTGTATTTCTTGATTGGAGAAGTGTCTGTTCATATCTTCTGCCCATTTTTTTTTTTTTATTTATTATTATTATTATTTTTTTTTTGGGGGGGGTGAATCCTGTCTTGATTTTATTTTATTTTTTTTCCCAATTTATTTATTTTCAGAAAAACAGTATTCATTATTTTTTCACCACACCCAGTGCTCCATGCAATCTGTGCCCTCTATAATACCCACCACCTGGTACCCCAACCTCCCACCCCCCCGCCACTTCAAACCCCTCAGACTGTTTTTCAGAGTATGGACTCTGAAAAACAGTCTGCCCATTTTTTGATGTGTTTGTCTGTTTCGTGTGGGTTGAGTTTGAGGAGTTCATTATAGATCCTGGATATCAACCTTTTGTCTGTACTGTCATTTGCAAATATCTTCTCCCATTCCGTGGGTTGCCTCTTTGTTTTGTTGACTGTTTCCTTTGCTGTGCAGAAGCTTTTGATTTTGATGAAGTCCCAGAAGTTTATTTTCGCTTTTGTTTCCTTTGCCTTTGGAGACGTATCTTGAAAGAAGTTGCTGTGGCTGATATCGAAGAGATTACTGCCTATGTTCTCCTCTAAGATTCTGATAGATTCCTGTCTCACGTTGAGGTCTTTTATCCATTTTGAGTTGATCTTTGTGTACGGTGTAAGAGAATGGTCGAGTTTCATTCTCTACATATAGCTGTCCAGTTTTCCCAGCACCATTTATTGAAGAGACTGTCTTTTTTCCACTGTATATTTTTTCCTGTTTTGTCGAAGATTAATTGACCATAGAGTTGAGGGTCCATGTCAGGGCTCTCTACTCTGTTCCACTGGTCTATGTGTCTGTTTTTATGCCAGTACCATGCTGTCTTGGTGATCACAGCTTTGTAATAAAGCTTGAAATCAGGTAAGGTGATGCCGCCAGCTTTATTTTTGTTTTTCAACATTTCCTTAGCGATTCGGGGTTTCTTCTGATTCCATACAAATTTTAGGATTATTTGCTCCAGCTCTTTGAAGAATGCCGGTGGAATTTTGATCGGAATGGCATTAAAAGTATAGATTGCTCTAGGCAGTATAGACATTTTAACAATGTTTATTCTTCCGATCCAAGAGCATGGAATGGTCTTCCATCTTTTTGTGTCTTCTTCAATTTCTTTCATGAGTGTTCTATAGTTCCTCAAGTATAGATCCTTTACCTCTTTAGTTTGGTTTATTCCAGGTATCTTATGGTTCTTGGTGCTATAGTAAATGGAATCGATTCTCTAATTTCCCTTTCTGTATTTTCATTGTTAGTGTATAAGAAAGCCACTGATTTCTGCACATTGACTTTGTATCCTGCCACGCTGCTGAATTGCTGTATGAGTTCTAGTAGTTTGGGGGTGGAGTCTTTTGGGTTTTCCATATAAAGAATCATGTCATCTGCGAAGAGAGAGAATTTGACTTCTTCATTACCAATTTGGATACCTTTTATTTCTCTCTGTTGTCTGATTGCTGTTGCTAGGACTTCTAATACTATGTTGAACAAGAGTGGTGAAAGTGGGCATCCTTGTCTTGTTCCTGATCTCAACGGGAAGGCTGCAAGCTTTTTCCCATTGAGGATGATATTTGCTGTGGGTCTTTCATAGATAGATTTGATGAGGTTCAGGAATGTTCCCTCATCCCTATACTTTGAAGCGTTTTAATCAGGAACAGATGTTGGATTTTGTCAAATGCTTTTTCTGCATCAATTGAGAGGACCATGAGATTCTTCTCTCTTCTCATATTAATTTGTTGTATCACATTGATTGATTTGCGAATGTTGAACCATCCTTGTAGCCCAGGGATGAATCCCACCTGATCATGGTGGATAATCTTTTTAATGTGTTGTTGGATCCTGTTGGCTAGGATCTTGTTGAGAATCTTAGCATCCATATTCATCAGTGATATTGGTCTGAAATTCTCCTTTTTGGTATGGTCCTTGCCTGGTCTGGGGATCAGGGTAATGCTGGCTTCATAGAAAGAGTCTGGAAGTTTTCCTTCTGCTTCAATTTTTTGAAACAGCTTCAGGAGAATAGGTGTTATTTCTTCTTGGACGGTTTGGTAGAATTCCCCAGGGAATCCGTCAGGTCCTGGGCTCTTGTTTTTTGGGAGATTTTTGATCACTGCTTCAATCTCGTTATTAGATATCGGTCTATTCAGGTTGTTGATTTCTTCCTGGTTCAATTTTGGTAGTTTATATTTTTCCAGGAATGCATCCATTTCATCTAGATTGCTAAGCTTATTGGCATATAACTGTTCGTAATAACTTTTGATGATTGTTTCTACTTCCTTGGTGTTAGTTGTGATCTCTCCCTTTTCATTCATAATTTTATGAATTTGGGATTTCTCTCTTTTCTTTTGGATTAGTGTAGTCAGTGGCTTATCGATCTTATTGATTCTTTCATAAAACCAGCTTCTAGTTTCCTTGATATGTTCTACTGTATCTCTGGTTTCTACCTCATTGATCTCAGCTCTAATCTTGATGATTTGCCTTCTTATGTGTGGAGTTGGTTTGATTTGTTGTTGATTCTCCAGTTATCTAAGGTGTAGAGACAGCTGGTGTGTTCTGGATTTTTCAATTTTTTTGAGGGAGGCTTGGATGGCTATGTATTTTCCCCTTAGGACTGCCTTTGCTGTATCCCATAGGTTTTGGACCGAATTCTCTTCATTCTCATTGGTTTCCATGAATTGTTTCAGTTCTTCTTTGATCTCCTGGTTGATCCAAGCATTCTTCAGTAAGGTGGTCTTTAGCTTCCAGGTGTTTGAGTTCCTTCGGAACTTTTCCTTTTGATTGAGCTCCATTTTCAAAGCATTGTGATCTGAGTATATGCAGGAAATAATCTCAGTCTTTTGGTATCGGCTGAGTCCTGATTTGTGACCCAGTATGTGGTCTATTCTGGAGAAGGTTCCGTGTGCACTTGAGAAGAATGAGTATTCTGCTGTTTTAGGGTGGAATGTTCTGTATAAATAAAAAAATTTAATCTCGCTGTACATCTCCATCAGAGCTCTGGGGTGACAAGATGTATCGTCAATGAGTGGTAATATTTTGGAAGGATTTATTTATTTTTTAAAAGAATTTATTTGACAGAGAAAGAGAGAGCAACAAAGGGAGAGGGAGAAACAGGCTCTCTTATGAACAGGGAGTCCAATGTGGGGCTCAATCCCAGGACCCTGGGATCATGAACTGAGCCAAAGGCAGATGTTTAACTGAGCCACCTAGGCATCCCTGGAAGGGGTTTTTTTTTTTTTTTTTAAAGACTTTATTTATTTATTTATCTGGAGAAGAGATAGATGGAGAGAACAAGTTGGGGGGGCAGCAGAGGGAGAAGGACAAGCAGACTATGCTCTGAATGTGCAGCCTGATGTGGGCCTTGATCCCAAGACCCTGAGATCATGACCTGAGCTGAAATCAAGAGTGGGACCCTTAGCCAACTGAGCCATCCAGGTGCCCTTTGAAAAGAATTTTTTTTATTCTGACCAGAAGATCTCAACAGTGGGCTTAAACTATTGGGGGCACCTGGGTGGCTCAATCAGTTGGGCATCTGCCTTTGGCTTGTGTCATAATCCCAGGGTCCTGGGTCTAGCTTCACATGGGCTCCCTGCTCAATTAAGGGTCTGCTTCCCCCTCTACCTCAGCTCCTCCCTGTGCTCATGCCCTCTCTCTCTTTCTCTCAAATAAATAAAAATCTTATTTTAAAAAACCATGTTGTTAACAGATATGCTGTCATCTGGATTTTTTTGTTCCATTTATAGAGCACAGGAAGAGAAGATTTAGTGTAATTCCTAAGGGGCTTAGGATTTTCAGAGATGGTAAATGAGCATTGGCCTCAAAGTCACCACCAGCTGCATTAGCCCCTAGGGAGAGAGTTAACCTCTTCTTTGAAGCTTTAAAGTCAAGTATTGATCTTTCTCTATTAAAGTCCTAGATGACATGTCTTCTAATATAGAGCCATTTTATTTAGATTGAGATTCTGTGCATGTCTTCTGCCCATTTTTGACCTGATTATATCTTTTTTGAGTTGAGTTTGAGAAGTTCTTTATAGATCTTGAATATTAGCCCTTTATATGTAATGTCATCTGCAAATATCTTCTCCCATTCTATGGGTTTCCTCTTACTTTTGTTGACTGTTTCCTTTGTTGTGCAGGAGCTATTTTTTTTTTAATCACTCTCTCATCCTTTATTTTCTTATATTACCATCTTTTCATTTGAATTTGGGTAAATTAGATTAAATGGCTCAAAAATTAAATGGTCAAATAGTAAAGTTTCAAAATTTCAAAAATTTCAAAGATTATCACACATCTTACATCGTCATATGTAAATACAAATAGAAGTACATTTAGTATTGGTTGAAAACATCATTCAGTGTTTTGTTTTTTTAAGAACCTAGATGTCCATCAACAGATGAATGGATCAAGAAGATGTGGTATATATACACAATGGAATACTATGCAGCCATCAAAAGAAACGAAATCTTGCCATTTGCGACAACATGGATGGAACTAGAGCGTATCATGCTTAGAGAAATAAGTCAAGCGGAGAAAGACAACTATCATATGATCTCCCTGACATGAGGAAGTGGTGATGCAACATGGGGGCTTAAGTGGGTAGGAGAAGAATCCATGAAACAAGATGGGATAGGGAGGGAGACCAACCATAAGTGACTCTTAATCTCACGAAACAAACTGGGTTTCTGGGGGGAGGGGGGTTGGGAGAAGGGGGGTAGGGTTATGGACATTGGGGAGGGTATGTGCTTTTGGGTAAATTGGAAGGGGAGATGAACCATGAGAGACTATGGACTCTGAAAAACAGTCTGAGGGGTTTGAAGTGGCTGGGGGGTGGGAGGTTGGGGTGCCAGGTGGTGGGTATTATAGAGGGCACAGATTGCATGGAGCACTGGGTGTGGTGAAAAAATAATGAATACTGTTTTTCTGAAAATAAATAAATTGGGGAAAAAAAAAGGAGCTATTTATTTTGATGAAGTCCCAAAAGTTCATTTTTCTTCTGTTTCCCTTGCCTTTAGAGACACGTATTCAAAGAAGTTGCTGTGACCGATGTCGAAGATGTTACTGCCTATGTTTTCCTCTAGGATTATTCTGAAGGATAACTTTCTCACATTGAGGTCTTTCATCCATTTTGAGTTTATCTTTGTGTAAGGTGTAAGAGAATGATCCAATTTCATTCTTCTGTGTGTACCTGTCCAATTTTCCCAGCACCACTATTGAAGAGACTATCTTTTTTCCACTGGATATTTTTTCCTGATTTGTCAAAGATTAGTGAACCATTGAGTTGAGGATCCTTTTCTAGAGTCTCTGCCCTGTTCCATTGATCTCTGTGTCCATTTTTCTGCCAAGACCATGCTTTCTTGGTGATCAGAGCATTCTAATATAGCTTGAAGTCAGACAGCGTGATGCACCCCCCCACTTTGTATTTCTTTTTCAACATCCCCTTGGCAAATTTGGGTCTTTCTGGGTCCATAAAAAATTAAGATTGTTTCAGCTCCTTGAAAAATGCTAATAGTGTTTTAATAAGGATGGTATTGAAAGTGTAGATTTCTCTAGGCAACATAGATATTTTAACAAGGCATATTCTTCCAATCCATGAGCCCGGTATGCTTTTCCATCTTTTTGTATTTTCCTTAATTTTCTTCGTAAGTGTTCTGTAGTTTCTAGAGTATAGATCCCTTACCTCTTTGGTGAGGTTTATTCCTAGAGAGCTTATGTTTTTTAGTGCTATTATAAATTGAATCAGTTCCCCAATTTCTCTTTCTACAGTTATATTGTTAGTGTATAGACTAGCAACTGATTTCTCCGCATTGAATTTGTATCCTGCCACATTGCTGAATTGTTGTATGAGTTCTAGTAATTTGGAGGTGGAAGCTTTTGGGTTTTCCACATAAAATACCATGTCATCTGCGAAGAGAGTGAGTTTGACTTCTTCCTTGCCAATTTGGATGCCTTTTTTCTTTTTGTTGTCTGATTGCTGTTGCTAGGACTTCTAGAACTATGTTGAACAAAAGTGGTGAGAGTGGGCATTATTGTTGTGTTCCTGACCTTAAGGGAGAATCTCTCAGCTTTTCCCTATTGAGAATTATATTCACTGTGGGCTTTTCATAGATGGATTTTATGATATTGAGGAATGTTTCCTCTACATGTACGTTCTGAAGAGATTTAATCAGGAAATGTATTTTGCCAAATGCCTTTTCTTCATAATTGTCTTTTCTTTTATTAGTGTAATCTATCATGTTGATTGGTATGTGAATGTTGAACCACCCTTGAATCCCATGAATACATCCCACCTGGTCGTGGTAAATAACCCTTTTTTTTTCCAATTTATTTATTTTCAGAAAAACAGTATTCATTGTTTTTCACCACACCCAGTGCTCCATGCAAGCCATGCCCTCTATAATACCCACCACCTGGTACCCCAACCTCCCACCCCCCCACCACTTCAAACCCCTCAGACTGTTTTTTCAGAGTCCATAGTCTCTCATGGTTCACCTCCCCTTCCAATTTACCCAAATTCCCTTCTCCTCTCGAACCCCCCTTGTCCTCCATGATATTTGTTATGCTCCACAAATAAGTGAAACCATTCGATAATTGACTCTCTCTGCTTGACTTATTTCACTCAGCATAATCTCTTCCAGTCCTGTCCATGTTGCTACAAAAGTTGGGTATTCATCCTTTCTGATGGAGGCATAATACTCCATAGTGTATATGGACCACATCTTCCTTATCCATTCTTCTGTTGAAGGGCATCTTGGTTCTTTCCATAGTTTGGCGACTGTTGCCATTGCTGCTATAAACATTGGGGTACAGATGGCCCTTCTTTTCACGACATCTGTATCTTTGGGGTAAATACCCAGAAGTGCAATGGCAGGGTCATAGGGAAGTTATATTTTTAATTTCTTGAGGAATCTCCACACTGTTCTCCAAAGAGGCTGCACCAACTTGTATTCCCACCAACAGTGTAAGAGGGTTCCCCTTTCTCCACATTCTCTCCAACACATGTTGTTTCCTGTTTTGTTAATTTTGGCCATTCTAACTGGTGTAAGGTGATATCTCAATGTGGTTTTAATTTGAATCTCCCTGATGGCTAGTGATGATGAACATTTTTTCATGTGTCTGATAGCCATTTGTATGTCTTAATTGGAGAAGTGTCTGTTCATATCTTCTGCCCATTTTTTTTAACCATAAGTCATAAGCATTTATTTCTGGACTTTTTTTTCAATTTATTTATTTTCAGAAAAACAGTATTCATTATTTTCTCACCACATCCAGTGCTCCATGTAATCCGTGCCCTCTATAATACCCACCACCTGGTACCACAACCTCCCACCCCCCCACCACTTCAAACCCCTCAGACTGTTTTTCAGAGTCCATAGTCTCTCATGGTTCACCTCCCCTTCCAATTTACCCAAATTCCCTTCTCCTCTCTAACCCCCCTTGTCCTCCATGATATTTGTTATGCTCCACAAATAAGTGAAACCATTCGATAATTGACTCTCTCTGCTTGACTTATTTCACTCAGCATAATCTCTTCCAGTCCCGTCCATGTTGCTACAAAAGTTGGGTATTCATCCTTTCTGATGGAGGCATAATACTCCATAGTGTATATGGACCACATCTTCCTTATCCATTCATCCGTTGAAGGGCATCTTGGTTCTTTCCACAGTTTGGCGACCGTGGCCATTGCTGCTATAAACATTGGGGTACAGATGGCCTTTCTTTTCATGACATCTGTATCCTTGGGGTAAATACCCAGGAGTGCAATGGCAGGATCATAGGGAACTCTATTTTTAATTTCTTGAGGAATCTCCACACTGTTCTCCAAAGAGGCTGACCAATTTGCATTCCAACCAACAGTGTAAGAGGGTTCCCCTTTCTCCACATCCTCTCCAACACATGTTGTTTCCTATTTTGTTAATTTTGGCCTTTCTAACTGGTGTAAGGTCATATCTCAATGTGGTTTTAATTTGAATCTCCCTGAGGGCTAATGATGATGAACATTTTTTCATGTGTCTGATAGCCATTTGTATGTCTTGATTGGAGAAGTGTCTCTTCATATCTTCTGCCCATTTTTTGATGTGTTTGCCTGTTTCGTGTGTGCTGAGTTTGAGGTGTTCATTGTAGATCCTGGATATCAACCTTTTGTCTGTACTGTCATTTGCAAATATCTTCTCCCATTCCGTGGGTTCCCTCTTTCTTTTTTTTTGACTCTTTCCTTTGCTGTGCAGAAGCTTTTGATTTTGATGAAGTCCCAAAAGTTTATTCTCACTATTGTTTCCTTTGCCTTTGGAGACATACCTTGAAAGAAGTTGCTGTTGCTGATATCGAAGAGATTACTGCCTATGTTCTCCTCTAGGATTCTGATGGATTCCTGTCTCATGTTGAGGTCTTTTATCCATTTTGAGTTTATCTTTCTGTATGGTGTAAGAGAATGGTCGAGTATCATTCTCTACATATAGCTGTCCAGTTTTCCCAGCACCATTTATTAAAGAGACTGTCTTTTTTCCACTGTATATTTTTTCCTGTTTTGTCGAAGATTAATTGACCATAGAGTTGAGGGTCCATATCTCGGCTCTCTACTCTGTTCCACTGGTCTATGTCTCTGTTTTTATGTCAGTACCATGCTGTCTTGGTGATCACAGCTTTGTAATAAAGATTGAAATCAGGTAACATGATGCCGCCAGCTTCATTTTTGTTTTTCAACATTTCCTTAGTAATTCGGGGTCTCTTCTGAATCCATACATATTTTAGTATTACTTGCTCCAGCTCTTTGAAGAATGCCGGTGGAATTTTGATCGGAATGGCATTAAAAGTATAGATTGCTCTAGGCAGTATAGACATTTTAACAATATTTATTCTTCCGATCCAAGAGCATGGAATGGTCTTCCATCTATTTGTGTCTTCTTCAATTTCTTTCATGAGTGTTCTGTGGTTCCTCGAGTATAGATCCTTTACCTCTTTGGTTAGGTTTATTCACAGGTATCTTATGGTTCTTGGTGCTATAGTAAATGGAATTGATTCTCTAATTTCCCTTTCTGTATTTTCATTGTTAGTGTATAAGAAAGCCACTGATTTCTGCACATTGACTTTGTATCCTGCCACGTTGCTGAATTGCTGTATGAGTTCTCGTAGTTTGGGGGTGGAGTCTTTTGTGTTTTCCATATAAAGAATCATGTCATCTGCGAAGAGAGAGAGTTTGACTTCTTCATTACCTATTTGAATGCCTTTTATTTCTCTCTGTTGTCTTATTGCTGTTGCTAGGACTTCTAATACTATGTTGAACAAGAGTGGTGAAAGTGGGCATCCTTTTCTTGTTCCTGATCTCAATGGGAAGGCTGCAAACTTTTTCCCATTGAGGATGATACTTGCTGTGGGTCTTTCATAGATAGATTTGATGAGGTTCAGGAATGTTCCCTCTATCCCTAGACTTTGAAGCATTTTAATCAGGAACGGATGCTGGAATTTGTCAAATGCTTTTTCTGCATCAATTGAGAGGACCATGTGGTTCTTCTCTCTTCTCATATTAATTTGTTGTATCACACTGATTGATTTGCGAATGTTGAACCATCCTTGTAGCCTAGGGATGAATCCCACCTGATCATGGTGGATAATCTTTTTAATGTGCTGTTGGATCTTGTTGGCTGGGATCTTGTTGAGAATCTTAGCATCTGTATTCATCAGTGATACTGGTCTAAAATTCTCCTTTTTGGTAGGGTCCTTGCCTGGTCTGGGGATCAGGGTAATGCTGGCTTCATAGAAAGAGTCTGGAAGTTTTCCTTCTGCTTCAATTTTTTGAAACAGCTTCAGGAGAATAGGTGTTATTTCTTCCTTGAAGGTTTGGTAGAATTCCCCAGGGAATCCATCAGGTCCTGGGCTCTTGTTTTTTGGGAGGTTTTTGATCACTGCTTCACTCTCATTATTAGGTATCGGTCTATTCAGGTTGTTGATTTCTTCCTGGTTCAGTTTTGGGAGTTTATATTTTTCCAGGAATGCATCCATTTCATCTAGATTGCTAAGCTTATTGGCATATAACTGTTCGTAGTAACTTATGATGATTGTTTCTACTTCTTTGGTGTTAGTTGTGATCTCTCCTTTTCATTCATAATTTTATGAATTTGGGCTTTCTCTCTTTTCTTTTGCATTAGTGTGGCCAATGATTTGTCGATCTTATTGATTCTTTCATAAAACCAGCTTCTAGTTTCCTTGATATGTTCTACTGTATCTCTGGTTTCTACCTCATTGATCTCAGCTCTAATCTTGATGATTTGCCTTCTTATGTGTGGAGTTGGTTTGATTTGTTGTTGATTCTCCAGTTATCTAAGGTGTAGAGACAGCTGGTGTGTTCTGGATTTTTCAATTTTTTTGAGGGAGGCTTGGATGGCTATGTATTTTCCCCTTAGGACTGCCTTTGCTGTATCCCATAGGTTTTGGACCGAATTCTCTTCATTCTCATTGGTTTCCATGAATTGTTTCAGTTCTTCTTTGATCTCCTGGTTGATCCAAGCATTCTTCAGTAAGGTGGTCTTTAGCTTCCAGGTGTTTGAGTTCCTTCGGAACTTTTCCTTTTGATTGAGCTCCATTTTCAAAGCATTGTGATCTGAGTATATGCAGGAAATAATCTCAGTCTTTTGGTATTGGTTGAGTCCTGATTTGTGACCCAGTATGTGGTCCATTCTGGAGTAGGTTCCGTACGCACTTGAGAAGAATGAGTTTTCTGTTGTTTTAGGGTGGAATGTTCTGTATATATCTATGAGGTCCATCTGGACCAATGTGTCATTCAATGCTCTTGTTTCTTTATTGATTTTCTGCTTCAATGATCTGTCTAATTCCAAAAGAGGCGTGTTAAGATCTCCTACGATTAGTGTATTCATATCAATATGACTCTTTATCTTGATTAACAGTTTTCTTAAGTAATTGGCTGCTCCCATATTGGGAGCATAGATATTTACAATTGTTAGATCATCTTGGTGGATAGTCCCTTTACGGATTATGTAGTGTCCTTCTGTATCTCTGACTACAGTCTTTAGTTTGAAGTCTAATTTATCTGATATGAGAATCGCTACCCCAGCCTTCTTTTGAGGCCCACTGGCATGAAAGATGCTTCTCCATCCCTTTACTTTCAGTCTGCCTGTTTCTCTAGGTTCAAAATGGGTCTCTTGTAGACAACATATAGATGGGTCCTTTGTTTTATCCAATCTGCAACCCTGTGCCGTTTTATGGGTGCATTTAGGCCTTTCACATTGAGAGTGATTATTGATAGATACGTTTTTATTGACATTGAGTTACCTTTGAAGTCTTTCTTTCTGTAGACTGTCTCTATATTTCTGTTCAATGCTATTCTTGGGATTTTTTTCTCTTTTATAGAACCCCCCTTAATATTTCCTGCAGTGTCGGCTTGGTGGTTGCATAGTCTTTTAAGCCTTGCTGGTCTTGAAAACTCTTTATCTCTCCATCCATTTTGAATGTCAGCCTTGCTGGATAAAGTATTCTTGGCTGCATGTTCTTCTCATTTATTGTCCTGAATATATCTTGCCAGCCTCTTCTGGCTTGCCAGGTCTCTGTGGACAGGTCTGACGTTTTTTGATGGTCTTCCCTCTGTAAGTAAGGAGCCTCTTTGTCCTGGCGGCTCATGTGATTATACCTACAATTATAATTCCTCAATTTGACTATCAGGTGTCATGATGATTTTTTGGAATGTAGAATCTTGGGTGGAGACCGTTCAACCTCTAGTACATGAACGCTGGTTCCATTCGTGAGATTGGAAAAATTTTCATGAAGGACTTGTTCCACTATATCTTCTAGACTTCTTTCTTTCTCCTCCCCTTCAGGGATTCCAATAATTCTGATGTTGGAACGCTGCATGGCATCATGTATTTCCCTGATTCTGCCTTCGTGGGATCTAAGCTGTTTGTTCCAGGCTTCCTCCTGATCCTTTCTCTCTATCTGTTTGTCTTCCAGATCACTAATTCTATCTTCTGTCTCAGTTACCCTAGCTTTGAGAGAGTTTAGATTAGATTGGAACTCATTGAGAGCATTGTGAACCTCCTCCCTGGTAGCTTTAAGCTCCGCCCTAACATTGTGAACATCCTGTCTGGTCGCTTTCAGTTCGGTCCTAATCAATTCTGTTTGGTCATCCATGGCTTTCTCCAACCTAGCTATTGCCTGGATAATGGTTAGCCTGAATTCTCTTTCCGACATATTGTCTATGTTGATAGCCTTAGCTCTGTTGCAGAAGGTCCATCCTCTGTATTTTTCTTCTGTTGGGCATTCCTCCTCCTAGTCATTTTGGTGGGAGATGACTGAACAGATGTAGCTGGATGTATCAACTGTGGTGCAGTCAAGGTGCACCCTGGAACACTTCTGAGCAATCAGGATTCCCCACCCAAACAAGAGACAAAAGAAAAGAAAAAAGAAAAAGAAGAAAAAAAAAAGAAAAGAAGAAAAAGAGAGAGAGAGAGAGAGAGAAAGAGAGAGACAGAGATAGACCGGAAAGAAAGGGAAGATGAAAAAGAAGGTTCAGCCCCGATGGGGTATGATTTATGAAATAGACAAACAAAAAGATATAAAAAGACTTAATAACCAAATCAAAATTCTGGTGCAATTCTCTGTTTACTGGTTCTAAGAGGCTAAGTTCTGCAGTCCTAGGATGCATATGGAAAAATCGTGGGTATTCCTCAGGAGTCCCTTGAACTGGTCACAGTCTTGGTGAGCTTGGAGCGGGGAGGCCAGGGAGACAGGAGAATTGGGCGCTGTTCTCTGAGGGCAAACTGAGGAGTGGGGCCCGGGTTCTCAGCTCCTCCCCTCATAATTTTTTTTAATTTTTTTTTCGTTTCAGTGTTCCAGAATTCATTATTTATATACCACACCCAGTGCTCCATACAATATATGCCCTCCATAGTACTCACCACCAGACTCACCCAACCTTGCACCCTTTTCCCCTCCAAAAGCCTCATTTTGTTTCTCAGAGTCCACAGTCTCTCCTTTTTGATGGGGTCTTAGTCTGGTTTGGGGGTCAAGGTAATGGGAGCCTCATAGAATGAGTTCAAAAATTTTCTTTCTGTTTCTATTTTTTGAAACAGCTTCAGTAGAATACATATTATTTCTTCTTTAAATGTTTGGTAGAATTCCCCAGGGAATCCATCAGGCCCTGGACTCTTTTTTGGGGGGAGGTTTGGTTACTGCTTTAATCTTATTATTGGTTATTGGTCTATTCAGATTGTCTGTTTCTTCCTGCTTCAATGTTGAAAGTTTATAAGTTTCCAGGAAGGTATCCATTTCTTCCAGGCTGCCTTCAGAAAGGATGAATACCCACTATTTGCATCACCTTGGATGGAACTGAAGGGGATTATGCTAAGGAAATAAGTCAGTCAGAGAAAGACAATTATCATATTTTTTTTCACTCATATGTGGAGCATAAGCATGGAGGGCCACAGGAGAAGGGAGGGAAAATTGAAGTGGGAGAAATGAGAAAGAGATATGAACCATAAGATACTATGGACTCTGGGAAACAAACCAAGGATTTCAGAGGTAAGGAAAGGGGGAAGGATGGGTTAGCCAGGTGATGGGTATTAAGGAGGGCACATGCTGTGAAGAGCACTGGGTGTTATATGCATCTAATGAATAAAAAACTAATGATAGAAAACTAATGATACAGTGGCTAACTGAACATAATAAAAATAAATAATTAAGAATGTGCTCTTTAGCGGCACCTGGGTGGCTCAGTGGTTTAAACCCTCTGCCTTTGGCTCAGGTCATGACCCCAGGGTTCTGGGATCAAGCCCTGCATCAGGCTCTTTGCTCAGCAGGGAGTCTGCTTCCTCTTCTCTCTCTGCCTGCTTCTCTGCATATTTGTGTAGACAACAGTTTTAATCTGCTACCAATTGTCCTTTAAGTGTGATCTCTGTGGATCTCTGTCTGTCAAATAAATAAATAAAATCTTAAAAAAAAAAGATTCTGCTCTTTGGTGTAGTGACCTGTATTAATCATCTTAGCTACATCTTCTGGATAATGTACTGCAGCTTCCATGTACGTCCTTACTGCTTCACCTTGCACTTTTACATTATGGAGATGGCTTCTTTTCTTAATCCTCATGAATCAACTTTTCCTAGATTCAACCTTTTCTTCTGCAGCATCCTCACCTCTCAGCTTTTACAGAATTGAAGAAGTTAGGGTCTTGCTCTTATTGAGGAATGTCATTGAAAAGATGTGAACTGGACCTGGGCAATTGGAGGTTCTTCATCCCCACTCCTGCCCTTGGAATTGGGGTTCCACTTGCCTTTCCTGCTTCCAGAGGCTGTCCCAATAACATAGCTTTGAGAGAGAGTGATGTGGTGTTGAGAACGCCTGCACAATATAAGTAGTGAACCCAGTTAAGGCCTGTTTATAAAGTTCTAAGGTTTTTTTAGGTGGGGGCAAGGATCTATTTATCTTGTTGCCCAAGACAAGCTTCAAATTTAAGTTCCTTTTGCTTATTAAAACTGCTCTCTACCAACTTGGAGTGTCCTGCCCTTTCTTCAGTATCTCCCTGTCCTTTGAGTACAGGGGCCAGTTCCAAATTATACCAGGGAGGTTCTCAGAAGGGTTGTGAACCAGCACCTCTAGATTAGACTTTAGGGATATTGTGGCTGGCTAGATCTTCTGTCCAGACTACTAAAACTTTTGTGATGAGAGTAAGCCTAATTCTCTTTCTTATCATTTGTATGTTTAGTAAAGTAACATTAGTAAGGGGGAGGGGCAAGATGGCAGAGAAGTAAGAGACGCTATTTCAACCAGTCCCTTGAACTAAGTTATATATCTACCAGAGAACTCTGAACACCCATGAAATCAGCCCAAGTTGTAAGATCACACACTTCTGGATCTCTATGGGGGTAAGGATCTTCAATGGAGAAGTACAGAGGAGTTGGGAGTGCATGGACAGATATTGGAAGATAAACAAAAGGGGGAGGGAGCCACTGGAAAGTACTACCCCCAATGCAAAAGTGCCTGCACTCAGGGATGAGTAATAACAAGGAGACCAGTGGCTGCAAGTCAGGAAGGGACTGATAACAGCATTCAAACAGAACAAAGGGACTTAAGGGACAATTTCTAGGACCAGACAGCTCTGGGTATGGACCCAAACCCACGGTCCCAGGACAGCCACAACGGCGCCCAACTGCAGACATTGCCGACCCACACCTGAGCAGGCCAGCATGGGTTCCGGTTAGTGGTCCTGGGACTGTCTTCTTCTGTGGCCACCAGAGCCATCTCCAATGCCACCACAGCCACTGGGACTGAGCACACCTGGTGTGGGTGTGGGCTCCTGTGAGCAGTCCCAGAATGGCAGCTGCTGGGTCCAGGCTTGCCCCAACCAGTATCATTCAAGGTTTTGGTGGCACAGGAATACAGAGACAAGTGGGGGCCTCAGGCAACCACTGAGACAGTGGCTGAGGGTGGCTGGGGGTGCCTCCGATGTTCAACGGAATTTGCAGAGGGGAAGTCTATGTGTTCTGGAATATTCATAGAGGAGCAGACCATGGCTTCTCCCTGAGGCAGAGGTCTAAAGGCAGAAAGTTAACATTGCTCTGACCCTCCAAAAAGGCACAAAAAGCTGCCAAAGAACAAAACCTCCAGAGAACAAAGGCCTAAAAAAATGGTTTCCACTGAGCCCAGCCCCTTGAGAGTGGACAGGGCAACTCCACCCAAGAAGGATTGACTGAAAAACAATGAGGCAGGTCCATCTCCCAGAAGACAAGTCAATGGAACAAGAGGACAACAACCACAGGTTCCCCATAAAACTGTAAAACCCCAACATCAGGGGAAACAATTTATTAAGCTCCTGGTATTGCCTCACAGCCTGTACGTTTCTTAGATACAAATTCTCTCTCTCTCTCTCTCTCTCTCTCTCTCTCTTTAATTAGTTCCCTCGATTCTTGTTCTTGGGTTTTTGTTTTGTTTTGTTTTGTTTTGTTGTTGTTGTTTTTTACCTACTTACCATTTCAACTAGATGTTAAATACAACATATTCCTCAGTAAATTGTTAAGATGAATATCGTTCATACATATACTTTTTCCTCTTTCTTTTTTCAAATATCTAGGTAGATAGATTATAGATATAGATACAGATATAAGTTTCAATTTAGTCCTTTCCCTATTCAATATTACCACAATATGTGTACCAGTTTTAAATTCTCTGTATGTCTGGCAAGTTGAGTCCTCTAACAAAGATAACAAGATACACGCAGGAAGAACTGAAATACCCTTCCATGCCCAATTCAAGGGATTATAATCACCTTCCCATTCCCCTCATTTTATTTTGTGTTTTTTTTTTTGCTTTTGCTTTTGTCAGTCTTTCTGTTTGTTTATTGTTGTCTTTGTATTGTATAAATCTTACCCTTCGGGCTCATTTTGGCTGGGTTTTTCTTTCTTTTCTTTTTCTTTTGTTGGTCTTTTTGTTTGTTTATTCATGTTTTTGTACTTTACAAATCATATTGTTGGGGTTCATAATGGCTGCTGGGTTTTTCTTTTTTCTTTTCCTATTTTCCTTTCTTTTTGGTGGTGACTTCCAATTGCTCCAAAACTTTCCACAGTGCACTTTGCCTGGATTGTGGTTGATATTTTCAGCTATACATACCCTCAACCACCTCTCATCAGAATGACTAGGAGGAGGAACCCCCAACAGAGGAAAAATTCAGAGACTGTGACCTCTGGCACAGAACTATTGGATATGGACATAAGCAAGATGTTGGAAATAGAATTCAGGGTAACAGTTATCCAGACTATGGCTAGGTTGGAGGAAAAAACATTAATGGCAGCATAGACTCTCTAAGGGTAGAAGTGAGAGCTGATCTGGCAAAACATAAAATATGCTAGATATGAAAAAAAATACTAGATATGAGATCCAATCTAATCTAGATACCCTAAAGGCTAGAATAAATGAGGCAGAAAATCAAATTAGTGATATAGAAGACAAACTGATAGAAAAAAAAGTGTCAGGAGTAGGTCTGAAACAAACAGCTTAGAAACCATGAAAACAGAATTAAGGAAATACATGACGCCATGAAACATTCTGATGTCAGAATTATTGGGATCCCTGAGGGGGGCTGAAGAGGGGAGAGAGGACTAGAAGATACAGTTGAACAAATCCTAGATGAGAATGTTCCTAATTTGGGGAATGGAAGAAGTGTTCATCTCCTAGAGGCAGAGAGGGTACACCCCAAGATCAACAAGGGTAGAAAGACCTCCAGACATGTGATTGTGAAATTCAGCAATTGTAAATTCAGAGAAATTGTCTTAAGGACAGCTGGGGAAGAGATTCCTTATGTATGGAGGGAGTAGCATCAAAATAACATCAGCCATCACAGAAACCTGTGACAGAAACATCACAGAAACCTGACAACCCAGAAGGGACTGGTAAGACATATTCAGGGCACTAAATGAGAAGAACATGAAGCCAAGAATACTTAATCCAGCAAAGCTGACATTCAGGACAGATGTAGAGATAAAGAGCTTCCAAGACCAGCAAAGACTAAAATATGTAACCACCAAGCCGGCACTACAAAATATATTAAGTGGAATTCTAGAAAAGAAGAAAAATCCCAAGACTGATATAGAACACAAATTTACAGAGACAATCTATAGAATAGAAACAAGGTCCTTACAGGCAACATGATAACAATAAAAACATATCTTTCAATAATCATCTCAATGTCAATGGCCTAAATGCTCCCATAAAACTCCCATAAAATGGCATAGGGTTACAGATTGGAAATAAAACAAAACAGGATCCATCCATATGTTTTCTACAAGACACGTATTTTGAACTTAAAGATAAATATAGACTGAAAGTGAAGGGATGGAGAACAATCTTTCATGCCAACGGGTCTCAAAAGAAACGTGGGAAAGCAATTCTTATATGAGACAAATGAGATTCTAAGCTAATGACTGTAATCAAAGATAAAGAAGGACACTACATCATTCATAAAGGGTCTTTCCACCAAGATCTAGCAAATATTTTATGCCCCCAAAATGGGAGCAGCCAACCACACAAACCAATTGTTAAAAAAAATAAAGAGTAATATTGATACAAATACATTAATTATGGGGATGTTAACATGTCACTCTCAGCAAAAGACAGATTATCTAAGCAGAAAATCAACAAAGAAACAAGAGCTTTGTTGTTGTTGTTGTTGTTATTTTTCTATTTGCTTGTTTTTTAATTTAACATTTTTTTTCGGTGTTCCAAGATTCATTACTTATGCACCACCCCCACTACTCCATGCAATACATGCCCTCCTTAATACCACCACCAGGGCCACTGAACACACCACCCCCCTCCCCTCCAAAACCCTCAGTTGTTTCTCAGAGTCCACAGTCTCTCATGGTTCATCTCTCCCACCAGTTTCCACCAATTAACTTTTCTTTTCCTTCTCCTGATGTCCTGCTTGTTATTCATGGTGCTCCACAAGTAAGTGAAACCATATGATAATTGACTCTCTCTGCTTGACTTATTTTACTTACCAGAATCTCCGCCAGTTCTGTCTATGTGGATACAAAACGTGGGTATTTATCTTTCCTGATGTAGGCATAATATTCCAATGTATATATGGAACATATCTTCTTTATGCATTCATCTGTTGAAGGGCATCTTGCTCTTTCCACACTTTGGCTACTGTGTCCATTGCAGCTATAAACATTGGGGTACATACGGCCCTTATTTTTATTGCATCTGTATCTTTGGGGTAAATACCCACTAGTGCAATTGCAGGACCATAGGCAGCTCTATTTTTAATTACTTAAGGAATCTTCACACTGTTTTCCAAAGTGGTTGCACCAACTTGCATTCCTACCAACAGTGTAATAGGGTTCCCCTTTCTCCACATCCTCTCCAACATTTGTTGTTAACTGTCTTCTTAATTTTGGCCAGTCTAACTGGTTTAAGGTGGTATCTCAATATGGTTTTGATTTGAATCTCCTTGATGGCTAATGATGATGAACATTTTTTCATATGTCTGTTGGCCATTTGTATGTCTTCTTTGGAGAAGTACCTGTTCATGTCTTCTGCCCATTTTTTGACATGATTATCTGAAACAAGAGCTTTGAATGACATATTGAACCAGATGGACCTCATAGATATATACAGAACATTGCACCCTATAACAGCAGAATACTCATTCTTCTCAAATGCACATAGAACTTTCTCTAGAATGGACCACATTCTGGGTCACAACTCAGGGCTCAACAGATACCAAAAGACTTAGATGATTCCCTGGATATTCTCAGACCACAATGCTTTGAAACTGGAACTCAACCACAAGAAAAAGTTTGGAAGGAATTCCACCACATGGAAGCTAAAGACCATTTTTTTCAAGAATGTTTAGATCAACAAGGAAATCAAAGAAAAACTTAAACAATTCATGTAAATCAATGCAAATGAAGACACAATGGTCTAAATCCTATAGGATGCAGCAAAGGCGGTCCTAGGGAGGAAATACATAGTGATCCAAGCCTCATTCCAAAAAAATTGAAAAATCCAGAATGCACAAACTCTCTTTACACCTTAAAGAACTGGAGAATCAACAACAAATTAAGCCTACCCCATACACAAGAAGGGAAATAATTAAGTTTAGAGCACAGAAAAATGAGTTTGAAACCAGAGATCCAGTAGAACACATCAAAGAAACTAGAAGTTTGTTCTTTGAGAGAGTTAATAAGATTGATAAACCATTGGACTGACTAGTCCAAAAGAAAAGAGAGAGGACCCAAATTAACACAATTATGAATGAAAGGGGAGAGATCAAAACTAACACCAAGGAAATAGAAATAATCCTCAGAAATCATTATCAACGGTTATATGCCAATAAGTTAAGCAACCTAGGAGAAGTGGATGCATTCCTGAAAACCTATAAATTTCCAAGATTGAAACAGGAAGAAATTGACAACTTGAAAAGACCAACAGCTAGTAATAAGATTGAAGCAGTGGTCAAAAACCTCCTCCCAAAAAAGAACCCAGGCCCTGACATTCCCTGGAGAATTCTACCAAACATTCAAGGAAGAGAAAAAAAAATGCCTGTTGTTCTGAAGCTGTTTCAAAAAATAGCAACAGAAAAAAAAAATAGCAATAGAATTAAAACTTCCAGACTCTTTATATGAAGCCAGCATTACCTTGATCCCAAAGCCAGGCAAAGACCCAATATAAAGGAGAATTTAAGAATAATATCCCTAATGAATATGGATGCCAAGGTTACCAACAAGATCTTAGCTAATAGAATACAACAGTATATATGGAAAGAACCAAGATGCCCTTCAATGGACGAATGGATAAGGAAGATGTGGTCCATATACACTATGGAATATTATGCCTCCATCAGAAAGGATGAATACCCAACTTTTGTAGCAACATGGACGGGACTGGAAGAGATTATGCTGAGTGAAATAAGTCAAGCAGAGAGAGTCAATTATCATATGGTTTCACTTATTTGTGGAGCATAACAAATAGCATGGAGGACAAGGGGTGTTAGAGAGGAGAAGGTAGTTGGGGTAAATTGGAAGGGGAGGTGAATCATGAGAGACTATGGACTCTGAAAAACAATCTGAGGGGTTTGAAGTGGCAGGGGGGTGGGAGGTTGGGGTACCAGGTGGTGGGTATTATAGAGCGCACAGCTTGCATGGAGCACTGGGTGTGCTGAAAAAATAATGAATACTGTTTTTCTGAAAATTCCAAATTAATTCCAAATAAATTGGAAAAAAAATTACCCACCAGGACCAGGTGGGATTTTTTTCCTGGGATGCAAGTGTGTTTCAACATCAGCAAATCAATCAATATGATAGATCAAATCAATAAGAGAAGAGAGGAGAATCATATAGTCTTCTCAATTGATGCAGAAAAAGCATTTGACAAAATGCAGCACCCTTTCCTGATTATAACTCTTTAGAGTAAAGGGATAGAGAGAGCATTCCTCAACTTCATTAAATCCATCTATGAAAAACCCATAGCAAATATAATTCTGAAAAGCTGAGAGCCTTCCCATTAAGATCAGGAACAATAAACGAATGTCCACTCTCACCACTGTTGATCAACAAAGTACTAGATGTCCTTACAACAGCAATCAGACAACAAAAAGAAATAAATGGTATTCAAAGTGGCAAAGAAAAAAAATCAAACGCTCTCTCTTTGTAGATGACATGATATTTTATGTGGAAAACCCAAAAGACTCCACCTCCAAACTACTAGAATTCATACAGTAATTCAGCAATATGTCAGGATACAAAATCAATGCACAGAAATCATTTGATTTCTTATACACTGACAATGAAACTGTAGACAGGGAAATTAGAGAATCAATGCCATTTACAATAGCACAAAAACCATAAGAAATGTATGAATAAACCTAACCAAAGAGGTAAAGGATTTTAAATAAGTAATGATGCATTTTATGGTGATTAACATAAGACAATAAAAAAAAGGAAGTCCTGTGGAGATGAAGACAACTTGGTTATCCCAGCTACTACATATCAGATGTTTTAATAAATATTAGGAATAAGAAAAAGGTAGCATTAGCGATTTTTTTCAGTAACTTTCTTTGCATTCACAACTTGACTGTTTGTCACAAGATGCCTAGGTTTCAACATATTTTGCCTTATGACATATCTTCCTCACTAAGCTTAATTATCTCTTTATTATTATTATTATTATTATTATTTAAAGTCAGAGACATGCAGCTCTTCTTTTCATTTGAACAATTAGAAGTCATTAGGTGTAATTATGTTGGACTAATTTCAATGTTACTGTGTATCATGAAATAAGCCTGTGAGGAGGAGAGAGAGGGACAGGGGAAGGCCAGTTAAAGGAGTATTCAGAACAAATAAAACATTTATTAATTAATTTGGTGTCTTTTATGGGCATGGTTTGTGACACTTCAAAATAATTACAATAGTAACATATAATATCATTGATCACAGATTATGATAACAAATATAATTAAGTTTTTAAATATTGCAATAAACAAAATGTAATGCAGAGATATCAAATGATCAAATACTGTGGACAAATGGTACCAATAGACTTGCTCACTGGAGGCTTGCCACTAACCTTCAGTTTATAGAAAATGCAATATCTGTGAAGCACAATGAAGCAAAACAAAATAAAAGAAGTATGCCTGTATAAATGAGTGGACCCCTTGAACCCAAGGAGTGCCATGCAGTCACTGCCAGAGGGCAGGATGTGGTGATGTTGCTCACTTTCTCTGATGGTTTCCCAAAGAAATGCCATGTCCCCATATCCCATTGCTGCACTAACCATGGCTATATATTATCCCTGGCCTTTTGTTGTAAATTGGGAGCTATATAAATAAGCTCAGTGGGTATATATTTTTTTGTCATGAATGTTTTCTGAATTGGGAGCTTCCCTTCCAACTGATGGTGTTCTTGTTGTGCTCTTGCTTTCTTTGTGTTAAGGGTAAGTTGGCATGGAGTGTTTTCCTATTTCACTGTCATTCACCACAATATCATATTTTTTTGTTATTCTCACCTTTTCAGGGATTATACTTCTTAACCTTGTCACATGTGCTCAGAATTTAATCTGTGCACTTTGTACCCTCCCAGATTTAAAAATGGACATCTAAGGTCTCCAACATATTATCTGTTTTCCCACCTTATTCATTAGACTGATAGCTAGCAGAGTGATGGATGACCACATAACCTTCTCAAACCTCAGCTCTACTTGTAACTTTTTAACTAGAGTTTTAGCTTCTCATTGAACATTGGTGACCAGATGAACTGTCTATAGAAAAGTACATCCCATTGAAGCAGCCATTTGTTTCCCTTCTTTGCTGAAATACACTATGTGCAGTTCCTCAAATGAATGCATTAAATGAGCTGGCAGCTTGGGAGTATACCTATGCTCACATGGTCATCTACAACCATCTACACTTGGGCCACCTTTCCTACCTAAGTGTTGATGTATTTCCCTCATAGATGCTTCTTTCACAAGACTCATTTCTTAAGTCTTCTCAGTGGCTCACAAAATGTTGGTTTACATACTTCAGAACTCCACAAGTAAAATTCAAAATGAATCCCTCAGGAAATCCTGATCCAAGCTGATGTCAGTACATTAAATCATCTCCTCTGTGGAACACAACAAATTACAACAATTAATAGAAAAATTCTTCCCAAAGAAATGAGGGCTGACTGAACAGCTTCTGAACAACCAAAGATATAATAGTAAGAGAACAGCAAGAAAGATGAAGGCATGTTTACAAAAGTAATCCTCCCTATGCTGTGAATGACAGTCAGGAGGGATATGACTGAGAGACCCGGAAGATATCCCTTTGTCCTTGGGCACAGAAAAAAAAATTGTTTAAAAGAGTAACTAGCATACACAGATAACACTGCAATTCCTCCAAGTGGTAGAGGAGCTGCAGGGATGCTCTCCAGGTCAGGACTAGAGAACAACATGGTTTACATTCCCAACCCACTTTGAAAGCCTAGAGTAAGCAGTATCCAGGTGGGTCTGGTTATCATAATGAGCCTATGACCTCAGCGATCCCACTGTCTGCAAGCCAACAATAGCCCCAGTTGCACTGGGGCGCACAAACACAGACAAAAGCCAGGGCTTAAAGGGCTGATGAGCTGCAGGAACTCTCTCTCCTCATCTACCTTAAAAGCCCAAACTGGAGCAGGGTCTAGATGCCATAACTGGTGGGTCCACATTCCATAATGGCAGGTTCTGACACCATAACTTGAGGGTCAGGTCATCACAGAGATCTTGGGACATCAGGAAGCACAGGATCTCCAAGGCCACAGAAGACCTGGTCATACTAGGACACAGAAACAAAATGCCAGGGTTTAAAAAGGCTGAAGACCTGTGGGAACATGCTATCCCTCTCCACGTTAAAAGTCAAGATGCAGCAAGGTATGGACTTCATAATGGGCATGTTCTAACATCATAAATGACAGGTCTCAATACCATAACTGGCAGGTCTGGTCATCTCAGGGAGTTTGCAACCTCAGAAGGTCTAGGATACACAGGACCAGACCAGCCCTGGTTGTGCTGGGACACAGAAAAAAAATGTCAGTTTGAAAGGCCCTAGGAGCTATGGGGATACTCTCTACCTCTCAAAAATTAAAAGCACAAACCAGAATAGGATCTGATGCATAGTGAACTTGTAACCTCAACTAGCTCAGGGCCTGCAAGCCCACACCAACCCCTACAGTACTGAGAAAAAAAACAAAACAAAACAAAAAAACAACCACACTATACTTCATATTAAATTTTATTATTTTTATATTTTTTATTTTAGAATTTGTCTATTATTATTTTTCTTTTTTCTTTTGTTTCCTCTTATTTATTTTGTTTTTTTTTTATTTCCTTTTTGACTCAATAATAGTTCTCATTTTATCATTTTTTCTTATTTTTATTTTTACATCATTCTGCATAAAGCCACAACTTACTTTTTAATTTTATTTTTCCAAACTTTTAAATTCCAGCAAGTGAATTTACAGTGTAATATCAGTTTTAGGTGTGCATTATAGTGAGTCAACACTTCCATACAACACCCAGTGCTCATCACAAGTCCAGACTCCTCATCACCAATTTGACCTCTCCCCTGACCCAACTCCCTTATGGTACCATCGGTTTGCTCTCTGTAGTTCACAGTCTGTTTCTTGGTTTACCTTCCGCCTCTTATGTTCATTTACACTTTTTCTTAAATTCCCCATATGACTGAGATCATTTGGTGTTTGTCTTTCTTTGGCTGACTTAATTTGCTCAGCATAATACTATCTAGCTCCAACCACATCATTCCAAATGGAAAGATTTCACTTTTTGATGACTAATATTTCACTATGTATATGTATTATGTATATATGTATATATATGTGTGTGTGTATATGTGATTTGTTTCATTATGTATATATGTATATACACACATGTGTGTATCATGTATATGTGATATATATAGATTATAAGAACATATATGTATATATATACATATATGTGTGTGTATATATATATATCATATATATATATATATATCTCCTCTTCTTTATGCATTCATCAATCAATGGACACTGGACATTTGGGCTGCTACTAGAAATTTCAGGATGTATGTATCCCTTTGAATCAGTATTTTTGTATCCTTTTAGTAAATACCTAGTACTGCACTTGCTGAATCATAGGGTATTTACACCTCTAACTTTTTGAGGAACCTCCTTATTGTGTCCATAGTGCTGGACCAGATTGCTTTCCAACCAACAGTGTAAGAGGTTTCCTCTTTCCTTACATCCTTGCCAACACCTGTTCTTTCCTGTGTTGTTAATTTTAGCCATTCTGAAATGTGTGAGGCAGTATCTTATCGTGGTTTTGATTTGTAGTTCTCTCATGATAAGTGATGTTGAGCATTTTTTTTCATGTGTCACATAGCCATCTGGATGTCTTCTTTCGAAAAGTGTCTATTCATGTCCTCTACCTATTTCCTTTTTTTTTTCAATATTTTATTTATTTATTTGACAGAGAGCAAGAAATGACAAGTAGGCAGAGAGGTAGGCAGAGGGGAAGGGGGAAGCAGGCTCCCCAATGAGCAGAGAGCCCAATGCAGGGCTCAAAATCCAGGACCCTGAGATCATGACCTGAGCCAAAGGCAGAGGCTTAACCCACTGAGCCACCCAGGCATCCATCCTCTACCTATTTCTTCATGGGATTTTTGTAAGTTGAGTTTGGTAAGTGAGATCTTGAGTTTGATAAGTTCTTTATAAATAGTGAATACTAAGCCTTTATCAGATATGTTGTTTGCAAATATCTTCTCCCATTTAGTTCATTGCCTTATTAGTTTTCTTGATTTCTTCCTTTGCTGTGCAGAAGCATTTTATCTTAATGAAGACCCAGTAGTTCATTTTTGCTTTTATTTCCCTTGCCACTGGTGATGTTGTTTAGCAAGGAGTTGCTATAGCCAAGGTCAAAGAGCTTTCTTTTTTTGTGTGATTATTTTATTTTATTTTGTGTCTTTTCTTTTTTTATTTTTTAAATTTATTTTTTACTTATTTTCAGAGTAAGAGTATTCATTGTTTTTGCACCACACTCAGTGCTCCATGTAATCTGTGCCCTCTCTAATACCCACCACCTGGTTCTCCCAACCTCCCACCCCCTGCCCCTTCAAAACCCTCAGATTGTTTTTCAGAGTCTGTAGTCTCTCATGGTTCACCTCCCCTTCCAATTTCCCCCAACTCCCTTCTCCTCTCCATCTCCCCTTGTCCTCCATGCTATTTATTATGCTCCACAAATAAGCAAAACCATATGATAATTGACTCTCTCTGCTTGACTTATTTCACTCAGCATAATCTCTTCCAGTCCCATCCATGTTGCTACAAAAGTTGGGTATTCGTCCTTTCTGATGGAGGCATAATACTCCATAGTGTATATGGACCATATCTTCCTTATCCATTCATCCGTTGGAGGGCATCTTGGTTCTTTCCACAGTTTGGCGACCGTGGCCATTGCTGCTATAAACATTGGGGTACAGATGGCCCTTCTTTTCACTACATCTGTATCTTTGCATCCCCTCACTTTCAATCTGCATGTGAATTTAGGATTAAAATGAGTCTCCTGTAGCAGCATACAAATGGGATGTTGGTGTTTTTAATACAGTCTGATACCCTATATCTTTTGATCAGAACATTCAGTCCATTTACAGTCAGAGTGATTATTGAAATATATGAATTTAGTACTGTTGTGTTACCTGTAGATTTAGTGTTGCTTCCAGGGTCGGGCCCCTAAGATGGTGCCGGCTACATAGCCTGAGCAGCACGGACAGCCTGAAAAACATCCGCCCTGGCCACACGTGACCTCGTGCTCCTCACGTGAACACCTCTGTGATTGGCTGTTATGCCACCACTGTCTACGAGCCCCAGATACCTCCTGTTCACGGGAACACCTCTGTGATTGTCTGTTATGCCCTATATAAGGCAAGGGAACTTCCCTGCAGGGGGAGGAGCAAGATCGACCAGGGAATAAACAAGAGCTTGTGCATTGACCGGTATGTGTGTTGGTGTTGCGTCATCTCTGCAGGCAGGAAGAGCGTGACATTTGGTACCAAAACCCGGGAACTGTGAGTACTTTTTCCTCCTCATCATATTGCCCATTCGTCACTAGGACGACCACAAAGGGAAGGTTAGAAGTTTGCTGAAGAGTAACCACAAAGGACAACAGCTGTATGTTCGCGGATCGCGACTGTAAAGGTAAAGATAATGGGGTCGGAAATTTCTAGACTCCAAATGGAGAGCCCCTTGTGGGCACTTTTGAAAGCTAACGGAACCCCTCTTAAAGCTTGAACTGCTCGAGCGTTCCTAAGAGCGATAGAGCATCAAGCCCCTTGGTTTTTAGATGAGGGCCTCTTAAGTGTCCCACAGTGGGAACATTTGGGAGAAGATTTGAGAAAGGCTGATGCTCAGCAGCCTTTGCCAACAGGCACCATGGCTATATGGGCTCTTGTGAGGAGCTGCCTTACCATTAAAAAGGACAAATTTACAGGCCCTCTAAAAGAAGGAAGTTCCATTTTAGAGGAAGTAAAAGAGGAACGCTCTTTGTACTTTTCCCATTCCTCTGAAACTGGCAGTGAAAATGATGAAGAGGAGGAGTTCAGCGGGGAGGAATTAGAAAGGAAGGTAAGGACGCCTGGGTGGCTCAGCTGGTTAAGCGGCTGCCTTTGGCTCAGGTCATGATCCCAACGTCCTGGGATCGAGTCCCGCATCGGGCTCCTTGCTCGGCAGGGAGCCTGCTTCTCCCTCTGCCTATGCCTGCCACTCTGTCTGCTTGTCCTCACTCTCGCTCCTCTCTCTCTCTGACAAATAAATAAATAAAGTCTTAAAAAAAAATTCTAGAAAGGAAGGTAAAAGAACTAAAAATAGATCATGCAACCCTTCCTGATACGATCGAGCCCACAGCGCCACCCCCTCCCTATTCAGGTTCCTGTAAGGGCGCATGCTCGTGTCAAACCTCCTCTCCTTAGGCAGATCTCTCAAAGACTTGCTTCCCCATTCTCGAGGACGCTCAAAACCAAAGGTTTCATCAGCCCTTAGACTTTAAGCTTGTGAAACAATTAAAGGAAGGAGTTAACACATATGGTCCTCAGGCCACCTTCACAGTATCCTTATTAGAGTCCCTAGTGGGGCTCAACTTGAGCCCAGGGGACTGGACAAACTTGGCTAGAGCTACCTTATCAGGGGGCCAATATCTGATGTGGAAAACAGCCTGGCAGGAATACAGCACGGACACTGCCAGGCGCAATGCAGCCGCCGGCCACCCAGACTGGAATGTAGACATGCTAATGGGCTTAGGAAATTATGTCACTGTTCAGGCTCAAGCCCAAAACCACCCCGCCATCTACCTACAAATAGCCACCGCAACTACAAAAGCTTGGAAAACCCTACAGGGTACCGGAGGTTTACAGGGACAATTATCAAAAGTCATTCAAGGCAATAATGAGCCATATGCCGATTTTGTAGATCGTCTACTCCAGATAGCTTCCCGCATTTTCAGGGATGCGGAACAAGCCATGCCCCTAGTGAAGCAATTAGCCTATGAACAGGCAAACAAATGGTGCAAGGAAGCTATCTGGCCCTGGAAAAGCAAGGACCTCTCCACATATTTAAAGGTATGCAGAGATATCAATGACTCTGTTATACAAGGGCAGGTTCTTGCGGCAGCCATTACCCAGGGCCTTTCAAGTTATGGTTTTCAGAAGCCATCTCAGTCTAATCCGGGTGCCTGCTTTTCCTGCGGGCAGCTCGGCCACAGGAAGGTGAAATGTCCAAACAAACAGCACTCTGAACAAGCCAAACAAAGCCAAAAACCCAAGCTCTGTCCTAGATGTAAGAAAGGGAATCATTGGAGTAATACTTGCACCTCCGTAAGAGATAGAGAGGGAAATTTCCTAGGTCCTAATCCTAAGCTACAAAAAAAATGGGAATTCGGGCCCTTCACTCCAGGGCCCACAACAAATGTATGGAGTGATACAATAAGTGCCCATGAGCTGGCATCCACTTACGAGCCAAGGAGGGCCACAGCAGGAAGCGCAGGATTGGACATCTGTGCCACCTCCAGACTGGTCTTAACTCCTGACATGGGTGTGCAGACGGTGGAATCAGATTGGCAGAGACCAATACCCCAAGGTACAGTAGGCCTCCTGTTAGGAAGGAGTTCCACTACCTTGAAGGGATTAATTGTGCACCCAGGTATTATTGATTCTGATTTTCAAGGACAAGTGAAAATTATGGTATCCTCCCCAAAAGGCATAACGGTCATAACCCCGGGAGATAAGATAGTGCAAATGCTTATTCTACCTAGCCAACATGATCTTTATGCATATAAGAACACCCCCCGAGGAACTAAAGGTTTTGGTTCCTCTGGAGAGCCTCTCGCTTGTTTAGCCCTGGGATTACAGGACAGGCCGTTATTAACCCTAACCATCCGAGGAAGGGACTTCCTGGGTCTACTCGATACCGGAGCTGACAAAAGCATTATAAGGCCTTTTGACTGGCCTAAAGATTGGCCTATAGTCAAAGCTAACCAAACACTATAGGGCCTGGGAGTTGCACAAAGCCCCAACCAAAGTTCAGCAACATTGCAATGGAAGGACAAAGAGGGCCATACCGAACTATTCCAACAATACATTTGTGCCCTACCTATATCAATTTGGGGGCGTGATATCCTAGCACAAATGGATTTAAAACTAACCACGGAGAATTTGTTCAACGGTCCTGTCAAGGGAATGATGCAGTCAATGGGATATACAATGGGCCGAGGGTTAGGGAAACAAGAGCAAGGCATAACTCAACCGATACCACTCCCAAAGCACTTCCAGAAGAGTCAAGGTCTGGGTTTTTAATAGGGGCCACTGAACACGCCATACCTTTAAAATGGAAAGACGATAGGCCTCGCTGGATTCCTCAGTGGCCCCTAACTAAAGAAAAATTAGAGGCAGCCAAAGGTTTAATAAAGGAACAATTGGATGCTGGGCATCTTCGTCCTTCGACATCTCCTTGGAATACACCCATATTTGTTATAAGGAAAAAATCAGGTAAATGGAGGCTACTCCATGATCTCCGAGCAGTAAATGCTCAAATGTACTCTATGAGCCCTATCCAATGTGGCTTACCTCTTGTTTCTGCAATACCAAAAGGATGGCCCACAATTATTATAGATATACAAGATTGCTTCTTCTCCATTCCATTACATAAGGATGACTGTTGGAGATTTGCATTTACTTTGCCAGCAATTAATCACTCCCAACCAGATCAGAGATATGAATGGACAGTCTTACCACAAGGTATGACCAATAGCCCTACCTTATGCCAAATGTATGTTGACAAGGCTTTAAGAACAACTAGACACAAATTTCCCACGTTGTTACTATACCATTATATGGATGATATTTTATTATCACATAAAAACAACCAAGAGCTTGATAAGGCACTCCAATTTCTAACAGCAGAATTAAAGGAATGGCACCTCACCATAGCACCAGATAAAATACAAAAAGGAGATTTAGAAAGCACCCTCCTTTGGAGTAAACCCACGTGGAATACTACCCAATCATGTGTGGCAAATGGATATTACACACATCCCTGAATTCGGCAACTTAAAATATGTACATGTCTCAGTAGACACATACTCGGGGGTCATTATGGCCTCCTTACATACAGAAGAAAAGGTCAGAGATGTCATTCAACATTGTTTGACAAACTTTGCCTCTTGGGGCATCCCAAAACAAATCAAAACCGACAACAGGCCTGCTTACACATCACACAGCTTTAAAAATTTTGCTGACACATTTCACATACATCTAGTCACAGGCATACCCTACAACCCTCAAGGGCAAGGAATCGTTGAACGCACACACTTGACCCTGAAAAATCAATTAATAAAACAAAAAGGGGGAATAGGAGCCACCTACAAGTCCCCTGAGGACAAACTCAATACCGCTCTCTTTACTTTAAATTTTTTGGTCATGGACGCAATAGGACGATCGGCAGCAGATCGCCACTCGCGTCAGGAGGTCAATCTCAATGATTGGGTAAAATGGAAAGACATTCTGACAGGACTATGGAAGGGTCTGGACCCAGTCCTACGATGGGTCTGTGGTTCCATTTGTGTTTTCCCTCAGGACCAGCCGACTCCGGTTTGGGTTCCAGAACGCCTGACACCACGAGTACATCCAAATTCTCTCCACCAGTTGTATCCAGCCCTTATCGGGCATATGCATCACATCTAACTTGTATTCTAATCTCTCCCGAGCAGTGAATCTCTCCCGAGAATTATCTCAGATGTTCAATGGCACCTGGTCAGCCAAATTCCACAATCTGACAGCCTCCCTCCGGATGGAGATTCTGCAGATCAATGCCATGAGAGTCAACCCTCTCATGGCCTCCCAATTCCTACAACTATGCAGGCAGTGGTGGCTTTTGGGAAATCCTGGTTTGGGACTATTGCACTCGGCTGTATTGTGCTCTTCATCCTCTTCCTGGCGCTGCATTGGATAAGGGCCCTCCAACACACATTAGCCAGAGACCGGCAGGCTGTACATCAAGCCTTGGTAGCCATAGAGCATGGTAGCTCACCCCAAGTATGGCTTAGCATGCTGGACTGGTAGTCAATGACGGGTAATGAGGACAATAACGGCGTACCAACCTAAGACAGAAGCTGCAGCATGCTCTGCAGTATTTGATGACGGGTAAGGGCGCAAGTTGATCGTCCCAACCTAAGACAGGCATGGTCCCTTATCCATACAAATAAATAAAGAAGGGGGAGCTGTCGGGATCACACCCCTAAGATGGTGCTGGCTACATAGCCTGAGCAGCACGGACAGCCTGAAAAACATCCGCCCTGGCCACACGTGACCTCGTGCTCCTCACGTGAACACCTCTGTGATTGGCTGTTATGCCACCACTGTCTACGAGCCCCAGATACCTCCTGTTCATGTGAACACCTCTGTGATTGTCTGTTATGCCCTATATAAGGCAAGGGAACTTCCCTGCAGGGGGAGGAGCAAGATCGACCAGGGAATAAACAAGAGCTTGTGCATCGACCTGTGTGTGTGTGGTGTTGCGTCATCTCTGCAGGCAGGGAGAGCGCGACAGTTTCAGTGGTGTTTTCTGGTCCTTTCTAGTCTTTTTTGGTTTTGGTCTTTTTTCCTCCACTCAAAGAGTTCCCTTGAAAAAATTTTGGAGGGTTGTTTTAGTGGTCATGAGTTCCATTACTTTTTGTTTGTCTGGGAAACTGTTTGTCTCTTCTTCTATTCTGAATGGAAGCCTTTCTGGAGATAGTATTCTTGGCTGCATATTTTTCCCATTCAGCACATTGAATATTTCTTACCACCATCTTTTGTCCTGCCATGTTTCTGTGGACAGATCTTCTGTGAAACTAATCTGTATTCTCTTGTATGTTAAGAACATTTTTTTCCCTTTATGCATTCAGGATTCATTCCTTGTCTGTGTGTTTTGTGAATTTGACTATGATATTCCTTAGTGATGGCCAGCTTTTGTTGAGTTTAATGGGAATTCTCTGTGCCCCTTGGATTTTGATGTCTGTGTCTTTCCCCAGATTAGGGAAATTTTCAGCTATATTTTGAATAGATCTTCTGCTCTTTTTTCTCTCTTTTTATGTTGTGGGATGCCTATGATATGGATGCTATTCTGTTTGAATAAGTCACTGAGTTCCCTAAGTCTACTTTCAAGGCCTGTTACCTTTCGTTCCCTCTTCTTTTCAGCTTCATTATTTTCCAGAATTGTATCTTTTATATCACCAATTAACTCTTTTGATTATTCCATCCTCATTTTTATTCTCTATTTGGGTTTGCATCATGGTTAGAACATTTTTAATTTCAGTCTTACTAGATTTTAGCTCTCTTATCTCTGCAGGAAGGGATTATCTAATGTCTTTATACTTTTTTTTTTCAAGTCAAGCTAGTATCCTTACAGTTGTTGTTTTAGGTTCTAGGTCAGGTATCCTACTTATATGCATTTTCATTAAATCCCTGGCCATGTGTTCTACTTCCTGTTCTTTCTTTTGGTGTGAATTTCTCCATCCCAACCTTTTGCCCAGAAAAGAAATGAAGAAGGAAAACTAAAACAAAAACAAAGAAAAATCAAAACAAAAACAAAAACAAACAAGTGAAGTAATTCAAGAAGACAGAGTCAATTATCATATGGTTTCACTTATTTGTGGAGCATAACAAATAGCATGGAGGACATGGGGAGTTAGAGAGGAGAAGGGACTTGGGGGAAATTGGAAGGGAAGGTGAACCATGAGAGACTATGGACTCTGAAAAACAATCTGAGGGGTTTGAAGTGGCAGGGGGGTGGGAGGTTGGGGGAATCAGGTGGTGGGTATTAGAGAAGGCACAGATTGCATGGAGCACTGAGTGTGGTGCAAAAATAATGAATACTGTTATGCTGATAATAAATAAAAAATAAATTAAAACAAAAACAAAAACAAGGGCCTGGATGTGATTTGGTCTGTAGACCTAAAAAATAAAAATAAAATAAAATAAAATAAATAAAAAGAAACAAAAATTACAAATATATATATAATATATATGAATACAATGTTTAAAAATTAATAAAAATAAAAAAGGAATTGAGAAAAACAAAAAATAAATGAATAAATAATAACAATATAAAGAATAAAAGTAAAAAGGAAGCTAGCGCCTATTTTCCCTAGAAATGAAACATTTTAGCACTCAGTGATCAGTAGATTTAGTGAGTGCTTTTTGTGTGCTGGTCTTCTTGGGGGAGAAGCCTGCTGCCCAGATTCTCAGGCTGACTTGTTTTAGTGGAAATGTGCCTCCAGGGTGCATGGTGGCAAGGCTTGGTGCAAGTAGATCTGGGCTCCAAGTGATACTCTTTTGCTCGCTGAAGGCTTCCAGAACTGATGGGCAGGATCAATTTGGCAGTGCCATGCTTTCTAGCTCAGGAGCTGACAGTTAACACCCCCCCACACACTCTTTAGTGAGCCAAACAGAAGGACAGTCACCCTTTTTTTGTCCTGGGTTTCCATCTGAACCCTATATTCACCTCCCTCTGTCTGAGCTTTTTTTTTTTTTTAATCACAGGAGGTGGACTGTGTTTTTAAACTCCAAATTTTAGAGACTCCCATGGTGCGGACCTGCACTATTTCTCCCAAGGAGGGTCTCCTCATACTTCTTGCCTTTTGCCAGCTGTTCCATAGAAAGAAGTCACACAACTGTGTGGAAGTTCACAGTTTACAGCAAAAGAGAGCAAAAAGCCATTACTGGTCTCACCTGGCTTCCCTGGTCCTATGCCTGAGAACAGTGCAGCATGATCATACCAATGTTTCTTCTTGCAATCCAGAGAAACCTCAGACCATCTGTCACTCCTGAGATTCCACCCTGATTTGTCACCTGAATACCTTTAAACCAGGCATGTCCCCATGTGGACTTTTAAAAGTCCATATTCTATGCTGTACTGCTTATAATACTATGCAGTAGCCTCCATAAGCACCACCCATATCCCACCACCATATCCATGGCTATATATCCTCTGAGTCTATTCTCCATACATCCTACCTTTTAAAAGGTAATTTATTTTTTACTTGTAGACTTTCAGTTTTTGTTCTCTCAGAATGCTATTGATTTCTTGGTGTTCAGAATAATTTGATAGCTATCTAGCTGTATTCAAAAGATGAGAGGAGCTTAGGGTCCCCCTACTCCTCCACCATCTTTACTCCTCCCCCACCTCTTTTTTATGCATTCATCAATGGACACTTGTGTTGCTTCCATAATTTGGCTATGTTAGACATTGCTGAAATAAACATTAGGATGCATGTATCCCTCTGAATTAGTATTTTTTTGGGGGGAAGGGAGGTGGATAAATACCTAGTGCTATAATTTCTGGATCCTAGGTTAGCTCTACTCTTAAATTTTTGAGGGACTTCCATACTGTTTTCAAAGTTCTACAACAGTTTGTATTCCCTCCAACAGTGTAAGAGGGTTCCCCTTTCTCTGCCTCCTCATTATCAACTGTTTTTTTTCTTGTATTATTGATTTTAGCCACTCTGACAAGTATGAAGTTATCTCTCATTGTAATTTTGATTTACATTCATTGATGATGCATGATGTTGAGCATATTTTCATGCATTTGTTGGCAATCTCTATGATTTCTTTGGGAGAAAATAGCTATTTATCTTCTGCCCATTTTTAAATTGGATTATTCCTTTTGGGGGGGTGTTGAGATTCATGAGCTTTTTATGTATTTTGGATACTAACAACTTACCAGATATGTCATTTGCAAATGTCCCCCCCTATTCCATAGTTGCCTTAGTTTTGTTGACTGTTTTCTTCACTATGAAAAAGTGTACAAAGGCACAATTTAAAAGAGTAACTAACTAATGGGTGACTGAGTGGTGCAGTTGGTTCAGCATCTGACTCTTGGTTTTGGCTCAAGTCATGATCTCAGGGTTGTGGGATCAAACTCCACATCAGCTTTCATGCTCAGTGTGGAGTGTGCTTAGGACTCTTTCTCCCTCTGTCAATCCCCACTGAAATAAATAATTGAAATCTTCAAAAGAGTGCATAGAATATACAGCCACATGTCCAGCCAGACAGCAAAATGTAGTACCTACATACAGTTTGTTGAAGTAATAAATATCACAAGACCACACTTTCAATTTTAGGAAATGTGCCAATTCTGCCAATCTATAAAAAGAAGTGAAGAAAAGAAATCAAAACAGGGACATGTGGTATAAGCTTCTAAACAAAGAACAGAAAGAAAGAAAGAAAGAGAAAAAAGATGTAAGTAAAACAGAGACAAGTAATATGCTTGGTACAGAATTTGGAGTTAAGATTGTAAAGATATATACCCGGTGGGGAAATATGGGATGAATTCAATGAGACCTGCAATAAAGAGATAGAAAATATTTAAAATAACCAAACAGAGTTGAAGAACTCAATAACTAAAACTAAAAGAGACACTATAATGAGAATCCATGGTAGGTTAGAGTATGTAGAACTTCTCAGTGATCAGGAAGACAGAGGAATGGGAGCACACAAGCTGTTGAGCAAAAAGGGAAACATTTTTTTAAATTAGATGGAAAACAATAGGGAGGTTCCTAGAGATGTTAAGAACAGAGCTACCCTACAACTCAGCAATTGCACAACTGGGTATTTACCCCAAAGATACAGACTTAGTGAAAAGAAGGAGCATGTGCACATACACCCCAGTGTTCATAGCAGCAATGTCCACAATACCCAAACTGTGGAAGAAGCCAAGATGCTCTTCAATAGATGTATGGATAAAGAAGATTTGGTACGTATACACAATGGAATATTATTCAGCCATCAGGGAGGATGAATACCCACCATTTGTAACAACATGGATGGAACTGGAAGGGATTATGTTAAGTGAAGTAAATCAATCAGTTAAAGACAATTATTGTGTGGTTTCACTTGTACATGGAACATAAGCAACAGCATTGAGGACCATAGGGGAAGGGAAGGAAATCCAAAGGTGGAGAGATTAGAGAGGGAGATGAACCATGAGAGACTGTGGACACTGAGAAACAATCCAGAGGTTACAGAGGGTAGGAGGGTGGGGGAGGGTAACAGGATGATGGGTATTGAGGAGGGTACGTGCTTTGATGAACACTGGGTGTTATACTTAAATAATGAATCATTGAACAGTGCAAGGACTAATTATGTACTGTACAGTGGCTAACTGAACATCATAATAATTTAAAAAATGGAGTAAGTATAAATTGAGGTCTTTGGACAACACCATGAAAACAAATATTCATATTATTGGTGTCCCAGACAAAGAAGAGAGAAACTTTTAGAAAACTTATTTGAAGAAATAATAACTGAAAACTTTCATAACCTAGGGATGGGAATAGAAAACCACATTTGTGAAGTACAGGAAGTTCCAGACACAATCATCCCAAGGAGATTTACACCACACCACACTACATAATGCTTAGAATATCAAAGATTGACGATAAAGAGAGAATCTTAAAAGGAGCAAGAAAGAAATAAAAGTTATGTACAAGGGAAAACCCATAAGGCTGTCAGCTGATTTTTTAGCAGAAACAGTGTAGGCCAGAAAGGAGTGGCAGGGTATATTCAAAGTGATGAAAAGAAAGGAAAAATCTTGGAGCCAGGAACACTCTACAGTGCAAGGCTTTCATAATATTTGGAAGAAAGAAAAAGCTCCTCCAACAAAATCAAAAGATAAAGGACTTTATCACTGCTAAACCAGCTTTACAAGAAATGTTAAAGGAATTTCTTTAAGTGGAAAAGAAATGGCAAAATTAATCATAAAAAATTATGAAAATATTGAAAATATAACAACATAGGCATAAAACATGAAGGAGAAGTTGTTCATTTTTTTTTCAGAATGTCTTTGGACTTAAATGACCATGAAATTCATATGGACTGCAATTAATATAAGATGTTATATATGAACCTCATGGTAACCACAAACCCAAACATATGATAGATACACAAAAAATAAAGAGAAAATATTATAAGGAAGGAGGGAAAAGATGGTAGCAGAGTAAGGGACCTCATTTTATCTGGTCCCTTGAATATAGCTGGATATCTATCAAACCATCCTGAGCACACATGAATTTAGCCTGAGATGTAAGAAAATTTATCTGGAACTCTACAAGCAGAAAAACAACTACCTTTTGCAAGGTAGGAGGTGCAGGCCCTGAATCTTCAGGGTAAATATCAGAAGATAAATGGAGTGGGGAGGGAGACTCCATAAGACTGCCACCAGAAAGTAATATAACACCAGAGCACAAAATCAGAACCCTCAGAAATCTGCTCCAGTGAGAGATATCCATTTCTGAAAAGGGCACAGGGGATGAATACATTGGAAGTCCAGGCAGATCACTGTGGTCTCGGGATCCCAGGAGACCGGAAAAGGCATGGGGGAGCCTGAACTGTTAGCATGCACAAGCAGTTGAGCAAGGAGACTGGTTATGGTTAGTGAGCCCTGAAGGTACTTTCAGCTCTGGTAAACATAAATCAAAAGCTGGGTCGGTAAGGAGACCACTCTGCCTGAGGACCCTGAAAAGGACTAGAAGGGGCAGATGTTTAACATCTCAGGGAAGATATAAAACAACTTGTACCCACAACTGGGCAACAATTCTCAGAGCAGTGAGGCCCCCAAAAGGACACTGTGGCAGCACCCCGCCATGATCTGGAAGATGCAGAAGAGGGTGTATGTATGAGACCATGGCAGCTCACAACTGCAAAGCCACAAAGCACAGAGATGCTCTCAGGTACCTGGAACACCCTGGGAGAGTTGTAACATCTGCAAATAATTTGAGTCTTTGCAGTTAAGTACACACAGAAGTGGAGATGGTTTGAACTGAAGGGTTCGGTGAATAAAGGAGATTGTGAACTTGTGGTTCTGGGCCAGAGATTCAAGCAGGGATATATTTGTTCTGACCAACTAAAGAGGGCAGGAAAGCCAACAGGAAACAAAAGCCACACACAGGAACAACTCATACTAATCCCACCTGTCAAGGGGTGGGGCAACTCCACCCAAAGACTCCCAAGAAGCTGAGCAGCAGGTAACTCTCCCTGAAGACAGACTAGATGAGCAGTTGAATGACAAACTTATTTCCCACAGGACTGTAAAACACCAATGCCAGGGGAAAATAATATAGTGAGCGCCAGGTTTTCAATCATGATGTATTTATGCTCCAGTCCAAAATTGTACATTTCTTTTTTGTATCTTTATTTCTTTTTCTTTTTGTTATTCCTTTTCCCCTTTTTTTACTTTTTCTGTTCCCATATCAAAAGATTCTTATAGCCAAACTTGTGTTTTTAACTCACTTTTTTTTCAATTTATTTATTTTCAGAAAAACAGTATTCATTATTTTTTCACCACACCCAGTGCTCCATGCAAGCCGTGCCCTCTATAATACCCACCACCTGGTACACCAACCACCCCCCCCACCACTTCAAACCCCTCAGATTGTTTTTCAGAGTCCATAGTCTCTCGTGATTCACCTCCCCTTCCAATTTACCCCAATTACCTTCTCCTCTCTAACACCCCTTGTCCTCCATGCTATTTGTTATGCTCCTCAAATAAGTGAAACCATATGATAATTGACTCTCTCTGCTTGACTTATTTCACTGAGCATAATCTCTTCCAGTCCGGTCCAAGTTGCTACAAAAGTTGGGTATTCATCCTTTCTGATGGAGGCATAATACTCCATAGTGTATATGGACCACATCTTCCTTATCCATTCGTCCATTGAAGGGCATCTTTTTTTTTTCCTTTTTTGTTCCCAATTTATTTATTTTCAGAAAAACAGTATTCATTATTTTTCCACCACACCCAGTGCTCCATGCAAGCCGTGCCCTCTATAATACCCACCACCTGGTACCCCAACCTCCCACCCCCCCGCCACTTCAAACCCCTCAGACTGTTTTTCAGAGTCCATAGTCTCTCATGGTTCACCTCCCCTTCCAATTTACCCAAATTCCCTTCTCCTCTCTAACGCCCCTTTTCCTCCATGCTATTTGTTATGCTCCACAAATAAGTGAAACCATATGATAATTGACTCTCTCTGCTTGACTTATTTCACTCAGCATAATCTCTTCCTGTCCCGTCCATATTGCTACAAAAGTTGGGTATTCATCCTTTCTGATGGAGGCATAATAATCCATAGTGTATATGGACCACATTTTCCTTATCCATTCATCCGTTGAAGGGCATCTTGGCTCTTTCCACAGTTTGGCGAGCGTGGCCATTGCTGCTATAAACATTAGGGTACAGATGGCCCTTCTTTTCACGACATCTGTATCTTTGGGGTAAATACCCAGGAGTGAAATTACAGGGTCATAGGGAAGCTCAATTTTTAATTTCTTGAGGAATCTCCACACTGTTCTCCAAAGAGGCTGCACCAACTTGCATTCCCACCAACACTGGAAGAGGGTTCCCCTTTCTCCACATCCTCTCCAACACATGTTGTTTCCTGTTTTGTTAATTTTGGCCATTCTAACTGGTGTAAGGTGATATCTCAATGTGGTTTTAATTTGAATCTCCCTGATGGCTAGTGATGATGAACATTTTTTCATGTGTCTGATAGCCATTTGTATGTCTTTTTTTTTAAAGATTTTATTTACTTATTTGACAGAGAGAGATTACAAGTAGGCAGAAAGGCAGGCAGAGAGAGAGGAGGAAGCAGGCTCCCCACTGAGCAGAGAGCCTGATGCGGGACTCGATCCCAGGACCCTGAGATCATGACCTGAGCCGAAGGAAGTGGCTTAAACCACTGAGCCACCCAGGCACCCCATTTGTATGTCTTGATTGGAGAAGTGTCTGTTCATATCTTCTGCCCATTTTTGATGTGTTTGCCTGTTTCGTGTGTATTGAGTTTGAGGAGTTCATTATAGATCTTGGATATCAACCTTTTGTCGGTACTGTCATTTGCAAATATCTTCTCCCATTCCGTGGGTTGCCTCTTTGTTTTCTTGACTGTTTCCTATGCTGTGCAGAAGCTTTTGATTTTGATGAAGTCCCAAAAGTTTATTTTCGCTTTTGTTTCCTTTGCCTTTGGAGACATATCTGGAAAGAAGTTGCTGTGGCTTATATCGAAGAGATTACTGCCTATGTTCTCCTCTAGGATTCTGATGGATTCCTGTCTCATGTTGAGGTCTTTTATCCATTTTGAGTTTATCTTTGTGTACGGTGTAAGAGAATGGTCGAGTTTCATTCTTCTACATATAGCTGTCCAGTTTTCCCAGCACCATTTATTGAAGAGACTGCCTTTTTTCCACTGTATATTTTTTCCTGTTTTGTCGAAGATTGACCATAGAGTTGAGGGTCCATATCTGGGCTCTCTACTCTGTTCCACTGGTCTATGTGTCTGTTTTTATGCCAGTACCATGCTGTCTTGGTGATCATAGCTTTGTAATAAAGCTTGAAATCAGGTAACGTGATGCCGCCAGCTTTATTTTTGTTTTTCAACATTTCCACACCCAGTGCTCAACATTTTCTTAGCTATTTGGGGTCTTTTCTGATTCCATACAAATTTTAGGATTATTTGCTCCAACTCTTTGAAGAATACCAGTGGAATTTTGATCAGAATGGCATTAAAAGTATAGATTGCTCTAGGCAGTATAGACATTTTAACAATGTTTATTCTTCCGATCCAAGAGCATGGAATGGTCTTCCATCTTTTTGTGTCTTCTTCAATTTCTTTCATGAGTGTTCTGTAGTTCCTCAAGGACAGATCCTTTACCTCTTTGGTTAGGTTTATTCCCAGGTATCTTATGGTTCTTGGTGCTATAGTAAATGGAATCGATTCTCTAATTTCCCTTTCTGTATTTTCATTGTTAGTGTATAAGAAAGCCACTGATTTCTGCACATTGGCTTTGTATCCTGCCACGTTGCTGAATTGCTGTATGAGTTCTCGTAGTTTGGGGGTGGAGTCTTTTGGGTTTTCCATATAAAGAATCATGTCGTCTGCGAAGAGAGAGAGTTTGGCTTCTTCATTACCAGTTTGGATACCTTTTATTTCTCTCTGTTGTCTGATTGTTTTTGCTGGGACTTCTAATACTATGTTGAACAAGAGTGGTGAAAGTGGGCATCCTTGTCTTGTTCCTGATCTCAACGGGAAGGCTGCAAGCTTTTTCAAATTGAGGATGATATTTGCTGTGGGTCTTTCATAGATAGATTTGATGAGGGTCAGGAATGTTCCCTCTATCCCTATCCTTTGAAGCGTTTTAATCAGGAACGGATGCTGGAATTTGTCAAATGCTTTTTCTGCATCAATTGAGAGGACCATGTGGTTCTTCTCTCTTCTCATATTAATTTGTTCTATCACACTGATTGATTTGCGAATGTTGAACCATCCTTGTAGCCCAGGGATGAATCCCACCTCATCATGGTGGATAATCTTTTCAATATGCTGTTGGATCCTGTTGGCTAGGATCTTGTTGAGAATTTTAGCATCCATATTCATCAGTGATATTGGTCTAAAATTCTCCTTTTTGGTAGGGTCCTTGCCTGGTTTGGGGAACAGGGTAATGCTGGCTTCATAGAAAGAGTCTGGAAGTTTTCCTTCTGCTTAATTTTTTGGAAACATCTTCAGGAGAATAGGTGTTATTTCTTCTTTGAAGGTTTGGTAGAATTCCCCAGGGAATCCGTCAGGTCCTGGGCTCTTGTTTTTTGGGAGGTTTTTGATCACTGATTCAAACTCGTTATTAGGTATTGGTCTATTCAGGTTGTCGATTTCTTTCTCGTTCAATTTTGGTAGTTTATATTTTTCCAGGAATGCATCCATTTCATCTAGGTTGCTAAGCTTATTGGCATATAACTGTTGGTAATAACTTCTGATGATTGTTTCTACTTCCTTGGCGTTAGTTGTGATCTCTCCCTTTTCATTCATAATTTTATGAATTTGGGATTTCTCTCTTTTCTTTTGGATTAGTGTGGCCAGGGGCTTATCGATCTAACTGATTCTTTCAAAAAACCAGCTTCTAGTTTCATATATACGTTCTACTGTATCTCTGGTTTCTATGTCATTGATCTCAGCTCTAATCTTGATGATTTCCCTTCTTATGTGTGGGGTTGGTTTGATTTGTTGTTGATTCTCCAGTTCTTTAAGGTGTAGAGACAGCTGGTGTGTTCTAGATTTTTCAATTTTTTTGAGAGAGGCTTGGATGGCTATGTATCTTCCCCTTAGGACCGCCTTTGCTGTATCCCATAGGTTTTGGACCGATGTGTCTTCATTCTCATTGGTTTCCATGAATTGTTTCAGTTCTTCTTTGATCTCCTGGTTGATCCAAGCATTCTTAAGCTAGGTGGTCTTTAGCTTCCAGGTGTTTGAGTTCCTTCTGAACCTTTCCTTGTGATTGAGCTCCAGTTTCAAAGCATTGTGATCTGAGAATATGCAGGGAATAATCTCAGTCTTTTAGTATCGGTCGAGTCCTGATTTGTGACCCAGTATGTGGTCTATTCTGGAGAAGGTTCCATGTGCACTTGAGAAGAATGAGTATTCTGTTGTTTTAGGGTGGAATGTTCTGTATATATCTATGAGGTCCATCTGGACCAATGTGTCATTCAATGCTCTTGTTTCTTTATTGATTTTCTGCTTCGATGATCTTTCTAATTCTGAGAGAGGCGTGTTAAGATCTCCTACGATTAGTGTATTCATATCAATATGACTCTTTATCTTGATTAACAGTTTTCTTAAGTAATTGGCTGCTCCCATATTGGGAGCATAGATATTTACAATTGTTAGATCATCTTGGTGGATAGTCCCTTTAAGGATTATGTAGTGTCCTCTGTATCTCTGACTACAGTCTTTAGTTTGAAGTCCAATTTATCTGATATGAGAATCGCCACCCCAGCCTTCTTTTTGAGGCCCATTGGCATGAAAGATGCTTCTCCATCACTTCACTTTCAGTCTGCATGTATTTAGGTTTGTATTGGGTCTCTTGTAGACAACATAAAAATCTGGAACGCTTCACAAATTTGCATGTCATCCTTGCGCAGGGGCCATGCTAATCTTTTCTGTATCGTTCCCATTTTAGTATATGTGCTGCCGAAGCGAGCACTCTTTTTCTTTTTTTAAAGATTTATTTATTCACTTGTCAGAGAAAGAGGGCAGGCAGAGGGAGGAGACTCCCCACTGAGCAAGGAGCCAAATACGGGACTCCCTCCCAAGACTATGGGATCATGACCTGAGCCAAAGGCAGATGCTTAGAAGACTGAGCCACCCAGGTGTCTCATGTGTCTGTTAGACATTTGTATATCTTCTTTGGAGAAATGTATCTTCATGCTTTTAGCCATTTCTTTTTGACTGCATTTGTCTTTTGGGTGTTGATGTGAGATCTTTTTTAAAGATCTTGGATATCAGCCTGTTATGTGCAAATATATTCTCCCATTTATGGGTTGCCCATTAGATTTGTTGACTGTTTTCTTTGCTGTGCAGAAGCTTTTTATCTTGTTGAAGTCCCAAAAGTTCATTACTGTTTTTGATGCCTTTGCCTTTAGAGATGTGTCTTGAAAGAATTTGCTGTGACCAATGTTAAAGAGGTTACTGCCTAATTTCTCTCCTACAATTTTGATGGATTACTGTCTTACATTGAGCTCTTTCATACATTTAGACTTTACATTTGTTTATGGAGTAAGAGAATGGTCTCGTTTCATATTTCTGCATGTGACTATCCAGGATACTGAGCACCATTTATTGAAGAGACTGTCTTTTATCCAGTGGGTATTCTTTCCTGCTTTGTCAAAAGTTAGTTGACTATAGAATTGAGGGCCCATTTCTGGATTTTCTACTCTGTTCCATTGATCTGTGTGTCTGTCTTTATAATGATACCATATGGTCTTGATGACTATGGCTTTGTAATGCACCTGGAAATCAGGCATTGTGATGCCCCAGGTTTGGTTTTATTTCTCAAAATCCACCTGGTGATTCATGGTCTTTTCTAGTTCCATCCAAATTTTAGAATTATTTGTTCCAGGTCCATGAAAAATGTCTATGGTATTTTCATAGGTATGGCATTGAAAGTGTAAATTGTTCTGGGAACTATGGATATTTTTTAAATGGTGACTCTTGTAATCCAACTCTTTGTGTCTTCCTCCATTTCCTTCACAAGCATTCCATAGTTTCCTGGCTATAGATCCTTTACCTCTTTGGTTAGGTTTATTCCTATATATCTTAACGGTTTTTGGAGCTATTGAAAAAATAATTGATTCCTTATTTTCTCTTTCCTCAATTACATTTTTAGTTTATAGAAATGCAACTGATTTCTGTGCATTGTTTTTCTATCCTTCCATGTTCTTGAATTCCTGTGTGAATTCTATTAACTTGGGATGGAATCTTTTGAGTTTTCCACGTAAAGTATCATGCCATCTGGAAGAGTATTTGAATAACTATTTATTTATTTATTTATTGTTATCTGATTGCTGAAGCTAGGACCTCAAGTACTATATTGAACAACAATGGTGACAGAGGACATTCATGTCGTGTTCCTGAACTTAAGGAGAAAGCTCTCAGCTTTTCCCCATTGAGAATGATATTCACTGTGAGATTTGCATAGATGGATTTTATGAAGTTGAGGTATGAGTCCTCTATCCCTGTAACTTGAAGGGGTTTAATCAGGAAAGGATGTTGTGTTCTGTCAAATGATTTCTCTGTCTCAATTGAGAGGACCACAGTGTTCTTCTCTTTTCTTTTATTAATGTGCTGTCTCATGCTGTTGATTTTCAAATACTGAACTATCTTTACATATCAGGAATAAATCCCACCGGTCATGGTGAATAATCCTTTTAATGTAGTGTTGGATCCTATTGGTTAGAATCTTTATGAGTATTTTTACATCTATATTCATCAGGGATATTGGTCTATGAGTCGTCATTTTGGTTGTGTCTTTTTCTGGCACTGGGATGAAAGCATTGCTGGTTTCATAGAATGAGTTTGGAAGTTTTACTTCCATTTCTATTTTATGAAATAGCTACAGTAAAATAGATTATTTCTTCATTAAGTTGTAAAATTCCCCTGGGAAGCCATCTGGCCCTGGACTCTTGCTTTTGGGGAGGTATTTGATTACTGCTTCAATTTCCTTGGTGGTTATTGGTCTGTTCAGATTATCTATTTCTTCGTCTTTCAGTTTTAGTAGTTTATAATATTCCAGGAATATGTCCGTTTCTTCTAGATTGCTTAATTAGTTTTCATATAGTTGCTGACAGTATTTTCTAATTGTTTCCATTTCCTTGGTGTTAGTAGTGATTGCTCCCCTTTCATTCATGATTTTACTAAATTGGATTCTTTCTTGTTTCTTTTGGATAAGAATGGCTAGTGGTTTATCAATCTTATTAATTCTTTCAAAAACCAGTTTCTAGTTTCATTGATCTGTTTTACTGTTTTTCTGGCTTCTATTTCATTGATCTCTGCTTTAATCTTTATTATTTATCTTCTCCTGCTTGATTTAGGTCTAATTTGCTGTTCTTTCTCCAGCTCTTCTAAGTGTAAAGTTAGCTTGTGCAATTTGGATTTTTCTTTTCTTTTTCTTTTTCTTTTTCTTTTCTTTTCTTTTTTTTTTTTTTTTTTTGAGAGAGGCTTGAATGGCTATATCCTTCCCTCTTAGAAACACCTTTGCAGTATCTCATAGGTTTAGGGCAGACGTGTTTTCATTATCATTAGCTTCCCTGAGTTGTTTAATTTCTTCTTTATTTTCCTGGTTGCTGCAATCTGTCTTTAGCAAAATGGTTTTAAGGTCCAATTGTTTGAATTTCCAAATTTCTTTTTGTGATTGAGTTCAAGTTTCAAAGCATTGCAGTCTGAAAATATCAAGGGTATCAACTGAGACTTTTGATATCAGTTAAAACCTGATTTGTGACCCAGGATGTGGTCTATTCTGGGGAATGTTCCATGTGCACTCGAGAAGAATCGGTATTCTGTTCTTTTTGGATGGAATGTTCTGTGTATATCTACAAAGTCCATCTGGCCCAGTGTGACTTTCAAAGTTCTGGTTTCTTTGTTGATCTTCTGCTTTGATGATCTGTCCATTGCTATGAGTGGAGTGGTGAGGTCTCCTACTATTAATGTATTATTATCCATATGTTTCCTTATTTTGCTTATTAATTGGTTTATATAATTAGCTGCTGCCATGTTGGGGGCAGAGATATTTAAAATTCTATATTTTTTGTTGAATAGACCCTATAAGTATGTTATAGTGTCCCTCTACATCTCTTACTACAATCTTTGATTTAAAGTCTAGTTTGTCTGATATTAGAATTGCATCCCCAGCTTTCTTTTGTGGTTCATTGTCATGATAAATTGTTTTCCATCCCCTTGCCTTCAATTTGGAGGTGTCTTTAGATTCAAAATGAGTCTCAGTTGTAGACAGCATATGGATGGGTCCTTCATTTTTATCCCATCTGAATCTCTGTGTCTCTTGATGGGAGCATTTGGGCCATCCATGTTGAGAGTAACTAATGAAAGATATGAATTTAGTGCCATTTTATTGCCTGTGAGATCCCTGTTTCTGTAGGTTTTCTGTTTCTTTCTGGTCTATGTGACTCTTGGGGTTTCACTTTGTTTACAGAATCCCCCTTAATATTTCTTGCAGGGCTGGCTTGGTGTTGACATACTCTTTCAGTTTCTCTCTGCCCTGAAAGCTCTTTATCTCTCCATCCATTCTGAATGACAGTCTTGCTGGGTACAGAATTAGTGGCTGCATGTTATTTTTATTTACTACCTAATATGTCCTGCCAGCACTTTCTGTCTTGTCAAGTCTCTGTGGACAAGTCTACTGATATTCTGATAATCGCTCCTTGTCACTTAAGAAACCTCTTCCCTCTAGTTACTCTCAGGATACATTCCTTGGCTCTAAGATTTGCAAGATTCGCTATTCTGTGTCAAAGTGTTGATATATTTTTATTGATTTTGGAAGAGATTCTCTCTGTTTCTTGGACTCAAAGGCAGATAGGCAGGCAGAGAGAGAGAGGGAGAAGCAGGCTCCCCACTGAGCAGAGAGATCAATGCAAGGCTCGATCCCAGGACCCTGGGATCATGACCTGAGCCAAAGGCAGAGGCTTTAACCCACTGAGCCACCCAGGCAGCCCACAAATTAAATTTTACACCAAAGACTTTAGTAAGAAATGTAGAGGGACACTATATCATACTTAAAGGGTCTATCCAAAAAGAAAGTCTAACAACTCAAAAATATATGCTTCCAACTTGGGATCAGACAATTATATAAACCAATTAATAACCAAAGTAAAGAAAAGTGTTGGCAAAAATACATTAGAAGTAGGAGACCTCAACACTCCACTCACAGCAATGGACAGATCATCAAAGCAGATCAACAAAGAAACAAGAGCTTTGCATAACACATTGGACCAGACGGACTTTGTAGTTATATACAGAACATTCCAACCTAAAACAACAGAATACTCATTTTTTCTTGAGTGCACTGGAACATTTTTCGAAATAGAACATATACTGGGTCACGAATCAGGACTCAACTGATACCAAAAGATTGAGATGATCCCATGCATATTTTCATACCACCTGCTTTGAAACTGTAACTCAACCACAAGAAGAAATTAGGTAGGAACAAACACTTGGAAAGTAAAGAGCACCCTGCTAAAGAATGATTGAGTCAACCAGGAAATTAAAGATGAAAGTTAAGCAATTTGTGGAAACTAATGAGACTTTAAGAAAAACCCATCCAAAATCTATGGGATATTGTAAAGGAATTCTTAAGAGGTAAGTACATAGCCATTCAAGCCTCTCTCAAAGAATTAGAAAAACCCCAAATGCAGAACCTATCTTTACACCTAAAGGACCTGGCAAAAGAACAGCAAATACAGCCTAAACCAAATAGAAGAAGAGAAATAATAAAGATTAGAGTAGAGATCAATGAAATAGAAACCAGAAAAACAGTAGAACAGATCAGAGAAACTAGAAGCTTGGTCCTTGAAAGAATTAATAAATTGATGAACCTGTGGCCAGAAGTATTCAAAAGAAAAGGGATAGGATCTGAAACAATAAAATTATGAATGAAAGGGTAGAGATCACGACTAACACCAAGGAAATTGGATCAATTATCAGAAATTGTGACCAGCAACTATATGCCAAAAAATTAAGCAATCTAGGAGAAGTAGACGCATTCCTGGAATATTATAATCTACCAAACCTAAAACAGGAAGAAATAGACTATCTGAATAGACCAATAACCAGTTACGAAATTGAAGAATTCAAAAACCTCCCAGAAAGCAAGAATCCAAGGCCAGATGGCTTTCCAGGGGATGTCTACCAAACATTTAAAGAAGAAATCATACCTATTCTACTAAAGCTATTTCAAAAAATAGAAATAAAAATAGAAGGAAAACTTCCAAATTTGTTCTAAAACCTTCATCCTAAAACAAGACAAAGACACAATCAAAAAGGTGAATTACAGACCAATATCCCTGATGAATACGTATGCTAAAATACTCAACAAGATTCTAGCCAATAGGATCCAACACTACATTAAAAGGATTATTCACCACAACCAGGTGGTATTTATTCCAAACTCATTCTATGAGGCCAGCATTGCCCTTATTCCAAAGCCAGGCAAGGACACCACCAAAAAGTAGAATTGCAGACCAATATCCCTGATGAATATGGAAGCCAAAATATTCAACAAGATCCTAGTTAATAGGATCTAAAACTACATTAAATTTATTATTCATCATGAAGAACTGGGATTTATTCCTGTGCTGCAAGGGTCATACAACATTCACAAATCAATCAACATGATGGAGCACATTAATAAAAGAAAATATAAGAAACAAATGATCTTCTCAATTGTTGCAGAAAAAGTATCTGACAAAATAAAGCATCTTTTGCTGATTAAAACTCTTTGAAGTATACAAATAGAGTGATTATAACTCAATATTATAAAAACCATGTATGAAAAGCCCACAGCAAATATCATTGTTATTGGGGGAGAACCAAGAGCTTCTCCCTTAAGTTCAGGAAGAAGACAAGGATGTCCACTTTCACCATTATTGTTCAACATAGTACTGGAAGTCCTAGCCTCAGCAATCAGACATCAAAAAGAAATAAAAGCATTCAAATTGGCAAAGAAGAAGTCACAGTCTCTCTCTTCACAGATGACACAATTCTTTATGTGGAAAACCTAAGAATTTTCACCCCCAGACTACTAGCACTGATACATCAATAGAGCAGTGTGGCAGGATACAAAATCAATGCACAGAAATCAGTTGCATTTCTATACACTACCAATGTGACTTAAGAAAGAGAAATTAAGTAATTGATTCCATTTACAGTACCACCAAAAAATGTAAGATACCTAGGAAAAAACCTAGCAAAAGAGGTAAAAAAATCTGTACTCTAAAAACTACAGAACTCTAATGAAAGAAATGGAGGAATACACAAATTTGGAAAAACATTCCATCCTCATGGATTTGAGGAATAAACCCTGTGAAAATATCTCTGCTGTGCAGAGCAAGCTACACATTCAATGCAATCTCTATGAAAATATTGTTGATATTTTTCACAGACCTGGAATCAATAATCCTAAAATTTGTATGGAAATAGAAAAGACCACATATCACCAAGGGAATGTTGAAAAAGAAAAACAAAGTGGGAACATTACGATGCCTGACTTCAAGTTAATTAGAATGCTGTGATCATTAAGACTGCATGGTGCTGGGGGTGCCTGGGTGGCTCAGTTATTAACTGACTTCAGCTCAGTTCATGATTCTAGGGTCCTGGTTTTGAGCCCTGCATCAAGCTCCCAGCCCACGGGAAACCTGCCTTTCCCTCTTCCACTCCCCTTGCTTATGTTCCCTTTCTCACTGTCTCTCTCTCTCTCTCTGTCAAATAAATAAAACCTTCCAAAAAACCCTATTTAAAAAAAAAGACTGCATGGTTCTGGCACAAAAGCAGACACATAAATCAGTGGAACAGAATAGAGAGCGCAGAAATAGACCCTCACCCTTTTGGTTTACTAATCTTTGACAAAGCAGGAAAGAAGATCCAATGGGAAAAAAGATAGTTTCTTCAACAAATGATGTTTGGAAAATTGGACAGCCATATGCAGAAGAATGAAAGTGGACCATTCTCTTACACCATACACAAAGATAAACTCAAAATAAATAAAGACCTCAATGTAAAACCGGAGTCCCTCAAAATCCTAGAGAACACATGCAGACAACTGTTTGACTTTGGACAAAGCAAGCAACAACAACACAAAAACAAAAAAGCCCTTGGGAACAAAAGGATTCACAGGTGAATTCTACCAGTCACTTAAAGAGGACTTAATACCTATACTCCTTACACCATTCCAAAAACTTAAAAAAAGGAAAGATAGCATCAAAATACATTCTATGAGGCCAACATTACCCTAACACCAAAACCAGACAGACACTACACAAAAAGATACTATAGGGCAATATACCTGACAAAAATAGATGCAAATAACTTCAACAATATATTAGCCAATCACATACATTACAGTAAAAAGATCATTTGCAAAGATGAGGTGGGATCCCGTCCCAGGATGCAAAGGTGGCATAATACTTGTAAATCAGTCAATGTCATACACTACATAAACAAAATGAAGGATAAAAATCACACGGTTATCTCAATAGGTTCAGCAATAACATTTGACAAAATTAAACATCCATCCATGATTAAAAACTCACTACAAAGTGTGTTTAGAGTGAATTTACCTCAATATAATAAAGGAGTTATATGAAAAACCCACAGTTAATATCATACTGAATGGTGAAAAACTGAGAGCTTTCTTTCTAAGATCAGGATATCTACTCTCATCACTTTTATTGAATATACTACTGGAAGTCCTAGGCGCAGCAATCAGAAAAGAAAAAGAAAAAAGGGATATTTCTGGCGAGATGAGAGGGGAGTAGGAAACCCTATGAATTGAGATAAATACCTACTAGACCACTCTGACATGTAAGATCATACACTTCTGGATCTCTACGAGGGCAGAGGTTTTTCAATGGAGAGGTTTAGAGGAGTGGGAGTGTGCAGACAAATATTGGAGGATAAACAGAAAGGGGAGGGAGCCACTAGAAAGGAGTCACTGAAAACTAATACCTCAATGCAAAAGTGCCCTGTGCTTGGGGACCCACAATAGCTTGGGGACTCATGGCTGTTCAACCGCAAGAGACTGATAACAGTGCTCAAACAGAACAAAGGGAATCAAGGGACAATTGCTGGGAAAGGGCAGCTGCAAGCATGCAGAACTAAGTCCACAGTCCCAGGATGACCAGAGCTGCTGCCCATACCTGAGAGGGCTCAGCATGGGCTTGAGTCAGCAGTCCCAAGGCTGGTGGCCACCATGGCCACCACAGTTGCCTCTGCTTCCTACAGTGCTATCAGACACCTAGCATGGGATCGATTTGGTGATCTCTGGGGCAGACAGCTACCACCAATACTATAGGCACTGCCACCTCCCATGTGGCTGAGAGGATCCACCACACACTTGAGCCCCCAGTCCCAGGAACAGCAGCCGCTGGCACTGGGCTCACCTGCACCAGTATCGCTCTAGGTTTTAGTGGCACAGGACTATAGAGACAAGTGGGGACCTCAGGCCACGACTGAGATGGTGGCTACAGGTGTGCACCATTTGTGGGAGGCTGCATTGTTCAATGGAATCTGCAGAGGGGGAGTCTGTGTGTTCTGGAACATTCAGAGAGGAGCAAACTGTGGCTTCTCTCTAAGGCAGAGGTCTGGGTACAAATAGTTTACTTTGCTCTGACACTCTGAAAAGGCATGAGAAATCACCATAGAACAAGAACCTCCAAAGAACAAAAGTCCAAAAACTGGTTTTCCATGATGCTCAACCCCGTGATGGTGTCAGGGCAACTTTGCCCAAGCAGGATTGACTGAAAAACAATGTGGTAAGGCCCTCCTCCCAAAGACAATCTGAAAGAACAAGAGTAAAACAACTGCAGGGTCCACATAAAATTGTAAAATCCCAACACCAGGGGAAAACAATATATTAAATTCTTGGTATAGCCTCATAGCCTGCATATTTCTTAAATACAACTCTTCCTTCTTTTTTTAATTATTTCTCATGATTCTTGCTCTTTTTATTTTTACCTACTTACCATTTCAACTAAATGTTTAATACAACATATTTCATAGTAACTTTTTTTTAAGATTTTATTTATTTATTTGACAGACAGATCACAAGTAGGCAGAGAGAGAGGAGGAAGCAGGCTCCCTGTTCAGCAGAGAGCCCGATGCGGGGCTCGATCCCAGGACCCCGGGATCATGACCTGAGCTGAAGGCAGAGGCTTTAACCCACTGAGCCACCCAGGCGCCCCGCCATAGTAACTTTTTAACTTGAATTTTTTCATACATATATATTTTTTCAATGTAGTCTTTTTTCCCTATTTAATATTACCCCTCTCTCTATCTCTATCTCTATCTCTATCATCTATATATCTATATATATATAAATTGTATATATATATATGTATGTATATATACATATATACATATGTATAATTGTATAATTATATATATACACATATATAATTGTATATATATATATATATATATATATATATATATACCAGTTTTAATTTTCCTGTATCTCTGGCAAGTTGAGTCCTCTAACAAAGATAACAATATACACCCAGGAAGAATTGAAATATCCTTCCTTGCCCACATTGAAGGATTGTAGCAATCTTCCCATCAGCCCTCCCTTTTTATTTTGTGTTTTTATTATTTTTTTCTTTTTCTCTTGACAGACTTTACGTTTGTTTGTTTCTGTTTTTGTACTTTATACATCTTACTGCTGGGGTTCATGTTGGCTGGACTTTTCTTACTTTTTCTTCTGTCAGTCCTTCTGTTTGTCCATTTTTCTTTTTATACTTTATAAATCTTACTCTTGGGGCTACTTATGGCTGTTTTTTTTTTCTTTTTGGCAACGGCTTGGGATTGCTTCAAAACTTTCCAGGGTGCAATTTGCTGGATCATGGTTAGTATTTTCAGCTATACATCTGCTCCACCACCTCTCACCAGACTGACTAGGAGGAGGAACCCCCAATGGAGGAAAACTTCAGAGACTTTGATCTCTGCCACTGAACTAATTGATATGGACATAAGTAAGATGTTGGAAATAGAATTCAGGGTAAAAGTTATGCAAACAATGTTTAGACTGGAGAAAACAATTATTGACAACATAGATTCTCCAAGGGCAGAAGTGAGAGCTGATCTGGCAAAACAATGAAATTTAATCTAAACTAGATACTCTAAAAGCTAGGGTAAATAAGGCAGAAGTTTGAATTAGTGATCAAGAAGACAAACTGATAGAAAAGAAGGATCAGGGGAGGCCTGGGAAAAAACATTTTAGAAGCCAGGAAAACAGAATCAGTGAAATAAATGATGCCATGAAACATTCCAATGTCAGAATTATTGGGATCCCTGAGGGGGACTAGAACATATCGTTGAGCAAATCCTAGATGAGAGTTTCCCTAATCTGGAGAATGAAATAAGTGTTCATGTCCTAGAAGCAGAGAGGGCACCCTGCAAATCAATGAGGGTAGATAGACCTAGTAACATGTGATTGTGAAACTCACAAAATGTTAAACTAGAAAAAAATTGTCTAAGGGCAGCTAGGGAGAAGAGATTTCTAACATACAGAGAAAGGAACATCAGAACAAGGTCAGACCTGTTCACAGAAACCTGGAAAGCCAGAAAAGTCTGGCAAGACATATTCAGGACACCAAATGAGAAGAACATGCAGCCAAGAATACTTTATCTGGCAAGGCTGTCACTTAGAATTGATGGAGATATAAAGAGCTTGCAAGACAAGAAAAGACTAACAGAATATGTGACCATCAAGCTGTCCCTATAAGAAATATTAAAGGGGGAGTTTATAAAAGAAGAAAGACAACAAGAGTGATACAGAACAGAAATTTACAGAGAAAATCTATTGCAACATAGACCTCACAGACAACATAATGACTATAAGAACATACTGTTCAATAATCACTCTCAATGTAAATGGCCGAAATGTGCCCATAAAATGGCAAAGGAATGCAGATTGGACAAAAAGGCAGGATCCATCCATATGCTGTATACAACTGACTCATTTTGAACCTAAAGATACATCCAGTCTGAATGTGAAGGGATGCAGAATCATCTTATAGGTCAACAGACCTGAAAAGAAAGCTGGCATAGCAATTCTCATATCAGAATAAGCTAAAGACTGTAATCAGAGATACAGGAGTGCACTACATGATTCTTAAAGGGTATATCCAACAAAAAGTTCTAACGATTTTAAATATCTCTGCCCCCAACAAGGGAGTAGCCAACTACATAAGTCAACTGTTAATCAAAATGAAGAGACATATTGATAAGAACACGTTAATTGTATGGGATATTAACATGCCACTCTCAGCAATAGACAGATCATCTAAGCAGAAAATCAACAAAGAAACAAGGTCTTTGAATGACACATTGGACCAGATGGACCTCATAGATATATACAGAACATATAAACATATGTTTATACATATACATACAGACACACACACACATACAGAAAATATAAGGAGAGTTTCTGTATTCAGGATTTTTCAATTTTTTTTTTAAGTGAGGCTTGGATGGCTGTATTTTTCCTCCTTAGGACCACCTTCTCTGTATCCCATAGGTTTTGGACCAATGTGTCTTCATTCTCATTGGTTTCCATGAACTTTTTAAGTTCTTATTTGATGTCCTGGTTGACCCATTCCTGAGTAGGATGGTCTTTAGCATCAAAATGTTTGAATTCCTTCCAAACTTCTTCTTGTGATTGAGTTCCAGTTTCAAAACATTTTGGTCTGAGAATATGCAGGGAAAATCTCAATCTTTTGGTATCATTTGAGACCTGATATGTGACCCAGTATGTGGTCTATTCTGGAGAAGGTTCAGTGTGCACTTGAGAAGAATGAGTATTCTGTTGTTTTAGGGTGGAATGTTCTATATATATCTATGAGGTCCATCTGGTCCAATGTGTCATTCAATGCTCTTGTTTCTTTATTGATTTTCTGTTTAGATATCTGTCTATGCTGAGAGTGGTGTGTTAAGATATCCTACAATCAATGTGTTCTTATTAATATGTCTCTTTATTTTGATTAACTGTTGACATATGGAGTTGGATGCTCTCATGTTGGGGGAATAGGTATTTACAATTGTTAGGTCTTCTTGTTGGATAGACCCTTTAAGAATTATTTAGTGTCCTTTTGTATCTCTGATTAACAGTCTTTAGTTTAATATCTATTTGTCTGATATGAGAATCACTACCCTAGCTTTTGGGGGTCCATTGAGATGAAAGATCGTTCTTCATCCCTTCACTCTCAGTCTGAGTGTATCTTTAGGTTCAGAGTGAGTCTTTTATAGAAAGCGTATGTATGGATTCTTTTTGTCCAATCTGCAACACTGTGCCATTTTATGGGAACATTTAGGCCATTCACAATGAGAGTGATTATTGAAAGATATGTATTTATTGTCATCATGTTGTCTCTGTGTTCCTTGTTTCTATAAGTTGTCTCTGTAAATTTCTGTTGTATATCACTCATGTGGTCTTTCTTCATTCATAGAATACCCCTTAATATGTCTTGCAATGCTGGCTTGGTGGTCACATTTGCTTTTAGTATCTGCTCGTTCTGGGAGAACTTTATCTCTCCATCAATTCTAAAAGACAACCTTTAAATAATGAATCTTGGAACACTGAAAAAATAAAATAAACAAAATAATTAAATACATAAAGAATTAAAAAAAAACAATTAAATGACAGCCTTGCCACATAAAGTATACTATCACATGCTTGGAGTTCGGTCTACCCTTGTTGATCTTGTGGCGTGTCCTGTCTGCCTCTAGGACATGAACACTTGTATCATTCCCCAGATTAAGGAAATTCTCAGCTACGATTTGCTCAGATATATCTTCTAGTCCTCTCTCTCTCCACCCACTCAGGGATCCCGATAATTCTGACCTTGGAACATTTCATAGTGTCATTTATTTCTCTAATTCTGTTTTCATGGCTTCTAAGCTGTTTCTTCCAGGACTCTTCCTAATTCTTCATTTCTATCAGTTTGTCTTCTAGATCACGAATTTGATCTTCTGCCTCATTTACCAGAGCTGTTAGAGTATCTAGATTAGATTGGATCTCATTGATAACATTTTTAAGTTCTGCCAGATCAGGTCTCACTTCTGCCCTTAGATCATCTATATTGCCACTAATGGTTTTCTCCAGTCTAGGCATTGTTTGCGTAAATGTTACCCTGAATTATATTTCCAATATCTTGCTTATGTCCATATTCATTAGTTAAAAGGAAGAGGTCACAGTCTCTGAGATTCTCCTGTTGGATCTTCCTTCTCCTAGTCATTCTGATTAGAGTTGGTTGAGGGAATGTACAGAGTCCAAACTGTGGACCATAATACAAGCAAATGTTCCTGTTTTTGTTTGTTTGTTTGTTTTTATTTTTTATTAATTTCTTTTCAGCATAACAGAATTCATTATTTATGCACCACACCCAGTGCTCCATGCCCTATGTGTCCTCCATAATACCCACCACCTGTCTCCCCCAACCTCCCACCCCCTGCCCCTTCAAAACCCTCAGATTGTTTTTCAGAGTCTCTAGTCTCTCATGGTTCATCTCTCCTTCCAATTTCCCTCAACTCCCTTCTCCTATCCATCTCCCCTTGTCCTCCATGCTATTTGTTATGCTCCACAAATAAGTGAAACCATATGATAATTGACTCTCTCTCCTTGACTTATTTCACTCAGCATAATCTCTTCCAGTCCCGTCCATGTGGATACAAAAGTTGGGTATTCGTCCTTTCTGATGGAGGCGTAATACTCCGTAGTGTATATGGACCACATCTTCCTTATCCATTCATCCGTTGAAGGGCATCTTGGTTCTTTCCACAGTTTGGCGACCGTGGCCATCGCTGCTATAAACATTAGGGTACAGATGACCCTCCTTTTCACTACATCTGTATCTTTGGGGTAAATACTCAGTAGTACAATGGCAGGGTCATAGGAAAGCTCTATTTTTAATTTCTTGAGGAATCTCCACACTGTTCTCCAAAGAGGCTGCACCAACTTGCATTCCCACCAACAGTGTAAGAGGGTTCTGCTTTCTCCACATCCTCTCCAACACACGTTGTTTCCTGTCTTGCTAATTTTGGCTACTCTAACTGGTGTAAGGTGGTATCTTAATGTGGTTTTATTTTGAATCTCCCTGATGGCTACTGATGATGAACATTTTTTCATGTGTGTGATAGCCATTTGTATGTCTTCATTGGAGAAGTGTCTGTTCATGTCTTCTGAGACTTTGGGTTTCTTTGCCTCTTGTTCTTTCAGCATGACTTCTGGGGGGAGGCCCTGGCTGTGCTTAGGCAATCCTTTTTAGGCAGAATTTCCTTGCCTCTTGTGTGGGGGATGGGCTCAGTGAAAACCGGTTGCGGGGGGGCTTTTGTTCTCTGGCGGTTTTCCATGGCATATTTCTGTGTCCCTTCCAAGAGTGAGAGCAGAAGTGACTGTGTACAGACTTCTGTCTCAGGACAGAGAGATTGCATACTGTTCTCCAGAAAACCCTCCAGATACACTGATTCAATTTTTGTCTGTGCTGCCAAAAACCATAGGGACCTGGATTATGGGCCCCAGAGCAGCACTCCCAGCCCTCGCTTCTAGTTCCAGGCATATCTCTGCCCTTTGCGCTTCTAAAACTGCCCACCCCCCATTCATAGTCATGCCCCCTCAGCTTCAGGTTTCAGCCTGGGGACTGCCTTCAATCCTTTACCTGTTGTTAAGAGGTTAGGAGTCTGTACCTGGGCCCCAGTGTGGGAGACTTTTGTGCTCCTGTGTTAGTTCATCTTCCTAGCACCAGCACTTATGGTGGCTCCCTCCCCCTTCCATTTATCTTCTGATATCTGCCCACAGAATCATAGCTCCCTGCTTCATACCTCAAAACTGGCTGCCAGAGATATTCTGTTGGTATAGATCATGATATATCTTCTTACATCTCAGGTTGATTTTGTGGGTGTTCAGAGTGGTCTAGCAGAGTGGTCCAGCTCAATTCAGGGGACTGGCTGAAACACGGTCACCTACTCCTCTGCCATCTTGTGTCCCCTTTTCATTTTTAAATTTTTATTTTTATGTATACTTTATATATTTTGTTATTTTTGTTCCTTTCTACTGTATTTTATCTTATTTTTACATATGTGTTTTTCTTTCTTTCTCATTTTATGATCTAATTTCTTTTAACAAGCAGACCAAAACACACCCAGCATCTACTTTTTTTTTAAACATTTTTTTATTTATTTGCCAGAGACAGAGAGAGAGAGAGTACACACAAGCAGGCAGAGAGGCAGGCAGAGGCAGCGAGAGAAGCAGGCTCCCTGCTGAGCAAGGAGCCCAATGCGGGACTCAATCCCAGGACCCTGGGATCATGACCTGAGCCGAAGGCAGCGGCTTAACCAACTGAGCCACCCAGGCATCCCCCAGCATCTACTTTTGTTGTTGTTGTTCTTATTGTTGTTTGTCTTGTATTTTTTCTTTTCTTCTTTTACCTTCTGGAAGAAATGAAAGGACTGAGAAACTCACCCTGAAAGAAAGAACAAAGGTACTATTCACAACCAAGAATATAATCAATATACAGAAGATGCCTAAACTATAATTTAAAATAACGCTGATGAAGATACTAGCTGGGCTTGGAAAAAACATAGAAAACACTAGAGAATCCTTTACTATAGAGATAAAAGAACTAAAATGTAGTAAGGCCAAAATTAAAAATACTATAAGGGAGATGCAGTTCCAAGTGAAAGCCATAAAATTGAGGATGACCAAAGAAGAGCACATCAGTGGTATGGAAGACAAAATGATGGAAAAAAGGAAGCCCAAAAGAAGAAGGAACGAAAACTATTAGATGAAGCAATGTAGCAATTCCATAAAGTGAAATAATATCCATTTTATAAGAGTCCCAGAGGAAGACCAGGGAAAAGGGACAGAAAGTTTATTTGAACAAATTATATCTGAGAAATTCCTTAATCTGGGGAAGGAAATGGGCATTCAATTCAAAGTGGCACAGAGAAGTCCCCTCAAAATCAACAAATACTACAGTAAAACTTAACTGTATACTCAAAATGCTACAGTAAAACTTAAATACTACAGTAAATACTACAAATTAAATACTACAGTAAAACTTAAACTACAAAGATAAAGAGAAAAATCTTGATTGTAGCTCAGGATAAGAGGTCCTTAACCAATAGGAGTACAAACAAAAGTCTGGCAGCAGACTTGTCCACAAAGACATGAAACTCCAGTAAAAAATGTCATGATATATTCAATATGTGAAATTGGAAAAATATGCAGCCTAGAATATTTGATCCAGGAAGGCTGTCATTCAGAATAGGAGAGATAAAGAGTTTCCAAAACAAACAAACAAACACTAAAGTGATTCATAAAAACTAAACTAACTGTACACGAAATATTAAAGGGGACCCTGTGAGGGTAAAGAGAGACCCAAAATTAATAAAAGCAGGAAAGGAATAGAGACAATCTACAGGAAGAGAAAATTTATAGGTAATACAAAGGCATTAAATTCATATCTTTCAATAATTACTCTGAATGTAACTGGACTCACTGCTCCAATAAAAAGATACAGGGTATCAGAAAAGGTTAAAAAAAAAACCCTGCCTCTTTGGAGAACAGTGTGGAGATTCCTCAAGAAATTAAAAATAGAGCTTCCCTACAACCCTGTAATTGCACTCCTGGGTATTTACCCCAAAGATACAGATGTCGTGAAAAGAAGGGCCATCTGTACCCCAATGTTTATAGCAGCAATGGCCACAGTCGCCAAACTATGGAAAGAACCAAGATGCCCTTCAAGGGATGAATGGATAAGGAAGATGTGGTCCATATACACTATGGAGTATTATGCCTCCATCAGAAAGGACGAATATCCAACTTTTGTAGCAACATGGACGGGACTGGAAGAGATTATGCTGAGTGAAATCAGTCAAGCAGAGAGAGTCAATTATCATATGGTTTCACTCATTTGTGGAGCATAACCAATAGCATGGAGGACAAGGGGCGTTAGAGAGTAGTAGGGAATTTGGGTAAATTGGAAGGGGAGGTGAACCATGAGAGACTATGGACTCTGAAAAACAGTCTGAGGGGTTTGAGGTGGCAGGGGGGTGGGAGGTTGGGGTACCAGGTGGTGGGTATTATAGAGGGCACAGCTTGCATGGAGCACTGGGTGTGGTGAAAAAATAATGAATACTGTTTTTCTGAAAATAAATAAATTGGGAAAAAAAAACCCTCAGATCCACCGATATGTTGATTACAAGAAACTCATTTTAGACAAAAAGACAACTCCAGATTGAAGGTGAGATTTACAGAACTATTTATCATGCTAGGAGATGTGAAAAGAAAGCTGTAGTAGCCATCCTTACATTCAATTAACTAAATTTTAAACAAAAGACAATGAGAGATGAAGAAAGACACTATTCCATAATAAAACATCCCAGACAACAAAAATATCTCATAACAGTAAATATTTATGCCCCTAATTGGGAGAAGCCAAATGTATAAAGCAGTTAATAACAAATCTACTGAAATTAGTGATAATAATACAGTAACAGTAGGGGACTTTAATACTCCACTCACAGCAAAGGACAGATCCTCTAAGCAGAAGAGGAATAAGAAAACAAGGGCTTTGAATGACACATTGGACCAGATGGACTTCATAGATATATACAGAATGCAGTATCCTAATGCACGAGAATACACATTCTTTTTAAATGCATATGGAACATTCTCCAGAATAGATCACATACTGGGTCATAATTCAGTTCTCAACTGATACAAAAAGACTAAGATAATACCATGCACATTTTCAGACCGCAGTGTTTTGAAATGTGAAGTCTACCACAAGAAAAATTTGGAAGGGCCACAAATATATGGAGATTAAACAACATCTTCATACCATGCATATTTTCAGACCACAATGTTTTGAAATGTGAAGTCAACCACAAGAAGAAATTTGGAAGGGCCACAAATATATGGAGATTAAACAACATCTTACTAAAGTATGAATGAGTCAACCAGGAAATTAAAGAAGAATTTTTTTAAATACATAGAAGGGAATGAAAATGAAAACATGACAGTCCAAAACATTTGGATGTAGTAAAGGCTGTCGTAAGAGGGAAGCATATAGTAATACAGGCCCTCCTCATGAATCAAGAAAAATCTCAAATATAAAACCAAAGCTTACATCTAAGGAAGCCAGAAAAATAACAGCAAATAAGGCCTATATCTAGTCAGAGAAGATAAATAATGAAGATTAGAGCAGAAATTAATGATATAGAAATTTAAAAAAAAACAGATCAATGAAACTATGAGCTGGTTATTTGAAAGAATTAAGAAGATTATTAAACTCCTAGCAAGGCATATCATAAAAAAAAAAAGAAGAGACAAAAAATCATGAATGGGAGAGGAGATATCACAAACAATACTACATTAATAGAAGGAGATATAAGAGAGTATTATGAGCTATTATAGGCCAACAAAGTAGACAATCTGGAAAAAAATGGATGCATTCCTGGAAATATATAAACTACCAAATGTGAAACAGATGAAATAGAAAACCTGAACAGACACATAACCAGCAAAAGATTTGAATCAGTAATCCTAAATCTCCTGATAAGCAAGAGTCCTGGGCCAGATGGCTTCCCAAGGGACTTCTACCAAGCATTTAAAGAAGAATTAGAGGATGGCAGAAGAGTAGGAGACGTCATTTCATCAGATCCCTAGAATTTACCTTGATATCTATCAAACCATTCTGAACACCCATGAATTCAGCCTGAGATGCAAGAAAATTCATCTGGAACTCTACAAGGAGAAAAACAATTGCATTTTGCAAGGTAGGAAATGAAGAGTCATAATTCTGTGGAGAAATATCAGGAGATAAATGGAATGGGGAGGGAGCCTCCATAATCTGGCTTCCAGAAAGTGCTATAACACTGGAGACGAAAATCGGAACCCTTAGAAATCTGCTCGAAAGAGAGACACCCCTGGGGCGCCTGGGTGGCTCAGTGGGTTGGGCCGCTGCCTTCGGCTCGGGTCATGATCCCAGGGTCCTGGGATCGAGCCCCGCATCGGGCTCTCTGCTCACCCAGGAGCCTGCTTCCTTCTCTCTCTCTGCCTGCTTGTGATCTCTCTCTATCAAATAAATAAATAATCTTAAAAAAAAAAAAAAAAAGAGAGACACCCCTTTCTGAAAAGAGCTCAAGGGACGAAAATGGCAGAATTCTAGGTGGGTCATTGTGGTCTCAGGATCCCAGAAGACACAGAAAGAATGGGTGTGCTTGAACCAATAGACTGCCCAAGCAGTCAGTGAGTCCAGGAGGGATTCTCAGCTCCAATTGCCATAACCACAAGCTGGTCCAGTGGGGAGACCACTCTTTGCCTGAGCACTCTGAAAAGGACTGGAACTTGTGGGCCCTTTAACACCTCCTGGGAGGGACAAAACAGCCACAAAATCGTGCACAGGTGAGCCCACAACTACACACAGTCACAAAGACACAAAACACAGTGACGCGCTCAGGGCCCTGAGACTTGTCCAAGGTAGATTGCAGTGAGATCAAACCATGAGAGTCTGCAGTGATTGTGGCACACAGAAGTGGAGATCCTTTGACCTAGAGGGATTATTGAAGAAGGAGAACCACAATCGTGTGGCTCTAGGGCAGAGATCTGGGCACAGCCATTTTTGCTCAGACCCTCTAAAGAGATGCAGAAAGCCTCCAAGGAACAAAAGCCACAGAGACTACCAGCATACATTGAACCTATCCCCCTGACAAGGGGTGGGGCAACTCTGCCTAGGCAAAGACACCGGAGAAGCAGGACAGCCGGCCCCTCCTCCAGAAGACAGACTGGAAGAACAGATGACTAACAATCTTATGGATCCCATAAGAATGTAAAACTCCAGTACCGGGGAAAATAGTATATTGAGCTCCCGGTGTTTCCTCATGACTCATTTATACTTACCTCTGAATTATTTATTTATTTATTTATTTACATTTTCCCCATTTCAGGTAGATTGTTATTTTATCAACTTATGTTTTTTTTTTAAAGATTCCATTTATTTATTTGACAGAGAGTAGGCAGAGGCAGACAGAGGGAGAGGGGGAAGTAGGCTCCCCGCCGAACAGAAAGCCCAACGTGGGGCTCGATCCCAGGACCCCGAGATCACGACCCGAGCTGAAGGAAGAGGCTTTAACCTACTGAGCCACCCAGGCCCCCCTCAACTTATGTTTTTAAGTTGCATTTCAACTTCTATTTTTTATTGACATGTTAAAGATATATTCTTCATTATAGACCTTTTGTCAATCTATTCAACTACATTTATGTTTATATATATCATTATATATCAATTAAATATGCATTCACAAAATGTGAATAATTATAATTTTATATGATTTAAATTTTATTTTATGATTTTATCATTTATTATTTTATAATACATAATTTATTATAAATTTAAATAAATTCACTATATATAATACATACATTACATATATATAATTTATATTTATATATATGTATGTATACATATAAGTTTTCTTTCTTTGTCATTTTGGGATGCAGTGTCTTTCAACACACAGATCAAAATTAAATCAGGAGCAAGTGAATCAACCTGCTTTGTCCACCCTGTGAGACTGTACTCTCTCTTCCCCTCCCATTTTTATTGTTTTCTTTCATTTTGGCTTTGTTTGATTTTCTGTGGTGGCTTCCCAAACACTCTGATTTTTTTTCTTAGATGCATATCCTTGGATCTTGGTGGATATTTTGGACTCTGTTCATTTGCTCATCCATACTTCCCTGGCAAGAATGACTAGAAGGAGGAACTCACAACAAAAGAATTTACAAACAGAGACAACATTTTGGACACAGAGATAATCAATGTGGATAAAAATAAAAGGTCAGAGATAGAATACAGGATAGCAATTATAAGGTAAATAGGCTTTTTAAAAGCATGAATGAAAATACAGAATAAAAGGAGGAATGAGACCTAATCAGGCCGAACTTAAAAATGTTATGAATAAGATGCAGTCTAAATTGTATGTTCTAAAGCAAAGGTGAATGAGGCAGAAGAAACAATAAGAGATCTAAAGAAGAACAAATATCAGAAATATTTGGAATCATGCAGGGAGTGGAGAGAGAGAGAGGGCTAGAGTGGATATTTGAGCAAATAATCACTGAAAACTTCCTAATCTGGGGAAGGAAATAAGCAGCCATGTCCAAGAGGCAGAGAGGACCCCTCCCAAAGTCAATAAAAATAGATTAACATCCTGACATATACTAGTGAAGATTGCAAATCTTAAAGCGAAAAAGTTAACCTGAGAGCAGGTAGGGAGGAGATTCCTTAGGTATAGAGGGAGGACCATCAGAATAACATCGACCTATCAACAGAAACCTGGCAGGCAAAAAAGTGCTGCCAACACATATTCAGAATAATAAATGAGAAGAACATGCAATCAAGATTAGCAAGACAGGAAACAGCATGTGTTGGAGGGGATGTGGAGAAAGAGGAACCCTCTTCCACTGTTGATGGGAATGTGAGTTGGTGCAGCCTCTTTGGAGAACAGTGTGGAGATTCCTCAAGAAATTGAAAAAATAGAACTTCCCTATGACCCTGCAATTGCACTACTGGATATTTACCCCAAAGATACAGATGTAGTGAAAAGAAGGGCCATCTGTACCCCAATGTTTATAGCAGCAATGGCCACGGTCGCCAAACTGTGGAAAGAACCAAGATGCCCTTCAATGGACAAATGGATAAGGAAGATGTGGTCCATATACACTATGGAGTATTATGCCTCCATCAGGAAGGATGAATACCCAAATTTTGTAGCAAAATGGATGGGACTGAAAGAGATTATGCTGAGTGAAATCAGTCAAGCAGAGAGAGTCAATTATCATATGGTTTCACTTATTTGTGGAGCATAACAAATAGCATGGAGGACAAGGGGAGTTAGGAGAAGGGAGTGGGGGGAAATTGGAAGGGGAGGTGAACCATGAGAGGCTATGGACTCTGAGAAACAATCTGAGGGGTTTGAAGTGGTGGGGGGGTGGGAGGTTGGGGGAACCAGGTGGTGGGTATTAGAGAGGGCACGGATTGCATGGAGCACTGGGTGTGGTGCACAAATAATGAATACTGTTATGCTGAAAATAAATAAAAAATAAATTTTTAAAAAAGATTACTTTATCCAGCAAGGCTGCCATTCAAAACAGAAGGAGAGATAAAGATTTTCCAGGACAGACAGAAACTGAAAGATTCCTAACCACCAAGTGAGCACTGCAAGAAATATTGAGGGGAAAACTATAAGTGAAGAGAGAGCCCCCAACGGTAATGTAGATCAGAAAATAACAGAGACAATCTACAGAAGCAGGGACTTTACAGACAATAAAATCGCACTAAATTCATATATTCAGTAGTTACTCTGAATGTGGATGGGCTAAATGCTCCAACAAAAGGACACAGGGTATTAGATTGGGGGGGAAAAAAGCAAGACCCAAATCAACATGGAAGGGACTGGGGGAGATAATGCTGAGTGAAATAAGTCAAGTGAACAGAGTCAATTATCATATGGTTTCGCTTATTTGTGGAGCATAAGGAATAACACAGAGGACATGGGGATATGAGAGGAGAAGAGAATTGGGGGAAATTGGAGGGGGAGATGAACCATGAGAGACTGTGTACTCTGAAAAACAATCTGAGGGTTTTGGAGGGGTGGGGTGTGTGGGAGGTTGGGTGAGCCAGGTGGTGGGTATTATGGAGGGCACATATTGCAATGAGCACTGGGTGTGGTGCATAAACAATGAATTCTGGAACAGTGAAAAGAAATTTAAAAAATAAATAAAAATTTTAAAATAAATAAATAAATAAATAAATTAGTTTAGAAATTAGAAAAATTCCAAATACAACAGCTACCCTTATACCTAAAGGACCTGGAGAAAGAACAGCAAGTAAATCCTCAACAAAGGAGGAGAAGAGGTATAATAAAGATTAGAGCAGAGATCAATGAAATAGAAGCTTGAAGAACAGTAGAACAGATAAATGAAACTAGAAGCTGGTTCTTTGAAAGAATTTATAGCCAATGACCACAATTATCAAAAATAAAAGAGGGTGGACCAAAATTAATAAAATCATGAATGAAAGGGCAGAGATCATGATCAATGCAAAGCAAACCATATGGTTAGTTCGGTGGATGCAGGAAAAGCATTTGACAAAATACAGTGTCATTTTTTGATTAAAACACCAAATTGCTGGGGTGCCTGGGTGGCTCAGTGGGTTAAAACCTCTGCCTTTGGCTCAGGTCGTGATCTCAGGGTCCTGGGATCGAGCCCCGCATCAGGCTCTCTGCTGAGAGCCTGCTTCCTCCTCCCTCTCTCTCTGCCTACTTGTGATCTCTGTCAAATAAATAAATAAAATCTTTAAAACAACAACAGCAACAACAACAACAACAACAACAAATTGCTAGAACCAATAGAGTTATTCAGCAATGTGGCAGGATACAAAATCAATGCACAGAAATCAGTTGTGTTTCTATACATTAACAATGTCACTGAAGAAATAGAAATTAAGGAATATATCCCCTTTGCAATTGCATCCCAAACCATAAGACACACAGAATAAACCTAACCAAAGAGGTAAAGGATCTCTATTCTAGAAATTACGAAACACATATGAGAGAAATTAAGAAAGATACAAGGAGTTGGAAAAAATTCCCATTCTCATGGATTGGAAGAATCAACATTGTTAAAAATGTTATTCTACCCAGAACAATCTACATATTCAATACAATCCCTATCAAATTGCTAATAACATTTTTCACATTTTTCACAGAGCTGCAACATAGTATCCTAAAATTTTATGGACCAGAAAGATCACTAGTCACCAGGGGAATTTTGAAGAAGACCACCAAAAATGGAAGCATCAGGATGCCCAAATTCAACTTATATTACAAAGCTGTAATCATCACGACAAGATGGTACTGATACAAAAGCAAACACATAGAACAATGGAACAGAATAGAGAGCCCAGAAATAGACTCTCACCTTTGTAGTTAACTAATCTTCAACAAAGCAGGAAAAAAAAATCAAATGGACAAAAGACAATCTTTTCAAGAAATGAAGTTGGGAAAATTGGACAGCCACATTCTTATTCATTTATTTATTTATTTTCAGCATAACAGTATTCATTGTTTTTGCAGCACCACACCCAGTGCTCCATGCAATCCATGCCCTCTCTAATACCCACCACCTGGTTCCCCCAACCTCCCACCCCTCGCCACTTCAAACCCCTCAGATTGTTTTTCAGAGTCCATAGCCTCTCATGGTTCACCTCCCCTTCCAATTTCCCCCAACTCCCTTCTCCTCTCTAACACCCCTTGTCCGCCATGCTATTTGTTATGCTCCACAAATAAGTGAAGCCATATGATAGTTGACTCTCTCTGCTTGACTTATTTCACTCAGCATAGTCTCTTCCAGTCCCATCCATTTTGCTACAAAAGTTGGGTATTCATCCTTCCTGATGGAGGCATAGTACTCCATAGTGTATATGGACCACATCTTCCTTATCCATTTGTCCATTGAAGGGCATCTTGGTTCTTCCCACAGTTTGGCGACCGTGGTCATTGCTGCTATAAACATTGGGGTACAGATGGCCCTTCTTTTCACTACATCTGTATCTTTGGGGTAAATATCCAGTAGTGCAATTGCAGGGTCATAGGGAAGTTCTATTTTTTTAATTTCTTGAGGAATCTCCACACTGTTCTCCAAAGAGGCTGCACCAACTCGCATTCCCACCAACAGTGGAAGAGGGTTCCTCTTTCTCCACATCCCCTCCAACACATGTTGTTTCTTTTCTTGCTAATTTTGGCCATTCTAACTGGTGTAAGCTGGTATCTCAATGTGGTTATAATTTTAATCTCCCTGATGGCTAGTGATGATGAACATTTTATTCACGTGTCTGATAGCCATTTGTATATCTTCATTGGAGAAGTATCTGTTCATATCTTCTGTGCATTTTTATATGATTATGTTTTGTGTGTGTTGAGCTTGAGGAATTCTTTATAGATCCTGGATATCAACCTTTTGTCTGTAGTGTCATTTGCAAATATCTTCTCCCATTCTGTGAGTTGCCCCCTTGTTTTCTTGACTGTTTCCTTCTGGACAACCACATTCTGAAGAATGGAACTGAGCCATTTTCTTGCACAATGCACAAAGATAAAGTCAAATGAATGAAACACCCAATGTGAGAAAGAATTCCATGAAAATCCCAGAGAAGAACATAGGCACCAATCTCTGTGATCTCAGCCACAGCAACTTCTTGCAAGACACATCTCTAAAAGCAAGGGAAACAAAAGCAAAAATGAACCATTGTGACTTGATCAAGATAAAAGCTTCTGCACAGCAAAGGAAACAATCAACAAAACTAAAGGTAACTTATGGAATGGGAGAAGATATTTGCAAATGACATTACAGATAAAGGACTGGTATCCAAGATCTATAAAGAACTTCTCAAACTGAACCCTTCAAAAACAAATAAAGTAGTCAATAAATGGACAGAAGATATGAATAGACACTTCTACATAATAGACATACAAATGAAAAATGCTCCACAAATGAGAAATGCTCCACATCACTTGCCATCATATAAATACACATCAAAACCACAATTAGATACCACCTCACAAGTCATTATGGCTAAAATTAACAAGACAGGAAACGAGTGTTCGCAAGGATGTAGTGGAAATGCAAGTTGGTGCAGCTATTCTGGAAAACAGTATGGGGGTTCCCCAATAAGTTAAAAATGGAGCTAGCTACCCTACAACCCAACAATTGTACTACTGGGTATTTACTCCAAAGATACAGATGTAGTGAAACAAAGTGGCATCTCTACCTCAATGTTCATAGCAGCAATAGCCACAATACCAAACTGTACAGTCAAGATATACTTCAACAGATGAATGGATAAAGACGTGGTTCATATATAAAATGAAATATTACTCAGCTATCACAAAGGATGAATACCTATCATTTGCATCAACATCAGTGGAACTAGAGGGGATTATGCTAAGTGAAATAAGTCAATCATAGAAAGACAATTATCATATGGTTTCACTCATATGTGGAAAAGAAGGCATAGAGCAGAGGAAAAGAGGGGGAGGGGAGGAAAAATGAAGGGGAAGTAATCAGAGAGGGAGAGAAAACATGAAAGACTCTTGACTCTTGGAAACAAACTGAGGGGTGTGGAAAGGGAAGTGGTTGGGGGTATGGGGTATGGGTGATGAGCAGTGAGGAGGGCATGTGATATTATAAGCACTGGGTGGAACAAGAAACTCGTGAATTATTGAATGTTACATTAAAAACTAATGATGCGGAGGAGTCAAGATGGCGGAGAAGTAGCAGGCTGAGACTACTTCAGCTAGCAGGAGATCAGCTAGATAGCTTATCTAAAGAGTGCAAACACCTGCAAATCCATCAGCAGATCAAAGGGAAGAAGAACAGCAAATCTGGAAACAGAAAAACAACCATTTTCTGAAAGGTAGGACTGGTGGAGAAGTGAATCCAAAGCGATGGGAAGATAGACCCCGGGGGGAGGGGCCAGCTCCCAGCAAGTGGCGGAGCAAAGGAGCACAAAATCAGGACTTTTAAAAGTCTGTCCACTGAAGGACACGCTCCACAGGCAAAACCGGGGCGAAGCCTACACGGGGTCAGCATGGCCTCAGGTCCTGCAGGATCACAGAAGGATCGTGGGTGTCTGAGTGTCACAGATATTGCGGGTATTGGAATGGGAAAGCCAGCTACAGAGACAGAGCCGAGAGTAAGCTCATAGCTCGGGGTTACCTTGAACCTGCGGAAGGCTCGGTGAGCTCGGGGCGCGGCCGGAGGTCAGGCAGACGGGAGTAACTGGGTGCTGTTCTCTGAGGGCGCACAGAGGAGTGGGGCCCCAGGCTCTCGACTCCTCCAGGCCGGAAACCAGGAGCATTTGTATTCCCATCCTCTGGAACTCTACGGAAAGCGCTCAGGGAACAAAAGCTCCTGAAAGCAAACCTGAGCGGATTACTCAGCCAGGCCCCTGGTAAGGGCGGTGCAATTCCGCCTGGGGCAAAGACACTTGATAATCACTACACCAGGCCCCTCCCCAGAAGATCAACAAGAAATGCAGCCAAGACCAAGTTTACCTACCAAGGAGTGCAGTTTTAATACCAAGGAGAGCAGCAGAATTCCAGCGGAGGAGAAACCAAAGCACTGAACTCATGGCTTTCTCTATGTGATATTTTTAGTCTTGCAGTCAATTTAATTATTTTCTTTTTCATTTTTTTTCTCTTCTTCTGCAATTTTTTTTAACTTTTACCCTTTTCTTTTTTAACGATTTTTAACTAGTTTATCTAATATATATATATATATTTTTTTCTTTTTTATATTTTTCTTTATTCGTTTTCTTTTTTTAAATTCTTTTCTTTACTTTCTTTTTTCTTTCTTTCTTTTTGAACCTATTTTTATCACCTTTCTCCCCCCTCACGATTTGGGAACTCTTCTGATTTGGTTAAAGCATATTTTCCTGGGGTTGCTGCCACCCTTTTAGTATCTTACGTGCTCCTTCATATACTCTTATCTGGACAAAATGACAAGGCGGAAAAATTCAACACAAAAAAAAGAAAAAGAGGCAGTACTGAACGCTAGGGACCTAATCAATACAGACATTGGTAATATGTCAGACCTAGAGTTCAGAATGACAATTCTCAAGGTTCTAGCCAGGCTAGAAAAAGGCATGGAAGATATTAGAGAAACCCTCTTGGGAGATATAAGAGCCCTTTCTGGAGAAATAAAAGTACTAAAAATCTAACAAAGTTGAAATCGAAAAAGCTATTAATGAGGTGCAATCAAAAATGGAGGCTCTCACTGCTAGCATAAATGAGGCAGAAGAAAGAATTAGCGATATAGAAGACCAAATGACAGAGAATAAAGAAGCTGAGCAAAAGAGGGACAAACAGCTACTGGACCTTGAGCGGAGAATTCGAGAGATAAGTGACACCATAAGAGGAAACAACATTAGAATAACTGGGATTCCAGAAGAAGAAGAAAGAGAGAGGGGAGCAGAAGGTATACTGGAGAGAATTATTAGGGAGAATTTCCCCAATATGGCAAAGGGAATGAGCATCAAAATTCAGGAGGTTCAGAGAACACCCCTCAAAATCAATAAGAATAGGCCCACACCCCGTCACCTAATAGTAAAATTTACAAGCCTTAGTGACAAAGAGAAAATCCTGAAACCAGCCTGAGACAAGAAGTCTGTAACATACAATGGTAAAAATATTAGAATGGCAGCAGACTTATTCACAGAGACCTGGCAGGCCAGAAAGAGCTGGCATGATATATTCAGAGCACTAAATGAGAAAAACATGCAGCCAAGAATACTATATCCAGCTAGGCTATCATTGAAAATAGAAGGAGAGATTAAAAGCTTCCAGGACAAACAAAAACTGAAAGAATTTGCAAACACCAAACCAGCTCTACAGGAAATATTGAAAGGGGTCCTCTAAGTAAAGAGAGAGCTTACAAGTGGTAGATCAGAAAGGAACAGAGACAATAAACAAGAACAGTCACCTTGCAGGCAATACAAGGGCACTAAATTCATATCTCTCAATTGTTACCCTGAATGTTAATGGGCTAAATGCCCCAATCAAAAGACACAGGGTATCAGAATGGATAACAAAACAAAACCCAACAATATGTTGCCTCCAAGAAACTCATTTTAAGCCCGAAGAAACCTCCAGACTTAAAGTGAGGGGGTGGAAAAGAATTTACCATGCTAATGGACATCAGAAAAAAACAGGAGTGGCAATCCTTATATCAGATCAATTAGATTTTAAGCCAAAGACTACAATAAGAGATGAGGAAGGACACTATATCATACTCAAAGGGTCTGTCCAACAAGAAGATCTAACAATTTTAAATGTCTATGCCCCCAATGTGGGAGCAGCCAACTATATAAACCAATTAATAACAAAATCAAAGAAACACATCAACAATAATACAATAATAGTAGGGGACTTTAACACTCCCCTCACTGAAATGGACAGATCATCCAAGCAAAAGATCAACAAGGAAATAAAGGCCTTAAACGACACACTAGACCAGATGGACATCACAGATATATTCAGAACATTTCATCCCAAAGCAACAGAATATACATTCTTCTCTAGTGCACATGGAACATTCTCAAGAATAGATTACATCCTCGGTCCTAAATCAAGACTCAACTGGTATCAAAAGATTTGGATCTTTCCCTGCATATTTTCAGACCACAATGCTCTGAAGCTAGAACTCAACCACAAGAGGAAGTTTGGAAAGAACCCAAATACTTGGAGATTAAACAGCATCCTTCTAACGAATGAATGGGTCAACCGGGAAATTAAAGAAGAATTGAAAAAAATCATGGAAACAAATGATAATGAAAACACAACGGTTCAAAATCTGTGGGACATAACAAAGGCAGTCCTGAGAGGAAAATATATAGCGGTACAAGCCTTTCTCAAGAAATAAGAAAGGTCTCAGGTACACAACCTAACCCTACACCTAAAGGAGCTGGAGAAAGAACAAGAAAGAAACCCTAAGCCCAGCAGGAGAAGAGAAATCATAAAGATCAGAGCAGAAATCAATGAAATAGAAACCAAAAAACAATAGAACAAATCAACAAAACTAGGAGCTGGTTCTTTTAAGGAATTAATAAAATTGATAATCCCCTGGCCAGACTTATCAAAAAGAAAAGAGAAAGGACACAAATAAATAAAATCATGAATGAAAGAGGAGAGATCACAACTAACACCAAAGAAATACAAACTATTATAAGAACATACTATGAGCAAATCTACGCCAACAAATTTGACAATCTGGAAGAAATGGATGCATTCCTAGAAACATATAAACTACCACAACTGAACCAGGAAGAAATAGAAAGCCTGAACAGACACATAACAAGTAAGGAGATTGAAACAGTCATTAAAAATTTCCAAACAAACAAAAGCCCAGGGCCAGATGGCTTCCCAGGGGAATTCTACCAAACATTTAAAGAAGAACTAATTCCTATTCTCCTGAAACTGTTCCAAAAAATAGAAATGGAAGGAAAACTTCCAAACTCATTTTATGAGGCGAGCATCACCTTGATCCCAAAACCAGACAAGGATCCCATCAAAAAAGAGTGCTATAGACCAATATCCTTGATGAACACAGATGCAAAAATTCTCATCAAAATACTAGCCAATAGGATTCAACAGTACATTAAAAGGATTATTCACCACGACCAAGTGGGATTTATTCCAGGGTTGCAAGGTTGGTTCAACATCCGCAAATCAGTCAATGTGATAGAACACATCAATAAAAGAAAGAACAAGAACCATATGATACTCTCAATAGATGCTGAAAAAGCATTTGACAAAGTACAGCATCCCTTCCTGATCAAAACTCTTCAAAGTGTAGGGATAGAGGGCTCATACCTCAATATCATCAAAGCCATCTATGAAGAACCCACCGCAAATATCATTCTCAATGGAGAAAAACTGAAAGCTTTTCCACTAAGGTCAGGACCACGGCAGGGATGTCCATTATCACCACTGCTTCAACATAGTACTAGAAGTCCTAGCCTCAGCAATCAGACAACAAAAGGAAATTAAAGGCATCCAAATCAGCAAAGAAGTCAAATTATCACCCTTCACAGATGATATGATACTTTATGTGGAAAACTCAAAAGACTCCACTCCAAAACTGCTAGAACTTGTACAGGAATTCAGTAAAGTGTCAGGATATAAAATCAATGCACAGAAATCAGTTGCATTTGTCTACACCAACAACAAGACAGAAGAAAGAGAAATTAAGGAGTCAATCCCATTTACAATTGCACCCAAAACCATAAGATACCTAGGAATAAACCTAACCAAAGAGGCACAGAATCTATACTCATAAAACTATAAAGTACTCATGAAAGAAATTGAGGAAGACACAAAGAAATGGAAAAAATGTTCCATGCTCCTGGATTGAAGAATAAATATTGTGAAAATGTCTATGCTACCCAAAGCAATCTACACATTTAATGCAATTCCTATCAAAGTACCATCCATCTTTTTCAAAGAAATGGAACAAATAATCCTAAAATTTATATGGAACCAGAAAAGACCTCAAATAGCCAAAGGAATATTGAAAAAGAAAGCCAAAGTTGGTGGCATCACAATTCCGGACTTCAAGCTCTATTACAAAGTTGTCATCATCAAGACAGCATGATATTGGCACAGAAACAGACACATAGATCAATGGAACAGAATAGAGAGCCCAGAAATAGACCCTCAACTCTATGGTCAACTAATCTTCAACAAAGCAGGAAAGAATGTCCAATGGAAAAAAGACAGCCTCTTCAATAAATGGTGTTGGGAAAATTGGACAGCCACATGCAGAAAAATGAAATTGGACCATTTCCTTAAACCACACACAAAAATAGACTCAAAATGGATGAAGGACCTCAATGTGAGAAAGGAATCCATCAAAATCCTTGAGGAGAACACAGGAAGCAACCTCTTCGTCCTCAGTCGCAGCAACATCTTCCTAGGAACATCGCCAAAGGCAAGGGAAGCAAGGGCAAAAATGAACTATTGGGATTTCATCAAGATCAAAAGCTTTTGCACAGCAAAGGAAACAGTTAACAAAATCAAAAGACAACTGACAGAATGGGAGAAGATATTTACAAACGACGTATCAGATAAAGGACTAGTGTCCAAATCTATAAAGAACTTAACAAACTCAACACCCAGAGAACAAATAATCCAATCAAGAAATGGGCAGAGGACACGAAAAGACGTTTCTGTAAAGAAGACATCGAGATGGCCAACAGACACATGAAAAAGTGCTCCATGTCACTCGGCATCAGGGAAATACAAATCAAAACCACAATGAGGTATCACCTCATACCAGTCAGAATGGCTAAAATCAACAAGTCAGGAAATGACAGATGCTGGCGAGGATGCGGAGAAAGGGGAACCCTCCTACACTGTTGGTGGGAATGCAAGCTGGTGCAACCACTCTGGAAAACAGCATGGAGGTTCCTCAAAATGTTGAAAATAGAACTGCCCTATGACCCAGCAATTGCACTACTGGGTATTTACCCTAAAGATACAAACGTAGTGATCCAAAGGGGCACATGCACCCGAATGTTTATAGCAGCAATGTCCACAATAGCCAAAGTATGGAAAGAACCTAGATGTCCATCAACAGATGAATGGATAAAGAAGAAGTGGTATATATACACAATGGAATACTATGCAGCCATCAAAAGAAACGAAATCTTGCCATTTGCGACAACATGGATGGAACTAGAGCGTATCATGCTTAGCAAAATAAGCAAGCGGAGAAAGACAACTATCATATGATCTCCCTGATATGAGGAAGTGGTGATGCAACATGGGGGCCTAAATAGGTAGGAGAAGAATCAATGAAACAAGATGGGATTTGGAGGGAGACAAACCATAAGTGACTCTTAATCTCACAAAACAAACTGAGGGTTGCTGTGGGGAGGGGGGTTGGGAGAAGGGGGGTGGGATTATGGACATTGGGGAGGGTATGTACTTTGGTGAGTGCTGTGAAGTGTGTAAACCTGGCGATTCATAGACCAGTACCCCTGGGGATAAAAATATATGTTTATAAAAAATTTAAAAAAATTAAAAATTTTTAAAAAAACTAATGATGCACTATGTGTCAGTTAATTGAGTTTAAATTTTATTTTTTTGAGTTTAAATTTTAAAAAATAAAAAATAAAGAAGTATATCTACCTATTCTTCTGAAAATGTTCAAAAAATAGAAATGGAATTAAAATTTCAAAACTCATTCTATGAGTCCACCATTACCTGATCCATAAACCAAAGTTATCTCACTAAAGAAGGGAATCTGAAACCAATATCCATGATGAAATGAATATAAAAATTCTTACCAAGATACTATGTAATAGGAACAACCAATACATTGAAAAGATAATCACCACCACCAGACGGGATTTATTCCTAGCCTCTAGGGATGGCTCAATATCTGCAAACTTATTAATGTGATAGAAAACATTAATAAAAGAAACTACAAGAACCATATGATTTTCTCATTAGATGCAGATAAATCATTTAAAAAATAAAGCATCCTTTCTTGATAAAAGACCTCCACAACATAGGGATAGAGGAACTTACTTCAAAACCATAAAAGCTATATATGAAGGAACCACAGTGGATATCATCCTCAATAAGAAGAAACAGCAATTTTCTCCTAAGGTCAGGAACACAACAGAGATATCCACTCTCCCACGGTTTTTCATATCAGTATGACTATTTTGATTAACAGCTGGCTTATGAAAGTAGCTGCTTCCATTTTGGAGACATAAATATTTACAATTGTTAGTTCTTCTTGGTGGATAGACCCTTTGAGAATGATGTAGTGCCCTTCTCTATCTCTGACTACAGACTTAATTTGACATCTAATTTATCTGATATGAGAATTGCTTCCCCAGTTTTCTTTTGAGGCCCATTGACGTGAAAGATGCTTCTCCGTCCCTTCACATTTTAGTCTGGATGTACCATGAGGTTCCAAATGGGTTGTAGACAACATATGGATGGGTCCTGTTGTTTTATCCAGTCTGCAACCCTGTGCCTTTTCATTGGAGCATTTAGGCCATCACATTGGGAGTGATTATTGAAAGACACTTTTTTATGGACATCATGTTGCCTGTGAAGTCCTTGTTTCTATAGATTTTCTCTGTAATTTTCCATTCTATGTTACTCTTGAGTTCTTTCTTTTTTTATAGAACCCCCCTTAATATTTATTGTACTGTTGGCTTGGTGGTCACATACTGTTTTAAACCTTGCTGGTCTTGGAAGCTCTTTATCTCTCCATCCATTCTGAACATCAACCTTGCTGGATAAATTATTCTTGGCTGCATGTTATTCTCATCTAGTGCCCTGAATATGTCTTGCCCCCAATCACGGGCACTTTTGTATTGGGGTATTACTTTCCAATGGGTCACTTCTTGTGGCTCCCACCCCTTCTGTTTATCTTCTGATAACAGTCTGAGCATTCCCACTCCACTTTATCTCTCCAGTGATGTCTTCTGCCCCCATAGGGATCCAGAAGTGTATAATCTTACATCTAAGGCTGATTTCATGAGTGTTCTGGTAGATATTTAGCTTACTTTTGGGGACCACTGAAACAGAGTCTTCTACCTCTCCACCATCTTGCCCCTCCTCCCCTTCCCATTGTTTTTCAACATAGTACTGGAAATTTTTGCTTCAGTAATCAGATAACAGAAAAAAATAAGTCATCCAAAACAGTAAAGAAGAAGTCAGTCATTCTTTGCAGAAAACGTGATAGTCTATCTAGAGTACCCACAAGTCTCCACCAATTAATTGCTAGGAGTGATACAGGAATTCAGCAAAGTCATAGTATATAAAATAAAGGCACAGAAGACTGTGCATTTCTCTACACTAACAATGAAACAACAGAAAAGGAAGTGAAGGAATCAGTCTCATTTACAGTTGCACAAAAATCCATTAGATACTAAGAAAGAACCCCAACCAAATTGTATAAAACTTTTACTCTGAATACTACAGAAAAAACTTACAAAACAAATAGAGGAAGACACAAAGAAATGGAAAAAACTGGTTCATGCTCATGGATTGGGGAAAAAATACTATTAAAATGTCTATGTAACCCAAATGATCTACACATTCAATGAAATCCCTATCAAAATACCATCAGCATTTTTCCCAGAACTGGAACAAACAGTCTTAAAATTTGTTTATAACCAAAAAAGACCCCAAATAGCAAAAGTGATGTTGAAAAAGAAAAACAAACTAAGCTGGAGGCATCACAATTCTGGACATCAAGGTTATTACAACACTGTAATCAAAAGACATTATGATATTGGCAAAAAATAAATAAATAACAGACACATAGATCAATGAAACAGAAGAAAAAAAGAAACAGAAATAGACCCTCAATTGTATGGTCAACTAATCTTCCACAGAGCAGGAAAGAATATGCTTCTTCTTTCTAGAAAAAAATGTCTCTTCAATAAATGGTGCTGGGAGAATTGGACATCCACATGCAGAAAAATAAAACTGGACCACTTTCTTAGAGCATGCAAAATAAACTAAACATGAATATAAGACCTAAACGTGAGACAGGAGTCTTTCAAAATTCTAAATACCACAAGCTGCAACCTCTTCAACCTTGGCCGCAGCAACTTCTTGCAAGACATGTTCCCAGGGGAAATGGAAACAAAAGCAAATATGAACTAATGAGACTTCTTCAAGAGAAAACACTTTTGCACAGCAAATGGAATAATCAATGAAATTCGAAGGCAATCTATGGAATGGGAGAAGATATTTGCAATGACTTATCAGATATTGGGCTAGTTTTCAATTCTATAGAGAACTTATCAAACCCGATGCACCAAAAAAAAAAAAAAAAAAGATCCAATCAAGAAAAGCAGAAGACATGGACGCTTCTCTAAAAAGACATGCAATTCCTAACAGACATATGAAAAACTACATGAACATCACTTGGTATCAGGGAAATCCAAATCAAAAGCACAAGATACTACCTCCCACCATTCATAATGGCTGAAATTAATAACTCAGGAAACAACAGATGTTTGCAAGGATGCAGAGAAAGGAGAAATCTCTTTCACTGTTGATGGGAATGCAAAGTGGTGTAACCACTCTGAGGAAGAACATGAAGATTCTTCAAAAAATTAAAAATAGGGTCGCCTGAGTGGTTCAGTTGGTTAAGTGTCTGCCTTTGGCTCAGGTCATGATCCTAGGGACCTGGGATCAAGTCCAGCATCAGGTTCTCTCCTCAGCAGGAAGCCTGATACTCCCTGACCCTCTGCCTGTGGCTCGGCTTATTTGTGTTTGTTCTCTCTCTCTGTCAAATGAATAGATAAAATATATATTTTTAAAAGTGTTAAAAATAGAACTCCCCATAGGAGTTTTTTCCATGAGCCCAGAATTGAATTGCAGAAGTAGGTATTCATCCAAAGGCTACAAACATAGTGATTTGAAGGGGCACATGGTCTCTGATGTTTGTAACAGCAATGTCCACATAGCCAAAATATGGAAAGAGCCCAGATGTCCATCAACAGATGAATGCATAAAGATGAGGTGTATCTGATAGAATATTTCTTAGCCATCAAATATTGTCATTTGAAATCATTTGGATGGAACTAGAGAATATAATGCCAATGAAAATAAGAGAAAGACAAATATAAGATTTCACTTTTATACGGAATTTAGGAAACAAAATGCCTGAACATAGGGGAAGAGAAGGGTAAATAAAATAAGACTAAAAAAAGAGGGAGGCAAACTATAAGAGACTCTTAACTACAGGAAACAAGCAGTGTTGCTTGAGGGAAGGTCATAGGTGTGGCGGGACAGGTAACTGGGTATGGGTATTATGGAGACCACTTGATGTAATCAGCACTGGGTGTTATATGCAACTGATGAATCACTAAACACTACCCCTGGAACTAATAACACTATATGTTAGCTGAATTGAATTTTAATTAAGAATAAAGGAGGGAAGCAAGATGACAGAGGAGTAAGGGACCCTGTTTCAACCGGTCCCCTGAATTTAGCTGGATATATACCAAACCATTCTGAGCGCCGACAAAATCAGCCTGAGATGTAAGAATATATATTTGGATCTCTATAGGCAAGAAACAAAACAAAACAAAACAAAACAAACAAAAATCACTGCCTCTCTTGAGGTAGGAAAGACAACGTTATGAATCTGTGGGGAGATACTGGAAGATAAACAGAAGAAAGAGGGAGCCTCCATAAGCTGGCACCTGGAAAGTGATATACAAAATTGTTCTGTGCCAAGAACCAGGAAAAACCTCGAAGAGTGGTAGTGGCCTGAAAACTACGTTGGAACAGTGTTCAGAAGCCTCAGGAACTGTGTCTGAGCACACCCAAGCCCAGGGCCATTCATGGTTTTAGAAGAACAAATGGCAGAGACATGCCCAAGCCCTGGGGTCGACCTCTGGGAGAGTCACTGTGGGCCCACACCATGGCAGGTGACTCGGATTTCAGTGGCACATACAGAAGCAGAAGCTGTGTGTCCTGGAGGGCTCAGTGAAGAGCAGACTGTGATTTCTCTGCTCTGGGATGGAGGTTTGGGTGCAACCACTTTTTCTCTGAGCCTCAGGAGAGGCGCAGAAAGCAACCAGAGAACAAAAGCTGGAACAACTACTTTCCATGAGCCCAGCCTCCTGACAGGGGGAATGACAACTCTGCCTAAGCAGGGTTGCCTGAGAAACAGCACAACAGGTCCCTCCATAGAAGACAGGCTAGAGGAAAAAGAGGACAACAACCCTAGGATCCCCATAAAATGGGTGCATCTTGCTTGGGCCATGGCTGATATTTCAGAATCTGTCTATTCCCTCAACTACCCTTCAACAGAATGACTAGGAGGAGGAACTCCCAACAACAACAACAGCAAAGAATCAGAGACTGTGGCCTCTACCATAGAGATAATGGATATGGATATAACCAAGATGTCAGAAATAGACTTCAGAGTAACAATTATCAAGGTGATAGCTAGGCTGGAGAAAAATACTAACAACAATATAGAATTTTTAGGAGCAGAAATGAGATCTAATCAGGCCAACCATAAAAATGCTATGAATGAAATGAAGTCTAAACTGGATACTCTGCCTGCTAAGGGAGATAAGGAAGAAGAATAAATTAATAAGCTAGAAGATAAGATGATAGAAAAGAAGGAAACTGAGGAGGCATAGAAAAAGCAGGCTGAAGCCCAAGAGATCAGACTGAGAGAGACTAATGATGGTATAAAACCTTCCACTGTCACAATTATTGGGATCCCGTGGGTGGGTGGAGAAAGAACTAGAAGATATATTTCAACAAATACTAGCTGATAACTTCCTTAATCTGGGGAAAGAAACAACTATGCGTGTCCAAGAGGCAGAGGGGACACCTCCCAAGATCAATGAGAACATACTCACACTCCTATATATAATAGTACAAATGGGAAATCTTACATCCAAGGAAACTATCTTTTTTAAAATAATTTATTTTTTATTAACATATACTGTATTATTAGCCCCAGTGGTACAGGTCTGTGAATTGCCAGGTTTACACACTTCACAGCACTCACCATAGCACATACCTTCCTCAATGTCCATAATCCAACCATCCTCTCCCTACCCCCTACCCCTGGCAACCCTTAGTTTGTTTTGTGAGATTAAGAGTCTCTTATGATTTGTCTCCCACCCAATCCCATCTTGTTTCATTTTTTCCCTTCCCTACCCACCAAATCCCTCACTTTGCCTATCAACTTCCTCGTATCAGGGAGATCATATGATAATTGTCTTTCTCTGTTTGACTTATTTCACTGAGCATAATACCCTCTAGTTTCATCCATGCCATCGAAAATGGCAAGATTTCATCTCTTTTGATGGCTGCATAGTATTCCATTGTATATATATATACAACCTCTTCTTTATCCATTGATCTGTTGATGGACATCAAGGTTCTCTCCATAGTTTGGCTATTGTGGACATTGCTGCTATAAACATTTGGGTGCACGTGCCTTTTTGGATCACTACATTTGTATCTTTAGGGTAAATACCCAGTAGTGCAATTACTGGGTCATAGGGTAGCTCTATTTTCAACTTTTTCAGGAACCGCCATGCTGCTTTCTAGAGTGGCTGCACCAGCTTGCATACACACCAACAGTGTAGGAGAGTTCCCCTTTCTCCACATCCTCGCCAGCATCTATCATTTCCTGACTTGTTAATTTCAGCCATTCTGACTGGTGTGAGGTGGTATCTCATTGTGGTTTGATTTTTATTTTCCTGATGCTGAGTGATGTGGAGCACTTTTTCATGGTCTGTTGGCCATCTTGAAGTCTTCTTTGCAGAAATATCTGTTCAAATCCTCTGGTCATTTCTTGATTGGATTATGTGTTCTTTGGGTGTTGAGTTTGGGAAGTTCTTTATAGATTTTGGACACTAGCCTTTTATTTGATATGTCCTTTGCAAATATTTTCTCTCATTCTGTCAGTTGTCTTTTGGTTTTGTTGACTGTTTCTTTTGCTGTGCAAAAGCTTTTGATCTAGATGAAGTTCCAATAGTTCATTTTTGCTCTTGCTTCCCTTGCCTTTGGTGATGCTTCCAGGAAGAAGTTGCTGCGGCTGAGGTCGAAGAGGTTGCTGCCTGTGTTCTCCTCAAGGATTTTGATGGATTCCTTTCTCACATTGAGGTCTTTCATGCATTTTGATTCTATTTCTGTGTGTGGTGTAATGAAATGGTCCAGTTCATTTTTCTGCATGTGACTGTCCAATTTACCAACACATTTGTTGAAGAGACTGTCTTTTTTCCATTCAGCATTATTTCCTGCTTTGTCAATATTAGTCGACCATAGAGTTGAGGGTCTATTTCTGGGCTCTCTATTCTGTTCCACTGATCTATATGTCTGTGTTTGTGCCAGTACCATACTATCTTGATGATGACAAATTTGGTTTTTTTTAGGATATTATTTAGTTATTTGACAGACAGAGATTACAATTAGGCAAGAGAGGCAGGAAGGGAGAGAGAGGAGGAAGCAGGCTCTCCGCAGAGCAGAGAGCCCAATGTGGGTCTTGATCCCAGGACACTGGGATCATGACTTGAGCTGAAAGCAGAGGCTTTAACCTACTGAGCCACCCAGTCACCCCATAATGATGAAAGCTTTGTAATAGAGCTTGAAGTCTGGAATTGTGATGCCAACTCTGGCTTTCTTTTTCAACATTCCTCTGGCTAATTGAGGTTTCTCTGGTTCTATATAAATTTGGGGATTATTTGTTCCATTTCTTTCAGAAAAAAATGGATGGTATTTTGATAGGGATTTTATTAAACATGTAGATTGCTTTAGGTAGCATAGACATTTTCACAATACTTGTTCTTTCAATCCATGAGCATGGAGCATTTTTTTTTCCATTTCTTTGTGTCTTCCTCAATTTCTTTCATGAGTACTTTGTAGTTTTCTGAAAATAGATTCTTTGCCTCTTTGGTTTGGTTTATTCCTGGGTATTTTATGGTTTTGAGTGCAGTTGTAAATAGGATTGACTCCTTAATTTCTCTTTCTTCTGTCTTGTTGTTGGAGTAAAGAAATGCAACTGATTTCTGACACTTTCCTGAATTCCTGTACAATTTCTAGCAGATTTGGAGTGGAGTCTTGGGTTTTCCACATAAGCTATTGTATCTGCAAAGAATGATAGTTTGACTTCTTCTTTGCTGATTTGGATGACTTTAATTTCTTTTTGTTGTCTGATTGCTGAGGCTAGGACTTCTAGTACTATGTTGAATAGCAGTGGTGATAATGGACATCCATGCTGTGTTCCTGACCTTAGTGGAAAGGTTCTCAATTTTTCTCCATTGAGAATGCTATTTGCAGTGTGTTTTTCACAGACGACTTTGATGACATTGAAGTATGTATGCTCTATCCCTACACGTTGAAGAGTTTTGATCAAAAAAGGATGCTATACTTTGTCAAATGCCTTTTCAGCATCTATTGAGAGTATCATATGGTTCTTGTTTATTTCTTTTATTAACATATTGTATCACATTGATTTGTGGGTGTTGCGCCATCCTTGCAGCTCTGCAATAAATCCCATTTGGTCATGGTGAATAATCCTTTTAATGTACGGTTGGATCCTATTGGTTAATATCTTGGTGAGAATTTTCACATCTGTGTTCATCAAGGATATTGGTCTGTAATTCTCTTTTTTGATGGGGTCTGTCTCCTTTTGCGATCAAGGTAATGCTTGCCGTATAAAATGAGTTTGGAAGTTTTCTTTCCATTTCTATTTTTTGGAACAGTTTCAGGAAAATAGGAATTAATTCTTCTTTAAGTGCTTGGTAGAATTTCTGTGGGAAACTGTCTGGCCCTGGGCTTTTGGTTTTTTGGGAGATTTTTGATGACTGCTTCAATCTCCTTACTGGTTATGGATCTGTTCAGGTTTTTTATTTCATTCTGCTCAGCCTGGTAGTTTATATGTCTCTAGGAGTGCATCCATTTCTGGCAGATTGTCAAATTTGCTGATGTATAGTTGCTCATAATATGTTCTTTTTTTATTTATTTATTTTCAGCATAACAGTATCATTATTTTTTCACCACACCCAGTGCTCCATGCAATCCATGCCCTCTATAATACCCACCACCTTGTACACCGACCTCCCACAGCCCCGCCACTTCAAACCCCTCAGATTGTTTTTCAGAGTCCATAGTCTCTCATGATTCACCTCCCCTTTCAATTTACCCTAACCCCCTTCTCTCTAACTCCCCATGTCCTCCATGCTTTTTGTTATGCTCCACAAATAAGTGAAACCATATGATAATTGATTCTCTCTGCTTGACTTATTTCACTCGGCATAATCTCTTCCAGTCCCGTCCATGTTGCTACAAAAGTTGGGTATTCGTCCTTTCTAATGGAGGCATAATACTCCATAGTGTATATGGACCACATCTTCCTTATCCATTCATCCGTTGAAGGGCATCTTGGTTCTTTCCACAGTTTGGTGACCGTGGCCATTGCTGCTATAAACATTGAGGTACAGATGGCCCTTCTTTTCACTACATCTGTATCTTTGGGGTGTATTTACCCCAAAGATACTTTGGGGTGACTGTTACTGTATATTATCTCTGCTCCTTTCTGTTCTACTAGTTTTTGGGGTGTATTTACCCCAAAGATACAGATGTAGTGAAAAGAAGGGCCATCTGCTCATAATATGTTCTTAAAATTGTTTGTATTTCTTTGGTGTTGGTTGTGACCTCTCCTCTTTCATTCATGGTTTTATTTATTGGGGTCCTTTCTCTTTTCTTTTTGATAAGCTTGGCCATGGGATTAATAACCTTATTCTTTCAAAGAACCAGCTCCTAGTTTCGTTGATTTGTTCTATTGCATTTTTTGTTTTCATTTCATTGATTTCTGCTCTGATCTTTACTATTTCTCTTCTCCTGCTGGGTTTAGGCATTCTTTGCTGTTCTTTATCCATTTTCTTTAGGTGTAGGGTTACGTTGTGTATTGGAGACCTTTCTTGTTTCTTGAGAAAGGCTTGCATTGTTATATATTTTCCTCTTATGACTGCCTTTGCTGTATCCCACAGATTTTGAACAGTTGTGTTTTCATTATCATTTATTTCCATGAATTTTTTCAATCTTCTTTAATTTCCTGGTTGACCTATTAATTCTTTAGAAAGGTGCTTTTTAGCCTCCATGTATTTGGGTTCTTTCCAAATTTTCTCTAGTGATTGAGTTTTAGCTTCAGAGTATTCTCGGAAAATACGCAGGGAATGATCCCAATCTTTTGGTACTGGTTGAAACCTGATTTATAACCCAGGATGTGATCTATTCTGGAGAATGCTCCATGTGCACTAGAGAAGAAGGTATATTCTGTCGCTTTGAGATAGAATGTTCCAAATGTACCTGTGATGTCCATCTGGTCCAGTGTGCCATTTAAGGCCTTTATTTCCAATTTTAGTATATGTGCTGCCGAAGCGAGCACAAGGCCTTTATTTCCTTATTGATCTTTTGCTTGGATGATCTGTCCATTCAGTGAGGGGGGTGTTAAAGTCCCCTAATTTTCAATGTGTTTCTTTGATTTTGTTATTAATTGGTTTGTGTAGTTGGGAGCTACCATGTTGGGGCATAGATATTTTAAATTTTAGATCTTCTTGTTGGACAGACACTTTGAGTATGATATAATGTCTTTCTTCATCTCTTATTATACTCTTTGGCTTAAAATCTAATTTATCTGATATAAGGATTTCCACCCCAGCTTTCATTCGATGTCCATTAGCATGGTAAATAGTTTTCCACCCCCTCACTTTTAAATCTGGTGGTGTCTTTGGGTCTAAAAATAAGTTTCTTGTAGACAGCATATTAATGTTTTTTTTTATCCATTCTGATATGTTGTGTTTTTTCATTGTGGCATTTAGAAATTTTGCATTCAGGGTAACTATTGACAGATATGAATTTAGTGCCACTGTATTGCCTGTCTGGTGACTGTTACTGTATATTATCTCTGCTCCTTTCTGTTCTACTAGTTTTAGGTTCTCTCATTGTTTAGAGGACTCCTTTCAAATTTTCCTGTAGATCTGGTTTGGTGTTTACAAACTCTTTCTGTTTTTGTTTGTCCTGGAAGCTTTTCATCTCCCTTCTATTTTCAATGAGAACCTAGCCGGATATAGTATTCTTGGCTGCATGTTTTTCTCATTTAGTGCTCTGAATATATCATGCCAGTTCTTTCTGGCCTGCCAGGTATCTGTGGATAAGTTTGCTGCTAATCTACTATTTTTACCATTGTATGTTACAGACTTCTTGTCCTGGACTGCTTTCAGGATTTTCTGTTTGTCACTAAGACTTGTAAGTTTTACTATTAGATGGCAGGGTGTGGACCTATTCTTATTTATTCTGAGGGGGGTTCTTTGCTCCTCCTGTATTTTGATGCGTGCTCCCTTTGCCATATTAGGGAGATTCTCCACAATAAGTTGCTCCAATATACCTTCTGCCCCTCTCTTTCTTTCTTCTTCTTCTGGAATTCCAATTATTCTAATATTGTTTCATCTGTGGTATTACTTATCTCTCAAATCCTCCCCTCATGGTGCAGTAGTTGTTCATTTCTCTTTTGTTCAGCTTCTTTATTCTCTGTCATTTGGACTTCTAATCACTAATTCTCTCTTCTGTCTCACTACCCTAGCAATAAGATCTTCCACTTTTTATTGCACCTCATTAATAGCATTTTTTATTCCACCTTGGTTAAATTTTAGTTCTTTTATTTCTCCAGAAAAGGCTTTTATTTCTCCAGACAGGGTTTCTCTAATATACTCCATGCTTTTTTTAGCCCAGCTAGCACCTTGAGAATCATCATTCTGAACTATAGATCTGACCTATTACCAACATCCATATTGATTACATCCCTAGCCTTTGGTACTATCTCCTATTCTTTGTGTGTGTGTGTGTGTGTGTGTGTGTGAGTTTTTCTACCTTGTCATTTTATCCAGATAAGAATATATGAAAGAGAATAAAATACTTTCAGAAAGTAATCAATTTTCTGTTTCTATAACTGCTCTTCTTCTTTTCTTTGATCTCCTGTTGGATTTGTAGGTGTTCGGAATGGGTTGATAACTATCTAGCAGAATTCCTGCTACCTGATGTCATCTCAGCCTGCTACTCTTCTGCCATCTTGACTCCTCCAAAGAAACAATTTTGAAAGTGAATGGGGGGGAGAAACTTCTTTGGTATGGAGGGAGGAACATCAGAATAATATTAGACCTGTCTACAGAGACCTGACAGGGTAGAAAAACTGGAAGATATATTCAGTGTATAAATGAGAAGAAAACACAGTTAAGGATACTTTATCCAGCAAGGCTGTCATTGAGAAAGGATGGAGAGATAAGGAGCTTCCACGACTGGCAGAAACTGAAAGAATAGGTGACTACCAAGCCAGCCCTGCAAGAAATAATAATGGATGCTCTATTAAAAAAAAGAAAGACCTCAAGAGTAATACAGAAGAAATTTACAGAGACAATCTATAGAAACAAGGACTTCACAGGCAACATGATGGCAATAAAAACATCTTTCAATAATGACTTTCAATGTGACAAGCATAATTGCTCCCATGAAACAGCACAGGTTTGAAGATTAGATAAAAACACAGGACACATCCATATGCTGTCTACAAGAGACTCATTTTGAATTTAAAGATACATCCAGACTGAAAGTGAAAGATTAAGAATCATCTTTCATGCCAACAGACTTCAAAAGAAAGATGGGGTAGAAATTTACATAGCAGACAAATTAGATTTTAAGCTAAAGACTGTAGTAAGAAATACAGAAGGACACTACATCATTCTTAAAGGGTCTGTCCAACAATAAGATCTAAAAATTATAAATATCTATGTCCACAACAAAGGAACAACCTACAAAGAAACTGTTAACCAAAATAAAGATAAATATTGATAATAATATTTTAATAGTAGGAGACTTACCACTCTACTCTCAGAAATAGATCATCTAAGCAGATCAACAAAGAAACAAGAGCTTTGAATGACACACTGGATGAGATGGATCTCATAGATATATACAGAACATTCCATCCTAAAACAACATAGTACTCACTCTACTGGAATGCACATGGAAATTTCTCCAGAATAGACCACACACTGGGTCACAAATCAAGTCTCAACTGATACCGAAAGATTGAGAATATACCCTGCATATTCTTAGACCACAATGTTCAGAATCTATAACTCAATCACAAGAAAAAATATTGGAAAGAATTCAAACACTCAGAAGCTAAAGACCATTCTGCTTAAGAATGTTTGGATCAATCAAGAAAACAAAGAAGAACTTAATTCATGGAAACCAATGAGAACAAAAACACATTGGTGCAAAACCTATGGAATACTGCAAAGCCAGACCTAAGGGGGATATACATAGTCATCCAAGACTCACTCAATAAAAATAGAAAAATCCCAATTACACAAACTAACAGCTAGTTTTACACCTTAAAGAACTGAACAAAGAACAACAAATAAAGTCTAAGCCAGCAGGAGAAGAGAAATAATAAAGATTAGAGCAGATATCCATGAATTAGGGACCAGAAATACAACAGAGCACATCAATGAAACTAGAAGCTGGTCTTTTGAAAGAGTTATTAATATCAATAAACCACTGGCCAGACTTATCCAAAAGAAAAAAGAAATAACCCAAATTAAGATTCTGAAGGAAAGTGGAGAGATCACAACTAACACCAAAGAAATAGAAACAATTATTAGAAATTATTATCAACAACTATATGCAGTAAATTAAGCAACCTGGAAATAATGTATTCCTCCCTGGAACGTAATAAACTAACAAACCTGAAGCAGGAGGAAATAGACAATCTGAATAGACCAATAACCAGTAATGAAATTGAAGCAAAAATCAACAACCTCTCAAAAAGCAAGAGTGTAGTGACTGATGGATTCCCAGAGGAATTCTATCAAACATTTAAAAAAGAAATAATACCTATTCTTCTGAAGCTTTCTCAAAATAGAAGCACAAGGAAAATGTCCAACTCATTCTATGAGGTCAACATTACCTTGATCCCCAAACCATACAAAGAACCCATCATAAAAGAAGAATTACAGACAAATATCCCTGATGAATATGAATGCCCAAAATTCTCAACAACATCCAGCAATATATTAAAAGGACTTTTCATCATGACCAGGTAGGATTTATTCCAGGGATGGAAAAGTGGTTCGACATTCACAAACTAATCAGTGTGATAGAACACATTAAGAAGAGAAGGGATAAGAACCACATGATCCTTTCAATTGATGCAGAAAAAGCATTTGACAAAATACAGCATACTTTCCGATTAAAACTACTCAGAGTATAGGGACAGAGGAAACATTCCTCAAATTCATTAAGAACAAAACAAAACAAAGCAAAACAAAACAAAACAACAACAACAACAACAACAAAAACCTATGGAAAGCTCACAGTGAATATCATTCTCAATGGGGAAAAGCTGAGAACATTTCCCTTAAGAACAGGAACACCATAAGGAAGCCCACCCTCACTACCTCTGTTCAACACAGTACTAGAAGTTCTAGCATCAGCAGTGAGACAACAAAAAGAAATAAAAGGCATTCAAATTGGCAAAGAAGAAATCAAACTTTCTGTCTTCGCAGATGACATGATACTTTATATGGTAAACCTAAAGGACTCCACCCCCAAATCAGTAGAACTCATACAGCAATTCAGTAATGTGGCAGGATACAAAATCAATGCACAGAAATCAGTTGAATTTCTATACACTAAAAATGTACCTGTAGAAAGAGAAATTGGGAATGGATTCAATTACAATAGCGTAAAATGCTATAAAATACCTAGGAATAAATGTAACCAAAGAGGTAAATGATCTATACTCTAGAAACTACAGAAAACTTTCTAAAGAAACTGAAGAAATAAAGAGATGGGAAAACATTCCATGCTCATGGATTGGAAGAATAAACATTGTTAAAATGTCTATGCTGCCCAGAAGAAGTTATACTTCTAACACGACCCCAATCAGAATATCAGTGGAATTTTTCAAAGTCCTAGATCAAACAATCCTAAAATTTGTAATCAACCAGAAAAGACCCTGAATCGCCAAGAGTGTTGAAAAAGAAAAACAATGTTGGGGCATAACGTTGCCTGAATTCAAGCTATGATACAAAGCTGTGATCACCAAGAAAGATGGTATTAGCGCAAAAACAGACACAGAGATCAATGGAAAAGAATAGAGAGCCCAGCTATGAACCCTCAACTGTATGGTCAAATAATTTTCCACAAAGCAGGAAAAAATATCCAGTGGAAAAAGGACATAAATGGTGCTGGGAAAATTGGACAGCTATAAACAGAAGAATGAAACTTAACCATTCTCTGACACTAGACACAAAGATAAACTCAAAATGGATGAAATACCTCAATGTGAGGTAGTTATCCATCAAAATCCTAGAGTAGAAAATAGGAAGTAAACTCTCTGACATCAGCCACAGCAACTTCTTTCACGAAATGTCTTCAAAGGCAAGGGAAACAAAAGTGAAAATGAGCTTTTTGGACTTCATCAAGATAAAAAGCTTCTGCACAGCAGAGGAAACAGTCAACAAATCTAAAAGGCAACCCATGGAATGGGAGAAGATATTTGCAGAGAGACAAGATGGCGGGGAAGTAGGAGGAGGCGCCCTTTCAACCTGTATCCTAAAGTGAGCTGATTACCTTCCAAAGAACTCCACGATCACCCACGAAATCAGCCTGAGATCAGAATTATACACGTCTGGATCTCTACTGGAGCAGAAGACGCCAGTAGGCAGGTAAAGCGGAGTGGGAAAGTTGGACTGATATCGGAAGATAATCAAAAGGTGGAGGGAGCCACCAGAGGTGACCCGTTGGAAAGTAATATCCAATGGGGCACCGAGAGTGCCCTGTGCCTGGGGACCAGCATTAACTCGGGAGTCTGGTAGAAAGTACTCAAAAAGAGTAAAGGATCACCGGGAGGTAATTGAGGGAATCGGGGTGTTTAGGGTTGGGGCTTAAGTCCCCCGACCCAGGACAGCCACCCCTGGCACAGAGCCAGAGAGAGTGCAGCAGAGAAACCAGGTCTCAGTCCCTGAACCACCAGCGCGCCTGAGAGGGCATGGCGGTAGGCTCCTGTGAGGGGCTGGGAGCCTCGCCAGCCAACAGAAGCACAGCCTTTTTGCAGTCCCCACGCGAGTGCCCTGCTGTGCCATCAGAGTCCAAGTTGTGCCCCGCGCCCTCCCCTGAGAGAGGTGCACACAAATGCCAGCCAGGTGCTCTCAGACCAGAAAGACCAGGCACTCCCAGCCCAGGCCAGTGGGAAAATCTCAGTGTGCAATCACTGCTTGGAACTTCTCTGGCAGTCTGGAGCTGTCCAGACAGCCGCCGCTGCCATGGTTTTGGGTACAAGCAAAAAATCCTGAGTCCCCAGGGACTGCGACTGGGAATCTGCTCTGCTAGCAGCCAAGGGGGTATTTATTTGGTCTCTGCAGCCAGACTGAGGCTTCTCTCTGAGAGGGAGGTCAGGGTGCAGTTTGCTTTCCTCTAAACCTACAAAAAACATCAAAAGCGGTCAAGGCGAGAGAGAAAAACAAAAGTGAACAAATATAAAAACCTCCAGAGAACAAAAGCCTGAAAAAACCAGTTTCCTCAGAGCCCAACCCCTTGAGGGGGGCAGGGGGACTTAACTGAGAGAACATCATTGTTTTCACACACGTGGCAGGCCCCTCCCCCAGGAAACCAACCAGGAAAGGAAAAAAAAAAAAAAAAAAGACGACAAGAGAACAACCACCACTACTTCATAGGACAATTTTTATTATTAATTCGATCCTACTATTCTGGCCCATTTTTTTATATAGTTAATTTTTTATTATTATATAGATAATTTTTAACCTATTTACCATCACAGTGAGATGTCCAGTACATCAAATTCCATAATAACCTTCTAACCTGAACTTTTTGATACATACACCTGTGTTTTCCTTCTATTTCTATTCTATTTCTATTTTTCAAATTTCTTTTTTTTAATTTTAGTTTAGTTTAGTCTATTTTATTCCTTTTTTAATTTTTATTTTCTAATATTCATATAGAGTTAAAATTCAAGGTAATCCCCTTTCCCCAATCAATGCCACCCCTATAGGTAAACCAATTCCTAATCCCCCCTTATCTTAGGAAAGTTGAGTCCTTTAACAAAGATATCAAGATACATCCAGGAAGAATCAAAACAACCTTCCTCACCCACACTGAGAATTTACAACCACTCTCCCATCTTTTTCTTCTACCAGTATTTCTGTGTTTTTGTGTTTGTCCTGATAGTATATAAATCTTACACTCGGGGTTCTTTTTGATGAGGTTCTTCCTTTATTTGTATATATATGCAAATATATATATATATTATTTGTTTTTTCTTGTGATATATTTTTATCAGTCTTTTTGTTTGTCTGTGTCTGTATGTATACTTCATAAATCTTACCGTGGGGACCATTTGGGCTGAACCTTCTCTTTTTTCTCACCTTTCTTTCCTGTCTCTCTCCCTCTCTCTTTTTTTCTTTTCCTTTTCTTTTCCCTCTCATTTGGGTGGGGAAAAGATATTTGCAGATAACCGGCTGATACCCAAAATCTATAAAGAGCTTCTCAAACTCAACACCCCCCCAAAAAAAATCAGTCAAAATAATGGGCAGAACACAGGAACAGGGATTTCTCCAAAGAAGACACACACATGGCTAACAGGCACATGAAAAAATGTTCTCTATCACTAGCCATCAGGGAAAAACAAATCAAAACCACACTGCAATACCACTTTACACCAGTTAGAACAGAAAAAATTAGCAAAATAGAAAACAGCAGATGTTGGTGAGGATGTGGAGAAAGGGGAAACATCTTACACAACTGGTGGGAATGCAGGGTGGTACAGCCACTCTGAAAAACAGTATGAAGGTTCCTAATATGTTAAAAATAGAGCTACCCTACGACCGAGCAATTGTACTGCTGGATAGTCACTCCAAAGATACAGATGTAGTGAAACAAAGTGGCACCTGAACCCCAATGTTCATAGCAGCAATGTCCCCAAGAGGCAAACCGCAGAAGGAGCTGAGATGCTCTTTAGCAAATGAAGGAATAAAGAAGATGTGGTCCATATATTCATTAGGATATTATTCAGCCACCAGAAAGGATGACTACCCACTATTTGTAATGGCATGGCTGGAACTGAAGGGCATCATGCTTAGTGAAATAAATCAAGTAGCCAAAACAATTATCATATGGTTTTATTCATTTGTGGAACATAAGCAGTAGCATGGAGGACCATAGGGGAGGGAGGGAAATTTGAAGGGGGAGAAATCAGAGAGGGAGACAAACCATGTGAAACTATGGACTCTGATAAATAAACTGAAGGTTTCAGGGGAGAGGGCAGTGAGTGAATTGTGTAGCCATGTGATAGGTATTAAGGAGAGCACATGTTGTGATGATCACTGGGTGTCATATGCAACTAGTGACTCATTGAGCATTACATCAAAAAACTAATGATGTACCATGTGGTGGCTAACTTAACAAAAAATAAAAATAAATTTAAAAAATGAATGTGAACTTCATAAGAGCAAGCTCCTCACCCATTATGTTCTCACTGCACATCTCAAGTTCAGAATGGGTCAGAGTGATATCTGAATACATGCTGATTGAATTCATTTTTTTCAACGGCTGCAGAGGAAAGCTGCTGCTTTTGAAAGTTGAATTAAACCTTCCCAGCTTCTCTCAATAACCCAGGCACAAAGGTTTGCCAGTTGCATGGATTGTGTCTTCTAAAAATTTCAACATGTTTTAAGAATAATCAAATATGGAAATATGTATTTATGCAAGCATATTTCTTTTTTTTAATAGAGTTTTTTTTAAGACTTTATTTATTTATTTGACAGAGAGAGATTACAAGTAGGCAGAGAGGCAGGTAGAGAGAGAAGGAGGAGGAAGCAGGCTCCCTGCCGAGCAGAAAGCCCAATGCGGGACGCGATCCCAGGACCCCGAGATCATGACCTGAGCCGAAGGCAGCAGCTTAACCCACTGAGCCACCCAGGCGCCCCTATGCAAGCATATTTCTTAAATGATTCATCCTTTATGAAGGCTATGAAAGAAAAATAAAATCTATATCATCATTAATTCTTCTTTAGGTATAAAGGACTTTATGAATTATCATGGAGCTAGGGAATTTGTTCCTCATAGAATATAATCACTATATATATATTTTTTGCCATCTTGCTAGAATTGATGACAAATGGTACAAATTTCACCAGCAGCAGGCTGTCGCCAAAGTCCTTAAATGCCACATGAAGGACTTTTCTTGCAAAAATGACTATAATAAAGGAAGTGTTTAATTGGTAGAAACGAAAGAAAGAAAGATAGAAAGAGGGAGAGAAGAAAGGAAGGAAGGAAGGAAGGGAGGAAAGAAGACATTGAAGGTTCTGGTCTGTCATATCCTTCTCCCAGTTCATCTCCTCATGCCTGGCAGTGCTGTTTCTTTGAGCCAACATGTATGGTATGCACAAGCACATCAAGTTTCTAAAGCTTCAGCTATATTAACATCTAAGGATCATGCCACAAGTGTAATTCTGTAGAACTTCCCATACAATTCCTTACCAAAGATCTGTCTTTTTGACCTTAACAATTCTGTTTCTCTTGTGGCATCTGGTCATGGAATGGGCATCAGATGGAAATGTTTCTTCAGTGGGCCCATTCATATGCTCAGCAAAGAAATTAATCAAACTATTGGATATGTGGACCACTGCCCTTCTTACTTCATCAAGATCACTCTGGTGGTTATCACGACCCCAAGGAAGAGATTGGAAGCCATTGAAACAGTACACTAGGGAAGAACAAGCTAGGTAGGTCTAGAACACTTAATTCACCTGAAATTGCCAATACTGATCCAGAATACTGACCTGTGGCACACTATAAGTAACTCTGGGCATGAGTATTCTTTTTCTGTCAACCAAACTACAGAGGTAACCCATTAAACTACTAATCAGAGGGTCCCCAAAATACTAACATCAAAGCCATGAGTGGCAATACTCACAATTGGAATGGTTTTATGTGGCTTCCTTGGTTTATAGACATTTGGTCACCAGGCTTCAGTATGTTTGGAAGAGAAAAATCACTCTAAACCAAGCCAAAACAATCATACAAGGGTTATGAGATGGCTGCCACTGGAATGACGCAGCCATTCCCTCACATTAAAAAATAGCAACTGGTTGTCCAATGACTGGTCCCACCGCAAGGTATTTATTGGTAAACGCTGAATTGGACCCAGTAATTGTGGGCATAAATCATTTATCATAGTCCCCACTTGGGCCGGTAGGCTGCTGCACTCTCTGTTTTCCCTGGTCACAGGGAAATTCTGCTACCAGAGTAACAAAACCTTACCAACCTCCCTCACCTCACCTCACCTCGAGGCCAGATGGGCATGTTCTGTCTAACACTGATATTAACATCTGGCCCCTATCTTTACTCAAGTGGTCTGGAGGATTTTGTAGCATACATAGAAGCCCTTTCTAAATTCACCCAACATGGCCATTACTACTGCTTCACAGTGAGGCACTTGTGCTATTACCCAAATAGAGTGTGTTCATACCTAATGAGTCCATTAAGGTATCATTCTTATTAAATCACATGAAAAAACTGAACAACTTGAATAATCAGAGACCCAGCCTCAGAGGTATAATATATCAGTGGATTGGATCATGGGGCTTTTTGTCGGGGGTGAAAAGTTACTTATCTTGGAAATCCTTATCTTAATCTGTGTTTCAAACACAGACAACGTAAAATCTTTGGTATAAATTTTTACTATAAAATTTGGTCACTTGGGGCACCTGGGTGACTCTGGTGGTTAAGCACCTCCTTTTGGCTTAGGTCATGATTCTAGGGTCCTGGGATCTAGTTCTGAATTGGTCTCCTGCTCAGTGGGGATCCTGCTTCTCTGTCTCCCTTCACCACCCCCCTTGCTTGTGGCTCTCTCTCTGTCTCTCAAAAAACTAAATAAAATCTTTAAAAATATATCAGTCACTTGGGTTTACATTTTGTTTCCTCTTTCTTATGTTTTGGACCACAGGTTTTTAGGACAAGTAATAGATCATAAAAGGAAATTGATCTGAATAGAAATCTGAGCATTTCATTTGAATCTGCCTTTCTTTTAGATTAAAAAAAAAGATTTTATTTATTTATTTATTTGACAGAGAAAGAGAGAGATCACAAGTAGGCAGAGAGGCAGGCAGAGAGAGAGGAGGAAGCAGGCTCCCTGCAGAGCAGAGAGCCCCATGCTGGGCTTGGGGCTCAATCCCAGGACCCTGAGACCATGATCTGAGCCAGAAGTAGGTGCTTAACCCACTGATACACCCAGGTGCCCCCACCTTTTTTTTTTAAATTTCCATCTTCCAGAGTTAAGAAAAATGGAAGTCTTATACCTAAACATCCACTGACACTTTTAAAAGGGCAAGTCCCACTGGCACATTTTGACATGCTAATGTTTATTCATAAAACAAAGTACTTTAAAAGCAGATTTGTAGTCTAGAAAGAGTTAAGATGGCAGACTAGGGAAGCCTAATTTCATGTGGTGCCTGGAATTTACCCAGGTAGTTATCAAATTATTCTGAGCACCTGAGAAATCAATCAGAGATCTGATAAAATCATTGCTGCAATTCTACAAATAGAAAAATGATCACTCTTTGGAAGGTAGGAAGTATGGAGAGGTAAATCCAGGGCAATGAGGGAAGATATGGTTGAGGGGAGGGAAACTGCTTAAGGAGGCTACTGAAAAGTATTACAGGCAATGGAGCACAAAATGAGAACTTTTAGAAGTCTGCTACTGTGGGGGATATCCCGGAATTAAAGGTGCTCAGGTGGCGAAGTGGAATGGAATCCCATAGGGGAAGTGTGGTTTCAGGATCCCCATGGTTACAAGAAGAATGGGGGTACTTCAGTGAGGCAGAGTTCCCAGGCATAAGAGATGGGAGGCCAGCTGAAAGCAGCAAGTCTAGATTCTGGCTTTCTGCAAAGTGTTGCCATAAACTGCAAACTACTGCACAGTCCCCAGACAGCTCCCTGGCAGGGGGCCAGCCTGGGAAGAACTGTGTGGGTCCACATTGTAGAAGTCTATAAAGTTTGGAGACTTGAAACTGGATTGCATGCCTGAAATAAAAATGCTCAGAAACAGGCTGGGTGAACACAGAGTTCAGAGGGAAACCAGGGACACAAGAGTGAATGACTTTTTCTGTGAGGGCTCAGTGAAGAGTGGTCAGTGGGAACTTTCATCTCTGGGGCTAGAATACTGGGCGCCATAATTTTTCATCACCCCACCAGTGCCAAAAGCCTTCAGGGAGCAAAATAGCACCACATAGTGGAATCTGGAGCCACTTGAACCGAGCACAGCTGGCTGGCAAAGGAGACCTAATTCCATCAGGGCAAGGACATCTAAGAATCAATCCAACAGACCCCCTAACCCAGAAGACCAGCAGGAAAAACTAGCTAGCCCCATGTTTGCTGGTCATAGAGAACTGTAAAACTTCTGCTTTTGGGGAAAACAGTATATAGCGGTTTTGTGTGGGTGTTTTTTTTTTTTTAATTATTCTTTAGACTCTCAGTTTTATTATTTTTCAGCTCTTCTCTTACTTTTTCAATTTTATTCATTTTTTAAAATTTTTATATATACGTTACATATTTTTTTTAAATTATAGATCACAGGGTTTTTACTAAACCATAAACATTGTATATATGCATTCTTCTTTTACACTGACATCTTTGTGCTTAATACTATCGACATGAATTTTTTAAAAAGATAAATATAAACAAATTGTAATCACTACTAACAATACTAGGCCCAGAGCATTAAAATTAAGATTTCTACCCACTGCCACACTTTATGTATATATATATATTATTTTTTGTTTCACTTCACTGTATTTTATTTCATTGTATATAAATTTTTATCCTATTTTGGGGTCAAGTTTCTTTTAACAGACCCAGGCTCTAGTTTAGTATTTTGTTCTGTTCTACTTTTAAAAAAACTTGTTTATTTATTTCACAGAGAGAGACACAAAGAGAGGGGGAACACAAGCAGGAGGAGTGAGAGAAGGAGAAACAGGCTTACCACTGAACAGGATCCAAATGTGGGGCTCAATCCCAGGACCCTGAGGTCATGCCCCTAGCAGAAGGTAGACGCTTAACACCTGAGCCACACAGGCACCCCTCTGTTCTACTTTTTGTTTAATTTTTTTTTCTTATTTTGTTTTTGTATTTTGTATTTGTTTTTGTTTTCTTCTGGTTTGTTTCTTTCCTTTCTGGTTTTGTTGTTATTTTTGTCTTTTCTTTTTGTCTTTTTTCTTTCTTCTTTTCTTTTCTGGACAATAATGATGAGATAGCGAAACTCACATGAACTCCAATGTTTATAGCAACAGTGTGTCCACAATAGCCAAGATATGAAAAGTGCCAGATTTCCAACGATGTGTGTGTGTGTGTGTGTGTATGTATGTATGGTGTGAATATATAGTTAGTCATCAAAAACAATGAAATCTTTCCATTTGCAGTGATGTGGATGGAACTCGAGGTTATTATGCTAATCAAAATAAGTCAGTCAGAGAAAGATAAATATCATGATTTCATTCATGTGGAATTTAAGGAACAAGATGAACATAGGAGGAAGGAAGGAAAAATTAAAAAAGAAAACAGGGAGGCAAACCATAGAGACTCTTAAGTATAAGAAACAAACTGAGGGTTGCTTTTTGAAGGGAGGTTGGTGGGGGGATGGGGTAATTGGGTGATGGGCATTAAGAAGGAGTACTGGGTGTTGTATGCAACTGATGAATCACTGAATTCTGCCTCTGAAACTAATAATACAGCATATGTTAATTAAATTGAATTTAAATTTAAAAATTTAAAATAGGCAATCTAGAAGTACAACAGAGATTTAGAAGAATTGGACTGTGAATGTGCAAAAGTTTTAGAAGTGTCTTTTTTTATTATGTTAACTTAGCCACCATACAGTACATCATTAGTTTTTTATATAGTGTTCAATGGTTCATTAGTTGCTTATAGCACCCAGTACTCATCACATGTGCCCTCCTTAAGAAGTCTTTTTAATGTTTTTGTTTTTGTTTGTTTTAGTATACTTGACACACAATGTTACATTAGTTTCAGGTGGACAACTTTGTGATTTGACAAGTTTATACACTATGCAATGTTCACTGTAAGTGTAACTATCATTTGTCCTGTTACATCGATTTTGGATTATAATTGACTATATTGCATATGCTGCGCTTTTTTTTCCCAGTGACTTATTCAACCCATAGCTGGAAGCCTGTGTCTCCTACTCACCTTCATCCCTTTAGCCCAATCCCCCACCTCCCTTCTCTCACAGAACCATCAGTTTTTTCTCCATATTTATAGGTCTAATTCTGCAATTTTTTATTACTCCTGTGTTGTTTCATTTTAGATTTGACTTATGAATGGAAGCATTTTGTATAGCTCTTTCTCCATCAGAATTATTTCACATGTCATAATACCCTCTAGGTCCATTCATGTTGTCTGAAATAATACAATCTCATCCTTTTTATGACTGTGAAATATTTCCCTTATATGATGGACACAGGGTATTTCCATATCATGGCAATTGTAAATAATGCTGCAATAAACATAGGAGGGCATATATCTTCTGGTTTTTGTGTGTTTCTTTTTTTATTTTTTAATTTTAATTCAAGTTTGTTAACATACAGTGGTATATAGTTTCAGGTGTACAATATATTATTTCAACAGCTTTATACATCAACTTGTGCTCATCACAACGAAGGCAATCCTTAATTTCCATACTAGTTTAAACCATTTTCCCACCCCTATCACCTCTGGTAACTATCAGATTGTTCTCTATAATTAAAAATGTTAAATGGGTACCTGGGTAGCTCAGTGGGTTGAAGCCTCTGCCTTTGGCTCAGGTCATGATCCCAGTGTCCTGGGATGGAGCCCTGCATCAGGATCTCTACTTGGCAGGGAGCCTGCTCCCCTCATCCTCCTGCCTGCCTCTCTGCTTGCTTGTCATCTCTGTCTGTCAAATAAACAAAAAATAATATCTTAAAGAAAATGTTTCTTGCTTTGACTATTTTTCCTTTGCTTCTTTGTTAATTAAATTACACACATAAGTGAAAATATATATTTTTATTTCTTTGTCTAACTTATTTCACTTAGTAAAATTATTCATTTTCTGGGTGTTGAAATTTATAAGTTCTTCATATATTTTGGATAATAATGCTTTAATAGATACGTCATTTGCAAATATCCTCTATCCTCAGATAGTTCTTGATTGTTTCCTTTGATGTAAAGAAGCTTTTTATTTTGAGGAAGTCCAAACAATGTATTTCTGCTTTTGTTTCCCTTGCCACAGGAGACACATCTAGAAAAAATTTGCTACTGCTAATGACAAAGAATTTACTGCCTGTGTTCTATTATACAATTTTTATGGTTTTGGATCTCACATTTAGGTATTTAATCCATTTTGAATTTTTTTGTATAATGTAAGACAGTGGTCCAATCTCTTTCTTTTACATATTGATGTCTAGTTTTCAAAAAAAAAACATTTACTTAAGAGACTTTTGTTTTCGCATTTCATATTCTTTCCTGCTTTGTCAAACTATATTGACCAGATAATTATGGATTTTTGTCTGGATATTCCATTTGTCACATTGATCTATTTATCTACTTTTGTTCCAATACTATACTGTTTGAATTACTACAGCTTTGAAATGTAACTTGAAGTCCAGAATTATGATGTCTCCAGCTTTGAATTTCTTTTCCAAGATTACATTGGCTATTTAGGTTCATTTGTGGTTCCATAGAATGTTTAGGTTTGTTCTACCTATGTGAAAATTGCTGGTGGTATTTGATAAAGTTTTCATTAAATGTGTAGATTATTTTAGGTAATGTAGCCATTTTAACAATATTCGTTATTCCAATCCATGAGCATAGAATGTTTTTCCCTAATTCTTTTTGCCATCTCATTTTCTTTCATCACTGTTTTATAATTTTCAAAGTACAGATCTTTCACCTCTTTGGTTAGGTTTATTCCTAGGCATCTCTTTGGTTTGGGTGCAGCTGTAAATGGGGTCAATTCTTTGATTTCCCATTCTACTGCTTTATTATTGCTCTGTGTAAATGTGATAGATTTCTTTTATTTTTTCTGAAATGCAATAGCTTTCTGTACTTTGATTTTGTATCCTGCTACTTTACTGAATTTATGTATTAGTTCTAGCAATTTCATGGTGGTATTTCTGGTTTTCTATATGGATTATCATGCCATCTACAAATTGTGAATGTTTGACTTTCTCACCAATTTGGATGACATTTATTTATTTATTTTTAATCTGATTACCATGACTAGGACTTTCAGTACTATGTTAAATAAAAGTAGTGAGTGGGGACACCCCAATCATCTTCCTGACCATAGAAGAAAAGCACTCAGTTTTTCCTCATTGAGGATGATATTTGTTGTGGGTTTTTTGTATATGGCCTTTATGATGTTGAGGAATGTTCCCTCTACCTTACTTGGTTGACAGTTTTTATCCTGAATGCATGTTGTCTTTTGTCAAATGCTTTCTCTGAATCTATCAAAAAGATTAAATGGTTCTGATTCTTTCTTTTTTTTTAGTGTGGTGTATAACATGGATTGACTTGTGAATATTGAACCACACTTGTAACACAGGAATACATCCCACTTCATCCTGGTGAATGATTCTTTTACTGTACTGTTGGATTTGGTTTGCTAGGATTTTTTTTTGCATCTGTTTTCTTCAAGGATATTTGTCTGCAGTTCTCTCTTTTACTGGAATCATCTTCTGGTTTGGGAACCATAGATATGCTGATTTGGACTTTTCCTTCCCATACTATTTTTGGACTAGCTTGAGAAGAATAAGTACTAACTCTTCTTTAAATATTTGGTAGAATTCCCCTGTAAATACAGCCATCCTGGACTTTGTTTGTTGGGAGATTTTTTAATACTGATACAATTTCTTTGGTGTTTATGAGTTTGCTCAAGTTTTCTATTACTTCCTGTTTAAGTTTCGGTAATTTATATGTTTCAAGGAATTAATTCTTTTCTTCAAGTTTTTCTAATTTGTTAGAATAAGTTTTCATAATATTAACTTATAAGTGTTTGTATTTCTGTGGTGTTTGTTCTTATTTCTCCTCTCTCATTTGTAATTTTATTCCTTCGGGTCCTTTCTCTTTTCTTTTTGCTAAGTAGGGCAAGGGGTTTATCAAATTTATTAATTTTTTCAAAGAACCAGCTCTTGGTTTCAGTGATTGGTTCTATTGTTTTTGGGGTTTTTTTTCTTTGTTTTTGTTTGTTTCTACATCATTTCTTTCTTTCTTGTTTTTTAATTCAAAAATTTTCAGTGTTCCAAGATTCATTGTTTATGCACTACACCCAGTTCTCCATGCAATACACGCCCTCCTTAATACCCACCACCAGGCTCACCCAACTGACAACAGTCACCAACTGTGGATACAACTTTTGTCTCAACATGGATGGCACTGGAAGAGATTATGCTGAATGAAATAAGTCAAGCAGAGAGAGTAAATTATCATATGGTTTCACTGACTTTTGGAGCATACATCATTTATTTCTGCTCTAATTTTTATAATTTCCCTTCTTGTGATGGCTTTAGGATTATTTTTTGCACTTTTTATAGCTCGTTCATGAGTAAAGTTAGCATGCTTACTTGAGATTTTTCTTGCTTCTTGACACAGGCTGTATTGATATATAAGTCCCTCTTCTGACTGCTTTTGCTGCATCCCAAAAGAGTTGGGCAGTCATGTTTTCATTCTCATTTCTTTCCATGTATTTTTTTTCCAATTTATTTATTTTCAGAAAAACAGTATTCATTATTTTTTCACCACACTCAGTGCTCCATGCAAGCCGTGCCCTCTATAATACCCACCACCTGGTACCCCAACCTCCCACCCTCCCGCCACTTCAAACCAATCAGACTGTTTTTCAGAGTCCATAGTCTCTCATGGTTCACCTCCCCTTCCAATTTACCCAAATTCCCTACTTCTCTCTAACGCCCCTTGTCCTCCATGCTATTTGTTATGCTCCACAAATAAGTGAAACCATATGATAATTGACTCTCTCTGCTTGACTTATTTCACTCAGCATAATCTCTTCCAGTCCGGTCCAAGTTGCTACAAAAGTTGGGTATTCATCCTTTCTGATGGAGGCATAATACTCCATAGTGTATATGGACCACATCTTCCTTATCCATTCATCCGTTGAAGGGCATCTTGGTTCTTTCCGTAGTTTGGCGACTGTGGCCATTGCTGCTATAAACATTGGGGTACAGATGGCCCTTCTTTTCACGACATCTGTATCTTTGGGGTAAATACCCAGGAGTGCAATTGCAGGGTCGTAGGGAAGCTCTATTTTTAATTTCTTGAGGAATCTCCACACTGTTCTCCAAAGAGGCTGCACCAACTTGTATTCCCACCAACAGTGTAAGAGGGTTCCCCTTTCTCCACATCCTCTCCAACACATGTTGTTTCCTGTTTTGTTAATTTTGGCCATTCTAACTGGTGTAAGGTCATATCTCAAGGTGGTTTTAATTTGAATCTCCCTGAGGGCTAATGATGATGAACATTTTTTCATGTGTCTGATAGCCATTTGTATGTCTTGATTGGAGAAGTGTCTGTTCATATCTTCTGCCCATTTTTTGATGTGTTTGCCTGTTTCGTGAGTGTTGAGTTTGAGGAGTTCATTATAGATCCTGGATATCAACCTTTTGTCTGAACTGTCATTTGCAAATATCTTCTCCCATTCCGTGGGTTGCCTCTTTGTTTTTTTGACTGTTTCCTTTGCTGTGCAGAAGCTTTTGATCTTGATGAAGTCCCAGAAGTTTGTTTTCACTTTTGTTTGCTTTGCCTTTGGAGACATATCTTGAAAGAAGTTGCTGTGGCTGATATCAAAGAGATTACTGCCTATGTTCTCCTCTAAGATTCTGATGGATTCCTGTCTCACGTTGAGGTCTTTTATCCATTTTGAGTTTATCTTTGTGTACGGTGTAAGAGAATGGTCGAGTTTCATTCTTCTACATATAGCTGTCCAGTTTTCCCAGCACCATTTATTGAAGAGACTGTCTTTTTTCCACTGTATATTTTTTCCTGTTTTGTCAAAGATTAATTGACCATAGAGTTGAGGGTCCATATCTGGGCTCTCTACTCTGTTCCACTGGTCTATGTGTCTGTTTTTATGCCAGTACCATGCTGTCTTGGTGATCACAGCTTTGTAATAAAGCTTGAAATCAGGTAAGGTGATGCCGCCGGCTTTATTTTTGTTTTTCAACATTTCCTTAGCGATTCTGGGTCTCTTCTGATTCCATACAAGTTTTAGGATTATTTGCTCCAGCTCTTTGAAGAATGCCGGTGGAATTTTGATCGGAATGGCATTAAAAGTATAGATTGCTCTAGGCAGTATAGACATTTAACAATTTTTATTCTTCCGATCCAAGAGCATGGAATGGTGTTCCATCTATTTGTGTCTTCTTCAATTTCTTTCATGAGTGTTCTATAGTTCCTCAAGTACAGATCCTTTACCTCTTTAGTTAGGTTTATTCCAAGGTATCTTATGGTTCTTGGTGCTATAGTAAATGGAATCAATTCTCTAATTTCCCTTTCTGTATTTTCATGGTTAGTGTATAAGAAAGCCACTGATTTCTGCACATTGACTTTGTATCCTGCCACGTTGCTGAATTGCTGTATGAGTTCTAGTAGTTTGGGGGTGGAGTCTTTTGGGTTTTCCATATAAAGAATCATGTCATCTGCGAAGAGAGAGAGTTTGACTTCTTCATTACCAATTTGGATACCTTTTATTTCTCTCTGTTGTCTGATTGCTGTTGCTAGGACTTCTAATACTATGTTGAACAAGAGTGGTGAAAGTGGGCATCCTTGTCTTGTTCCTGATCTCAATGGGAAGGCTGCAAGCTTTTTCCTGAGATTATTCCCTGTATATTCTCAGATCACAATGCTTTGAAACTGGAGCTCAATCACAAAGAAAAGTTCCGAAGGAACTCAAACACCTGGAAGCTAAAGACCACCTTGCTTAAGAATGCTTGGGTCAACCAGGAGATCAAAGAAGAACTGAAACAATTCATGGAAACCAATGAGAATGAAGACACTTCGGTCCAAAACCTATGGGATACAGCAAAGGCGGTCCTAAGGGGAAAATACATAGCCATCCAAGCCTTGCTCAAAAAAATTGAAAAATCCAGAACACACCAGCTGTCTCTACACCTTAAAGAACTGGAGGATCAACAACAAATCAAACCAACTCCACACATAAGAAGGGAAATCGCAAGATTAGAGCTGAGATCAATGAGGGAGAGACCAGAGATACAGTAGAACGTATCAATGAAACTAGAAGCTGGTTTTTTGAAAGAATCAATAAGATCGATAAGCCACTGGCTACACTAATCCAAAAGAAAAGAGAGAAAGCCCAAATTCATAAAATTATGAATGAAAAGGGAGAGATCACAACTAACGCCAAGGAAGTAGAAACAATCATCAGAAGTTATTACGAACAGTTATATGCCAATAAGCTTAGCAACCTAGATGAAATGGATGCATTCCTGGAAAAATATAAACTACCAAAATTGAACCAGGAAGAAATCGACAACCTGAATAGACCGATATCTAATAACGAGATTGAAGCAGTGATCAAAAACCTCCCAAAAAACAAGAGCCCAGGACCTGACGGATTCCCTGGGGAATTCTACCAAACCTTCCAAGAAGAAATAACCCCTATTCTCCTGAAGCTGTTTCAAAAAATTGAAGCAGAAGGAAAACTTCCAGACTCTTTCTATGAAGCCACCATTACCTTGATCCCCAAACCAGGCAAGGACCCTACCAAAAAGGAGAATTTCAGACCAATATCACTGATGAATATGGATGCTAAGCTTCTCAACAAGATCCTAGCCAACAGGATCCAACAGCACATTAAAAAGATTATCCACCATGATGAGGTGGGATTCATCCCTGGGCTACAAGGATGGTTCAACATTCACAAATCAATCAATGTGATACAACAAATTAATATGAGAAGAGAGAAGAACCACGTGGTCCTCTCAATTGATGCAGAAAAAGCATTTGACAAAATCCAACATCTGTTCCTGATTAAAACGCTTCAAAGTATAGGGATGAGGGAACATTCCTGAACCTCATCAAATCTATCTATGAAAGACCCACAGCAAATATCATCTTTCCATGTATTTTTTTAAATTTCTTTTTTATTTCATGCTTGATCCATTCATTGTTTAGTAGCATGTTTTTAAACTTCCATGTATTTGTGATCTTTCCAAATTTTTCTTGTGGTTGACCTCTAGTTTCACAGCATTTTGGTCAGAAAATATACCTAGTATGATCTCAATCTTTTTGTCCTTGTTGAGGCCTTATTTGCAAACCAGTATGTGATTTCTTCTAGAGAATATCCAATGTGCGCTTGAAAAGAATGTATATCCTATTGCTTTGGGGTGAAATGTTCTGAGTATATCTGTGATGTCTGCTTTGTACAGAGAGTCATTCAAAGCCACTGTTACCTTGTCGATTTGCTGTTTTGATGACCTGTGCATTGATGTAAAATGAGTGTTAAAGTCCCCTAATATTACTGTATTGTTATCAATAAGTGTTTTAATGTTTCCTTTTGTTTTACATATTTGGGTACTCTCATGTTGGAGGCATAAATATTTTCAACTGTTAGGTCTTCTTGGTGGATAATCCCCTTTATTGCAATATAGTGAACTTCTTCATCTCTTGTTATAGTCTGGTTTAAAATCATACTATATGCTGGCTAATTGAACATGATAATTAAAAATAAATAAAACCTAAAAAAATCTAAGTTGTCCAAGTATTGCGACTCTGGCTTTCTTTTAATGTCCATTTGCATGATAAATATTTCTCCATCCTTTCACTTTTAATGTCCAGGTGTCTTTAGGTTGAAAACAAGTCAGCTATGGGCAACATATGGATGGGTCTTGATTTTTGTTGTTGTTCTTTTTTTTTTGTAATCCATTCTGATAACTTATGTCTTTTGATTGAATCATTCAGTTCATGTACATTCAGAGCAATTATTGATATTTATTTAATGTCATTTTATTACGTGTTTTGGCATTGTTTATGGTGAATTTTTCTGTTCCTGTCTTTTCTTTGTCACGTTTGAAATGTATTTCCACTCAAAGAGTCCCCTTCAATATTCATTTCAGGGCTAGTTTCATGGTCATGAACTACTTTAGTTTTGTCTGTCTGTGAAACTCTATATCTCCTATTTTTAATGGCAGCCTTGCAGGATAGAGTAGTTAAAATATATTTAAATTCAATTTAGTTGATAGATAGTGTACTATTAGTTTCTGGGGTAGAATTTAGTGATTCATCAGTTGCATATAATACCCAATGCTCATTCTATCAAGTGTCCTCCTTAATGCCCATCACCAATTTACATCATCACCCACCCACCATTCCTCCAGCAAACCTGTTTGTTTCCTATAGTTAAGAAGGTTACGGTTTGGCTTTTATGGGCAAACCATTGTTTTGGGTTTTTTTTAATGGTTTGCCTACCTCCCTGTTTTTACCTTATTTCATTTTTCCTCCCCTTCCCCTATGTTCATCTGTCTTGTTTCTTAAATTCACATAAGTGAAATAATATGCTATTTGTCTTTCTCTGATCTTATTGCACATAACATAATAGCCTCTAGTTCTATCTATGTCATTGCAAATGGCAAGGTTTCATTCTTTTTGATGACTGAGGAATATTCCATTATATGTTATATATATGTATGTATATAACATCTTCTTTATCTGTCCATATGTTGGTGGACATCTGGGCACTTTCCATATTTTGGCTACTGTGGACATTACTGCTATAAACATTGAGGTGCATGTGCTCCTTCAAATCACTATATTCATATCCTTTGGATAAATACCTACTAGTGAAATACCTACAAGTGTAATTGTTGGATTATAGGGTAGCTGTATCTTTACCTTTTTAAGGAAACTCCATATATTCCTCCAAGAGTGGTAGCACCAGTTTGCATTCCCACCAACAGTGTAAGAGGGTTTCGCTTATGCTGCATTCTCACCAACATCCATTGTTTCCTGAATTATTCATTTTAGCCCTTCTGACTGGTGTGAGGTGGTATCTCATTTTGCTTTTGATTTGCATTTCCCTGATGCCCAATCATGTTGAGCATTTTTTCATGCATCCATTAGCCATTGTATACCTTCTTGCAGAAATTTCATTTTTTTGTAATTTTGTTTTATTTTTATTAACACATAAAGTATTATTTGTTTCAGGGGTACAGGTTTATGAATCATCAGTCTTACACAATTCACAGCACTCACCATAGCTCATACCCTCCCCAATATCCATCACCCAGCTACCCTATCACTCCCCCTCCAAACCCCAGCAATGCTGTTTGTTTCCTGAGATTAAGAGTCATGGTTTGTCTCCCTCCCAATCCCATCTTGTTTCATTTTTTTCCTTCCCTACCCCCCAACCACCCTGGTTCTCAAATTCCTCATATCAGAGATATCATATGATAATTATCTTTCTCTGATTGACTTATTTTGCTTTACATAATACCCTCTATTTCTATCCATGTTATTGCAAATGGCAATATTTAGGGGTTTTTGATGGCTGTGTAGTATTCCATTGTATATATATATATATATACCACATCTTCTTCATCCATTCATCTATTGAGAGACATCTAAGTTCTTTCCATAGTTTGGCTATTGTGGACATGGCTGCTATAAACATTCAGGTGCATGCATCCCTTCAGATCACTACATTTGTATCTATAGAGTAAAAACCCAGTACTGTGATTGCTAGGTCATAGGGTAGCTCTATTTTCAACTGTTTCAGGAACTTCCATACTGTTTTACAGAGGGGCTGCACCAGCTTACATTCCCACCAACAATGTAGGAGGGTTCCCCTTTCTCCACATCCTCACCAACACTTGTCTTTTCCTAACTGGTTAATTTTAGCCATTCTGACTGGTGTGAGATGGTATTTCACTGTGATTTTGATTTGTATTTCCCTGATGCTGAGTGCTTTTTACCCCTTTTTTCATATGTCTGTTGGCCATTTGGATTTATTTGCAGAAATGTCTGTTCATATTTTCTGCTCATTTCTTGATTGGATTATTTGTTCTTTGGATATTGAGTTTGACAAGTTCTTTATAGATTTTGGATACTAGACCTATATCTGATATGTTATTTGCAAGTATCTTCTCCCATTATATCTGTTTTCTTTTGATTTGACTGATGTGCAAAAGCTTTCTATCCTGATGAAGTGCCATTGCCTATGTAGACATGTCTAGCAAGAAGTTCCTGAGGTCATGACCAAAGAGGTTGCTGCCTATATTCTCCTCTAAGATTTTGAAGGATTCCTGCCTCATATATAGTTCTTACATTCATGTTGAGCTTATTTTTATGTATGCTGTAAGGAAGTGGTCCAGTTTTATTCTTCTGCATGTGGCTGTCCAATTTTTTTAAACAATTTTTCAAACAGAATGCCTTTTTTTCCAGTGGATATTGTGTCCGGCTTTGTGAAAGATTAGTTGAAGGTCTATTTCTGGGTTCTCTAGATTGTTCAATTGATCTACATGTCTGTTTTTTGTACCAGTACTATACTGTTTTGATGAATACACCTTTGTAATACAGCATGAAATTGAATCGTGATGTCTCCAGCTTTGGTTTTCTTTTTCCAAATTATCTCTGGGTATTCAGGGTCTTTTCTGGTTCGGTCCAAATTTTAAGTTGATTCCTCCAGCTCTGTGAAATATGTTGATGGCATTGTGAAAGGGCTTGCATTGAATGAGTAGATTGCTTTCAGTAACATATACATTTTAACAATATTTATTATTTCAATCCATCAGCATGGAATGTTTTTCCATTTCTTGTGTCTTTCTAAATTTCTTTAATAACTGTTCTATAATTTTCAGAGTACAGGTCCTTTACATCTTTGGCTAGGCTTATTTATAAGCATCTTATGGGTTTTGGTGCAATTTTAAATGGAATTGATTCTTTGATTTCTCTTTCATGTACTTCATTATTGGTGTAAAGATGTGCAAGTGACTTCTATGCATTGATTATATATCCTATAGCTTTACTAAATTCCTGTATTGGCTCTAGCAATTTTTTGGAGGAGTCTCGTGAGATTTCTACATAGAGTATCATGTCCTCAGTGAAGAGTGAAATTTTGACTTCTTTGCTGATTTGGGTACCTTTTATTTCTTTTTTGTTGTCTGATTGCTGATGCCAAGACTTCCAGTACTACAATGAAAAACAGTGGTGAGAGTGGACATCCCTGTTGTGTTCCTTACCTTAGGGGGAAAGCCGTCAGTTTTTGCCAGATGAGGATGATATTCACTGTGTGTTTGTGATATATGGCTTTTATGATGTTGAGGAATGTTCCTTCTTTCCCTTCATGGCAGAGAGTTTCTAAAAAGAAAGGATGCTGGATTTTGTCAAATTCTTTTTATCTGCATCAACTGAGAGGATTGTATGGTTTTTCTCCTGTCTTTTATTAATGTTGCATATCATGTTGATTTGATTTCCAGATGTAGGAACACCCTTGCAACACGGGAATGAATCTCACTTAGTCTTAGTGAATAATCCTTTTAATGTACTGTTGTATCCTATTACCTAGTACCTTGGTCAGAACTTTTACATCCTTGTTCATCAGGGCTCTTGGTCTGTAATTTTCTTTTTTGGTGGGGTCTTTGGTTGTCATATGAGGGATATGGATAGCAATATAGGACTTTCTCAAGAAAAAAAAAAAGTCTCACATACACAACCTAACCTTACACCTAAAGGTGCTGGAAAAAGAACAACAAATAAAGCATAAGTCCTGCAGAAGAGGATAGGTAATAAAAATTTGATCAGAAATCAATTTAAGCAGAAATCAATGATGTAGAAATCATAAGATCAGAACAGATTAACAAAACTAGGAACTCGTTCTTTGAAAGAATTAATAAGATTGATAAACCCTTAGTCAGATTATCAAAAAGAGAAAAGAAAGGACCCAAATATACAAAATCATAAATAAAAGAGGACAATTCACAACAAATACCAAAGAAATGCAAACAATTGTAAGAGAATATTATAATCAATTATATACCTAAAAAATAGGCAATATGGAAGAAATAGATTAATTCCTAGAAACATACAAACCAAGAAAACTGAAACAGGAAGAAATAAAATACCTGAACAGAGCCATAAATAGCATGAAATTGAATCAGTAGTGAAAAAATCTCCCAACAGAGTCTAGGGCTGGATGGTCTCCCATGGAATTTTACCAAATATTTAAAGAAGAATTTAATACCTATTTTTTCTGAAGCTGTTTCAAAAAATAGAAATGGAAGAAAAACTTTCAAACTCATTCTATGAGGCTAGAATTACTTTGATTCCAAAACCAGACCAAGCAAATGACTTTTAAAGTTGCAGGCTCCACATCTTGCTGGTGATCCAAACTCACAAATTTCAGTCATTCTGGTTTTAAAGTCCAGGTGTTATGAGTATTCATTTTACCCTGTGGACTCACTCTTGCTTTCCTCCCTCTGTGATTCTATCTCTCTCCTCCTTTTTTTAAAGATTTTATTTTTTTTTTTAATTTGAGAGAGAGACAGTGAGAGAGAGTATGAGAGGGGAGAAGGTCAGAGGGAGAAGCAGACTCTCCATGGAGCAGGGTGCCTGATGCAGGACTCAATCCTAGGACTCTGGGATCATGACCTGAGCTGAAGGCAGTCGCTTAACCAACTGAGCCACCCAGGTGCTCCATCTCTCTCCTTCTTGCAGGAAGCTCCCAAACACCATTTCTGCCCTTCCTAACCCTTCTGAAGCAGTTTATTCTCTACCTTTAGTTGTAGAGTTTGCTCTTCTAGTCTTCAGAACACTCTCCAGTTTATTTGCTTAGATATGAGTGATTTGTAGTTGTAAATGTGGGATGAGTTCAGCTTAGGGTCCTCTTGCTCTTCCATCTTCCCAGAACTCACAAATAAAAACAAATAAATGTGATAATCAAGGAGTAATTATTCCAAACTTCCAAGGCTGGCTTTGCATATAGTAATCAAGTAATGTAATTCGTCACATCAAGAGACTAGAGAAAAGTTACATGACTATATCAATGTACACAGAACAAGCATTTTATACAATCCAACATCCATTCATGATAACAATTTTTGGTAAACTAGGAATACAGGGAAAAATTCTCAATTTGATAAAGGCTATATAGTTAAAAACAACTACAGCTAGCATTATGCTTAATGGTGAAAAAATTGAAGCTTTCTCACTAAGATCAGTTACAAGACAAAATGGCATTTTTCACTACTTGTCAACATCATATAAGAAGTCTTTGCTAATGCACTAAGGCAAGAAATTGGAACATATTTGTATAGATTGGATAAAAAGATATAAAAATTTCATTGATCATGAATTATATAATTATGTACTCAGTTGGAAAGAATCAACATTTGGGACTAATAAGCATTTATTGGAAGGTTGCAGCATACAAAATTAATATACAAAAATCTACCACTTAACTGTATACTAGTAAGGGCGCTAAACCATTTATATTACTACACAAACAAATGAAATACATTGGTGTAAATCTAATGAAATTTGCACACAATTTATATGATAAAGTCTAGTAAACTCTAGTGAAAGAAATAAAAGAAAAACTAAACAAATGGAGATATATTCTATACTTATTAATTAGAAGACTCAATTTTGCTAAGATATCTGTTCTTCCCTTTATCTAAAATTCAAAGCAATTCAGATCAAAATATCAATAAATTATTTTGTGAATGTCTACAAAATGATTCTAAAGTTTATATGGGGAAGTTTATGACCCCAAATAGCTAACACACTATTGAAAAAAAAAAGTTGGAAGATTTATGATACCTAACAAGCTCGCTTACTCTAAAGCTTTGATGATCAAGACAGGGTGGCATTTGTCAAATAACAGACAAATAGATCAATGGTACATACTACAGAGCCCCAAAATCAAACCTTATAAATATGGTCAACTGATTTTTTAAAAACAATACAATGGACCAAAAATAGTCTTTTCAACAAAAGGTGCTAGAACAACTGAATATCCACCTGAAAAAAATATATGTATATACACAGAGACCTTATAGGGTTCACACAAATTAACTCCAATCACTCAAAGAGCTAAAGGTAAACCATAAAATTATAAAAGTCCAAGAACATAACATAGGAAAAAACGTAGATGATTTTCAATGTGGTGATAACTTTTTAAATACAATACAAAAGGCATAACCCATTAAGGACATAATTGATTAGATGGACTTTATCAAAACTAAAAACTTCTGAGCTGTGAAAAGCATATCAAAAAATTAGGAAACAAAAAGACTGGGAGAAAAATTTTGTATGAGACATCTGACACAGAACTGTTGTCAAGATATAAAAAAAAAAAACACTTAAAAATCAACAATAAGAAAATAAACAACCTAATTTTAAAAATGAATAAAATGCCATAAAAGATAAACTCACCAGAAATACAAAATTTTCATTCATTGCTGATTGGATTGCAAAATAATACAACTACTTTGGAAGACAGTTTGTCAAAATTTTATATATTCTTTTTTTATACAGAGTGTAGTTTCACTGAATTAAACATGTAATTCCTCTCCCATGCTCCTTTACAGGTTTACAAACATTTGTGACCTAATAAAATAAATTACTTTAAAGAAGGCTTATACAGAATGTAGTTTCAATGAAAATCTTACATACGTAAAAACACCTTTACCATATAATCTAGCAATTCCTCAAGGGAATTAAAAGTTTATGTCCATAATAAACCCTTCACATGGATGTTCATAAAAGCATTATTTATTTATAATGGCAAAAATGTACAAATATACTACATGTCCTTAAGTAGGTGAATCTATAAATGAATTGTGTTACATACAGACAATGGAATATAATAGAATATTATTCAGCAATAAAAATAAATGAGTTATCAAGTCATAAAAAGACGTGCATATCGCTAAGTGAAAAATCCAAATGGAAAATCCTACATACATGATTTCTACTATATTAAATTCCAAAAATGGAAAATAATAGAGACAGTAAAAGATCAATGACTGCCAAGGACTAAGGGAAGCAAATGAAGTATAGACAGACAAGGGGGCAGAAAACTGTTCTATATGACATATAGAAACTGTTCTATATAACATATAGTTCTAATGACTGGTGCATGTCATTTTACTGTTATCCATATCCATAGAATTTACAAAATGAAGAGTAAACGCTAAACTAAAGTATAAGCATTGGGTGATTTTTTTTTCAATTTTATTTATTTATTAGACAGAGAGAGGTCCTGCGATCGAGCCCCGCATCGGGCTCCCTGCTCACTGGGGAGCCTGCTTCCTCCTCTCTCTCTGCCTGCCTCTCTGCCTACTTGTGATCTCTGTCAAATAAATAAATAAATAAATAAATAAATCTTTAGACAGAAAGAGCACAAACCAGCAGAAGCAGCAGAGAGGGGCAGAGGAAGAGGGAGAAGCAGGCTCTTCACTGAGCAAGTTGCCCAATGTGGGGCTGGATTCCAGTACCCTGGGATCATGATCTGAGCTGATGGCAGATGATTAACAGAATGAGTCACCCGGGCTTGCCATGATTATGATAAGTGCATGTAAGTTGATCAATTTTAACAAAAGTATCCGTGTGGTGGACAATGTTAATAATGTTAGAGGCTATGCATATTTGAAGGCAGGGTGTACATGGAAATCACTGTTATCTCCCTCTCATATGGTTTTAAACATAAAACTCCCTTTTGAAAAGTCAAGATAAAAATTTCAAAAAAGAAATAATGTTTGAAAATCTCCCAAATCATGATCGTTATATGAAAATTTGCATGTATTATGTACAATAGACTCCAAATAACATACACCCAAATAGGATTTCATAGGCACCCATTATAATCACATTATCAAAAGTAAAAGATAAAGAATCTCTTTTTACATAGAATAGCATGTGTAAGTTACACTGTGTAGAGGAGGTTAGTTCTTTATAGGAACAGAAATAAGGAAAGAAAACATCAAAGACAATGAAAAGATATAATACTAGTGAGGTCGATCTACTGAAGTAACAAGTTTGTTCTGAAGTTTAACATTTTAAAATATGTCTCAAAATGTGTTGTTATAATGAAATGTGGCTAAGTTGCTAATATTACAATAATATTCTGGTTGTAACAGTTTTTCACTTCAAATTGTTTTCTTATTGGTCTATCTTAATTTGTCATTAATTTCTTTTTTATATTATTTCATTTCAGCATAACAGTATTCATTGTTTTGGACCACACCCAGTGTTCCATGTAATACGTGCCCTCTCTAATACCTACCACCTGGTTACTCCCAACCTCCCACCCCCAACCCCTTCAAAACCCTCAGATTGTTTTTCAGAGTCCATAGTCTCTCATGGTTCACCTCCCCTTCCAATTTCCCACAACTCCCTTCTCCTCTCCATTTCCCCTTGTCCTCCATGCGATTTGTTATGCTTCACAAATACGTGAAACCATATGATAATTGACTCTCTCTGCTTGACTTATTTCATTCAGCATAACCTCTTCCAGTCCCGTCCATGTGGATACAAAAGTTGGGAATTCGTCCTTTCTGATGGAGGCATAATACTCCATAGTGTATATGACCACATCTTCCTTATCCATTCATCCGTTGAAGGGCATCTTGGTTCTTTCCACAGGTTGGCGACCGTGGCCATTGCTGCTATAAACATTGGGATACAGATGGCCCTTTTTTTCACTACATCTGTATCTTTGGGGTAAACACCCAGTAGTGCAATTGCAGGGTCATAGGGAAGCTCTATTTTTAATTTCTTGAGGAATCTCCACACTGTGTTACGAAGTGGCTGTCCCAACTTGCGTTCCTACCAACAGTGTAAGGGGGTGCTCCTTTCTCCACATACTCTCCAACATATGTTGTTTCCTGTCTTGCTAATTTTGGCCATTCTGAAGGGTGTAAGGTACTATCTCAGTGTGGTTTTAATTTGAATATCCCTGATGGCTAGTGATGATGAACATTTTTTCATGTGTCTGAGAGCCATTTGTATGTCTTCATTGGAGAAGTGTCTGTTCATATCTTCTGCCCATTTTTTACTATGATTGTCTGTTTAGTATGTGTAGAGTTTGAGAAGTTCTTTATAGATCCTGGATAACAACCTTTGGTCTGTACTGTCATTTGCAAATATCTTCTCCCATTCCTTGGGTTGCCTCTTTGTTTTGTTGAGTGTTTCCTTTGCTGTGCAGAAGCTTTTGATCTTGATGAAGTCCCAAAAGTTCACCCACGTTTTTTTTTCCTTTGCCTTTGGAGACATATCTTGAAAGAAGTTGCTGTGGCTAATATTGAAGAGATTGCTGCACATGTTCTCCTCTAGGATTCTGATGGATTCCTGTCTCACATTGAGGTCTTTTGTCCATTTTGAGTTTACCTTTGTGTACAGTGTAAGAGAATGATCGAGTTTAATTCTTCTAAATATAGCTGTCCAATTGACCGAGCACCATTTATTGAAGAGACTGTCTTTTTTCCACTGCATATTTTTTCCTGTTTTGTCGAAGATTATTTGCCCATAGAGTTGAGGGTCCATATCTGGGCTATCTACTCTGTTCCACTGGTCTATGTGTCTGTTTTATAGCAGTACCATGCTTTCTTGGTGATCACAGCTATGTAGTAAAGCTTGAAATCAGGTAACGTTATGCCCCCAGTTTAATTTTTGTTTTTCCAACATTTCCTTAATGATTCAAAGTCTCTTATGATTCCATATAAAATTTTTGGAATCTTTACTCCAGCTTTTTGAAAAATACTGGTAGAATTTTGATTGGAATGGCATTAAAAGTATAGATTGCTCTAGGTAGTATAGACATTTTTTTCCTCAATTTATTTATTTTCAGAAAAACAGTATTCATTATTTTTTCACCACACCCAGTGCTCCATGCAAGCCGTGCCCTCTATAATACCCACCACCTGGTACCCCAACCTCCCACCCCCCCGCCACTTCAAACCCCTCAGACTGTTTTTCAGAGTCCATAGACTCTCATGGTTCACCTCCCCTTCCAATTTACCCAAATTCCCTACTACTCTCTAACGCCCCTTGTCCACCATGCTATTTGTTATGCTCCACAAATAAGTGAAACCATATGATAATTGAAACTCTCTGCTTGATTTATTTCACTCAGCATAATCTCTTCCAGTCCCGTCCATGTTGCTACAAAAGTTGGGTATTCATCCTTTCTGATGGAGGCATAATACTCCATAGTGTATATGGGCCACATCTTCCTTATCCATTCATCCGTTGAAGGACATCTTGGTTCTTTCCATAGTGTGGAGACAGTGGCCATTGCTGCTATAAACATTGGGGTACAGATGGCCCTTCTTTTCACGACATCTGTATCTTTGGGGTAAATACCCAGGAGTGCAATTGCAGGGTCGTAGGGAAGCTCTATTTTTAATTTCTTGAGGAATCTCCACACTGTTCTCCAAAGAGGCTGCACCAACTTGCATTCCCACCAACAGTGGAAGAGGGTTCCCCTTTCTCCACATCCTCTCCAACACATGTTGTTTCCTGTTTTGTTAATTTTGGCCATTCTAACTGGTGGAAGGTGATATCTCAATGTGGTTTTAATTTGAATCTCCCTGAGGGCTAATGATGACGAGCATTTTTTCATGTGTCTGATAGCCATTTGTATGTCTTGATTGGAGAAGTGTCTGTTCATATCTTCTGCCCATTTTTTGATGTGTTTGCCTGTTTCGTGTGTGTTGAGTTTGAGGAGTTCATTATAGATCCTGGATATCAACCTCTTGTCTGTACTGTCATTTGCAAATATCTTCTCCCATTCCGTGGGTTGCCTCTTTGTTTTTTTGACTGTTTCCATTGCTGTGCAGAAGCTTTTGATTTTGAAGAAGTCCCAGAAGTTTATTTTCGCTTTTGTTTCCTTTGCCTTTGGAGACGTATCTTGAAAGAAGTTGCTGTGGCTGATATCAAAGAGATTACTGCCTATGTTCTCCTCTAGTATTCTGATGGATTCCTGTCTCACATTGAGGTCTTTTATCAATTTTAAGTTTATCTTTGTGTACGGTGTAAGAGAATGGTCGAGTTTCATTCTTCTACATATAGCTGTCCAGTTTTCCCAGCACCATTTATTGAAGAGACTGTCTTTTTTCCACTGTATATTTTTTCCTGTTTTGTCGAAGATTAATTGACCATAGAGTTGAGGGTCCATATCTGGGCTCTCTACTCTGTTCCACTGGTCTATGTGTCTGTTTTTATGCCAGTACCTTGCTGTCTTGGTGATCACAGCTTTGTAATAAAGCTTGAAATCAGGTAAGGTGATGCCGCCGGCTTTATTTTTGTTTTTCAACATTTCCTTAGCGATTCAGGGTCTCTTCTGATTCCATACAAGTTTTAGGATTATTTGCTCCAGCTCTTTGAAGAATGCCGGTGGAATTTTGATCGGAATGGCATTAAAAGTATAGATTGCTCTAGGCAGTATAGACATTTTAACAATGTTTATTCTTCCGATCCAAGAGCATGGAATGGTGTTCCATCTATTTGTGTCTTCTTCAATTTCTTTCATGAGTGTTCTGTAGTTCCTCAAGTACAGATCCTTTACCTCTTTGGTTAGGTTTATTCCCAGGTATCTTATGGTTCTTGGTGATATAGTAAATGGAATCGATTCTCTAATTTCCCTTTCTGTATTTTCATTGTTAGTGTATAAGACAGCCACTGATTTCTGCACATTGACTTTGTATCCTGCCACGTTGCTGAATTGCTGTATGAGTTCTAGTAGTTTGGGGGTGGAGTCTTTTGGGTTTTCCATATAAAGAATCATGTCATCTGCAAAGAGAGAGAGTTTGACTTCTTCATTACCAATTTGGATACCTTTTATTTCTCTCTGTTGTCTGATTGCTGTTGCTAGGACTTCTAATACTATGTTGAACAAGAGTGGTGAAAGTGGGCATCCTTGTCTTGTTCCTGATCTCAACGGGAAGGCTGCAAGCTTTTTCCTTTTGAGGATGATATTTGCTGTGGGTCTTTCATAGATAGATTTGATGAGGTTCAGGAATGTTCCCTCTATCCCTATACATTGAAGCGTTTTAATCAGGAACGGATGCTGGATTTTGTCAAATGCTTTTTCTGCATCAATTGAGAGGACCATGTGGTTCTTGTCTCTTCTCATATTAATTTGTTGTATCACATTGATTGATTTGTGAATGTTGAACCATCCTTGTAGCCCAGGGATGAATCCCACCTCATCATGGTGGATAATCTTTTTAATGTGCTGTTGGATCCTGTTGGCTAGGATCTTGTTGAGAAGCTTAGCATCTATATTCATCAGTGATATTGGTCTGAAATTCTCCTTTTTGTTAGGGTCCTTGCCTGGTTTGGGGATCAGGGTAATGCTGGCTTCATAGAAAGAGTCTGGAAGTTTTCCTTCTGCTTCAATTTTTTGAAACAGCTTCAGGAGAATAGGTGTTATTTCTTCTTTGAGGGTTTGGTAGAATTCTCCAGGGAATCCGTCAGGTCCTAGGCTCTTGTTTAGTATAGACATTTTAACAATGTTTATTCTTCCAGTCCAAGAGCATGGAATGGTCTTCCATCTTTTTGTGTCTTCTTCAATTTTTTTCATGAGTGTTCTGTAGTTCCTTGAATACAGTTCCTTTAGTTCTTTGGTTAGGTTTATTCACAGGTATCTTATGGTTCTTGGTGCTAAAGTAAATGGAATCGAATGCCTAATTTCCCTTTCAATATTTTCATTGTTTGTGTATAAGAAAGCGACCTATTTCTGCTCATTGACTTTGTATCCTGCCAGGTTGCTGAATTGTTGTATGAGGTCTAGTAGTTTGGGGGTGGAGTCTTTTGGATTTCCCATATAAAGAATCATGTCATCTGTGAAGAGAGAGAGTTTGACTTCTTCATTGCCAATTTGGATACCTTTTATTTCTCTTGGTTTTCTGATTGCTGTTGCTAGGACTTCTAATACTATGTTGAACAAGAGCAGTGAGAGTGGGAAGTCCTGGTGTGTTCCTGATCTCAAAGGGAAGGCTGCAAGCTTTTTCCCATTGTGGATGATATTTGCTGTGTGTCTTTCATGGATAGATTTTATGAATTGGAAGAATGTTCCCTCTATCCCTATACTTTGAAGCGTTTTAATCAGGAACGGATGTTGGATTTTGTCAAATGCTTTTTCTGTATCAATTGAGAGGACCATGTGGTTCTTCTCTCTTCTCTTATTCATTTGTTCTATCACATTGATTGATTCACGAAGGTTGAATCATCCTTGTAGCCCAGGGATGAATCCCACCTGGTCATGGTGGATAATCTTTTTTTTTTTTAATTCCAATTTATTTATTTTCAGAAAAACAGTATTCATTATTTTTTCACCACACCCAGTGCTCCATGCAAGCTGTGCCCTCTCTAATACCCACCACCTGGTACCCCAACCTCCCACCCCCCCGCCACTTCAAATGCCTCAGATTGTTTTTCAGAGTCCATAGTCTCTCATGGTTCACCTCCCCTTCCAATTTACCCAAAAGCACATACTGGATAATCTTTTTAATGTGCTGTTGGATCCTGTTTGCTAGGGTCTTGTTGAGAATCTTAGCATCCATATTCATCAGTGATATTGGTCTGAAATCTCCTTTTTCATAGTGTCTTTGCCTAAACAGGGTAATGCTGGCTTCATAGATATAGTCTGAATGTTTTCCTTCTGCTTCAATTTTTTGAAACAGCTTCAGGATATTGGTGTTATTTCTTCTTTGAAAGTTTGGTAGAATTCCCCAGGTAATCCATCAGGGCCTGGGCTATTGTTTTTTGGGAGGTTTTTGATCACTTCTTCAATCTGGTTACTAGATATCAGTCTATTCAGGTTGTCAGTTTCTTCCTGGTTCAATTTTGGGAGTTTATAGTTTTCCAGGAATGCATCCATTTCATCTAGCTTGCTTAGCTTATTGGAATATAACTGTTGATACTTCTGATGATTGTTTCTACTTCCTTGGTGTGAGTTGTGATCTCTCCCTTTTCATTCATAATTTTATGAATTTGGGCTTTCTCTCTTTTCTTTTGGATTACTGTGGACAATGGTTTATTGAATTTATTGATTCTTTCAAAAAAAAGCTTCTAGTTTCATTGATACATTCTACTATATCTCTGGTTTCTACCTCATTGATCTCAGCTCTAATCTTGATGATTTCCCTTTTTATGTGTGGAGTTTGTTTGATTTGTTGTTGATTTTCCAGTTCTGTAAGGTGTCGAGACAGCTGGTGTGTTCTGGATTTTTCAATTTTTTTGAGCGAGGCTTGCATGGCTATGTATTTCCCCCTTAGGACTGCCTTTGTTGTATCCCATAGGCTTTGGACCGAAGTGTCTTCATTCTCATTGGTTCCCAGGAATTGTTTCAGCTTCTCTTTGATCTCCTGGTTGATCCAAGCATTCTTAAGCAAGGTAGTCTTTAGCTTCCAGGTGTTTGAGTTTCTTCTGAACTTTTCCTTTTGATTGAGCTCCAGTTTCAAAGCATTGTGATCTGAGAATATGCAGGGAATAATCTCAGTCTTTTGGTATCAATTGAGTCCTGATTTGTGACCCAGTACATGGTCTATTCTGTAGAAGGTTCCATGTGCACTTGAGAAGAATGAGTGTTCTGTTGTTTTAGGGTGGAATGTTTTGTATATATCTATGAGGTCCATCTGGACCAATGTGTCATTCAATGCTCTTGTTTCTTATTGATTTTCTGCTTCGATGATCTATTTCTGAGAGTGACATGTTAAGATCTCCTATGATTAGTGTGTTCATAGCAATATGACTCTTTATCTTGATTAACAGTTTTCTTTTGTAATTGGATGCTCCCATATTGGGGGCATAGATATTTACAATTGTCAGATCATCTTGGTGTATAGTCCCTTTAAGAATGTTGTAGTGTGGGGCGCCTGGGTGGCTCAGTGGGTTAAGCCGCTGCCTTCGGCTCAGGTCATGATCTCAGGGTCCTGGGATCGAGTCCTGCATCAGGCTCTCTGCTCAGCAGGGAGCCTGCTTCCTCCTCTCTCTCTGTCTGCCTCTCTGCCTGCTTGTGATCTCTCTGTCAAATAAATAAATTTTAAAAAAAATCTTTAAAAAAAAAAGAATGTTGTAGTGTCCTTCTGTATCTCTGACTACAGTCTTTAGTTTAAAATCTAATTTATCTGATATAAGAATCGCTATCCCAGCCTTCTTTTGAGGCCCATTGGCATGAAAGATGCTTCTCCATCCCTTCACTTTCAGTCTGCGTGTACCTTTAGGTTCAAAATAGGTATCTTGTAGACAACATATGGATGGGTCCTGTCGTTTTGTCCAATCTGCAACCCTGTGTCATTTTATGGGCACATTTAGGCCATTCACATTGAGAGTGATTATTGATAGGATGTTTTTATTGACATCGTGTTACCTTTGAAGTCTTTCTTTCTGCACATTGTCTCCATATTTCTGTTCAATGCTATTCTTAGAATCTTTCCTCTTTTATAGAACCCCCCTTAATATTTCCTGCACTGTCAGCTTGGTGGTCACATAATCTTTTAAGCCTTGCCAGTCTTAGAAACTCTTTATCTCTCCATCCATTTTGAATGTCAGTCTTTCTGGATAAAGTATTCTTGGCTGCATGTTCTTCTTATTTAGTGCCCTGAATATATCTTGCCAGCCCTTTTTGGCTTGCTAGGTCTCTGTGGACAGGTCTCACGTTATTCTGATGGGCTTTCCTCTGTATGTATGGAGCCTCTTTGTCCTAGTGGCTTTCAAGAGATTATATCTACAATTATAATTCCTCAACTTGACTATCAGTTGCCTTGATGTGTTTTTGGAATCTATAATCTTGGGTGGAAACCGTTTGGCCTCTAATACATGAGCGCTGGCTCCATTCGCAAAATTGGGAAATTTTTCATGAAGAACTTATTCCACTTTATCTTCTAGACTTCTTCCTCCTTCCCCCTTCAGAGATTCCAATAATTCTGACATTGGAATGTTTCATGGCATCATTTATTTCCCTGATTCTGTTTTCGTGACTTCTAAGCTGTTTGTTCCAGGCTTCCTCCTGATCCTTTCTATCTGTTTGTCCTCCAGATCACTAATTCTATCTTCTGTCTCAGTTACCCTCTTTTTGAGAGAATTTAGATTAGATTGGAACTCATTGAGAGCATTGTGAAGCTCATTCCTGGTAGCTTTCAGCTCTGCCCTAACTGTGAACATCATCTCTGGTCGCTTTCAGTTCAGCCCTAATCAATTCTGTTTGGTCATCCATGGCTTTTTCCAACCTAGCTATTTCCTGGATAATTATTAGCCTGAATTCTCTTTCCGACATATTGTCTATGTTGATAGCTGTTAGCTCTGTTACAGAAGGTCCATCCTCTGTATTTTTCTTCTGTTGGGCATTCCTCCTCCTAGTCATTTTGGTGAGAGATGACTGAATGGATGTAGCTGGATGTATCGACTGTGGTGCAGTCAATGTGCACCATGGAACACTTCTGATCGACCAGGGTTCCCCACCCAAATGAGAGAAAAAAGAAAAAAAGAGAGAGAGAGAGAGACAGGGAAGAAAGGGAAGATAAAAAAGAAGGTTCAGCCCAAATGGGCCCCAAGGTAAGATTGATGAAGTGTACAAACAAAAACAGACAAACAAAAAGACTGATAAAAGTATATGACAAGAGAAAAATATATATATATATGTAAATAAAGGAAGAACCTCGTAAAACAGAACCTTAAGTATAAGATATATATACTATCAGGACAAACACAAAAACACAGAAACACTGGTGGAAGAAAAAGTTGGGAGAGTAGTTATAAGTTCTCAGTGTGGGTGAGGAAGGTTGTTTTGATTCTTCATGGATGTATCTTGATATCTTTGTTAAAGGACTCGAATTTCCTAAGATAAAGGGGGATTAAAAATTGGTTTACCTATAGGGGTAGCATTGATTGGCGAAAGGGCATTACCCTGAAGTTTAACTCTATATGAATATTAAAAAATAAAAATAAAACAGAATAAGCTATACTAAAGTAAACTAAAATTTAGAAAAAAATAAATATAAATGCAAAAGAAAAACACAGATGTATGTATCAAAAAGTTCAGGTTAGAAGGTTATTATGGATTTTGATGTACTGGACATGTCACTGTGATGGGAAATAGGTTAAAAATATATCTATATAAAAAATTGAACCAGAATAGTGGGAACGAGTTAAAAATAAAAGTTGTCCTATGAAGTAGTGGTGGTTGTTCTCTTGTAATCTTTTTTTTTTTTTTCTTTCCTAGTTGGTTTTCTGGGGGAGGGGCCTGCCACATGGGTTTTCAGTCAATGATGTTCCCTGAGTTAAGTCCTCCCGCCCCCCTCAAGGGGGTGAGCTCTGAGGAAACCGGATTTTTTTTAAATTTTTTAATTTTTTATAAACATATATTTTTATCCCCAGGGGTACAGGTCAGTGAGTCCCCAGGTTTACACACTTCACAGCACTCACCAAAGCACCTACCCTCCCCAATGTCCATCTCACCCCTCTTCTCCCAACCCCCCTCCTCCCAGCAATCCTCAGTTTGTTTTGTGAGATTAAGAGTCACTTATGGTTTGTCTCCCTCCCAATCCCATCTGGTTTCATTGATTCTTCTCCTACCCACTTAAGCCCCCATGTAGCATCACCACTTCCTCATATCAGGGAGATCATATGATAGTTGTCTTTCTCCGCTTGACTTATTTTGCTAAGCATGATACGCTCTAGTTCCATCCACGTTGTCATCATGGAGGTTCCTCAAAATGTTGAAAATAGAACTGCCCTATGACGCAGCAATTGCACTACTAGGTATTTACCCTAAAGATACAAACGTAGTGATCCAAAGGGGCACGTGCACCCGAATGTTTATAGCAGCAATGTCCACAATAGGAAACTGGATTTTTTTCAGGCTTTTGTTCTCTGGAGGTTTTTATGTTTGTTCACTTTTTTTTTCCCCTCTGGCCTTGACCACTTTTGATGGTTTTTGTAGGTTTAGAGGAAAGCAAACTGCACCCTGACCTCCCTTTCAGAGAGAAGCCTCAGCCTAGTCCCCTGTGGGTGCTGCAGAGCCCATATAAATTCCCCCTTGGCCGCTGGCAGAGCAGGTTCCATGTCACGGTCCCTGTGGACACAAGATCTTCTGCTTGTACCCAAAACCACGGCAGTGACAGCTGTCTGGGCAGCTACAGACACCAGAGAGGTTCCAAGCAGCAATCACACACTGAGATTTTCCTGCTGGCCCGGGCTGGGAGTGCCAGGTCTTTCTGGGTCTAAGAGTCCCGGGCTTGCACGCACCTCTCTCAGGGGAGTCTGTGGGTCACACGCATGTCTCAGGCTCTGACACAATGGCTCAGGTCTAAGAGCAATGGGCTGGGCCTTCGCGCACCTCTGTCAGGGGAGGGTGAGGGGCGTGCGCGTCTCAGGCTCTGTATCACGGCTTGGCATTCTGCCATCTGGTGAGCCTCCCAGCCCCTCACAGGAGCTAGACCCCACGCATTCTTGGGCACGCTGGTGGCTCAAGGACCAAGACCTGGTTTCTCTGCTGCACTCTCTCTGGCTCAGCACCAGGGTAGGTTCTCCTGAGTCAGGGGACTTAAGCCCCTGTCCAATTCCCACGATTCTCCCCCCCACAATGATCCTTTGCTCTTTCTGAGTGCTTTCAACCAGTCTCCAAGATAATGCTGGTCCTCAGATGCAGGGCACTCCCATATTAGGTGTATGACTTTCCAATCGGTCACCTCTGGTGGCTCCCTCCTCCTTTTGTTTATCTTCCGATATCAGTTTGATGTTCCCACTCTGCTTTACCTGCCCACTGGCGTCTTCTGCCCCTGTAGAGATGCAGACACGTATAATTCTGATTATACTCAGGCTGATTTCCTGGGTGATCAGAGTTCTTTGGTAGGTAATCAGCTCACTTTAGGGTACAGGTTGAAACGGCACCTCCTCCTACTTCCCCACCATCTTATCTCCCCCCTTGTCATTAATTTCTACTTATTTTTCTTAATTTGTGAGAGATGTTTGAATTTACGGATGACCGTAAATTCATCAATTCATCAATTAATGACTTTTTACTTTAAAAGCATTTTAAAATGTATACCATTTTCTGACAAGAATAAAAGTCTTTCCTTGCTTTGCCTCATCTTTCCTTTTTTGTTTGTTTTGACTCTTAAATTTAACATAGGAGTGAAATCATAGGTATAGGTCTTTCTCTGACTGACTTATTTTGCTTACAACATGTTCTCTAGATGGGCCCCTAGGTGGCTCACTCAGTTAAGTGTCTGCTTTTGGCTCAGGCCATATTCCCAGGGTCCTGGGATCAAGCCCCACATTGAGCTCCCTGATCAGTGGAGAGTCTGTTTCTCCCTCTGCCCCCCCACTGCTTGTCCACTCTTGCTCATGCGTTCTTTCTCAAAAAAAAAAAAAAAAAAAACCTTTTTAAAGGATATGCTCTTTAGATCCATCCATGTTGTAGCAAATGGCCATATTTCATTACTTATTCAATGAAAAAGTATATATTTATATAGAGAGAGATACATAAATAGATATAGATAGATAAATAGATATATAACAAAATAGATATATAACATATATAAATACAGCACTACATTGAATTTAAAGATATATATATAGATAGATAGATAGATATGGCATCTTTTTCCATTATTTTCTCTATGGATACTATGGATGCTTCCAAAAGGTGTCTCTTAACTGTAGAGAACAAACAGGTGTTTACCAAAGAGGAGGTGGAAAGAAGGATGTGTGAAAGATGTGAAGTAGATTAAGATTGCACATAACTTGATGAACAATGAGTAATATAAGGAATAGTTGAATAGCTATATCACACATCTGAAACTAATATAACATTATGTTAACTTCACTGGAATTAAAACAATGAGAAAGATAAGGAATTTTGAAAGCAGAAACAGAAAAGCCACTAGTCACATACAAGTGAAAGTCCATAATTCTCTAAGTAGATTTCTTATCAGAAATATTTAATTATCATATGGTTTCTCTTATTTGTGGAGCACAAGGACTAACAAGGAGGACATGGGGAGATGGACAGGAGAAGTGAGTTGGGGGAAATTGGAGGGGGAGACGGACCATGAGAGCTGTGGACTCTGAGAAACAAACTAAGGGTTTTAGAGGGGAGAGGGTTGGCAGTTTGGGTGAGCCTGGTGGTGGGTATTATGGAGGGTATTATTGCATGGAGCACTGGGTGTGGTGAATAAACAATGAATTCTGGAACACTGAAAAGAAAAAGAAATGAATATTTTTTTAAAAAAAGAACTTTTTAAGAATAGGAGACTGTGGAGTTATATATTGAACCCCCTGAAAGAAAACAAAACAAAACAAAACACCTGCAAACAATACATGGAAAAGCTGTTCTGAAAAAAGAAAAAGGAAATTAAAGATTTTCCAAGATGAACAAAAGTTGGTGGAGTTGCCAAAGTTTGTATTGCCCTACAAAAATCGCTAAAGGATATTATTCATGTTGAAATGAATGGATGTTGATTAGTAACATGAAAGTAAATAAAAGACTGAAACTTGGAGAAGAGGCAAGATGGCAGAGGAGTAGGAGACATAGTTTCAATCAGTCTCCTGAACTGAGCTAAATATCTACCAGAAGAATTTGAACACCCATGAAATCCACTTGAGATATAAGATTATACACTTCTGGAACTCCAAGCGGGCAGAATATCATCAATGAAGAGAGTGTACATTGTTTGGGTGCTGGTTGATATATTCAGTTATACACCCCCCTCTCACCAAAATGACTAGAAGGAGGAATACCCAACAACGGAAAAATTCAGAGTCTGAGCCATCGGCCACAGAACTGTTGAATAAGGACATAAACAATATGTCAGAAAGGGAATTCAGGGTAACAATTATCCAGGCATGGTTAGGATGGAGAAGACCATTAGAGGCTACATAAAATCTCTAACACAGAAGTGAGAGATGATCTGGCAAAACTTAAAAATGCTAATAATGAGATCCAACCTAATCTAAATAGTCTAACAGGTAGGGTAACAGATGCAGAAGATAGAATTAGTGATCTAGAAGCCAAAATGATGATGAGAAGAATGATCAAGAGAAGGATTAGAACAAACAGATTAGCAGCCATGAGAAAAGAATTAGGGAAGTAAATGGTGCCATGAAATGTTCCCATGTCACAATTATTGGGATCCCTGAGGGGGTGGAGAGAGAGAGAAAATTAGAAGATATAGTTGACCAAATCCCAGATGAAAGTTTCCCTAATTTGGGGGATGCAACACGTGTTCATGTCCTAGAGGCAGAGAGGACATCCCCCAAGATCAACAATGGTAAACAGACCTCCAGATACTTAATTATGAAATCCGTGAGTAATAAATTCCAGTAAAATGTCTTAAGGACACCTAGCGGGAAGAGATTCCTCATGAACAGAGGGAGGACCATCAGAATAATGTCACATCAGGCCACAGAAACCTGGAAAACCAGAAAGGACTGGCAAGACATATTCAGGGCACTAAATGAGAAGAAGCAGCCAAGAATACTTTATCCAGCAAGGTGGCCATTGAAAATTAATGGAGAGATAAAGGGCTTCCAAGACAGGCACAGTTTAAAAGAGTATGTGACCACCAACCCATCACTACAAGAAATATTAAGGGGGGTTCTATAAAAAAAGAAAGAAGCCAAGAGTGACATAGAACAGAAATTTACAGAAACAATCTATAGAAATAAGGACTTCACAGACAACATGATGTCAATAAAAACGTATCTTTCAATAATCATGCCCGATGTGAATGGCCTGAATGCTCCCATACAAAGGCACAGGTTGCACATTGGGTAAAATGACAGGACCTGTCCATATGCTGACTAAATGAGACAAATATGGAACAGATAGATACATCCAGACTGAATGTGAAGGGATGGAGAAGCGACTTTCATGGCCACAGCCCTCAAAAGAAAGCTAGGTAATGATTCTCATATCAGATAAACTAGATTTTAAAGACTGTAGTCAGAGATGCAGAAGGACATTACATAATTTCTAAATGGTTTATCCACCAGGAAGATCTAACAATTGTAAATATTTATGCCCCCAACATGGGAGCAGACAACTACATATGCCAACTGTTAATTAAAATAAAAAGTCAATTTGATATAAATACACTAATTGTAGGGGATCATAACATGCCACTCTCAGTAATAGACAGATAATCCAATCAGAATATCAATAAAGAAACAAGAGCTATAAATGAAACATTGGAACAGATGGACCTCATAGATATATACAGAACATTCCATTCTAAAACAACAGAATACCCCTTCTCACGGGCACATGGAACTTTTGCCAGAATAGACCACATACTTGGTCACAAATCAGGGCTCAACAGATACCAAAGTCTGAAAACTGCAGAATACATAAGCTCTCTTTACACATTTAAAAACTGGAGAACCAACAACAAATTAAGCCAACACTATGCACAAGAAGGGAAATAATCAAGATTAGAGCAGAGATCAATGATATACAAATTAGAGATACAGTAGAACACATCAAAGAAACTAGAAGCTAGATCAATAAAACACTGGCCAAACTAATCCAAAAGAAAAGAGAGAGGACCCAAATTAATAAAATTATGAATGAAAGGGGAGAGATCATGGATAACACCAAGGAAATAGTAACAATCATCAGAAATTACTGGGCAGTTAAAGCCTCTTCCTTCAGCTCAGGTCATGATTCTGGTGTCCTGGGATCGAGTCCCATGTTGGGCTCTCTGCTCAGCTGGGAGCCTGCTTCCCTTCCTCTATCTCTGCCTGCCTATCTGCATACTTGTGATCTCTGTCTGTCAAATAAGCAAATAAAATCTTTTAAAATTTATTATAAGCAGTTGTATGCCAATAAGTTAAGCAACCTAGAAGAAATGGAGGCATTCCTACAAACCAATAAAATTCCAAAACTGAATCAAGAAGCAACTGAAAGCCTAAATAAACCAATATCGAGTAACGAGATTGAAGCAGTGATCAAAGACCTCCCCCAAAACAAAAGCCCAGGACCTGGCAATTCCCAGGGGAATTCTACCAAATTTTCGAAGAAATAATACCTATTCTCCTGAAGTTGTTAAAAAAAAAAACTGAAAATAAGAAAGAAACAGAAGGAAAACTTCCAAACACTTTCAATGAAGCCAGCATTACCCTGATTCCAAAAGCAGGAAAAGACCCCATCAAAAAGGAGAATTTACCAATATCCTTGATGAATAAGGATGCAAAGATTCTCAAAAAAAAACCTCCTAGCAAATAGGATCAAACAATACATTAAAAGGATTAGCCACCATGACCAGGTGGGATTTATCCCTGGGATGCAAGAGTCATTCAATATTTTCAAATCAATGTGATAAAACAAATCAAGAAGAAAAGACAGAAGAACCACATGTTGTTGTCAATGGAAGCAGAAAAAGCAACTGACAAAATACAACATCCATTCCTGATTAAAATGCTTCAAAGTATAGGGATAGAGGGAACATTCCTCAACATCATAAAATCTATCTAATCGACATATAAAAACCCACAGTGAATATCATTCTCCATTGGGGAAAGCTGGCAGCCTTCCTTTTGAGATCAGGAACACTACAAGTATGCCAACTCTTGCCATTGTTTTTCACCATAGTACTAGAAGTCCTAGAAACATCAATCAGACAACCAAAAGAACTAAATGTATTCAAATTGGCAAAGAAGTCAAACTCTTCTCTTTGCAGATGACATGATACATTACATGTAAATCCAAAAGACTCCTCACCCAATGAACTCGAACTCATACAGCAATTCAGTAATGTGGCAGGATACAAAATCAATATACAGAAATTGGTTGATTTCTTATACACTAAAATGAAAATATAGAAAGGGAAATTAGAGAATTTAAGAAGGAAAAAATATCCAGTGCAAAATAGACAGTCTCTTCAATAAAAGGTGCTTGGAAAATTGGACAGCTACATATAGAAGAAAGAAACTTAACCATTCTCTTACACCATATTCAAAGATAAACTCAAAATGGATTTAAAAAAAACCCTCAGCATGAGGCAGGAGTCCATCAAAATCATAGGGGAAAGGATAAGCAGTAACCTCGTTGACACTGGTCACAGAAACTTCTTCAAGAATGTCTCCAAAGGCAAAGGAAACAAAAGTAAAAATGTACCTTTGGGACTTCATCAAGATAAAAAGCTTCTGCACAGCAAAGGAAACAGTCAAAAAAACAAAGAGGTAACCCAGACAATGGGAGAGGATATTAGAAAATGACACTACAGACAAAGGGCTAATATCCAAGATCTGTAAATAACTCCTCAAACTCAAAGCAAACAAAACAGATAATCATACCAAAAATGGGCAGAGGACATGAACAGACACTTCTCCAAAGAAGACATACAAATGGCTAACAGCCACATGAAAAAATGTTCATCATCCTTAGCCATCAGGGAGATTCAAATCAAAACCACATTGAGATATCAACTTACACCAGTTAGAATGGCCAAAATTAGGAAGATAAAGAGTCATATTGATAGGAATACATTAAGAGTATTAAGAGATCTTAACATGCCTCTCTCAGAAATAGACAGATCATCCAAGCAGAAAATCAATAAAGAAACAAGAGCATTGAATGATACATTGGACCAGATGGACCTCATAGATATATACAGAACATTCCAACCTAAAACAACAGAATACTCATTCTTCTCAAGTGCACATGGAACCTTCTCAAGAAGAGACCACATACAGCGGGAAAAATCAGGACTCAACCGACACCAAAAGACTGAGATTATTCCCTGCATATTCTCAGATCACAATGATTTGAAACTGGAACTCAATCACAATTAAAAGTTCAGAAGGAACTCAAACAACTGGAAGCTAAAGGCCACCTTGCTTAGGAAAGCTTGGATCAACGAGGAGATCAAAGAAGAACTGAAACATTTCATGGAAACCAATGAGAAAGAAGACACTTCGGTCCAAAACCTATGGGATACAGCAAAGGCGGTCCGAAGGGGGAAATACATATCCATCCCAGCCTCCCTCAAAAAAACCTGAAAAATCCAGAACACAGCAGCTCTCTCTGCACCTTAAAGAACTGGAGAATCAACAACAAATCAAACCACCTCCACATGTAAGAAGGGAAGTCATCAAGATTAGAGCTGATATCAATAAGGTAGAAACCAAAGATACAGTAGAATATATCAATGAAACTAGGATCTGGTTATTTGAAAGAATCAATAAGATAGATAAACCATTGGCCACACTAATCCAAAAGAACAGAGGGAAAGCCCAAATTCATAAAATTATGAATGAAAAGGGAGAGATCACAACTAACACCAAGGAAGTAGAAACAATCATCAGAAGTTATTATCAACAGTTATATGCCAATAAGCTTAGCAACCTGAATGAAATGGATGCATTCCTGGAAAACTATAAACTGCCAAAATTGAACCAAGATGAAATCCACAACCTGAATACAAAGAAATCTAGTAACGAGATTGAAGCAGTGATCAAAAACCTCCCAAAAAACAAGAGCCCAGGACCTGATGTATTCCCTGGGGAATTCTACAAAACTTTCAAAGAAGAAATAACACCTATTCTCCTGAAGCTGTTTCAAAAAATTGAAGCAGAAGGAAAACCTCCAGACTCTTTCTATGAAGCCGGCATTACCCTGATCCCCAAACCAGGCAAAGACCCTACCAAAAAGGAGAATTGTAGACCTATATCACTGATGAATATGGATGCTAAGATTCTCAACAAGATCCAAGCCAACAGGATCCAACAGCACATTAAAAAGATTATCCACCATGATCTGGTGGGATTCATCCCTGGGCTACAAGGATGGTTCAACATTTGCAAATCAATCAATGTGATACAACAAATTAATATGAGAAGAGTGAAGAACCACATGGTCCTCTCAATTGATGCAGAAAAAGCATTTGACAAAATCCAACATCCGTTCCTGATTAAAATGCTTCAAAGTATAGGGATAGAGGGAACATCCCTGAACCTCATCAAATCTATCTATGAAAGACCCACAGCAAATATCATCCTCAAAGGGAAAAAGCTTGCAGCCTTTCCATTGAGATCAGGAAAGAGACAAGGATGCCCACTGTCACCCCTCTTGTTCAACGTAGTATTAGAAGTCCTAGCAACAGCAATCAGACAACAAAGAGAAAGAAAAGGTATCCAAATTGGTAATGAAGAAGTCAAACTCTCTCTCTTCACAGATGACATGTTTCTTTATATGGAAAACCCAAAAGACTCCACCGCCAAACTACTAGAACTCATACAGCAATTCAGCAACGTGACAGGATACAAGGACAATGTGCAGAAATCAGTGGCTGTCTTATACACTAACAATGAAAATACAGAAAGGGAAATTAGAGAATCGATTCCATTCATTATAGCACCAAGAACCATAAGATACCTGGGAATAACGCTAACCAAAGAGGTAAAGGATCTGTACTCGAGGAACTACAGAACACTCATGAAAGAAATCGAAGAAGACACATTCCATGCTCTTGGATTGGAAGAATAAACATTGTTAAAATGTCTATACTGCCTAGAGCAATCTATACTTTTAATGCCATTCCAATCAAAATTCCACCGGTATTCTTCAAAGAGCTGGAGCAAATAATCCTAAACCTTGTATGGAATCAGAAGAGACCCTGAATCGCTAAGATAATGTTGAGCACTGGGTGTGGAAATGTTGAAAAACAAAAATAAAGCTGGGGGCATCACGTTACCTGATTTCAAGCTTTATTACAAAGCTGTGATCACCAAGACAGCATGGTACTGGCATAAAGGACCCTCAACTCTATGGTCAATTAATCTCCGACAAAACAGGAAAAAATATACAGTGGAAAAAAGACAGTATCTTCAATAAATGGTGCTGGGAAAACTGGACAGCTCTATGTAGAAGAATGAAACTCGAACATTGTCTTACACCGTACACAAAGATCAACTCAAAATGGATAAAAGGCCTCAACGTGAGACAGGAATCCATCAGAATCCTAGAGGAGAACATACGCAGTAATCTCTTCAATATCAGCCACAGCAACTTCTTTCAAGATATGTCTCCAAAGGCAAAGGAAACAAAAGCGAAAATAAACTTCTGGGACTTCTTCAAAATCAAAAGCTTCTGCACAACAAAGGAAACAGTCAAAAAAACAAAGAGGCAACCCACGGAATGGGAGAAGATATTTGCAAATAACAGTACAGACAAAAGGTTGATATCCAGGATCTATAATGAACTCCTCAAACTCAACCCACACGAAACAGACAAACACATCAAAAAATGGGCAGAAGATATGAACAGACACTTCTCCAATCAAGACATACAAATGACTATCAGACACATGAAAAAATGCTCGTCATCATTAGCCCTCAGGGAGATTCAAATTAAAACCACATTGAGATATCACCTTCCACCAGTTAGAATGGCCAAAATTAACAAAACAGGAAACAACATGTGTTGGAGAGGATGTGGAGAAAGGGGAACCCTCTTCCACTGTTGGTGGGAATGCAAGTTGGTGCAGCCTCTTTGGAGAACAGTGTGGAGATTCCTCAAGAAATTAAAAATAGAGCTTCCCTATGACCCTGTAATTTCACTCCTGGGTATTTACCCCAAGGATACAGATGTCGTGAAAAGAAGGGCCATCTGTACCCCAATGATTATAGCAGCAATGGCCACGATCGCCAAACTATGGAAAGAACCAAGATGTCCTTCAACGGACGAATGGATAAGGAAGATGTGGTCCATACACACTATGGAGTATTATGCCTCCATCAGAAAGGATGAATACCCAACTTTTGTAGCATCATGGACGGGACTGGAAGAGATTATGCTGAGTGAAATAAGTCAAGCAGAGAGAGTCAATTATGATATGGTTTCACTTATTTGTGGAGCATAAGAAATATGGAGGACAAGGAATGTTAGGAGAAGGGAGTTGGGGTAAATTGGAAGGGGAGGTGAATCACGAGAGACTATGGACTGTGAAAAACAATTTGAGGAGTTTGAAGTGGCGGGGGGTTGGGAAGTTGTGGTACCAGGTGGTGGGTATCATAGAGGGCACGGATTGCATGGAGCACTGGGTGTGGTGAAAAAATAATGAATAATGTTTTTCTGAAAATAAATAAATTGAAAAAATGAAAAAAAACTTAATGATTTCTTTTATGGTGACTAACATAACATAATAAAAAAATCTAGTTACTTAACATATGAGGTAATACCATTTTCATGGGAATTTAAGGATTCCATCACTTACATATAACGTGCAGTGGTCATCAAAACGTGTACCCTCCTTAATACCCATCACCCATTAGAACATGTCCCACAACCTCCCTACATCAACCCTCAGTTTGTTTGCTGTCTGGTCTCTTAGGCTTTGTCTCCCTCTCTCACTTTCCCCCATCTTATATATTTTTCTGTTTTGTTTCTTAAATTCCGCATGTGAGTGAAATCACATCGTATTTGTCTTTCTCTGTGGGACTTATTTCACTTAGCATAATGCACTCTAGCTTTATCCCTGTCATTGCAAATATCAGAATTTTATTATCTTTGATGGCTGAATAATATTCCATTGTGTGTGGTTGAATTTCATTCTTCTGTATATTACTATCCAATTTTCTCAGCACCATTTCTTGAAAAGACTTTTTTCCACTGGGTATTCCTTCCTGCTTGTGAAACATTGTTTGACAATAGAGTTAGGGCACTCTATTCAGTTCCATTGGTCTTTGTGTCAGCTTTTCTGCCAGTACCATGCTGTCTTGGTGACCACAGCTTTGTAGTATGGATTGAGGTCAGGCAAGGTGGTGCCCCAAGCTTTGTTTTTCTTTTTCAACATTTCCTTGGCGATTCAGGGTTTTTTCTGGTTCCATACAAATTTTATGATTGTTTGTTCCAGCTTGTTGAAAACACCAATGAAATTTTAATATGGATGGCATTGAAAGTGTAGATTGCCAAAATTATCCAAATTCTTTTTTTTTTCATGTGGCTGTCCAATTTTCCCAAAACAATTTATTGAAGAGGCTCTCTTTTTCCATTGGACACTCTTTCCTGCTTTGTCGAAGATTAGCTGACCATAGAGTTGAGGGTCTATTTCTGGGGTCTCTATTCTGTTCCACTGATCTATGTGTCTGTTTTTGTGCCACTACCATGCTGTCAGGATGATGACAGCTTTGTAGTAGAGCTTGAAGTCCAGAATTGTGATGCCACCAACTTTGGCATTCTTTTTCTTATTCTTATTTTTATTCCAACTAATTATTTTTAATGATTCATTTAACTTTCTTTCTCCACTATGTTTTTACTTATTTATTATTTATTTATTTTCAGCATAACAGTATTAATTGTTTTTGTACCATACCCAGTGCTCCATGCAATCCATGCCCTCTCTAATACCCACCACCTTGTTCCCCCAACCTCCCACCCCGCCTCCACATAAAACCCCTCAGATTGTTTTTCAGAGTCCATAGTCTCTCATGGTACACCTCGCCTTCCAATTTCCCCCAACTCCCTTCTCCTAACTGCCCATGTCCACCATGCTATTTGTTATGCTCCACAAATAAGTGAAACCATATGATAATTGACTCTCTCTGCTTGACTTACTTCACTCAGCATAATCTCCACCAGTCCCGTCCATGCCTAGCATAACTATTGAGAGATATGATTTAGTGCCATTGTATTGCCTGTAAGGTGACTGTTACTGTATATTGTCTCTGTTCCTTTCTGATCTACCACTTGTAGGCTCTCTCTTTGCTTAGAGGACCCCTTTCAATATTTCCTGTAGAGCTGGTTTGGTGTTTGCAAATTCTTTCAGTTTTTGTTTGTCCTGGAAGCTTTTAATCTCTCCTTCTATTTTCAATGATAGCCTAGCTGGATATAGTATTCTTGGCTGCATGTTTTTCTCATTTAGTGCTCTGAATATATCATGCCAGCTCTTTCTGACCTGCCAGCTCTCTCTGGATAAGTCTGCTGCCAATCTAATATTTTTACCATTGTATGTTACAGACTTCTTTTCCCGGGCTGCTTTCAGGATTTTCTCTTTGTCACTAAGACTTGTAAATTTTACTATTAGGTGACGTGGTATGGACCTATTCTTATTCATTTTGAGGGGGGTTTTCTGTGCCTCCTGGATTTTGATGCTTGTTCCCTTTGCCATATTAGGGAAATTCTCTCCAATATACCTTCTGCTCCCCTCTCTCTTTCTTCTTCTTCTGGAATCCCAATTATTCTAATGTTGTTTCATCTTATGGTGTCACTTATCTCTCGAATTCTCCCCTCATGGTCCAGTAGCTGTTTGTCCCTCTTTTGCTCAGCTTCTTTTTTCTCTGTCATTTGGTCTTCTATATCGCTAATTCTTTCTTCTGCCTCATTTATCCTAGCAGTGAGAGCCTCCATTTTTGATTGAACTTCATTAATAGCTTTTTTGATTTCAACTTGGTTAGATTTTAGTTCTTTTATTTCTCCAGAAAGGGCTTTTATATCTCTAGAGAGGGTTTCTCTAATATCTTCCATGCCTTTTTCGAGCCCGGCTAGAACCTTGAGAATCGTCATTCTGAACTCTAGATCTGACATATTACCAATGTCTGTATTGATTAGGTCCCTAGCCCTTGGTACTGCCTCTTGTTCTTTTTTTTTTTTTTGTGGTGAATTTTTCCACCTTGTCATTTTGTCCAGATAAGAGTATAGGAAGGAGCAGTTAAAATACTAAAAGGGTGGCAAAGACCCCAGGAAAATATGTTTTAACCAAATCAGAAGAGACCCCAAATCATGGGGGGAGAAAGGGGATAAAAAGAGGTTCAGAAAAAAAAAGAATCAATTAAAAGAAGAAAATGAATAAAGGAAAAATATAAAAAAGAAAAATATATACATATATTAGATAAACTAGTTTAAAAACGTTAAAATGAAAATGGTAATAGTTTAAAAAAATTAGCAGAAAAAAAATTGAAAAAAAACCCCACAAACTAAATTAACTGCAAATTAACTGCAAGACTAATGAATCATGGGTAGAAAGCCATGAGTTCAGTGCTTTGCTTTTTCTTCTTCTTGAATTCCACTGCTCTCCTTGGTATTGAACCTGCATTCCTTGGTAGGTGAACTTGGTCCTGGCTGGATTTCTTGTTGATATTCTGGGGGAGGCGCCTGTTGTAGTGATTCTCAAGTGTCTTTGCCCCAGGGAGAATTACACTGCCCTTACCAGGGGCCGGGTTAGTTATCCGTCAGGTTTGCTTTCGGGAGCTTTTGTTCCCTGAACATTTTCTGTAGAGTTCCAGAGGACGGGAATGAAAATGGCGGCCTCCTTGTCTCCGGCCCAGAAGAGCCAAGAACTCGGGGCCCCACTCCTCAGTGTGCCCTCAGAGAATAGCGCCCAATAACTCCCGTCTCCCTGGCCTCCAGGCACGCTCAGAGCTCACCCAGGCTGTGACCTGTTCAAGGTAACCCCAAGCTGAGAGCTCAATCCTCGGCTCTGTCTCTGTAGCCAGCTTCCCCGTTCTAATACCTGCAAGCTTTGCAACACCCGATCCTTCTGTGACCCTGCGGGACCTGGGGCCACACTGACCCAGTGTGGGCTTCACCATCGTTTAGCCTCTGGAGCAATGTCCCTCAGCGGAACAGACTTTTAAAAGTCCTGATTTTGTGCTCCATTGCTCTGCCGCTTGGGGGAGCCAACCCCACCTCCGCGGTCTATCTTCCGGTCACTTTAAATTCACTTCTCTGCCAGTCCTACCTTTCAGAAAATGTTGAGTTTCTGTTTCTAGAATTTCTGTTTTTCTTCTCTTCGATCTCCTGTTGGATTTGTAGGTGTTTGCAATGTTTAGATAAGCAATCTAGCTGATCTCCTGCTACCTGTTGTAGCCTCATCCTACCACTTCTTCGCCATCTTGACTCCTCCCCTCAGAAAGCATGACTCTTAAAAAATATTAAAAACTTAAAAAAAAAAGTGCAGAGATGTCTTAAGAAATTAAAAATTGAACAAGAGTGGTGAAAGTGGGCATCCTTGTCTTGTTCCTGATCTCAATGGGAAGGCTGCAAGCTTTTTCCCATTGAGGATGATATTTGCTGTGGGTCTTTCATAGATAGATTTGATGAGGTTCAGGAATGTTCCCTCTATCCCTATACTTTGAAGCGTTTTAATCAGGAACGGATGTTGGATTTTGTCAAATGCTATTTTGCATCAATTGAGAGGACCATGTGGTTCTTCTCTCTTCTCATATTAATTTGTTGTATCACACTGATTGATTTACGAATGTTGAACCATCCTTGTAGCCCAGGGATGAATCCCACCTCATCATGGTGGATAATCTTTTTAATGTGCTGTTGGATCCTGTTGGCTAGGATCTTGTTGAGAAGCTTAGCATCCATATTCATCAGTGATATTGGTCTGAAATTCTCCTTTTTGGTATGGTCCTTGCCTGGTCTGGGGATCAGGGTAATGCTGGCTTCATAGAAAGAGTCTGGAAGTTTTCCTTCTGCTTCAATTTTTTGAAACAGCTTCAGGAGAATAGGTGTTATTTCTTCTTGGACGGTTTGGTAGAATTCCCCAGGGAATCGGTCAGGTCCTGGGCTCTTGTTTTTTGGGAGATTTTTGATCACTGCTTCAATCTCGTTATTAGATATCGGTCTATTCAGGTTGTCGATTTCCTCCTGGTTCAACATAGTATTAGAAGTCCTAGCAACAGCAATCAGACAACAGAGAGAAATAAAAGGTATCCAAATTGGTAATGAAGAAGTCAAACTCTCTCTCTTCGCAGATGACATGATTCTTTATATGGAAAACCCAAAAGACTCCACCCCCAAAATACTAGAACTCATACAGCAATTCAGCAACGTGGCAGGATACAAAGTCAATGTGCAGAAATCAATGGCTTTCTTATACACTAACAATGAAAATACAGAAAGGGAAATTAGAGAATCAATTCCATTTACTCTAGCACCAAGAACCATAAGATACCTGGGAATAAACCTAACTAAAGAGGTAAAGGATCTATACTTGAGGAACTATAGAACACTCATGAAAGAAATTGAAGAAGACACAAAAAGATGGAAGACCATTCCATGTTCTTGGATCGGAAGAATAAACATTGTTAAAATGTCTATACTGCCTAGAGCAATCTATACTTTTAATGCCATTCCGATCAAAATTCCACCGGCATTCTTCAAAGAGCTGGAGCAAATAATCCTAAAATTTGTATGGAATCAGAAGAGACCCCGAATCGCTAAGGAAATGTTGAAAAACAAAAATAAAGCCGGCGGCATCACCTTACCTGATTTCAAGCTTTATTACAAAGCTGTGATCACCAAGACAGCATGGTACTGGCATAAAAACAGACACATAGACCAGTGGAACAGAGTAGAGAGCCCTGATATGGACCCTCAACTCTATGGTCAATTAATCTTCGACAAAACAGGAAAAAATATACAGTGGAAAAAAGACAGTCTCTTCAATAAATGGTGCTGGGAAAACTGGACAGCTATATGTAGAAGAATGAAACTCGACCATTCTCTTACACCGTACACAAAGATCAACTCAAAACGGATAAAAGACCTCAACGTGAGACAGGAATCTATCAGAATCTTAGAGGAGAACATAGGCAGTAATCTCTTTGATATCAGCCACAGCAACTTCTTTCAAGATACGTCTCCAAAGGCAAAGGAAACAAAAGCGAAAATAAACTTCTGGGACTTCATCAAAATCAAAAGCTTCTGCACACCAAAGGAAACAGTCAAAAAAACAAAGAGGCAACCCACGGAATGGGAGAAGATATTTGCAAATGACAGTACAGACAAAAGGTTGATATCCAGGATCTATAATGAACTCCTCAAACTCAACACTCACGAAACAGACACACACATCAAAAAATGGGCAGAAGATATGAACAGACACTTCTCCAATCAAGACATACAAATGGCTATCAGACACATGAAAAAATGTTCATCATCATTAGCCCTCAGGGAGATTCAAATTAAAACCACATTGAGATATGACCTTACACCAGTTAGAATGGCCAAAATTAACAAAACAGGAAACAACATGAATTAAGCCAACCCTAACACAAGAAGGGAAATAATTAAGATTAGAGCAGAGATCAATGAGCTGGAAACTAGAGATACAGTAGAACACATCGTCAAAATTAGAAACTTCTTCTTTGAAAGAATCAATAAGATCAAAAAACGTTGTCCAAACTAATTCAAAAGAAAAGAGAGGACCCAAATTAATAAAATCATTAAAGAAAAGGGAGAGATAATGACTAACACCAAGGAAATAGAAACAATCATCAGAAATCATTATCAACAGTTATATGCCAAAAAGTTAAGCAACATAGAAGAAATGCATGGATTCCTAGAAACCTATAAAACTCCAAAACTGAAACAGGAAGAAATTGACAACCTGAATAGACTCATAACCAATAATGAGATTAAAGATTGACCAAAGCCTCCCCCCAGAAAAAGAGTTCAATCTCTGACAGAATCCATGGGGAATTCTACCATACATTCATATAACAATAATGCCTATTCTCCTGAAGGTTTTGCAAAAACATAAGCAGAAGGAAAACGTTCAGACACTTTCTATGAAGCAAGCATTACCCTGATCCCCAAACCAGACAAAGAACCCATCAAAAATGAGAATTTCAGACCCAAATCCCTAATAAATATGGATGCCAAGATTCTCAACAAGATTCTAGCTAATAGGATCCAACAGTACATTAAAAAGATTATCCACTGTGACCAGGTGGGATTTATCCCTGGGATGGAAGGGTCATTAAACATTTGCAAATCAATTACTGTGATAGAACAAATCAAGAAGAGAAGAAAGACGAACCACATGGTCCTATCATCTAATGCAGAAAAAGCTTTTGACAAAATACAGCATCCACTCCTGATTAAAACTCTTCAGCGTATATGGATACAGGAAACATTCCTCAACTTCATAAAACACATCTATGAAAAACCCACAGCGAATATCATTCTCAATGGGGAAAATTTGACAGCCTTCCCACTGAGATCAGGAACACAACAAGGATTCCCACTCTCACCACTGTTGCTAAACATAGTACTAGAAGTCCTAGCAACAGCAGTCAGACATCAAAAAGAAGTAAAATGTATTCATATTGGCAATGAAGAAGTCAAACTCTTTCCTCAGAAATGCCATGATACTTTATATGGAAAATCCAAAAGACTCCACCCCAAACTACTTGATCTAATAGAGCAATTCAGTAATGTGGCAGGTTACAAAATCAATGCATAGAAATCAGTTCCTTGCTTATACACTAACAATGAGAATATAGAAAGGGAAATTAGACAATTGGTTCCATAATCCAAGAACCTTGGATTATAACTAACCAAAGAAGTAAAGGATCTGTACTCAAGGAACTACAGAACACTCAAGAAATAATTGCAGAAGAAATAAAAAAAAAATGGAAAAGAATTGCATTTGCATGGATTGTTAGAATAAACATCATAAAAAGGTTTATACCTCCCAGAGCAATCTATACTTTAAATGCCATCCAGAACAAAATTCTATGTCCTCGATCAAACAAACCTAAAGTTTGTACAGAACCAGAAAAGACCATGAATTGTGAAGGAAATGTTGGGAAAAAAAAAAGCTGGGCATCACATTGCCTGATTTCAAGCTTCACTAAAAATCTGTGATCACCAAGACATCATGGTACTGGCACAAAAACAGACACATGAACAATGGAACAGAGTAGAGAGTCCAGATATGGATCCTCAACTCTATGTGCCCATAATCTTTGGCAAAGGAAGAAAAAATTTCCAATGGAAAAAAGGCAAGTCTCTTCAATAAATGCTGCTGGGAAAATGGGAGAGGTATGTATAGAAGAATGAAACGTGACTACTCTCTTACACTATACACAAGTATAAATTTGGAATGGTTAAAATATCTCATCATGAGGCAGGAATCTATCAAAATCCTAGAGGAGAATGTTGACAGTAACCTCTTTGACATCGGCCACAGCAACTTCTTCAAGGCATGTCTCCAAAGGCAAAGGAAACAAGCGAAAATGAACTTTTGGGAATTCATCAACATCAAAAGCTTCTGCACAACAAAGGAAACAGTCAACAAAACAAAGAGGAAACCCAGGGAATGGGAGAAGATATTCATAAATGACAGTGCAGACAAAGGGCTGATAGCCAAGATCTATATAGAACTCTTCAAACTCAACATCCAAAAAAACAAATAATCATGTCAAAAAGGGGCCAAAGACATGAGCAGACACTTTCCCAAAGAAGACATACAAATGGCTAACAGACACATGAAAAAAATGTTCATCATCACTAGACACCAGGGAGATTCAAATCAAAACCACATTGAAATACCACCTTACAGCATTGGATGGCAATGCTTAACAAGGCAGGATATAACTAATGTTGGAGAGGTTGTAGAAAAAAGGGAACCCTCTTACAATTTTGGTGGGAATGGACGTTGGTGCAACCACTTTGGAAAACAGTGTGAAGATTCCTCAAAAAATTAAAAATATAGCTACCTTATGACCCTGCAATTGCACTATTTGTTATTTATCCTAGAGATACAGATGTAGTGAAAAGAAGGGCCATAAGTACCCCAATATGCATAGCAGCAATGTCTGCAAGAGACAAACTGTAAAGAGCCCAGATGCCATTCAACAGACAAATAGATAAAGAAAATGTGGTCCTGGGGGGAGGAGCAGGATGGCAGAAAATTAGGAAACCCTGTTTCAACTGGTCCCGTAAAGTGAGCTAAATATCTACCAGAACACTCTGAACACCCATGGAATCAGCCTGAGATGATGGGTTACACACTGCTGGATCTTTATGGGGGCAGAAAACACCAGTGGAGAAGTAAAAGTGGAGTGGGAACACTTGGACTGATATCAGAGGATAAGCAGAAGGGGGAAGGAGCCACCCAAAGTGACACATTGGAAAGTAATTCACCAATATAAAAGTGCCCTGTGGTATGGGACCAGCATTAACTTGGAGTCTGGTTAAAAGCACTTGAAAAGAACAAAAGAACATAAGGAGAAACTGGAGGAATTGGGCGGTCATAGGCCGGCCTAAACCTATGGACTCAGGTCAGCCACCACTGGCAACCACCCATGCCGGAGAGAGTGTGGCAGAGCCTCCAGTTCCTGGTCCCTGCGGCCCAGCTGCTTGCACCACTGCTCAGCAGGGCACAATCCCACCTGCATGTGAGGTAGTCGGGAGGGCACTCTCAAGAACCACAGCCTTTTACACTCTTCACACACTGTGTGACCAGGGTCTAACCACTAACGCCCCACCCATGCCTGATAGAGCTTGACATGGATGTCAAACAGTCTCTAGGGTTGGCAGAGGATCTGGACACTCCCCCTCACCCCCCCCCCACTGAAGGATCTTGGCCCCTTCTCAGGCTGGAATTCCTCAGCCGTGGCACCCTTGCGACTGAGTGCACTCTGAGGGATGGGCCTGGTCCCCAGACAGTAGTCCCAACAAAGACACCACTGAAGCAGACTCCCTGAACCAATATCGCTCATGTTTTAGTGGCATGGGGGCGGTGCAGAGACAAGAAGGAGCACTGGGCAGCCCCTGAGGCCATGGCTGGGAATGCACACAGCCTGTGGGAGGTTGTGGGTTCAGCTGAGTTTGCAGAGGGGGAGTCTGTGTGTTTTGAACCACACCAAGAGGAGCAGACTGAGGCTTCTTTCTGAGGCAGAGGTCTGGGTGCAGTTTCCTTTCCACTAAACCTCCAGAATGCCACAAAAAGCAACCAAAAACAAAAACAAAAATGAAAACGAAAACAAAACAAAACAAAACAAAACAAATCAGGCAAGCCAACAAAACCTCCAGAGGAAAAAAAAAGCCTGAAAAATAGGTTTCCACAGAGCCCAGCTCCTTGATACGGGGAAGGACGACACAACCCACGCAACACTGACTGAAAAGCCCCCAGAAGACAAGCCAAACAAATGAGAGAACAACCACTACAGGGTCCTCATAAAACTGTAAAACCCCAACATCAGGAGAAAACAATATATTAAGTTCCAATAATTGCCCTAAAACCAGTATATTTCATAGATACAGGTTTTTTTAATTCATTCTCATAATTCTTGTTCTTTTATTTCTTTAAACCTACCTACCTACCATTACAACTAAAGGATTAATACAACATGCTCCATAACAATCTTTTAAATTGAACTTTTTTCATACATATATCTCTGTTTTTCTTTTTCCTTTCTTTTTTCTTAATATGTATAGGTATAAGCTTCAAGGTAATCTTTTTTCCCTATTCAATACTACCCTGGACATAAACCAGTTTTAATCTCCCTTTATCTCCAGAAAGTTCATTCATTTAACAAAGATAAAAATATACGCCCAGGAAGAATCAAAATAACCTTACTCACCCACAGCAAAAATTCAACCACCTCCCATCTTTTCCTTCTGTCAGTGTTTCTGTGTATTTGTTTTTGTTCTGGTATTACATAAATCTTATTCGTGGAGTTTATTTTTGACGGTTTTCTTCTTTTCTTTTTTTTCTTTCTTGTCACTGACTTTTGTTGGACTTTTTATTGTCCATTTTTGTTTATATACTTTATAAATCTTACTTTGGGGGCTCATTATGCCTGGGTTTTCTCTTTTTTTCTTTCTCTCTCTCTTTTTTCCTGTTTTCATTCTTCTGGGTGATGACTTCTGATTGCTCCAAAGCATTCCAGGGTGCACCATGTCTGGATCGTGGTTGATATATTCAGCTATACATCTCCTCAGTCACCTCTCACCAAAATGATTAGGAGGAAGAACATGCACCAAAGGAAAAACTGAGAGACTGTGCCCTCTCCATCAGAACTATTGCATATAGATAAAGAATATGTAGGAAAAGGGAATTCAGGGTAACAATTATCCAGGCAGTGGCTATGGAGGAGAAAAACATTAGTGACAACACAGAATCTCTAAGGGCAGAAGTCAGAGCCACCAGGCATAAGATAAAAATGCTACTAATGTAAGAGGGTTCCCTCTTACACTGTTGGTGGGAATGCAATTTGGTGCAGCCTCTTTGGAGAACAGTGTGGAGACTCCTCAAGAAATTAAAAATAGAACTTCCCTATGACCCTGCCATTGCACTCCTGGGTATTTACCCCAAAGATACAGATGTAGTGAAAAGAAGGGCCATCTGTACCCCAATGTTTATAGCAGCCATAGCCAGTGCCACCAAGCTGTGGAAAGAACCAAGATGCCCTTCAACGGACGAATGGATAAGAAAGATGTGGTCCATATACACTATGGGGTATTATGCCTCCATCAGAAAGGACGAATAGCCAACTTTTGTAGCAACATGGACAGGACTGGAAGAGATTATGCTGAGTGAAATAAGTCAAGCAGAGAGAGTCAATTATCATATGGTTTCATTTATTTGTGGAGCATAACAAATAGCATGGAGGACATGGGGAGATAAAGAGGATAAAGGAGTTGGGGGAAATTGGAAGGGGAAGTGAACCATGAGAGACTATGGACACTGAAAAACAATCTGAGGGGTTTGAAGTGGTGGGGGGTGGGAGGTTGGGGTACCAGGTGGTGGGTATGATAGAGGGCACAGATTGCATGGAGCACTGAGTGTGGTGAAAAAATAATGAATACTGTTATGCTGAAAATAATTTTTTTAAATGCTATTAATGAGACCCAACTCAATTTAAAAAGTCTAAAAGTTAGGGTAACAGAGGAAGAAGATAAAATTAGTGATCTAGAATACAAAGTGAAAGAGAAAAAGGACCAGGAGGAGGCATCAAGCAAACAGCTTAGAAGTCATGAAAACAGAATTAGAGAACTAAAGGAAACCATGAAACATTAAAACGTCAGAATTGTTGAGATCCTTGAGAGGGTAGAAAAAGATTGAAGAGGGGAGGAGTCAAGATGGCAGAGAAGTAGCAGGCTAAGACTACTTCAGCTAGCAGGAGATCAGCTAGATAGCTTATCTAAAGATTGCAAACACCTGCAAATCCATCAGCAGATCGAAGAGAAGAAGAACAGCAATTCTAGAAACAGAAAAACAACCACTTTCTGAAAGGTAGGACTGGCGGAGAAGTAAATCCAAAACGACGGGAAGATAGACCCTGGGGAGAGGGTCCGTCTCCCGGCAAGCGGCGGAGCAACGGAGCACAAAATCAGGACTTTTAAAAGTCTGTTCCGCTGAGGGAAATCGCTCCAGAGGTTAAACCGGGGAGAAGCCCACGCAGGTTCAGCGTGGCCTCAGGTCTCACAGGGTCACAGAAGGATCGAGGGTGTCTGAGTGTCACAGAGCTTGCGGGTATTGGAGCGAGAAGGCCGGCTGCAGAGACAGAGCCAACAGTGGGCTCACAGTTCGAGGTTACCTTGAACCGGTCGCAGGCTCGGTGAGCTCGGAGCGCGGCCGGAGGTCAGGCAGACGGGAGTTACTGGGTGCTGTTCTCTGAGGGCACACTGAGGACTGGGGCCCCGGGCTCTCGGCTCCTCCAGGCCGGAGACCCGGAGGCTGCCATTTGTATTCCTGTCCTCCGGAACTCTTCAGAAAGCACTCAGGGAACAAAAGATCCTGAAAGCAAACCCCAGCGGATTACTCAACCGGGCCCCTGGTAAGGGCGGTGCAATTCTGCCTGGGGCAAAGACACTTGAGAATCACTACACCAGGCCCCTCCCACAGAAGATCAACAAGAAATCCAGCCAAGACCAAGTTCACCTACCTAGCAAGGAGTGCGGTTTCAATACCAAGGAGAGCAGCAGAATTCCAGAGGAGGAGAAAGCAAAGCACAGAACTCATGGCTTTCTCCTTGTGATTTCTTAGTCTTGCAGTTAAAGTAATTTTTTTCTTTTTCATTTTTTTCTCTTCTTTTGCTAAATTTTTTAACTTTTTTAAATTTTTTTTAATTTTTTTTAACTTTTACCCTTTTCATTTTTAACGTTTTAACTAGTATATCTAATATATATTTTTTCTTTTTCATACTTTTCTCTATTCATTTTCTTTTTTTTAATTCCTTTTTTTTCCCTTTCTCTCTCTCTTTTTTTTTTATTTGAACCTCTTTTTATCCCCTTTCTCACCGCTCACGATTTGGGATCTCTTCTGATTTGGTTAAAGCATATTTTCCTGGGGTTGTTGCCACCCTTTTAGTATTTTACTTGCTCCTTCATATACTCTTAGCTGGACAAAATGACAAGGCGAAAAAATTCACCACAAAAAAAAAAAAAAAAGAACAAGAGGCAGTACCGAAGGCTAGGGACCTAATCAATACAGACATTGGTAATAGGTCAGATCTAGAATTCAGAATGACAATTCTCAAGGTTCTAGCCAGGCTCGAAAAAGGCATGGAAGATATTAGAAAAACCCTCTTGGGATATATAAAAGCCCTTTCTGGAGAAATAAAAGAACTAAAATCTAACCAAGTTGAAATAAAAAAAGCTATTAATGAGGTGCAATCAAAAATGGAGGTTCTCACTGCGAGGATAAATGAGGCAGAAGAAATAATTAGTGATATAGAAGACCAAATGACAGAGAATAAAGAAGCTGAGCAAAAGAGGGACAAACAGCTACTGGACCATGAGGGGAGAATTCAAGAGATAAGTGACACCATAAGACGAAACAACATTAGAATAATTGGGATTCCAGAAGAAGAAAGAGAGAGGGGAGCAGAAGGTATACTGGAGAGAATTCTTGGGGAGAGTTTCCCAATATGGCAAAGGGAATGAGAATCAAAATTCAGGAGGTTCAGAGAACGCCTCTCAAAATCAATAAGAATAGGCCCACACCATGTCACATAATAGTAAAATTTACAAGTCTTAGTGACAAAGAGAAAATCCTGAAAGCAGCCTGGGAAAAGAAGTCTGTAACATACAATGGTATGTAACATACATTGTATGTATGTAACATACAATGGTATGGTAAAAATATTAGATTGGCAGCTGACTTATCCACAGAGACCTCGCAGGCCAGAAAGAGCTGGCATGATATTTTCAGAGCACTAAACGAGAAAAACATGCAGCCAAGAATACTATATCCAGCTAGGCTATCATTGAAAATAGAAGGAGAGATTAAAAGCTTCCAGGACAAACAAAAACTGAAAGAATTTGCAAACACCAAACGAGCTCTACAGGAAATATTGAAAGGGGTCCTCTAAGCAAAGAGAGAGCCTACAAGTGGTAGATCAGAAAGGAACAGAAACAATATAGAGTAACAGTCACCTTACAGGCAATACATTGGCACTAAATTCCTATCTCTCAATAGTTACCCTGAATGTTAATGGGCTAAATGCCCCAATCAAAAGACAAAGGGTATCAGAATGGATAAAAAAACCAAAACCCATCCATATGTTGCCTCCAAGAAAATCATTTTAAGCCCGAAGAAACCTCCAGATTTAAAGTGAGGGGGTGGAAAACAATTTACCATGCTAATGGACATCAGAAGAAAGCAGGAGTCGCAATCCTTATATCAGATCAATTAGATTTTAAGCCAAAGACTATAATAAGAGATGAGGAAGGACACTATATCATACTCAAAGGGTCTGTCCAACAAGAAGTTCTAACAATTTTAAATATCTATGCCCCCATCGTGGGAGCAGCCAACTATATAAAGCAATTAATAACAAAATCAAAGAAACACATCAACAATAATACAATAATAGTAGGGGACTTTAACACTCCCCTCACTGAAATGGACAGATCACCCAAGCAAAAGATCAACAAGGAAATAAAGGCCTTAAACGACACACTGGACCAGATGGACATCACAGATATATTCAGAACATTTCATCCCAAAGCAACAGAATATACATTCTTCTCTAGTGCACATGGAACATTCTCCAGAATAGATCACATCCTCGGTCCTAAATCAGGACTCAAACAGTATCAAAAGATTGGGATCATTCCCTGCATATTTTCAGACCACAATTCTCTGAAGCTAGAACTCAACCACAAGAGGAAGTTTGGAAAGAACCCAAATACATGGAGACTAAACAGCATCCTTCTAAAGAATGAATGAGTCAACCAGGAAATTGAAGAGGAATTGAAAAAAATCATGGAAACAAATGATAATGAAAACACATCAGTTCAAAATCTGTAGGACACAACAAAGGCAGTCCTGAGAGGAAAATATATAGCGGTACAAGCCTTTCTCAAGAAACAAGAAAGGTCTCAGGTACACAACCTAACCCTACACCTAAAGGAACTGGAGAAAGAACAAGAAAGAAACCCTAAGCCCAGCAGGAGAAGAGAAATCATAAAGATCAGGGCAGAAATCAATGAAATAGAAACAAAAAAAATAGAACAAATCAACAAAACTAGGAGCTGGTTCTTTGAAAGAATTAATAAAATTGATAAACCCCTGGCCCAACTTATCAAAAAGAGAAGACAAAGGACCCAAATAAATAAAATCATGAATGAAAGAGGAGAGATCACAACTAACACCAAAGAAATACAAACTATTATAAGAGCATACTATGAGCAACTCTACGCCAACAAATTTGACAATCTGGAAGAAATGGATGCATTCCTAGAAACATATAAGCTACCAAAATTGAACCAGGAAGAAATAGAAAGCCTGAACAGACCCATAACCAGTAAGGAGATTGAAACAGTCATCAAAAATCTCCAAACAAACAAAAGCCAAGGGCCAGACAGCTTCCCGGGGGAATTCTACCAAACATTTAAAGAAGAACTAATTCCTATTCTCCTGAAATTGTTCCAAAAAATAGAAATGGAAGGAAAACTTCCAAACTCATTTTATGATGCCAGCATCACCTTGATCCCAAACCAGACAAGGATCCCATCAAAAAAGAGAGCTATAGACCAATATCCTTGATAAACACAGATGCGAAAATTCTCACCAAAATACTAGCCAATAGGATTCAACAGTACATTAAAAGGATTATTCACCACGACCAAGTGAGATTTATCCCAGGGCTGCAAGGTTGGTTCAACATCCCCAAATCAGTCAATGTGATACAACACATCAATAAAAGAAAGAACAAGAACCATATGATACTCTCAATAGATGCTGAAAAAGCATTTGACAAAGTACAGCATCCCTTCCTGATCAAAACTCTTCAAAGTCTAGGGATAGAGGGCTCATATCTCAATATCATCAAAGCCATCTATGAAAAACCCACCGCAAATATCATTCTCAATGGAGAAAAACTGAAAGCTTTTCCGCTAAGGTCAGGAACACGGCAGGGATGTCCATTATCACCACTGCTATTCAACATAGTACTAGAAGTTCTAGCCTCAGCAATCAGACAACAAAAGGAAATTAAAGGCATCCAAATCAGCAAAGAAGAAGTCAAACTATCACTTTTCGCAGATGATATGATACTCTATGTGGAAAACCCAAAAGACTCCACTCCAAAACTGCTAGAACTTATACAGGAATTCAATAAAGTGTCAGGATATAAAATCAATGCACAGAAATCAGTTGCATTTCTCTACACCAACAACAAGACAGAAGAAAGAGAAATTAAGGAGTCAATCCCATTTACAATTGCACCCCAAACCATAACATACCTAGGAATAAACCTAACCAAAGAGGCTAAGAATCTATACTCAGAAAACTATAAAGTACTCATGAAAGAAATTGAGGAAGACACAAAGAAATGGAAAAATGTTCCATGCTCCTGGATTGGAAGAATAAATATTGTGAAAATGTCTATGCTACCTAAAGCAATGTACACATTTAATGCAATTCCTATCAAAGTACCATCCATCTTTTTCAAAGAAATGGAACAAATAATTTTAAAATTTATATGGAACCAGAAAAGACCTCGAATAGCCAAAGGGCTATTGAAAAAGAAAGCCAAAGTTGGTGGCATCACAATTCCGGACTTCAAGCTCTATTGCAAAGCTGTCATCATCAAGACAGCATGGTATTGGCACAGAAACAGACACATAGATCAATGGAACAGAATAGAGACCCCAGAAATAGACCCTCAACTCCATGGTCAACTAATCTTCGACAAAGCAGGAAAGAATGTCCAATGGAAAAAAGACAGCCTCTTCAATAAGTGGTGATGGGAAAATTGGATAGCCACATGCAGAAAAATGAAATTGGACCATTTCCTTACACCACACATGAAAATAGACTCAAAATTGATGAAGGACCTCAATGTGAGAAAGGAATCCATCAAAATCCTTGAGGAGAACACAGGCAGCAACCTCTTCGACCTCAGCCGCAGCAACATCTTCCTAGGAACATCGCCAAAGACAAGGGAAGCAAGGACAAAAATGAGCTATTGGGATTTTATCAAGATCAAAAGCTTTTGCACAGCAAAGGAAACAGTTAACAAAACCAAAAGACAACTGACAGAATGGGAGAAGATATTTGCAAACGACATATCAGATAAAGGGCTAGTGTCCAAAATCTATAAAGAACTTAGCAAACTCAAAACCCAAAGAACAATAATCCAATCAAGAAATAGGCAGAGGTCACGAACAGACATTTCTGCAAAGAAGACATCCAGATGGCCAACAGACACATGAAAAAGTGCTCCATATCACTCAGCATCAGGGAAATACAAATTGAAACCACAATGAGATATCACCTCACACCAGTCAGAATGGTTAAAATTAACACTCAGGAAATGACAGATGCTGGCAAGGATGCAGAGAAAGGGGAACCCTCCTACACTGTTGGTGGGAATGCAAGCTGGTGCAACCTCTCTGGAAAACAACATGGAGGTTCCTCACAATGTTGAAAATAGAACTACCCTATGACCCAGCAATAGCACTACTGGGTATTTACCCTAAAGATACAAATATAGTGATCCGAAGAGGCACGTGCACCCGAATGTTTATAGCAGCAATGTCCACAATAGGCAAACTATGGAAAGAACCTAGATGTCCATCAACAGATGAATGGATAAAGAAGATGTGGCATGCATATATATATATAGGACTACTATGCAGCCATCAAAAGTAATGAAATCTTGCCATTTGCGACAACATGGATGGAACTAGAGTGTATCATGCTTAGCGAAATAAGTCAAGTGTAGAAAGACAACTATCATATGATCTCCCTGATATGGGGGACATTGGGGAACAGATTTTTTTAAGAGAAAATTTGAAAAAGAAACTAAAAAATAAATGTAAAATTTAGCCTGAAGTATAAATTAGTCATGAGGGAACCCTTGGATCTCACTCTATTATTTTCCCCAGCACTGTAGTTTTATAGTCCTATGGGAAATTAGCTTATCATTCACCTGCTCTTCCAATCTGTCTTCTGGGGGAGTGGTCTTCTGCTAGGCTTCTAATGCATCTTTGTCTGGGTGGGTTGTCCCACCTCTTATCAGGAGGATGGACTTTATATGAGCTGGTTGGCTGCTTGGACTTTGTTCCTTGGCATCTTCTTCCTCTCTTTAGAGGGTCAGAGCAAATATGGCCATACGGGATTCTCCAACCCAGAGCCACAATATTTTGGTCTTCCTGAGCCAGGTCAATCAGTCTCTACTTTTGTGAGTAACAAACTCACAGACTTGCACAATTCATGCTTGCCACACCTCCCCCAGAATAATCACAGGGATGTGACAGCATCTCTATGCTTTGTGACTTAGCATTTGCCAATAGTCATAGACTTACATGTGCAATCTCTTCCGCTGCTTCTTGGTCATGCTGTGTGCTGTCTCAGTGTCCCTTCAATGGTCACAATGCCCTGAGAGTTGTTGTCCAGGTGTGGGCATGGACTCTTTATGTGCCAAGCCACAACATCTGCAGCTCCTGCCAGCTGCACTTCTCCTGGTGGAGTTAGAAGAAGCCAGGAGTGTCTCTGTACCTTGTGACTCTGCAACAGTCAGTGGCCTTGGGCTCATGCATGCACCCTCTTCCACAGGTCCCAGGTCATGCTGGGTATTGCCCCAGAGTCCCTTCATGGGCCACATTGCCCTGAGAATTGTCCCTGCCATGGGTGCAAGCTGTTTTGTATATCCACTAAAATGTTAGATGGCCCACACCTTCTAGTCCTTTTCAGGGTGGTCAGGCAGAGGGTGGTCACCCTACCAGCTTGGCTCATGGTTTATGGTGACCAGAACTGAAAGTCCTCTCTGAGCTTTTGAACATCATCAGTCTCCCTGCTCCACTGCTTGAGCACTCTATCCATTCAGGATCCCCCATTCTTTCTGAGTATACTGGGATCCTGAGACCACAGTGATACACCTAGGATACTGCCCTATTCACTTTTCTGCACTTTTCCAAAGAGAATTCCTCTCACTAGAGCAGATTTCCAAGGGTCCTTTTTTTTTTTTTGCTCCGGTGTTATATCACTTTCTGATGGCCAGCTTATGGAAGCTCCCTCTCCCCTTCACTTATTTCTAAAGACTCAAGGTTTTGCACCTCCTACCTTGCAAAAAGTAGTCACTTTTATGCCTGTGGGATTCATATAAATCTTCTTACATCTCAGGTTGAATTTGTATGTTTTCAGAATGGTTTGATAGATACCCAGGTAAATTTGAGGGATCAGATGAAACGAAGTCCCCTACTCTGCCACCACCTTGTCCCTTAATCCCCATGTTCTAAATCTAGATAATCATACTCCTACAAACTGGAGTCCAAGAGGACACTTAATAGGTAATAAGACAAATATTAAAGTCCATCCTGCTAACAAAGCAAGTTGGATCTGCAAAGAAGCTTCTCCTATGATCTGGCATGAAGGAGGACTTATCTCTCTACTTCTCCAGATAAAGCCCCTACCAAGTCATTTGTCCCTCTGGAGGCTAGAATATATATTCCACTATAATTCCTCAGGTAATTACTCCATGATTTTTCAAAAGAACTTTACTGATCATATTCAACTCTGTATACCACACCCTTACATTTTCTTATTTGGAGCCAATATATTTCTATCGAAGGAGGATGGACTCTATGTTATCAAGACTGCCAACAGGTAAAATGCATTGTGCAGATTGCCTAAGTAATTACAACATTATTTACTACAAAGCTACTCACATCTTTGTTTCAAAAAGACAGCCTTTTGCCTTTATCCCTGTCAAACTTAACAACCTTGGGAGGAATCTTCTTTCCATAAATTGCTCAATTTTCTTAATCAGGCACTTAGTGAATTTAAAAGACCATGCAGGTTCCTAGGCCTACTCATAGCAGGTATTGTAGAAGCTGTCTCCATTTTGATGGCCACTAGTATTGCCATAGCTGTCATCACCCATACTATCCAAACTGCCCAATGTGTTGATCAAGTTGCATATAATGTAACTCTAGAATTTTATCTACAATAGACAATCAAGAATTGTTGGGGAGACTCCAATTAATGGAAGAAGCAATAGAATAATTGGGAGAAAACCAAGAGGCCCTGGTTTTTTATCAGATCTTAATTGTGATTGAGCCTATAAAGTCATTTGTATAACCCCTTTACACTGGAACAGCACTTAATATGACTGGGAAATAATTTAAAAGTATCTTCAAGGTTCCCTTGACAATGTAACTTTAGATATTCAAAACTTAAAGGAATAAATTTTAGCTTCTCCCACCACCATTAATGACTGGGTATTCCCTCTGACAATCTACAATGGTTTAACCCAAAAAAACTGGTTTTCCTATAGTAAATGAAGACTTATCAGTCTGCTTTTTTTTTTTTTTTTACTTATGTTATGCTTCTCATGGTCTGCAAAATTGGAGTGAAATCACTTTTCCAAGCAGGAGAGACCCAGGGACTGTGCCTGGCATAAGTACAGCAAGACCTCCTATTTACAAGGAATAGAAAAGGGAATTGTGGGGGGCGCCTGGGTGGCTCAGTGGGTTAAGCCACTGCCTTCGGCTCAGGTCATGGTCTCAGGGTCCTAGGATCGAGTCCCACATCGGGCTCTCTGCTCAGCAGGGAGCCTGCTTCCTCCTCTCTCTCTCTGCCTGCCTCTCTGCCTACTTGTAATCTCTCTCTGTCAAATAAATAAATGAAATCTTTAAAAAAAAAGAAAAGGGAATTGTGGGAATTCATAATGTGGGAATTCATAATGCCAGCTAGATAAGATTTAATAAATATGTGCTTCTTTGGGTGAAAGTAATTGAAAAGCAAAGGAAGAATATGTGGAAAACGGGGCCTCCTCGGCCTCCTTTGCAGTTTCTGGATCGAAATAGCTAGCTTTTTGATGCAGCTCAATGCACTCATCTGGGGAATAGATGCTTAGGAAAAATATTTATCTTTGGTGGTCACATATTCCTTCCCTGAATGTGCATCATGAGCATAGCTTGTTCTAATCACAGGATACTCCCTATGTCACTGTCTGGATTATTAAAGTTTCATAATCTTCTTTGTGTTTTGGAATGCCTTTGATGTAGTGATAATATTCACAATAAAACTGAAGGCAGTTTTACTGTGACTCTGGACCTTTCACCACTAGAGCATCTGGTCCCCATGATCTCTCCTTTCTCCTACTAAAGTGTGTGAAGTAATCTTTCCATTCACCATCTTGGTGTTTGCTGGCCAGACCCAACAACTAAAGGTAGAAAAGAAGACACATCAAAGAAGGTAAGACGTATGGAAACATGGTTTAGGGAAGAAACATTGCAAGTGTTGTGGAGGGGAGGGAGCTGTTGTCAGAGAGAAGGGCAAGAGAAAGAGAAGACTGTAGAGGGAACACACAAGGAAAACATTTCCTCAAAGTCATTGGCTTGGAAAACAAGAGGGGTTGAATTTCAAAATCCAAACAGCAGTTTGAACAGTTGAACTTGCAAACAGCAGGGCTTAAATCCTAACCTTTTAAAAGTCAGCAGACAGTTGGGTTAAAGCCTGGAGGGCACTGCACTGCTCTTGAGGTGAAGACAGGCCAACAACCTGGAATCAGAGATTAAAGAATCAGCAATCTGAAGAATGCCTGGGCATATAGTAGAGAGATAATTCACTCTTCTTGGAGTATGACTTGAAAACAGCTTTAGTGGAGATAACTCACTAGGAAAAAAGGAGCTGGCTGACACCATTGCCTTCCCCCATACCCCAGGATAAACACAGAGCCACCTGCAGGAAGTGCAAAGCCAAACTGCACCTACACTGGCTGCTTAAATTACATACACTAAGCCACACACACCTGCACTCTGGTGGGTCTACCCTTTTCAGTCTAGCTTGCCTCAGTCCCAAAGCAAAGGCCTCCTACCCCAAAAGACCAGGACAAACCCCTGACCATACCACATCAAACAACCCGAGTTTTCCAGGCCTCAGTTTTGGTGGAGCTGTTGTCAAGTTTCATTACACAGGAAGACCAGAGCCCACTTGGATAAAAGTTGCCCCATTCATGCCAGTGAGCAAATATTACCCACACTAGACAAGAGTAGGTCTGAAAACTATTGGCCTGAGGGATAAAAGCCAAAACACAACAACAGAGTTCATAGCACACACCACAGATATTCCCTGAAGTGCCAGACCCTGGACACTACATGACCTCTTGTTCATAAGGTCATTACATTCAAGGGCAGGAGACATAACTGAGTTTCAGTTATGAGGCCAGAGTTTCACGGGGATTTTGTTTTAGGACATCCATTTTGCTCAAATGAATCAAATTAAAGAAAAATTCATTTAAAAAAATACACAAGCAACAAAAGAAAAAAATAGATTAGAATTCCCCAGAATTTGGGTGCCTGGTGGTTAAATTGTCTGCCTTCTGTTCAGGTCATGATCCCAGGTTCCTGGGATTGAGTCCCGTGCTGGGCTCCCTGCTCAGTGGGGAGTCTGTTTTTCCCTCTCCCTCTGCCATCTCCTCCACTCATGCTTTCTCACTCTCAAATAATAAAATCTTTTTTTAAAAACTTCCTCAGAATGTAAAAATTATGTACTTCAAAAAATCCTATCAAGAAAGAAAAAAAAAGAAGGAACATTTGTAAATCATGTATCTGATAAGGGATTTATATAGAAAATTTATAGAATACTTGTAACTCAATAAGAAAAAGAAAACTATAGATGCATGAAATGACAGCACAGAAGGAAGGGGCACAGCATTGACTCCTCTTTCTCCCTTGCTGGACATGAGGTGTCTATGAGGCACCCATTGCTGCTGTTCCTTCCACCACCATCACCACAACTGGTTGCTATCTCTGTGGCAAGGAGGAGGAGTAGAAGTTCAGTGACACAAGTACAAAAATAAAGGATAAAGTATTTTATGAAACAAATCTTCAATCAAGTATAACATTTTGATGCTTGGCAAATAGATTCCTTGTGCCCACACTATGCCAGCAGCAACTGTAGATCATAACTAAAGAATTTCTGTAGTTTGAGCTTGCAACCTGGACAAAGATAAAAAAGAAAATTCATTCAGTTATCGGACAATATAATTATGTTGCTATGGGCACAGAGTTTCCAGGTGTGGTTACAAGACCTATTGGAAAATTCAGGAACAATGCTGGCTATTAATACCAACTATTGTGATGCAGTGTAGACTAAAGATAATTTAGCTAGGACTGACATTTATGAATGAGCAAGAAGATTATCCTCCAGGAACTTCAACTTTTCAGTTTAATTTTAAATTTAATTTGACAGAGGACATGTATGCCCAGAACTCTATAGAGCTACTAATAACATCTGGCATCTGGTTTAAAAAACCTGAAAAGGAAGGAATTGATACCCAGTACTTTGCAGAACTTCTTATGCCCTCAGGAGTGATCCTCTGCAAAGAGGGCAAATGGTTATTTCACAGTGACTATGACTTTGGCTATTTAATCAAAATCCTGACAAGCTCTAACTTCCCTGAAGAAGAACATGACTTCTTTGAGATCCTTTGATTATTTTTTCCTGTCATTTAGATGTGAATTACTTCATGAAGTGCTACAAAAATTTCAAAGGTGGTTTAAAAGAAGTTGCTGGACAGTTAGAGCTGGAACTGATAGGACCACAACATCAAGCAGGATCTGATTCATTGCTCACAAGAATGGCTTTTTTCAACATGAGAGAAGTATGAAAACATCATTGCCTTTTTCTCAGTTGGTTGTTAGGTTGAGAACATTAAAAATCTTATGATAAAAAAGAATAAAAATATAACTAAAAATAAGCAAATTATCTGAATAGACATTTCTCCAAAGAAGAAATACAAATAAATTTTAAGAGCAAGAAGACACTCAACATCATTAGTCACTGCATTAGGGAAATGTAAATCAAAAACCACAATGAGAAACTACTTTATATCTACAAGGATGGCTATAATAAAAAGGCTAAATAATAACAAGTGTTAGTGAAGATGTAGAGAAACTGGAACACTCACACCTTCCTGATGGGAACGAAAAACAGTTCAGCCTCTTTGGAAAACAGCCTGGCATTTCCTTAAAATGTTAAGCAGTTGGTTACCATATGACTTTCCTAAGTGTTTACTCAAGAGAAATGAGAACATTATGTCTACATAAATACCTATATGTGAATGCTTATAGCAATGCTATTTCCAATGCTTTTTCCAAAAAGTAGAAACAATACAAGTGTCTATCAATTGTTGAATAAAAAAAATGGATGAATATTTCTTTAGAAATAAAATTAAGTAGTGATACATGCTATAAAATGGATGAATCTTGAAAAACATTTTGCTAAGTGAAAGAAGCCAGACACAAAATACCACATATTTTATGATTCACCTATATAAAATGATTAGAATAAGTGAATCTATAGACACAGAAAGTAGATTTGTGGTTGTCTATTGCTTTGATTCCTGCTGAGAAATGGTCAGTGACTGCAAATGGGTGCAAAGTTTCTTTCTGGAGTAATGGAACTTTTCTCAAACCAAGTGTGGTTATGGTTGTCCAATCCTTTAAATACTAAAGCCACTGAATTACACAATTTTTAAAGGTGAGTTTTGTAGTAAATGCATTGTATCTCAATGAAGTTGTCATAAGAATCAATACAATCTATGCTCCTTACAACTAAGGAAATTAAAAAATGTATTATCTCAACAAACAGAGGGAAAGAATTTGACAAAATTCAACGTATATTTGCAATAAAAACTTTCAGCAAACAACAAATAGAAAGGAACTTCCTTAACATGGTAAAACACATCCGTAAATAATCTATAACTTACATTGTACTTACTCATGAAAGACTGAATGTTTAAAAATAGTAAGAATGACCTCTCTCACCTCCACATTTCAGCATCATACTTGAAGTTCAAGCCAGGTTAATGGGAGGGGAGAAAAAGAAAAGAAAAAAATCTGAAGTGCAGAGAAAAAGAGAGGGGGAAAAATTTGGGATAAAAAATAAAGACAATAGAAAGCCAAAGTTAGTGGTATCACAATTCCAGACTTCAAGCTCTATTAAAAAGCTGTAATCATCAAGATAGTATGGTACTGGCACAAACACAGACACATAGATCAATGGAACAGAAGAGAGAGCCCAGAAATTGTCCCTCAACTCTATAGTTAACTAATCTTCAACAAAGCAGGAAATAATGTCCAATGAAATAAAGAAAGTCTCTTCAACAAATGATGTTGGGAAAATTGGACAGCCACATGCAAAAGAATGAAGCGGGACCATTTCCTTACACCACACACACAAATAGACTTGAAATGGATGAAAGACTTCAATGTGAGACAGGAATCCATCAAGATGCTTAAGAAGAACACAGGCAGCAACCTCTTTGACCGCAGCTGCAGCAACTTCTCCCTAGAAACATCACCAAAGTCAAGGGAAGCAAGGACAAAAATGAATTATTGGGACTTCATCAAGATCAAAAGCTTTTGCACAGCAAAGGAAATGGTCAACAAAACCAAAAGACAACCGACAGAATGGGAGAAGATACCCACAAATGACATATCAGATAAAGGGATAGTATCCGAAATCTATAAAGAACTTATAAACTCAACACCCAAAGAACAAATAATCCAATCAAGAAATGGGCAGAAGAGGGTCACCTGGGTGGCTCAGTGGGTTAAAGCCTCTGCCTTCAGCTCAGTTCATGATCCCAGGGTCCTGGGATCGAGCCCCACATCGGACTCTCTGCTCTGCGGGGAACCTGCTTCCTCCTCTCTCTCTGCCTTGCCTCTCTACCTACTTGTGATCTCTGTCTGTCAAATAAATAAATAAATAAAATCTTTAAAAAAAAAATAAATGGGCAGAAGACATGAAGAGATGTTTCTGCAAAGCAGACATCCATATGGCCAACACACATGAAAAAGGGCTCACCATCACTCAACATCAGGGAAATACAAATCAACATCACAATGAGATACCACCTCATACCAGTCAGAATGGCTAAAATTAACAAGTTAGGAAACGACAGGTGTTGGCGAGTATGCAGAGAAAGGGGAAGCCTCGTACACTGTTGGTGGGAATGCAAGCTGGCACAGCCACTCTAGAAAACCATATGTAGTTTCTTCAAAAAATTAAAATGAAAGCTACCCTAGGACCCAGCAATTGCACTACTGGGTATTTATCACAAAGATACAAATGTAATGATCAGAAGGGGCACATGCACGCCAATGTTTATAGCAGCAATTTCCACAATAACCAAACTATAGAAAGAGCCTAGATGTCCCTCAACTGATACATGGATAAAGAAGATGTGATATAGATATCGCTATATATAATGGAACATTATGCAGCCAATAAAAATTGAAATTTTGCCATTTGCAACAATGTAGATGGAACTAGAGGGTATTGCACTGAGCGAAATAAATCAATCAGAGAAAGACAACTATCATATGATCTCTCTGATATGAGGAATTTGAGAGGCAGGGTGGGAGGTTGTGGGGGGTAGAGAAGGAAAAAAATGAAACATGGGATCGGGATGGAGACAAACCATAAGAGACTCTTAATCTCATGAAACAAAAAGGGTTGCTGGGGGGTGGGAGGGTAGGAATAGGGTGGCTGGGTTATGGACATTGGGGAGGGTATGTGCTATGGTGAGTGCTGTGAAATGTGTAAGCCTGATGATTCACAGACCTGTATGCATAGGGCAAATCATACATTATTTGTTATTAAAAAAAGATATAACCTACTTATGCACAAAATAATATAACTGAAATATAGAAAGTAAAACTATTTATCAATTAGAGTAAAATAAATGTGCACTGAGGGGGATATGTAAAATATCACTGTATTTCTAGCTTCCATAGTTCAAACGGACCAAACTATGAGAAAATTAAGGGTATAATAAAAGCAATTTAGTAGATTTGTGCTAAACATTGCAACATTTTTAGATAGCTTCCAAAAGTAATTACCAAAAAAAGTAATCAATGGCTCAAATTATAAAATCTCAATATATACAATAAAGTATAAACTGAGGAGTCCACATTTAGAAAATTAAGATAATAGTAGAAATAAAAGTAAATACCCCAATATCTCTAAGTTTAAAAGAGAAGTATTCTAACACCTAACTATAGTTCAAGATGGAAATCAAAACTTAGAATATAGAGTATTTAAAAATGGCATATAATAATGTCATGGATTAAGGCCAAAGCTACAGAAACAAATTCAAAGCTTGAAATAATTTTATTATTAACTGCAAAAGAATTACAATAAATAATTCTAGGCATTGAAAAAAAAAGAAATAAAGACAATAATGATGGTGGACATGAGGAGAATGGTGATGGCAATATGAAGAAAAGCAGAGAGAAATCTGGGGCAAGAGGTGTTGCCTGACGGCTCTTGAATTCCCCACTTTCTTACCTTGCTTCTTGCAGCAGGTCCTAAAATGACAGCTGGATCCTGTAACTTTGTCTCATGGTATATCTGTGAAGTGAGAGTGGTAAGAGGAAATAATCTGAGAGGTCAGATTCTTATGATATAACAGGGGTAGGTTGAGCCTCAATGAGGACTTTGTACCTCCTAAGTCAGATGATTTTGCCCTGAAGGAAGGAAAAGTTCTAACTTATCCACTGTCATCAGCTCCAACTATAACTGAACGTAGTTAGAAAGTGGCTAAATATGGAAGTAACAACACAGACAGAAGTGTGGCTTGACAGACTGACCTATGAAATTCTCTCCAATCCCATGATTCTCATGTATATAATGTATATTTCATAAAATATTATCTTAAAAATCATAATTTTATTGTCTCCATTTAAGATATTTCATATGCACTTAAATACTAGCAATAAAGTCAAAAGAGAAAAAAGAGATTATAGAAGACTCCTCAAAAAGGCCTACATATTTGTAAGTAAAATTAAAACTCTCAAAAACAAAAAACTCTTTCTGTTCAAAGACCATTTGATTGTCTATGTAGAAAATCCCAAAGTATCTGCAAAAAATCTCCTAAAGCTAATAAATGAGTTTAATGAGTTTGCAGGGTATAGATCCAATATACAACAGTTGATGACATTTCTATATACTAAACAGTTAAATATGAGAATTATTAAAAATCACATTCATATTAGCAACAAAAATGTACTACTTAAGAATAAATCTACTAAAATATGTGTAGGATCTGTGTGCAGAAAACTATAAAAAGCTGATGGAAGGAATCAAAAGCCTAAGTAAGGAGGGACAAGATGGCGGGGGAATAGGAAGAGGCGCCTTTTCAGCGGGTACCCCAAAGTGAGCTGATTACATACCAAAGAACTCCGATCACCCATGAAATCAGCCTGAGATCAGAATTATACACATCTGGATCTCTACAGGGGCAGAAGATGCCAGTGGGCAGGTAAAGCGGAATGGGAACTGCGGACTGATATCGGAAGATAAATAAAAGGGGGAGGGAGCCACCAGTGGCGACCAGTGGGAAAGTAATACCCCAATACGAGCGAGAGTGCCCTGCGTCTGGGGACCAGCATTAACTTGGAGACTGGTTGAAAGCACTCCAAAAGAGCAAAGGATCGCGGGGCTAAATTGTGGGAATCGGGGTGGCTAGGGACAGGGGCTTAAGTCCCCTGTCCCAGACAGCCTCCCCAGCGCTGAGGCAGAGAGAGTGCGGTGGAGAAACCGTTCTTGGTCCCTAAGCTGTCAGCACACCCGAGAATGCGTGGGTTCTAGTTCCTGTGAGGGGATGGGAGCAGCCCCGGACTGCAGAACGTGCACTAGCCCTACCACAAAGCTTGAGATACACGCGAACGTCCCTCAAGCTCCCCTGAGTTACAAAGGCCAGGCCTGAGCTCTTTGACACGCGCCATTGTTTCAATCCTAAGAAGCGCGCCGAAACTCTTCCCCTGACAGAGGCGGGCAAAAGCCCAGCCTGGGGCTTAGGGACCAGCGCCCCGTTCTCAGTGCCCCAGACGCGCGCCCGACCCACAGCCCCCTCTGAAAAGAGGTGCGCGCAAGCTGGGCACTCCCAGCACAGGCCGGCGGCAAAATCTCAGTGTGCGATCGCTGCTTGGAACCTCTTTGGCGGTCACAGCCGCCACTGCCTTGGCTTTGGGTACAAGCAAAAGATCTTGTGCCCCCAGGGTCTGCAACTTGGAACCTGCACTGCCAGCGACCAAGGGGGAATTTATTCAGCTTCTGCACCCAGACTGAGGCTTCTCTCTGAGACGGAGATCAGGGTACGGTTTGATTTCTTCTAATACTACAAAAACCATCAAAGGCGGTCAAGGTGAGAGGAAAAAAAGTGAACAAGCATAAAAACCGCCAGAGAACAAAAGCCTGAAAAAAAACAGTTTCCCCAGAGCCCACCCCCTTGGGGGGGGGGAGGACTCAACTCAGGAAACATCATTGACTGACAACCCACGTGGCAGGCCCCTCCCCCAGAAAACAAACCAAGAAAGAAAAAAAAAAAAAGGAATACAAGAGAACCACCGCTATTTCACAGGAAAACTTGTATAGTTCACTCGTTTCCACTATTCCAGTCCATATTTTTTTTTTTACACATAGGTAATTTTTTTAACCTATTTACCATCACAGCGAACTGTACAGTACATCAAATTCCATAATACCTTTCTAACCTGAACTTTTTGATACATACACCTATCTTTTCCTTTTGCATTTTTATTTTTTGAATTCCTTTTTTAAATTTTAGTTTAATTTAGTCTAGTATATTCCTTTTAATTTTTATCCTCTAATATTCATATAGAGTTAACTTCAAAGTAACCCCTTTCCCCAATCAATACTACCCCTAAAGGTAAACCAATTTTTAATCCCCTTTATCTTAGGAAAGTTGAGTCCTTTAACAAAGATATCAAAATATATCCAGGAAGAATCAAAATAACCTTCCTTGCGCACGCTGAGAATTTATAAGAACTCTCCCATCTTCTTCCACCAATGTCTCTGTGTTTTTTGTGTATGTCCTGATACCATATAAACTTTACACTTGTGGTTCCTTTTGACGAGGTTCTTTCTTTATTTGCATATATATTTTTTCTCTTGCCATATACTTGTATCAGTATTTTATCTCTTTTTGTTTGTCTACTTCATAAATCTTACCTTGGGGCCCATCTGGGCTGAAACTTCTTTTTCATCTTCCCTTTCTTTCCTGTCTCTCTCTCTCTCTCTTTTTTCTTTTTTATTTCTTTTTCTTTTACTTCTTTTCCTTTCTTTTTCTTTTTCTTTTTCTTTTTATTTTCTTTTGTCTCTCATTCAGGTGGGGAATCCTGATTGTTCAGAAGTGTTCCAGGGTGCACCTTGACTGCACCAGAGTTGATACATCCAGCTACATCTGTTCAGTCTTCTCCCACCAAAATGACTAGGAGGAGTAATGCCCAACAGAAGAAAAATACAGAGGATGGACATTCTGCAACAGAGATAACGGCTATCAACATAGACAATATGTCGGAAAGAGAATTCAGGCTAACAATTATCCAGGCAATAGCTAGGTTGGAGAAAGCCATGGATGACCAAACAGAATTGATTAGGGCCGAACTGAAAGCGACCAGACAGGATGTTCACAATGTTAGGGCAGAGCTTAAAGCTACCAGGGAGGAGGTTCACAATGCACTCAATGAGTTCCAATCTAATCTAAACTCTCTCAAAGCTAGGGTAACTGAGACAGAAGATAGAATTAGTGATCTGGAAGACAAACAGATAGAGAAAAGGATCAGGAGGAAGCCTGGAACAAACAGCTTATATCCCACGAAGGCAGAATCAGGGAAATACATGATGCCATGAAGCGTTCCAACATCAGAATTATTGGAATCTCTGAAGGGGAGGAGAAAGAAAGAAGTGTAGAAGATATAGTGGAACAAGTCCTTCATGAAAATTTTTTGAATCTCGCGAATGAAAACAGTATTCATGTACTAGAGGCTGAACGGTCTCCACCTAAGATTATACATTCCAAAAAAACATCACGACACCTGATAGTCAGATGTAGGAATAATAATTGTAGGTATGATCTCTTGAAAGCCGCCAGGGCAAAGAGGATCCTTACATACAGAGAGAAGCCCATCAGAATAAAGTCAAACCTGTCCACAGAGACCTGGCAAGCCAGAAGAGGCAGGCAAGATATATTCAGGGCACTAAATGAGAAGAACATGCATCCAAGAATACTTTATCCAGCAAGACTGACGTTCAAAATGGATGGAGAGATAAAGAGTTTTCAAGATGGCAAGGCTTAAAAGACAATGCAACCACCAAGCCAACACTGCAGGAAATATTAAGGAGGGTTCTATAAAAAAGGAAAAATCCCAAGAGTAGCATTGAACAGAAATATAGAGACAGTCTACAAAAAGAAAGACTTCAAAGGTAACTCGATGTCAATAAAAACGTATCTATCAATAATCCCTCTCAATGTGAATGGTCTAAATGCACCCATTAAATGGCAAAGGGTTGCAGATTGGATAAAACAACAGGATCCATTAATATGTTGTCTACAAGAGACCCATTTTGAACCTAAAGATACACGCAGACTGAAAGTGAAGGGATGGAGAAGCATCTTTCATGCCCGTGGGATTCAAAAGAAGGCTGGGATAGCAATTCTCAATTCAGTTAAATTAGACTTCAAACTAAAGACTGTAGTCAGAGATACAGAAGGACACTACATAATCCTTAAAGGGACTATCCACCAGGATGATCTAACAATTGTAAATATCTATGCTCCCAATATGGGAGCAGCCAATTACTTAAGAAAACTGTTAATCAAGATAAAGAGTCATATTGATATGAATACACTAATCGTAGGAGATCTTAACACGCCTCTTTCAGAATTAGATCATTGAAACAGAAAATCTATAAAGAAACAAGAACATTCAATGACACATTGGACCAGATGGACCTCATAGATATATACAGAACATTCCACCCTAAAACAACAGAATACTCATTCTTCTCAAGTGCACATGGAAACTTCTCCAGAATAGACCACATACTGGGTAACAAATCAGGACTCAACCGATACCAAAAAACTGAGATTATTCCCTGCATATTCTCAGATCACAATGCTTTGAACCTGGAGTTCAATTACAAGAAAAAGTTCTGAAGGAACTCAAACACCTGGAAGATAAAGAACACCTTGCTTAAGAATGCTTGGATCAACGAGGAGATTGAAGAAGAACTAAACAATTCATGGAAACCAATGAGAAAGAAGACACTTTGGTCCAAAACCTATGGGATACAGCAAAGGCGGTGCTAAGGGGAAAATTCATAGCCATCCAAGCCTCGCTCAATAAAATTGAAAAATTCAGAACACACCAGCAGTCTCTACATCTTAAAGAACTGGAGGATCAACAACAAATCAAACCAACTCCACACATAAGAAGGGAAATCATCAAGATTAGAGCTGAGATCAATGAGGGAGAAACCAGAGATACAGTAGAACATATCAATGAAACTAGAAGCTGGTTTTTTGAAAGAATCAATAAGATCAATAAGCCACTGGCTACACTAATCCAAAAGAAAAGAGAGAAAACCCAAATTCATAAAATTATGAATGAAAAGGGAGAGATCACATCTAACACCAAGGAAGTGGAAACAATCATCAGAAGTTATTACGAACAGTTATATGCCAATAAGCTTAGCAACCTAGATGAAATGGATGCATTCCTGGAAAAATATAAACTACCAAAATTGAACCAGGAAGAAATCGACAACCTGAATAGACCGATATCTAATAACGAGATTGAATCAGTGATCAACAACCTCCCAAAAAACAAGAGCCCAGGACCTGACGGATTCCCTGGGGAATTCTACCAAACCTTCAAAGAAGAAATAACACCTATTCTCCTGAAGCTGTTTCAAAAAATTGAAGCAGAAGGAAACCTCCAGACTCTTTCTATGAAGCCAGCATTACCTGATCCCCAAATCAAGCAAGGACCCTACCAAAAAGGAGAATTTCAGACCAATATCACTGATGAAAATGGGTGCTAAGATTCTCAACAAGATCCTAACCAACAGGATCCAACAGCACATTAAAAAGATTATCCACCATGATGAGGTGGGATTCATCCCTGGGCTACAAGGATGGTTCAACATTCGCAAATCAATCAATGTGATACAACAAATTAATATGAGAAGAGACAAGAACCACATGGTCCTCTCAATTGATGCAGAAAAAGCATTTGACAAAATCCAACATCCGTTCCTGATTAAAACGCTTCAAAGTATAGGGATAGAAGGAACATTCCTGAACCTCATCAAATCTATCTATGAAAGACCCACAGCAAATATCATCCTCAATGGGAAAAAGCTTGCAGCCTTCCCGTTGAGATCAGGAACAAGACAAGGATGCCCACTTTCACCACTCTTGTTCAACATAGTATTAGAAGTCCTAGCAACAGCAATCAGACAACAGAGAGAAATAAAAGGTATCCAAATTGGTAATGAAGATGTCAAACTCTCTCTCTTCGCAGATGACATGATTCTTTATACGGAAAACACAAAAGACTCCACCCCCAAACTACTAGAACTCATACAGCAATTCAACAACATGGCAGGATACAGAGTCAATGTGCAGAAATCAGTGGCTTTCTTATACAATAATAATGAAAATACAGAAAAGGAAATTAGAGAATCGATTCCATTTACGATAGCACCAAGAACCATAAGATACATGGGAATAAACCTAACCAAAGAGGTAAAGGATCTATACTTGAGGAACTACAGAACACTCATGAAAGAAATTGAAGAAGACACAAAAAGATGGAAGATCATTCCATGCTCTTGGATTGGAAGAATAAACATTGTTAAAATGTCTATACTGCCTAAACAATCTATACTTTTAATGCCATTCTGATCAAAATTCCACCGGCATTCTTCAAAGAGCTGGAGCAAATAATCCTAAAATCTGTATGGAATCAGAAGAGACCCCGAATCGCTAAGGAAATGTTGAAAAACAAAAATAAAGCTGGCGGCATCACCTTACCTGATTTCAAGCTTTATTACAAAGCTGTGATCACCAAGACAGCATGGTACTGGCATAAAAACAGACACATAGACCAGTGGAACAGAGTAGAGAGCCCAGATATGGACCCTCAACTCTATGGTCAATTAATTTTTGACAAAACAGGAAAAAATATACAGTGGAAAAAAGACAGTCTCTTCAATAAATGGTGCTGGGAAAACTGGACAGCTATGTGTAGAAGAATGAAACTCGACCATTCTCTTACACCGTACACAAAGATCAACTCAAAATGGATAAAAGACCTCAACGTGACACAGGAATCCATCAGAATCCTAGAGGAGAACATAGGCAGTAATCTCTTCGATATCAGCCACAGCAACTTCTTTCAAGATATGTCTCCAAAGGCAAAGGAGACAAAAGCGAAAACAAACTTCTGGGACTTCATCAAAATCAAAAGCTTCTGCACAGCAAAGGAAACAGTCAACAAAACAAAGAGGGAACACACGGAATGGGAGAAGATATTTGCAAATGACAGTACAGACAAAAGGTTGATATCCAGGATCTATAATGAGCTCCTCAAACTCAACCCACACGAAACAGGCAAACACATCAAAAAATGGGCAGAAGATATGAACAGACACTTCTCCAATCAAGACATACAAATGGCTATCAGACACATGAAAAATTGTTCATCATCATTAGCTCTCAGGGAGATTCAAATTAAAACCACCTTGAGATAAGACCTTATACCAGTTAGAATGGCCAAAATTAACAAAACAGGAAACAACATATGTTGGAGGGGATGTGGAGAAAGGGGAACCCTCTTACACAATTGGTGGGAATGCAAGTTGGTGCAGCCTCTTTGTGGAACAGTGTGGATATTCCTCAAGAAATTAAAAATAGAACTTCCCTATGACCCTGTAATTTCACTCCTGGGTATTTACCCCAAGGATACAGATGTCGTGAAAAGAAGGGCCATCTGTACCTCAATGTTTATAGCAGCCTTGGCCACGTTCGCCAAACTATGGAAAGAACCAAGATGCCCTGCAATGGATGAATGAATAAGGAAGATGTGGTCCATATACCCTATGGAGTATTATGCCTCCATCAGAAAGGATGAATACCCAACTTTTGTAGCAACATGGATGGGACTGGAAGAGATTATGCAGAGTGAAATAAGTCAAGCAGAAAGAGTCAATTATCATATGGTTTCACTTATTTGTGGAGCATAACAAATAGCATGGAGGACAAGGGGCGTTAGAGAGGAGTAGGGAATTTGGGTAAATTGGAAGTGGAGGTGAACCATGAGAGACTATGGACTCTGAAAAACAATCTGAGGGGTTTGAAGTGGTGGAGGGGTGGGAGGTTGGGGTACCAGGTGGTGGGTATTATAGAGGGCACGGCTTGCATGGAGCACTGGGTGTGGTGAAAAAATAATGAATAATGTTTTTCTGAAAATAAATAAATTGGAAAAAAAAGCCTAAGTAAAAGGTGAAATATAAGTTGATGATTAAATAGAGTATGAATAGGGTTAGAACAGCAGTTCTTCCCAGTCTGATCTACAGACTGAACAAAATCCATCAAAAGTTTTATAGATATCAATAAGCTCATTCTAAAATATGTACATAAAGTTAAGGTAACATAGAAAAGCCAAACAAGTACTTTTAAAGAATAGAAAGGATGTGGACATTGGAAAAGTACATAATCTAATTTCTAGACTTAACTCTAAAGCTCTGTAATTGAGAGTGGGTTATTACCAAGAAAAAAAAGAAGAAGAAGAACAAAAAAGAATTTATGTGAGGTGATGAATGTGTTAATTGACTTCATTGCAGTAATCATCTCATAATATATACATATATTAAAATATTACATTGCACATCTTTTAAAAATCATGTTATACAATCACATATGTATCACATTTTCTTTTATTTTTTAAAGATTGTATTTATTTATTTGACAGACATAGATCAAAAGGAGGCAGAGAGTCAGGCAGAGAAAGAGGAGGAAGCACGCTCTCCGCTGAGCAGAGAGCCCAATGTGGGGGTCAATCCCAGCACCCTGAGACCATGACCTGAGCTGAAGGCAGAGGCTTTAACCCACTGAGCCACCCAGGGGCCCCTGTATCACATTTTTGTCAACTATCAATAAAGCTAAAAAAAAAAAAGAGGGTTGTGGTGAAAATACAGACCCCCTTTTCAGTGAAACAACATAAAAAGGGCCAAAATAGATGTACACAAATATATTCAACTGATTTTGGACAAAGGGACAAAGGCAATCCAAGGAAGAAAGGATAGACGTTTTCACAAATGGTATCAGAAAAGTAGAAAATTCTATCTACAGAAAAACTAATTTCTTTATATTTTATTTTATGTTATTTTTTCAGTGTTCTAAGATTCATTGTTTATTTATCACATGCAGTGCTCCTTGCAATACGTGCCCTCCTTAATACCCACCACCAGGTTTACCCATCCCCTTATCCCCTTTCCCCCCAAAACCCTCAACTCTGTTTCTCAGAGTCCACAGTCTCTCAAGCTTCATCTCCCACTCTGACTTTCCCCAATTCACTTCAGAAAAACAAATTTTAACAGAACCTTGTACCTTAAACAACAATTAACTAAAAATGGGTCATAGACCAAAACGTAAAGTGTAAAATTCTAAAATTTACAGAACAAAGCATTAGAGAGAATCTACATTGGTTTGGCAAAGAGTTTTAGATATAGAACCCATAGCAGAATCCATAAAATTAAAAAAAAATAATAATGGCACTTCATCCAATGAAAAACTTTTGTTTTATGAAGAATATAGTTAAAAGTCTAAAAGGACAAGCCACAGAAAGGAAGAAAAATATTTACAAATAACATGGATGAAATCATTAAAATTCTAGAATAAGAAAACATAGGCCGAGTTTTTTTTTTTTTAGGTAAATATTCAGAAAAGACACTTTAATAAAAAAAATACAGATGACAAATATGTTTATAAAAAGATGTTCAACATCATTAATCATAAAGGAAATACACACTAGGATCACAAAGAAACTGCTTACTGTACACCACTGAGTGTGGCTAATATAGAAAAAAAATTGTGACAATGCCAAATACTGAGGAGGATTCAGAGGAAATTAAACTCTTGTACATGCTGGTAGGAAAGCAAAATGATTAAGTTACTTTGGAAAACTTGATAAAGTAATTGTCACATACCACCATATATGTATATTCTGCAATAGAATTTAAAGGTAACAAAGAATTATAGCAATATAACAAATTTTTAAAAAGAAATATTTGGTTGAAAAACAAAAATAAAACTGGGGGCATCACGTTACCTGATTTCAAGCTATATTACAAAGCTGTGGTCACCAAGACAGCATGGTACTGGCATAAAAACAGACACATAGACCAGTGGAACAGAGTAGAGAGCCCAGATAGGGACCCTCAACTCTATGGTCAAATAATCTTCGACAAAACAGGAAAAAATATACAGTGGAAAAAAGACAGTCTCTTCAATAAATGGTGCTGAGAAAACTGGGCAGCTATATGTAGAAGAATGAAACTCGACCATTCTCTTACACCGTACACAAAGATAAACTCGAAATGGATAAAAGACTCTGCTTGACTTCTTTCACTCAGCATAATCACTTCCAGTCCCGTCCATGTTGCTACAAAACTTGGGTATTCATCCTTTCTGACGGAGGCATAATACTCCATCGTGTATATGCGCCACATCTTGCTTAACCATTCGTCCGTTGAAGGGCATCTTGGGGGGGACAAGATGGCGGGGTAGTAGGAAGAGGCGTCTTTTCTGCTGGTTCCCCAAAGTGAGCTGATTACCTACTAAAGAACTCCGATCACCCATGAAATCAGCCTGAGATCAGAATTACACACGTCTGGATCTCTACAGGGGCAGAAGATGCCAGTGAGCAGGTAAAGCGGGATGGAAATGGCGGACTGATATCAGAAGATAAACAGAAGGGGGAGGGAGCCACCAGAGGCGAACGGTGGGAAAGTAATACCCCAATACGAGCGAGAGTGACCTGCGACTGGGGACCAGCATTAACGTGGAGACTGGATGAAAGCACTCCAACAAAAGAGCAAAGGACTGCGGGGGGAAATTGTGGGAATCAGGGAGGGTAGGGACAGGGGCTTAAGTCCCCGGTCCCAGACGGCCTCCCCGGCGCAGAGGCAGAGAGAGTGCGGTGGAGAAACCAGCTCCTGGTCCCTAAGCCGCCAGCGCGCCCCAGAGCGTGTGGGTTCCGGCTCCTGTGAGGGGATGGGAGCTGCGCGGGTCTGCAGAATGCGCGCTAGCCCTACCACAAAGCTTGAGATGCGCGCGCACGTCCATTGAGCTCTCCTGGGTTACTAAGGCCTGGGGGCGCTTCTTGACCTGCACCATTGTTTCAAAGTCTAAGCCACGTGCGGGCGAAACTCTTCCCCTGACAGAGGCGGGCAAAAGCCCAGCCTGGGGCTTAGGGACCAGCGCCCCGTTCTCAGTGCCCCAGACGCGCGCCCGACCCACAGCTGCCTCTGAAAAGAGGTGCGTGCAAGCCGGGCACTCCCAGCCTGGGCCAGCGGCAAAATCTCAGTGTGCGATCGCTGCTTTGAACCTCTCTGGCAGTCAGGAGCTCCCAGACAGCCGCCACTGCCTTGGCTTTGGGGACAAGCAAAAGATCCTGCGCCCCCAGGGTCTGCAACTTGGAACCTGCACTGCCAGCATCCAAGGGGGAATTTATTCAGCTTCTGCACCCAGACTGAGGCTTCTCTCTGAGACGGAGATCAGGAAGTGTTCCAGGGTGCACCTGGACTGCACCAGAGTTGATACATCCAGCTACATCTGTTCAGTCTTCTCCCACCAAAATGACTAGGAGGAGGAATGCCCAACAGAAGAAAAATACAGAGGATGGACCTTCTGCAACAGAGCTAATGGCTATCAACATAGACAATATGTCGGAAAGAGAATTCAGGCTAACAATTATCCAGGCAATAGCTAGGTTGGAGAAAGCCATGGATGACCAAACAGAATTGATTAGGGCCGAACTGAAAGCGACCAGACAGGATGTTCACAATGTTAGGGCGGAGCTTAAAGCTACCAGGGAGGAGGTCCACAATGCTCTCAATGAGTTCCAATCTAATCTAAACTCTCTCAAAGCGAGGGTAACTGAGACAGAAGATAGAATTAGTGATCTGGAAGACAAACAGATAGAGAGAAAGGATCAGGAGGAAGCCTGGAACAAACAGCTTAGATCATAAGTATTTTCAACTTATGACCGCCTTTGCTGTGTCCCATAGGTTTTCGACCGAAGTGTGTTCATTCTCATTGGTTTCCATGAATTGTTTCAGTTCTTCTTTGATCTCCTGGTTGATCCAAGCATTCTTAAGCAAGGTGGTCTTTACCTTCCAGGTGTTTGAGTTCCTTCTGAACTTTTCCTTGTGATTGAGCTCCAGTTTCAAAGCACTGTGCTCTGAGAATATGCCGGGAATCATCTCAGTCTTTTGGTATCAGTTGAGTCCTGATTTGTGACCTAGTATGGGGTCTATTCTGGAGAAGGTCCGTGTGCACTTGAGAAGAATGAGTATTCTGCTGTTTTAGGGTGGAATGTTCTGTATACATCTATGAGGTCCATCTGGTCTAATGTGTCATTCAATGCTCTTGTTTCTTTATTGATTTTCTGCTTCAATGATCTGTCTAATTCTGAAAGAGGCGTGTTAAGATCTCCTACGATTAGTGTATTCATATCAATATGACTCTTTATCTTGATTAACAGTTTTCTTAAGTAATTGGCTGCTCCCATATTGGGAGCATAGATATTTACAATTGTTAGATCATCTTGGTGGATAGTCCCTTTAAGGATTATGTAGTGTCCTTCTGTACCTCTGACTACAGTGTTTAGTTTGAAGTCCAATTTATCTGATATGAGAATCGCTACCCCAGCCTTCTTTTGAGTCCCATTGGCATGAAAGATGCTTCTCCATCCCTTCACTTTCAGCCGGCGTGTATCTTTATGTTCAAAATGGGTCTCTTGTAGACAACATATGGATGGGTCCTATCGTTTTATCCAATCTGCAACCCTGTGCCTTTTTATGGGTGCATTTAGAGCATTCACATTGAGAGTGATTATTGATAGATACGTTTTTATTGACATCGAGTTACCTTTGAAGTCTTTCTTTCTGTAGACTGTCTCTATATTTCTGTTCAAGGCTATTCTTGGGATTTTTCCTCTTTTATAGAACCCCCCTTAATATTTCCTGCAGTGTCGGCTTGGTGGTTGCATAGTCTTTTAAGCCTTGCCGGTCTTGAAAACTCTTTATCTCTCCATCCATTTTGAATGTCAGTCTTGCTGGATAAAGTATTCTTGGCTGCATGTTCTTCTCATTTAGTGCCCTGAATATATCTTGCCAGCCTCTTCTGGCTTGCCAGGTCTCTGTGGACAGGTCTGACGTTATTCTGATGGGCTTCCCTCTGTAAGTAAGGAGCCTCTTTGCCCTGGCGGCTTTCAAGAGATTATACTTACAATTATAATTCCTCAATTTGACTATCAGGTGTCGTGATGTTTTTTTTGGAATGTAGAATCTTGGGTGGAGACCGTTCAGCCTCTAGTACATGAACGCTGGTTTCATTCACGATATTGGGAAAATTTTCATGAAGAACTTGTTCCACGATATCTTCTAGACTTCTTTCTTTCTCCTCCCCTTCAGGGATTCCAATAATTCTGACATTGGAACGCTTCATGGCATCATTTATTTCCCTGATTCTGTTTTCATTGTTTCTAAGCTGTTTGTTCCAGGCTTCCTCCTGATCCTTTTCTCTATCTGTTTGTTTTCCAGATCACTAATTCTATCTTCTGTCTCAGTTACCCTCGCTTTGAGAGAGTTTAGATTAGATTGGAACTCATTGAGAGCATTGTGGACCTCCTCCCTGGTAGCTTTAAGCTCCGCCCTAACATTGTGAACATCCTGTCTGGTCGCTTTCAGTTCGGCCCTAATCAATTCTGTTTGGTCATCCATGGCTTTCTCCAACCTAGCTATTGCCTGGATAATTGTTAGCCTGAATTCTCTTTCCGACATATTGTCTATGTTGATAGCCATTAGCTCTGTTGCAGAAGGTCCATCCTCTGTATTTTTCTTCTGTTGGGCATTCCTCCTCCTAGTCATTTTGGTGGGAGATGACTGAACAGATGTAGCTGGATATATCAACTCTGGTGCAGTCAAGGTGCACCCTGGAACACTTCTGAGCAATCAGTATTCCCCACCCAAACGAGAGACAAAAGAAAAGAAAAAGAAAAAGAAAAAAAAAGAAGAAGAAAAAGAAAAAGAAAAAAAAAGAGAGAGAGAGAGAGAGGAAAGAAAGGGAAGATGAAAAAGAAGGTTCAGCCCAGATGGTCCCCAAGGTAAGATTTATGAAGTTGACAAAAAAAAAAGAGATAAAAAGACTGATACAATTATATGGCAAGAGAAAGAATATATATATATGCAAGTAAAGAAAGAACCTCGTCAAAAAGAACCACAAGTGTAAAATTTATATGCTATCAGGACAAACACAAAAAACACAGAAACACTGGTGGAAGAAGATGGGAGAGTTCTTATAAATTCTCAGTGTGTGCGAGGAAGGTTGTTTTGATTCTCCCTGGATGTATCTTGATATCTTTGTTAAAGTACTCAACTTACCTAAGATAAAGGGGATTAAAAATTGGTTTACCTATAGGGGTAGTATTGATTGGGGAAAGGAGATTATTTTGAAGTTTAACTCTATATGAATATTGGAAGATAAAGATAAAAAGGAATAAACTAGACTAAACTAAAATAAAATTTTAAAAAAGGAATTCAAAAAATAAAATTGCAAAAGAAAAACATAGGTGTATGTATCAAAAAAGTTCAGGTTAGAAAGATATTATGGAATTTGATGTACTGTACAGCTCACTGTGATGGTAAATAGGTTAAAAAACTACCTATGTGTAAAAATATATATATATATGAACCGGAATAGTGCAAATGAGTGAACAATACAAGTTTTCCTATGAAGTAGTGGTTGTTCTCTTGTAGTCCTTTTTTTTTCTTTCTTGGTTTGTTTTCTGAGGGAGGGGCCTGACACGTGGGTTGTCAGTCAATGATGTTTCCTGAGTTGAGTTCTCCCGGCCCCCTCAAGGGGGTGGGCTCTGGGGAAACTGGGTTTTTTTCAGGCTTTCAGGCATAAAAAGCAGTTTTTATGCTTGTTCACTTTTTTTCCTCTCACCTTGACCCCCTTTGATGGGTTTTGTAGTATTAGAAGAAATCAAACCACAACCTGATCTCCCTCTCAGAGAGAAGCCTCAGTCTGGGTGCAGAAGCTGAATAAATTCCCCCTTGGCCACTGGCAGAGTAGGTTCCAAGTTGCAGACCGTGGGGGCACAGGGTCTTTTGCTCGTACCCAAAGCCAAGGCACTGGCGGCTGTCTGGGAGCTCCCGACTGCCAGAGAGGTTCCAAGCAGCAATCGCACACTGAGATTTTTTTTTTTAATTTTATTTCTTAAATTTAATTTTAGTATAAACATACAGTGTTATGTTAGTTTCGGGTGTACAGCATAGTGATTCAAAAATTCTGTACATTACTAAGTGCTCATCATGATAAGTGTACTATTAGTTCTCTTTATCTATTTTACCCATCCCCCAGCTCCCCTCCCCTCTGGTAACCATCATTTGTTCTATATAGTTAAGCATCTGTTTCTTGGTTTGTCTCTCTTTTTTCTTTATTTGTTCTTTTTGTTTCTTAAATTCCACATATGAATGAAATCATGGTATTTGTCTTTTTTTGACTTATTTCACTTAGCATTTTACTCTAGAACTATAGCCATGTTGTTGCAAATGGCAAGATTTTGTTATTTTTTTATGGCTGAGTAATATGTATGTATATATACACACACACACATATTATATGTATATGTATATATATGTATGTATGTGTGTGTGTATATATATACACACATGTGTGTATATATATACACATATGTGTGTGTATATATACACATATGTGTGTATATATATAAACACATATGTGTCTGTATATATATACATATATATGTGAAGCTTCTTTACATATATATATTATATATACATATATATATATATATAAGAGGCTTCTTTATCCATTCATCTATGAATGGACACTTGGGCTGTTTCCATAATTTGGCTAGTGTAAATAATGCTGAAATAAGCATAAGGGTGCATATATCTTTTTGAATTAATGTTTTTGTATCCTTTGGATGAGTCCAAAGTAGTGGAATTACTGGTTCACATGGTAGTTCTGTTTTTTTTGTTTTTTTTTTCTCCCAATTTATTTATTTTCAGAAAAACAGTATTCATTATTTTTTCACCACACCCAGTGCTCCATGCAAGCTGTGCCCTCTATAATACCCACCACCTGGTACCCCAACCTCCCACCCTCCCGCCACTTCAAACCCCTCAGACTGTTTTTCAGAGTCCATAGTCTCACATGGTTCACCTCCCCTTACAATTTACCCAAATTCCCTACTTCTCTCTAACGCCCCTTGTCCTCCATGCTATTGGTTATGCTCCACAAATGAGTGAAACCATATGATAATTGACTCTCTCTGCTTGACTGATTTCACTCAGCATAATCTCTTCCAGTCCCGTCCATGTGGCTACAAAACTTGGATATTCGTCCTTTCTGATGGAGTCATAATACTCCATAGTGTATATGGACCACATCTTCCTTATCCATTCATCCGTTGAAGGGCATCTTGGTTCTTTCCATAGTTTGGCGAACGTGGCCATTGCTGCTATAAACATTGGGGTACAGATGGCCCTTCTTTTCACGACATCTGTATCTTTGGGGTAAATACCCAGGAGTGCAATTGCAGGGTCGTAGGGAAGCTCTATTTTTAATTTCTTGAGGAATCTCCACACTGTTCTCCAAAGAGGCTGCACCAACTTGCATTCCCACCAATTGTGTAAGAGGGTTCCCCTTTCTCCACATCCTCTCCAACACATGTTGTTTCCTGTTTTGTTAATTTTGGCCATTCTAACTGGTGGAAGGTGATATCTCAATGTGGTTTTAATTTAAATCTCATGATGATGAGCATTTTTTCATGTGTCTGATAGCCATTTGTATTTCTTGATTGGAGAAGTGTCTGTTCATATCTTCTGCCCATTTTTTGATGTGTTTGTTAGTTTCGTGTGGGTTGAGTTTGAGGAGTTCATTATAGATCCTGGATATCAACCTCTTGTCTGTATTGTCATTTGCAAATATTTTCTCCCATTCCGTGGGTTGCCTCTTTGTTTTTTTGACTGTTTCCTTTGCTGTGCAGAAGCTTTTGATTTTGATGAAGTCCCAGAAGTTTATTTTCGCTTTTGTTTCCTTTGCCTTTGGAGACATATCTTGAAAGAAGTTGCTGTGGCTGATATCGAAGAGATTACTGCCTATGTTCTCCTCTAAGATTCTGATAGATTCCTGTCTCACGTTGAGGTCTTTTATCCATTTTGAGTTGCTCTTTGTGTACGGTGTAAGAGAATGGTCGAGTTTCATTCTTCTACATATAGCTGTCCAGTTTTCCCAGCACCATTTATTGAAGAGACTGTCTTTTTCCACTGTATATTTTTTCCTGTTTTGTCGAAGATTAATTGACCATAGAGTTGAGGGTCCATATCAGGGCTCTCTACTCTGTTCCACTGGTCTATGTGTCTGTTTTTATGCCAGTACCATGCTGTCTTGGTGATCACAGCTTTGTAATAAAGCTTGAAATCAGGTAAGGTGATGCCGCCAGCTTTATTTTTGTTTTTCAACATTTCCTTAGCGATTCGGGGTCTCTTATGATTCCATACAAATTTTAGGATTATTTGCTCCAGCTCTTTGAAGAATGCCGGTGGAATTTTGATCGGAATGGCATTAAAAGTATAGATTGCTCTAGGCAGTATAGACATTTTAACAATGTTTATTCTTCCGATCCAAGAGCATGGAATGGTCTTCCATCTTTTTGTGTCTTCTTCAATTTCTTTCATGAGTGTTCTATAGTTCCTCAAGTATAGATCCTTTACCTCTTTAGTTAGGTTTATTCCCAGGAATCTTATGGTTCTTGGTGCTAGAGTAAATGGAATCGATTCTCTAATTTCCCTTTCTGTATTTTCATTGTTAGTGTATAAGAAAGCCACTGATTTCTGCACATTGACTTTGTATCCTGCCACGCTGCTGAATTGCTGTATGAGTTCTAGTAGTTTGGGGGTGGAGTCTTTTGTGTTTTCCGTATAAAGAATCATGTCATCTGCGAAGAGAGAGAGTTTGACATCTTCATTACCAATTTGGATACCTTTTATTTCTCTCTGTTGTCTGATTGCTGTTGCTAGGACTTCTAATACTATGTTGAACAAGAGTGGTGAAAGTGGGCATCCTTGTCTTGTTCCTGATCTCAACGGGAAGGCTGCAAGCTTTTTCCCATTGAGGATGCTATTTGCTGTGGGTCTTTCATAGATAGATTTGATGAGGTTCAGGAATGTTCCCTCTATCCCTATACTTTGAAGCGTGTTAATCAGGAACGGATATTGGATTTTGTCAAATGCTTTTTCTGCATCAATTGAGAGGACCGTGTGGTTCTTCTCTCTTCTCCTATTAATTTGTTGTATCACATTGATTGATTTACGAATGTTGAACCATCCTTGTAGCCCAGGGATGAATCCCACCTCATCATGGTGGATAATCTTTTTAATATGTTGTTGGATCCTGTTGGCTAGGATCTTGTTGAGAATGTTAGCATCCATATTCATCAGTGATATTGCCCTGAAATTCTCCTTTTTGGTAGGGTCCTTGCCTGGTTTGGGGATCAGGGTAATGCTGGCTTCATAGAAAGAGTCTGGAAGTTTTCCTTCTGCTTCAATTTTTTGAAACAGCTTCAGGAGAATAGGGGTTATTTCTTCTTGGAAGGTTTGGTAGAATTCCCCAGGGAATCCGTCAGGTCCTGGGCTCTTGTTTTTTGGGAGACTTTTGATCACTGCTTCAATCTCGTTATTAGATATCGGTCTATTCAGGTTGTCGATTTCTTCCTGGTTCAATTTTGGTAGTTTATATTTTTCCAGGAATGCATCCATTTCATCTAGGTTGCTAAGCTTATTGGCATATAACTGTTCGTAATAAATTCTGATGATTGTTTCTACTTCCTTGGTGTTAGTTGTGATCTCTCCCTTTTCATTCATAATTTTATGAATTTGGGCTTTCTCTCTTTTCTTTTGGATTAGTGTAGCCAGTGGCTTATCGATCTTATTGATTCTTTCAAAAAACCAGCTTCTAGTTTCATTGATACGTTCACCTGTATCTCTGGTTTCTCCCTCATTGATCTCAGCTCTAATCTTGATGATTTCCCTTCTTATGTGTGGAGTTGGTTTGATTTGTTGTTGATCCTCCAGTTCTTTAAGGTGTAGAGACAGCTGGTGTGGTCTGGATTTTTCAATTTTTTTGAGCAAGGCTTGTATGGCTATATATTTTCCCCTTAGGACCGCCTTTGCTGTATTCCATAAGTTTTGGACCAAAGTGTCTTCATTCTCATTGGTTTCCATGAATTGTTTCAGTTCTTCTTTGATCTCCTGGTTGATCCAAGCATTCTTAAGCAAGGTGGTCTTTAGCTTCCAGGTGTTTGAGTTCCTTCGGAACTTTTCCTTGTGATTGAGCTCCAGTTTCAAAGCATTGTGATCTGTTAATATGCAGGGAATAATCTCAGTCTTTTGGTGTCGGTTGAGTCCTGATTTGTGACCCAGTATGTGGTCTATTCTGGAGAAGGTTCCGTGTGCACTTGAGAAGAATGAGTATTCTGCTGTTTTAGGGTGGAATGTTCTGTATATATCTATGAGGTCCATCTGGTCCAATGTGTCATTCAATGCTCTTGTTTCTTTATTGATTTTCTGCTTCGATGATCTGTCTAATTCTGAAAGAGGCGTGTTAAGATCTCCTACGATTAGTGTATTCATATCAATATGACTCTTTATCTTGATTAACAGTTTTCTTAAGTAATTGGCTGCTCCCATATTGGGAGCATAGATATTTACAATTGTTAGATCATCTTGGTGGATAGTCCCTTTAAGGATTATGTAGTGTCCTTCTGTATCTCTGACTACAGTCTTTGGTTTGAAGTCTAATTTATCTGATATGAGAATCGCTACTCCAGCCTTCTTTTGAGTCCCATTGGCATGAAAGATGCTTCTCCATCCCTTCACTTTCAGTCTGCGTGTATCTTTAGGTTCAAAATGGCTCTCTTGTAGACAGCATATGGATGGGTCCTGTCGTTTTATCCAATCTGCAACCCTGTGCCGTTTTATGGGTGCATTCAGGCCATTCACATTGAGAGTGATTATTGATAGATACGTTTTTATTGACATCGAGTTACCTTTGAAGTCTTTCTTTCTGTAGACTGTCTCTATATTTCTGTTCAATGCTATTCTTTGGATTTTTCCTCTTTTATAGAACCCCCTTAATATTTCCTGCAGTATCGGCTTGGTGGTTGCATAGTCTTTTAAGCCTTGCTGGTCTTGGAAACTCTTTATCTCTCCATCCATTTTGAATGTCAGTCTTGCTGGATAAAGTATTCTTGGCTGCATGTTCTTCTCATTTAGTGCCCTCAATATATCTTGCCAGCCTCTTCTGGCTTGCCAGGTCTCTGTGGACAGGTCTGACGTTATTCTGATGGGCTTCCTCCTCTGTAAGTAAGGAACCTCTTTGCCCTGGCAGCTTTCAAGAGATTATACCTACAATTATAATTTCTCAATTTGACTATCAGGTGTCGTGATTTTTTTTGGAGTGTATAATCTTGGGTGGAGACCGTTCAGCCTCTAGTACATGAACGCTGGTTTCATTCGCTAGATTCGGAAAGTTTTCATGAAGGACTTGTTCCACGACATCTTCTAGACTTCTTTCTTTCTCCTCCCCTTCAGGAATTCCAATAATTCTGACGTTGGAACGCTTCATGGCATCACTTATTTCCCTAATTCTGCTTTCGTGGGATCTAAGCTGTTTGTTCCAGGCTTCCTCCTGATCCTTTCTCTCTATCTGTTTGTCTTCCAGATCACTAATTCTATCTTCTGTCTCAGTTACCCTAGCTTTGAGAGAGTTTAGATTGGATTGGAACTCATTGAGAGCATTGTGGACCTCCTCCCTGGTAGCTTTAAGCTCCGCCCTAACATTGTGAACATCCTGTCTGGTCGCTTTCACTTCGGCCCTAATCAATTCTGTTTGGTCATCCATGGCTTTCTCCAACCTAGCTATTGCCTGGATAATGGTTAGCCTGAATTCTCTTTCCGACATATTGTCTATGTTGATAGCCGTTAGCTCTATTGCAGAAGGTGCATCCTCTGTATTTTTCTTCTGTTGGGCATTCCTCCTCCTAGTCATTTTGGTGGGAGAAGACTGAACAGATGTAGCTGGATGTATCAACTCTGGTGCAGTCAAGGTGCACCCTGGAACACTTCCTGATCTCCGTCTCAGAGAGAAGCCTCAGTCTGGGTGCAGAAGCTGAATAAATTCCCCCTTGGATGCTGGCAGTGCAGGTTCCAAGTTAAAGACCCTGGGGGAGCAGGATCTTTTGCTCGTCCCCAAAGCCAAGGCAGTGGCGGCTGTCTGGGTGCTCCTGACCGCCAGAGAGGTTCCAAGCAGCGATCGCACACTGAGATTTTGCCGCCGGCCGGGGCTGGGAGTGCCCGGCTTGCGCGCACCTCTTTTCAGAGGCGGCTGTGGGTCGGGTGCGCGTCTGGGGCACTGAGAACGGGGCGCTGGTCCATAAGCCGCAGGCTGGGCTTTTGCGCGCCTCTGTCCGGGGAAGAGTTTCGCGCGCGCGCGGCTTAGACTTTGAAACAATGGTCCGGGTCAAGAAGCGCCCCCAGGCCTTAGAAACCCAGGAGAGCTGGAGCAACGTGCGCGCGCATCTCAAGCTTTGTGGTAGGGCTAGCGCGCGTTTTGCCGACCTGCGCGGCTCCCATCCCCTCACAGGAGCCGGAACCCATGCGCTCTGGGGCGCGCTGGCGGCTTAGGGACCAGGATCCGGTTTCTCCGCCGCACTCTCTCTGCCTTACTGCCGGGGAGGCTGTCGGGGACCGGGGACTTAAGGCCCTGTCCCTAGCCGCCCCGATTCCCACAATTTCCCCCCGAGATCCTTTACTCTTTTGGAGTGCTTTCAACCAGTCTCCAAGTTAATGCTGGTCCCCAGACGCAGGGCACTCTCGCTCGTATCGGGGTATTACTTTTGCACTGGTCGCCTCTGGTGGCTCCCTCCCCCTTTTGTTTATCTTCCGATATCAGTCCGCTGTTCCCATTCCACTTTACCTGCTTACTGGCGTCTTCTGCCCCTGTAGAGATCCAGACGTGTATAATTCTGATCTCAGGCTGATTTCATGGGTGATCAGAGTTCTTTGGTAGGTAATCAGCTCACTTTGGGGTACCAGCTGAAAAGACGCCTCTTCCTAGTACCCCGCCATCTTGTCCCCCCCCACACTGAGATTTTGCCACCGGCCCGGGCTGGGAGTGCCCGGCTTGCGTGCACCTCTTTTCAGAGGGGGCTGTCGGTCAGTGCGCGTCTCGGGCACTGAGAACGGGCCCTGGTCCCTAAGCCCCAGGCTGGGCTTTTGCGCGCCTCTCTCAGGGGAAGAGTTTCGGGCACACGTCTTAGGTTTTGAAACAATGGCGCCAGTCAAAGAACGCTGGCCGGGCCTTTGTAACTCAGGGGAGCATGAGGGATGTGCGCACATATATCAAGCTTTGTGGTAGGGCTAGCACGCGTTCTGCAGACCGGTATGAGTCCCATCCCCTCACAGGAGCCAGAACCCACCCATTCTCGGTGTGCTGGCGGCATAGTGACCAAGAGCGGTTTCTCCGCTGCATTCTCTCTGCCTCCACGCCGGGGAGGCTGTCTGGGGCCGGGGATTTAAGCCCCTGTCCCTAGCCACCCCGATTCCCACAATTTCCCCCCGCGATCCTTTGCTCTTTTGGAGTGCTTTCAACCAGTCTCCAAGTTAATGCTGGTCCCCAGACGCAGGGCACTCTCGCTCGTATTGGGGTATTACTTTCCCACTGGTCGCCTCTGGTGGCTCCCTACCCCTTTTGTTTGTCTTCTGATATCAGTCTGCAGTTCCCACTCCGCTTTACCTGCCCACTGGCGTCTTCTGCCCCTATAGAGATCCAGACGTGTATAATTCTGATCTCAGGCTGATTTCATGGGTGATTGGAGTTCTTTGGTAGGTAATCAGCTCACTTTGGGGTATGGCTGAAAAGGCGCCTCTTCCTACTACCCCGCCATCTTGTCACAATTTGACTTCTTCTTTGCCTATTTGGATGCCTTTAATTTCCCTTTTTAGTCTGATTGCTGAGGCTAGGACTTCTAGTACTATGTTGAATAGCAGTGGTGATAATGGACATCCCTGCCGTGTTCCTGACCTTAGTGGAAAAGCTTTCAGTTTTTCTTCATTGAGAATGATATTTGCGGTGGGTTTTTCATAGATGGCTTTGATGATATTGAGGTATGTGCCCTCTATCCCTACACTTTGAAGAGTTTTGATCAGGAAGGGATGCTGTACTTTGTCAAATGCTTTTTCAGCATCTATTGAGACTATCATATGGTTCTTGTTCTTTCTTTTATTGATGTGTTGTATCACATTGACTGATTTGCAGATGTTGAACCAACCTTGCAGCCCTGGGATAAATCCCACTTGGTCGAGGTGAATAATCCTTTTAATGTACTGTTGAATCCTATTGGATAGTATTTTGGTGAGAATTTTCGCATCTGTGTTCATCAAGGATATTGGTCTATAGCTCTCTTTTTTGATGGGATCCTTGTCTGGTTTTGGGATCAAGGTGATGCTCGCCTCATAAAATGAGTATGGAAGTTTTCCTTCCATTTCTATTTTTTGGAACAGTTTCAGGAGAATAGGAATTAGTTCTTCTTTAAATGTTTTGTAGAAGTCCCCCGGGAAGCCATCTGGCCCCGGGCTTTTGTTTGTTTGGAGATTTTTGATGACTGTTTCAATCTCCTTACTGGTTATGGGTCTGTTCAGGCTTTCTATTTCTTCCTGGTTCAGTTGTGGTCGTTTACATGTTTCTAGGAATGCATCCATTTCTTCCAGATTGTCAAATTTGTTGGCGTAGATTTGCTCATAGTATGTTCTTATAATAGTTTGTATTTCTTTGGTGTTAGTTGTGATCTCTCCTCTTTCATTCATGATTTTATTTATTTGGGTCCTTTCTCTTTTCTTTTTGATAAGTCTGGCCTGGGATTTATCAATTCTATTAATTCTTTAAAAGAACCAGCTCCTAGTTTTGTTGATTTGTTCTATTGTTTTTTTGGTTTCTATTCATTGATTTCTGCTCTGATCTTTATGATTTCTCTTCTCCTGCAAGGCTTAGGGTTTCTTTCTTGTGCTTTCGCCAGCTCTCATTATCATTTGTTTCCATGATTTTTTTTCAATTTTTCCTTAATTTCCCGGTTGATCCATTCATTTTTAGAAGGATGCTGTTTAGTCTCCATGTATTTGGGTTCTCTCCAAACATCCTCTTGTGGTTGAATTCTAGCTTCAGAGCATTGTGGTCTGAAAATATGCAGGGAATGATCCCAATCTTTTGATACCGGTTGAGTCCTGATTTAGGACTGAGGATGTGATCTATTTTGGAGAATGCTCCATGTGCACTAAAGAAGAATGTATATTCTGTTGCTTTGGGATGAAATGTTCTGAATATATCTGTGATGTCCATCTCATCCAGTGTATCATTTAAGGCCTTTATTTCCCTGTTGATCTTTTGCTTGGATGATCTGTCCATTTCAGTGAGGGGAGTGTTAAAGTCCCCTACTATTATTGTATTATTGTTGATGTGTTTCTTTGATTTTGTTATTAATTGGTTTATATAGTTGGCTGCTCCCACGTTGGGGGCATAGACATTTAAAATTGTTAGATCTTCTTGTTGGACAGACCCTTTGAGTATGATATAGTGTCCTTCCTCATCTCTTATTATAGTCTTTGGCTTAAAATCTAATTGATCTGATATAAGGATTGCCAGTCCTACTTTTTTCTGATGTCCATTAGCATGGTAAATTCTTTTCCACCCCCTCACTTTAAATCTGGAGGTGTCTTCGGGCTTAAAATGAGTTTCTTGGAGGCAACATATAGATGGGTTTTGGTTATTTTTATCCATTCCGATACCCTTTGTCTTTTGATTGGGGCATTTAGCCCATTAACATTCAGGGTAACTATTGAGAGATATGATTTTAGTGCCACTGTATTGCCTGTAAGTAGACTGTTACTGTATATTGTCTCTGTTCCTTTCTGATCTACCACTTGTAGGCTCTCTTTTTGCTTAGAGGAATTCTTTCAGTATTTCCTGTAGAGCTGGTTTGGTGTTTGCAAATTCTTTCTATTTTTGTTTGTCCTGGAAGCTTTTAATCTCTCCTTCTATTTTCAATGATAGCCTAGCTGGATATAGTGTTCTTGGCTGCATGTTTTTCTCGTTTAGTGCTCTGAATATATCATGCCAGCTCTTTCTGGCCTGCCAGGTCTCTGTGGATAAGTCAGCTGCCAATCTAATACTTTTACCATTGTATGTTACAGACTTATTTTACCGGGATGCTTTCAGGATTTTCTCTTTGTCACTAAGGCTTGTAAATTTTACTATTAGGTGACGGGGTGTGGGCCTATTCTTATTGATTTTGAGGGGCGTTCTCTGAACCTCCTGAATTTTGATGCTCGTTCCCTTTGCCATATTGGGGAAATTTTCCCCAATAATTCTCTCCAGTATACCTTCTGCTCCCCTCCCTCTTTCTTCTTCTTCTGGAATCCCAATTATGCTAATGTTGTTTCATCTTATGCTGTCACTTATCTCTCGAATTCTCGAATTCTCCGCTCAAGGTCCAGTAGCTGTTTGTCCCTCTTTTGCTCAGCTTCTTTATTCTCTATCATTTGGTCTTCTATATCGCTAATTCTTTCTTCTGCCTCATTTATCCTAGCAGTGAGAGCCTCCATTTTTGATTGAACCTCATTAATAGCTTTTTTGATTTCAACTTGGTTAGATTTTAGTTCTTTTATTTATCCAGAAAGGGCTTTTATATCTCTGGAGAGGGATTCTCTAATATCTTCCATGCCTTTTTCGAGTGCGGCTAGAATCTTGAGAATTGTCATTTTGAACTCTAGATCTGACATATTACCAATGTCTGTATTGATTAGGTCCCTAGCCTTCGGTACTGCCTCTTGTTCTTTTTTTTGTTGTGAATTTTTCTGCCTTGTCATTTTGTCCAGCTAAGAGTATATGAAGGAGCAAGTAAAATACTAAAAGGGTGGCAACAATCCCAGGAAAATATGCTTTAACCAAATCAGAAGAGATCCCAAATTGTGAGGAGGGATTTCTCCCCCCCAAATCGTGGGTGAGGATCTCCCCTTATTGGGATCTCCTCTCATTGGGATCTCCCAATCTCTTCTGATTGGGATCTCTTCTGATTTGGGGATAAAAAGAGGTTCAAAAAGAAAGAAAGAAAAAAAGAATTTAAAAAAGTGATTGAATTAAATATTCAATCAAGAATTTTTAAAAGAATTAAAAAAAGAGATTGAAGATATTGGGCTCTCTTCTGATTTGGGGATAAAAAGAGGTTCAAAAATAAAGAAAGAAAAAAAGGAATAAAAAATAAAACAAATAAAGTATAAAAAAGAAAAAAATATTACATATATATATATTAGATAAACTAGTTAAGAAACGTTAAAAAAGAAAAGGGTAAAAGTTAAAAAACATTTTAGCAGAAGAAGAGAAAAAAAATGAAAAAGAAAAAAATTAAATTAACTGCAAGACAAAAAAAATCACAGGGAGAAAGCCATGAGAACCGTGGTTTGTTTTCTCCTCCTCTGGTTTTCTGCTGCTCTCCTTGTTATTGAAACTGCACTCCATGGTAGGTGAACATGGTCTTGCCTGGATTTCCTGTTGATCTTCTGGGGGAGGGGCCTGGTGTAGTGATTCTCAAGTGTCTTTGCCCCAGGCGGAATTGCACTGCCCTTACCAGGGGCCGGGCTGAGTAATCCACTCGTCTTTGATTTCAGGAGCTTTTGTTCCCTGAGCGCTTTCTGTAGAGTTCTGGAGGACGAGAACACAAATGGCGGCCTCCTGGGCTCCGGCCTGGAGGAGCCGAGAGCCCGGGGCCCCGCTCCCCAGTTCGCCCTCAGCGAACAGCTCCTTGTAAATCCCGTCTGCCTAACCTCCCGCCGTGCTCCGAGCTCACCGAGCCTGCGACCGGTTCAAGGCAATACCAAGCTGTGAGCTTACTGTCGGCTCTGTCTCTGTAGCCGGCTTTCCCGTTCCAATATCCGCAAGCTCTGCAACACTCAGATACCCCAGATCCTTCTGTGACCCTGCGAGACCTGAGGCCACGCCGACCCCGCGTGGGCTATGCCCCAGTTTAGCCTCTGGAGCGATGTCCCTCAGCGGAACAGACTTTTAAAAGTCCTGATTTTGTGCTCCGTTGCTCCGCCGCTTGCCGGGAGACGGCCCCTCCCCCCGGGGTCTATCTTCCCATCACTTTGGATTTACGTCTCCGCCAGTCCTACCTTTCAGAAAGTGGTTGTTTTTCTGTTTCTAGAATTGCTGTTCTTCTCTTCGATCTGCCGATGGATTTGCAGGTGTTTGCAATCTTTAGATAAGCACTCTAGCTGATCTCCTGCTAGCTAAAGGAGTCTCAGCCTGCTACTTCTCCGCCATCTTGACTCCTCCTAACCTGACCTTTTTGATACATACACCTATGTTTTTCTTTTGCATTTTTATTTTTTGAATTCCTTTTCTTAAAATTTTAGTTTAGTTTAGTCTAGTTTATTCCTTTCTATTTTTGTCCCCTAATATTCATATAGAGTTAAACTTCAAAGTAATCCTCTTTCCCCAATCAATACTACCCCTATAGGTAAACCAAATTTAATCCCCTTTACCTTAGGAAAGTTGAATCCTTTAACAAAGATATCAAGATACATCCAGGAAGTATCAAAACAACCTTACTTGCACACTCTGAGAACTTATAAAAATACTCCCATCTTCTTCTTCCACCAGTGTTTCTGTGTTTTTGTGTTTGTCCTGATAGCATATAAATCTTACACATGGGGTTCTTTTTGACGAGGTTCTTCCTTTATTTGCATATATATATTTTTTCTCTTGTCATATACTTTTATCAATCTTTTAATCTCTTTTTGTTTGTCTACTTCATAAATCTTACCTTGGGGCCCATCTGGGCTGAACCTTCCCTTTCATCTTCCCTTTCTTTCCTGTCTCTCGCTCTCTCTCTCTCTCTCTTTTTTTTTTTCTTTTTCTTTCCTTTAGTCTCTCGTTTGGGTGGGAATTTTTTTTTCCAATTTATTTATTTTGAGAAAAACAGTATTCATTATTTTATCACCACATCCAGTGCTCCATGCAAGCCGTGCCCTCTATAATACCCACCACCTGGTACCCTGACCTCCCACCCCCCACCCCCTTCAAAACCCTAAGATGGTTTTTCAGAGTCCGTAGTCTCTCATGGTTCACCTTCCCTTCCAATTTCCCCCAACTCCCTTCTCCTCTCTATCTCCCCATGTCCTACATGCTATTTGTTATGCTCCACAAATAAGTGAAACCATATAATAATTGACTCTCTCTGCTTGACTTATTTCACTCAGCATAATCTCTTCCAGTTCCGTCCATGTTGCTACAAAAGTTGGGTATTCATCCTTTCTGATGGAGGCATAATACTCCATAGTGTATATGGACCACACCTTCCTTATCCATTCATCCGTTGAAGGGCAACTTGGTTCTTTCCACAGTTTGGCGCCCATGGCCATTGCTGCTATAAACATTGGGGTACAGATGGCCCGTACACAAAGATAAATTCAAAATGAATAAAAGACCTCAACGTGAGACAGGAATCCATCAGAATCCTATAGGAGAACATAGGCAGTAATCTCTTCGATATCAGCCACAGCAACTTCTTTCAAGATATGTCTCCAAAGGCAAAGGAAACAAAAGCGAAGATGAACTTTTGGGACTTCATCAAAATCAAAAGCTTCTGCACAGCAAAGGAAACAGTCAACAAAACAAAGAGGCAACCCACGGAATGGGAGAAGATATTTGCAAATGACAGTACATACAAAAGGTTGATATCCAGGATCTATAATGAGATCCTCAAACTCAACACACACAAAACAGACAATCATATCAAAAAATGGGCAGCATATATGGACAGACACTTCTCCAATAAAGACAGACAAATGGCTATCAGACACATGAAAAAATGTTCATCATCACTGGACATCAGGGAGATTCAAATTAAAACTATATTGAGATATCACCTTACACCAGTTAGAATGGCCAAAATTAACAAAACAGGAAACATGTGTTGGAAAGTATGTGGAGAAAGGGGAACCCTCTTCCACTGTTGGTGGGAATGCAAGCTGGTGCAGCCTCTTTGGAGAACAGTGTGGAGATTCCTCAAGAAATTAAAAACAGAACTTCCCTATGACCCTGCAATTGCACTACCGGGTTTTTTCCCCAAAGATACAGATGTCGTGAAAAGAAGGGCCATCTGTACCCCAATGTTTATAGCAGCAATGGCCACAGTTGCCAAACTGTGGAAAGAACCAAGATGCCTTTCCGTGGACGAATGGATAAGGAAGATATGGTCCATATACACTATAGAGTATTATGCCTTCATCAGAAAGGATGAATACCTAACGTTTGTAGCAACATGCATGGGACTGGCGAAGATTATGCTGAGTGAAGAAAGTCAAGCAGAGAGAGTCAATTATCATATGGTTTCACTTATTTGTGGAGCATAACAAATAGCATGGTGGACATAGGCAGTTGGGAGAAGGGAGTTGGGGGAAATTGGAAGGGGAGGTGTACCATGAGAGACTATGGACTCTGAAAAACAATCTGAGGGATTTTATGTGGTGGCAGGGTGGGAGGTTGGGGGAACAAGGTGGTGGGTACTAGAGAGGTCATGGATTGCATGGAGCACTGGGTATGGTACAAAAACAATGAATACTGTTATGCTGAAAATAAATAAATAATAAATAAGTAAAAACATAGTGGAGAAAGAAAGTTAAATGAATCATTAATAATAATTAGTTGGAATAAAAATAAGGATAAGAAAAAGAAAGCCAAAGTTGGTGGCATCACAATTCTGGACTTCAAGCTCTACTACAAAGCTGTCATCATCCTGACAGCATGGTAGTGGCACAAAAACAGACACATAGATCAGTGAAACAGAATAGAGACCCCAGAAATAGACCCTCAACTCTATGGTCAACTAATCTTCAACAAAGGAGGAAAGAACGTCCAATGGAAAAAAAGACAGTCTCTTCAATAAATTGTTTTGGGAAAATTGGACAGCCACATGAAAAAAAAAAAAGAATTTGGATCATTTTGGCAATCTACACTTTAATGCCATCCATATTAAAATTTCATTGGTGTTTTCAACAAGCTGGAACAAACAATCATAAAATTTGTATGGAACCTGAAAAAACCCTGAATCGCCAAGGAAATGTTGAAAAAGAAAAACAAAGCCTGGGGCATCACCTTACCTGACCTCAAGCCATACTACAAAGCTGTGGTCACCAAGACAGCATGGTATCTGCAGAAAAAACAGACACAAAGACCAATGGAACTGAATAGAGTGCCCTAACTCTATTGTCAAACAATGTTTCACAAGCAGGAAAGAATACCCAGTGGAAAAAAGTCTTTTCAAGAAATGGTGCTGAGAAAATTGGATAGTAATATACAGAAGAATGAAAGTCAACCACACACAACGGAATATTATTCAGCCATCAAAGACAATAAAATTCTGATATTTGCAATGACAGGGATAAAGCTAGAGTGCATTATGCTAAGTGAAATAAGTCCCACAGAGAAAGAAAGAAAATACCATGTGATTTCACTCACATGCGGAATTTAAGAAACAAAACAGAAAAATATATAAGATGGGGGAAAGTGAGAGAGGGAGACAAAACCTAAGAGACCCTTGAAGACAGAAAACAAACTGAGGGTTGATGTAGGAAGGAGGTGGGACATGGGCTAATGGGTGATGGGTATTAAGGAGGGTACATGTTTTGATGACCACTGCACGTTATATGTAAGTGATGGAATCCTTAAATTCCCATGAAAATGGTATTACCTCATATGTTAAGAAATTGATTTTTTATTATGTTATGTTAGTCACCATAAAAGAAATCATTACTTTTTTTTTCTTTTTTTTTTCAATTCATTTACTTTCAGAAAAAGAGTATTCATTATTTTTTCACCACACCCAGTACTCCATGCAAGCCGTGCCCTCTATAATACCCACCACCTGGTACCCTGACCTCCCACCCCCCACCCCTTCAAAACCCTAAGATGGTTTTTCAGAGTCCATAGTCTCTCATGGTTTACCTCCCCTTCCATTTTCCCCCAACTCCCTTCTCCTCTCTATCTCCCCATGTCCTCCATGCTATTTGTTATGCTCCACAAATGAGTGAAACCATATGATAATTGACTCTCTCTGCTTGACCTATTTCACTCAGCATAATCTCTTCCAGTCCCGTCCATGTTCCTCCAAAGTTGAGTATTCATCCTTTCTGATGGAGGCATAATACTCCATAGTGTGTATGGACCACATCTTCCTTATCCATTCATCCATTGAAGGGCATCTTGGTTCTTTCCATAGTTTGGCGACCGTGGCCATTGCTGCTATAAACATTGGGGGTACAGATGGCCCTTCTTTTCACAACATCTGTATCTTTCGGGTAAATACCCAGGAGTGCAATTGCAGGGTCATAGGGAAGCTCTATTTTTAATTTCTTGAGGAATCTCCACACTGTTCTCCAAAGAGGCTGCACCAACTTGCATTCCCACCAACAGTGGAAGAGGGTTCCCCTTTCTCCACATCCTTTCCAACACATGTTGTTTCCTGTTTTGTTAATTTTGGCCATTCTAACTGGTGTAAGGTGATATCTCAATGTGGTTTTAATTTGAATCTCTCTGAGGGCTAATGATGATGAACATTTTTTCATGTGTCTGATAGCCATTTGCATGTCTTGATTGGAGAAGTGTCTGTTCATATCTTCTGCCCATTAAGCATTAAGTTTTGATGTAGTGTTCCAACATTTATTGTTTGCATAAAACACCTAGTGCTCCATGCAATACTTCAGCCATCCTTAATACCCATCACCAGACTAACACATTCCCCCCACCCTCTCCCTTCTAAAACCAATAGTCTTTCATGGTTCATCTCCCCCTCCAATTCCCCCCACTTCATTTTTCCCTTCCTTCTCCCAATGTCCACCATAATATTCACTATGTTCCACAAAGAAAAGTGAAACCATATGGTAACTGACTTTCTCAGCTTGACTTATTTCACTTAGCATAATCTCCTTGAGTCCCATCCATGTTAGTGCAACAGCTGGGTATTCATCCTCTCTCATGGCTGAGTAATATTCCATTGTATATGTGGATTTCATCTTCTTTATCCATTTGTCTGTTCAAAGGCATATCTGCTCTTTCCTCATTTTGGCTATTGTGAAATTTGCTCCTATGAACATTGGGATTGTACTGTCATTTGCAAATATCTTCTTCCATTCTGTGGGTTGCCTCTTTGTTGCATTGACTCTTACCTTTTTTGTGCATGAGATTTTTATTTGATGAAGTCTGAAAAGTTCATTTTTGCTTTTGTTTCCCTTGCCCTTGGAGACATGGCTTGAAAGAAGTTGCTGTGACCGATGCCAAAGAGGTTGTATGTTCGCCTGTAGGATTTTGATGGATTCTTGTCTCACATTGAAGTCCTCCATTCATTTTGAGTTCATCTTTGTGTATGCTGTAAAAGAATGTTTGACGTTTATTTTTCTTTATATTACTGTCCAATTTTCTCAGCACCATTACTGGAAAAGATTTTTTTTTGCACTGGATATTCTTTCCGGCTTGTGAAACATTGTTTGACAATAAAGTTAGGGCACTCTCTTCAGTTCCATTGGTCTTTGTGTCTGTTTTTCTGCCAGTACCATGCTGTCTTGGTGACCACAGCTTTGTAGTATGGCTTGAGGTCAGGTAAGGTGGTGCCCCAAGCTTTGTTTTTCTTTTTCAACATTTCCTCGGCGATTCAGGGTCTTTTCTGGTTCCATACAAATTTTATGATTGTTTGTTCCAGCTTGTTGAAAACTCCAATGAAATTTTAATATGGATGGCATTGAAAGTGTAGATTGCGCTGGGCAGCATAGACAGTTTAACAGTGTTTATTCATCCAATCCATGAGCACGGGATGTTTTTCCATCTTTATGTGTCTTCCTCATTTTCTTTCATAAGTATTCTCTGGTTCCTAGATTATAGACACTTTATGTCCTTGGATAAGTTTATTTGAAGGTATGTTGTGGTTTATGGTGCTATTTTAAATGAAATTGGTTCACTAATTTCTCTTTCTATAGTTTCATTGTTAGTGTAAAAGATAGGAACTGGTTTCTGTGCATTGGTTTTGTATCCTGCCACGTTACTGTATTGTAAGAGTTATCATATGGTTTCACTTATTTGTGGAGCATCACAAATAGCATGGAGGACATGGGGAGATAGAGAGGAGAAGGGAGTTGGGGGAAATTGGAAGGGGAGGTGAACCATGAGAGACTATGGACTCTGAAAAACAATCTGAGGGTTTTGAAGGGGCGGGGGGTGGGAGGTCGGGGTACCAGGTGGTGGGTACTATAGAGGGCATGGATTGCATGGAGCACTGGGTGTGGTGCAAAAACAATGAATACTGTTATACTTAAAATAAATTTTAAAAAAATTATCATGACCTCATGCCAATTTGAATATCTTTTACTTCTTTTTGAGGCCTGATTCCTGTTGCTAGGACTTCTAGTACTATGTTCAGCAATGGTGCTGAGAGTGGGCATCCTTTTCATGTTCCTGATCTTAAGGGAAATGTTCTGAGCTTCTCCACATTAAGGATGATATTCACTATGGGTTTCTCAGTGATGGATTTTATAAAATTGAGGATTGTTCCCTCTATTGCTATACTCTGAAGGCTTTTAACCAGGAAAAGATGCTGTATTTTGTCAAATTCATTCTCTGCACTAACTGAGAGGACCATGTGGTTCTTCTCCCTTCTCTAATTAATTTGTTCTATCACATTGATTGATTTGCAAATGTTGAACTACCCTTGCATCCCAGGAATAAACCCTATCTGATGGTGATGGATCATCCATTAAATGTACTATTGGATCCTATTAGTTAGGAACTTAAGAATTCTGGCATCCATATTCGTCAGGGTTATTTTTCTGAAATTCTCTTTTTTTATGGGTCTTTCCCTGGTTTGGGGATCAAGGTAATGCTAGTCTTATAGAATGAGTGTGGAAGTATTCCTTCTGTTTCTGTTTTTTAAAAGAACTTCAGAAGAACAGGTCTTATTTCTTCTTTCAGTGTTTGATAGAGTTCCCCCAGGGAATCCATCAGGCCCTAGACCCTTGTTTTTTGGAAGGTTTTTGATCACTCCTTCAATCTCGTTCCTGGTTATAGTTCTATTCAGTTGTCAATTTCTTCCTGTTTCAGTCTTGGTAGTTTATAGGTTTCCAGGAAGGTACCCATTTTTTCTAGGTTGATAAGAATTACTAAAAATTATTTCTATTTCTTTGGTGTTTGTTGTTATATCTGGATTTTCATTCATAATTTTTAAAAGATTTTATTTATTTATTTGACAGAGATAGATTACATGTAGGCAGAGAGGCAAGCAGAGAGAGAGAGGAGGAAGCAGGGTCCCTGCTGAGCAGGGAACCCGATGTGGGACTCGATCCCAGGACCCTGGGATCATGACCTGAGTTGAAGGCAGTGGCTGAACCCACTGAGCCACCCAGGCGACCCTTCATTCATAATTTTATTAATTTGGGTCCTCTTTCTTTTCTTTTGGTTAAATATGGCAAGTGGTTTATTAATCTTATTAATTCTTTCAAAAGACCAGCATCTAGTTTCATTGATGTGTTCTACTCTATTTCTTGTTTCTAAGCCATTGATCTCTGCTCTTATCTTAATTATTTCTCTTCTTGTGTGATGCTGAGGCTTCATTTGTTGTTTTTCTCAAGTTCTTTATAGTGTTAAGTTAGGTGGTGCATTCAAGATTTTTGTTTGTGTGTGTGTGTGCTTGTTTGTTCATTTTGAGTGAGGCTTGGGTAGCTATGTATTTCACCATGACCATGTATTTTTCCATGACCCATGGGTTTTGGACAGATGTATTTCATTCTCATTGGTTTCCATGAATTGTTTAAGTTCTTCTTTGATTTCCTGGTTGATCCAAACATTCTTGAGCAGGATGGTCTTTAGCTTCCAAGTGTTTGAATTTCTTCCAAACTTTTGCCTGTGATTGGGTTCCAGTGTGAAAGCACTGTCATCTGAGAATATGCAGGAAATTATCTCCCTCTTTTGGTATCAGTTGAGAACTGATTTGTGATCCAGAATGGGGGCTATTCAGGAGAAATTTCCATGTACATTCAAGAAGAATAAGTATTCTATTATTTTAGGGAAGAATATTCTGTATATATCTATGAGGTCCTTCTGCTTCAGTGTGTTATTCAAAGCTCCTGTTTCTTTATTAATTTTTAGCTTAGATGATCTGTCTATTGCTGAGAGTGGAGTGTTGAGGTCTCCTAATATTAATGTATTATTATCAGTATGTCTCTTTATTTTGCTAAACAGTTGAGTTATGTAGTTGGCTGCTCCCATGTTGAGGGCATAGATATTTACAATTGCTAGATCCGCTTATTGGATAGACACTTTTAGAATGATACACTGTCCTTCTGTATCTCTTGTCTTTAGCTTAAAATTTAATATCTGATATGAGAATCACTATCCCAGCGTTCCTTTTTTTAATTTATTTTTTATTTTCAGCATAAAAGTATTCATTTTTTTTTCACCACACCCAGTGCTCCATGCAATCCATGCCCTCTATAATACCCACCACCTGGTACCCCTACATCCCACCCCCGCCCCTTCAAAACCCTCAGATGGTTTTTCAGAGTCCATAGTCTCTCATGGTTCACCTCCCCTTCCAATTTACCCAAACTCCCTTCTCCTCTCTAACTCCCCATGTCCTCCATGCTATTTGTGATGCTCCACAAATAAGTGAAACCATATGATAATTGACTCTCTCTGCTTGACTTATTTCACTCAGCATAATCTCTTCCAGTCCCGACCATGTTGCTACAAAAGTTGGGTATTCATCCTTTCTGATGGAGGCATAATACCTCCATAGTGTATATGGAACACATCTTCCTTATCCATTCGTCCATTGAAGGGCATCTTGGTTCTTTCCACAGTTTGGCAACTGTGGCCATTGCTGCTATAAACATTGGGGTACAAATGGCCCTTCTTTTCACGACATCTGTATCTTTGGGGTAAAAACCCGGTAGTGCAATTGCAGGGTCATAGGGAAGTTCTATTTTTAATTTCCTGAGGAATCTCCACACTGTTCTCCAAAGAGGCTGCACCAACTTGCATTCCCACCAACAGTGGAGGAGGGTTCCCCTTTCTCCATATCCCCTCCAACACATGTTGTTTCTTGTCTTGCTAATTTTGGCCATTCTAACTGGTGTAAGGTGATACCTCAATGTGGTTTTAATTTGAATCTCCCTGATGGCTAGTGATGATGAACATTTTTTCATGTGTCTGATAGCCATTTGTATGTGTTCATTGGAGAAGTGTCTGTTCATATCTTCTGCCTATTTTTTGATATGATTATCTGTTTTGGGTATGTTGAGTTTGAGGAGCTCATTATAGATCCTGGATATCAACCTTTTGTATGTACTGTCATTTGCAAATATCTTCTCCCATTCGGTGGGTTGCCTCTTTGTTTTCTTGACTGTATCCTTTCCTGTGAAGAAGCTTTGATTTTGATGAAGTCCCAAAAGTTCATCTTTGCTTTTGTTTCCTTTGCCTTTGGAGACATATCTTGAAAGAAGTTGCTGTGGCTGGTATCAAAGAGATTACCGCCTATGTTCTCCTCTAGGATTTTTATGTATTCCTGTCTCACATTGAGGTCTTTTATCCATTTTGAGTTTATCTTTGTGTACGGTGTAAGAGAATGGTCCAGTTTCATTCTTCTACATATAGCTGCCCAGTTTTCCCAGCTCCATTTATTGAAGGGACTGTCTTTTTTCCACTGTATCCCTCTCTTTGCAGATGACATGATTCTTTATATGGAAAACCCAAAAGACTCCACGCCCAAACTACTAGAACTCATACAACAATTCAGTAATGTGGCAAGATACAAAGTCAATGTACAGAAATCAGTGGCTTTCTTATACACTAATAATGAAAATACAGAAAGGGAAATTATAGAATCTATTCCTTTTACTATAGCACCAAAAACCATAAGAAACCTGGGAATAAACTTAACCAAAGAGGTAAAGGATCTGTACTCAAGGAACTACAGAACACTCATGAAAGAAACTGAAGAAGACTCAAAAAGATGGAAGACCATCCCATGCTCTTGGATCAGAAGAATAAACATTGTTAAAATGTCTATACTGCCTAAAGCAATCTATACTTTTAATTCTATTCTGATCAAAATTCCACCAGTATTCTTCAAAGAGCTGGATCAAATAATCCAAAAATTTGTATGGAATCAGAAGAGACCCCTAATTGCTAAGGAAATGTTAAAAAAAAAAAATAAAACGGGGGCATCACGTTACCTGATTTCAAGTTTTACTACAAAGCTGTGATCACCAAGACAGCATGGGACTGTCATAAAAACAGACACATAGACCAGTGGAACAGAGTAGAGAGCCCAGCTATGGACCCTCAACTCTTTCATCAAATAATCTCCCAGCGTTCTTTTGAGGTCTGTGGCATGAAAGATGGTTCTCCATCCCTTCAATTTCAGTCTGGATGTATCTTTAGATTCAAAACGAGAGAGAATATGGATTGGTCCTGTGTTTTTATTTAATCTGCAGCCCTGTGCCATTTTAAGAGAGCACTTAGGCCATTCGCATTGAGAATGATTATTGAAAGATATGATTTTATTGTCATCATGTTGCCTGTGAGGACCTTTTTTCCATAGGTTGTCTCTGTAAATTTCTGTTCAATATCACTCTTGGGGACTAAAGGAAGCTTTTATAGAACACCTCCCCCTTAATATTTCTTGTAGGGGTGGCTTGGTGGTCACATATTCGTTCAGTTTTTGCTGGTCTTAGAAGCTCTTTATGACATCATCCATTCTAAATTACAGCCTTGGTGGATAAAATATGCTTGGCTGCACATTCTTCTCATTTAGTACACTGAATACATCTTGGAAGCGCTTTCTGCCTTGCCGTGTCTCTGTGGACAAGTCTGACATTATCCTGATGTTCCTCACTCTGTACATAAGGAATCTCTTCCCTCTAACTGCTCTTAAGATGATTTCCCTTGTTATAATATTTTCGAGTTTTACTATTACATATAGGGGTCTTGGTTTATTCTCCTTGATGTTGGGAGGTGTACTCTCTGCCTCTAGGACACGAACATTTGTTTCAGTCCCCAAATTAGGGAATTTATCAACCAGGATTTGGTCAAATATATCTTCTAGTCCTCTATCTCTCTCCTCCCCCTAAGGGATCTTGATAATTCTGACACTGGAACATTTCACAGCATCATTTATTTCTCTACTTCTGCTTTCATGGATTCTAAGCTGTTTGTTCCAGGTCTCTCCCTGATCCTTCTTTTCTATCAGTGTGTCTTCTAGATCACTAATTTGTTCTTCTGCCTCATGTATCCTAGCTGTTACAGTATCTAGATTAGACTGGATCTCATTGATAGCATTTTTTAAGTTCTGCCAGATCAGCTCTCACATCTGCCCTTAGAGAATCTATGTTGTCATTAATGGTTTTCTCCACCCTAGCTATTGTCTGCATAACTGTTACACTGAAGTTTATTTCTGACATCTTGCTTATATCCATATCCATTAGATATGTGGCAGAGGTCACAGCCTCTGAATTTTTCTTCTGTTGGGGGTTCCTCCTCCTAGTCATTCTGGTGAGAGGAAGTTGAGGGAATGTACAGAGTCCAAACTTTTGACCATTATCTAAGCAAGATGCACTAATTTCATAGGGACCTTAGGGTTGTTGGTCTCTTGTTCTTTCAGCCATTTTCTGGGGCTGGAGGCAGCCATGCTGTTACATAGGCAACCCTGTTCGGACAGAGTTGTCCTGCCCCCTGTGAGGGAAGATGGGCCCAATGAAAACTGGTTTGGGAGGACTTTTGTTCTCTAGTTGCTTTCCTTGGCAGCTTTCTGCTTCTCTTCTGAAAGTCAGAGTAAAAGTGACCATATCCAAACTTCTGTCTTAGAACAGAGAGATCACAGTTTGTTCTCTAGAAAGTTCTCCAGGTCACAATGACTTCATTTTTGTCTGTGCTGCTAAAAAATAGTGTCCTGGTTTGTGGATCCCCTAGTAACAGCCATAGCTCTTGCTTCTAGTTCCAGGCACATCTCGGCCCTTGGTGTTTCTAAAGCCACCAGTTACCCCAGTTCACATACATGCTCCCACATCTTCAGATTTCATTCTGGGTGGGGGGGGCTCACCTAAAGTCCTTTCCACACCACTACCAGTCTGTGAGTTGTTCCCTGGTCCCCAGTGCAGGAGGTTATTGAGTTTCAGCAGTGTGCAGGATCCAGGTGGTGCAGTATCCCAGAGGCTCCCTTCCCCTTATGTTTATGTTCTGATATCTGCCTGTGGAATAATAGCTCCCTGCTTCATACCTCTAAACCTACCACCAGATTTATTCTGTTGGTATAGATCTGGATATATCTTCTTACATCTCAGGCTTATTTGATTTTGTGGGTGTTCTGAGTGGTCTGGTAGAGATCCAGCTCAATACAGGGAAAATTTTAAATAGGGTCCTCTACCCATTTGCCATTTTTCCCAAATCCCTCAACTAACCAGAAATTTTTTAACGAAAAACATTATTAAAGCATAAAATAACAGCAGAAGATATGAACAGACATTTCTCCAAAGAAGATGTACAAATGGCTAATAGACACATGAAAAAATGTTCAACATCATTAGCCATCTGGAAAATTCAAATAAAAACTGCAGTGGGATACCACCCCCATGCCAGTTAGAATCACAAAAGTTAACAAGGCAGGAAACAACAAATGTTAGAGGAGAAGTAGAGAAAAAAGAAACCTCTTACACTTACACTGTTGGTGCGAATGAAAACTGGTACAGCCACTCTGGAAAACAGTATGAAGGTTCCTCAAAAAGTTAATCATAGAACTGCTGTATGACCCATTGATTGCACTACTAAGTATTGACACCAAAGATAAAGATGTAGTGAAAAAAAGAGGACACATGCACCCTAATGTTCATATCAACAATGTCCACAATAGCAAAACCATGGAAAGAGTTGTGGTGCCCCTCAGCAGGTGAATGGATAAGGAAGATGTGGTCCATATATACAATGGAATATTACTCACCCATCAAAAAGAATGAATACCCACAATTTGCATTGCCATGGATGGAACTGGAAGGGATTATGCTGAGTGAAATAAGTCAATCTGAGAAAGACAATTATCATATGGTTTCACTTATATATGAAACATAAGGAATAGCATAGAAGGTAATAGTAGAGGAAGGGGGGAAGGGGGTAATCAGAGGAGGAGAAGAACCATGAGAGACTATGGACTCTGGGAAACAAACTGAGGGTTTCAGAGGGGAGGGCAGGAGGGGAGTGGATTAGTATTAAGGAGAGCATGTATTGCAATGGGCACTGGGTGTTATACACAAGCAATGAATCATGTAACACTACATCACAAACAAATTAAGTAACTGTATGATGACTAACATAGCATAGTAAGAGAATATATATATATATATATATATATATATATGAAAAAATAAATAATGAAATAATTTTTTTCCTAAAAAACTAGATGTTAAGAGCAATACAGAAACAATGCTGGCTTCCTTATTATTCTTTATGTTCCACATATGAATGAAACCATATGATAACTGTCTTTCTCTGCTTAACATATTTCATTTGGCATAATTCTTTCCTGTTCCATCCATGTTGGTGTTATTGGTGGGTATTAATCTTTTCTGATGGTTGAGTAATATGTCACTGTATATATAAACCATAGGGAAAGGAAGGGAAAACTGAAGGGGAGGAGGAATCAAAGAGGGAGGCATACCATGAGAGACTATGCACTCTGGGAAACAAACTGAAGGTTTACAGGGGAGGAGGATGGAAGGTGATTCAGCTGGGTAGTGGGTATTAAGGAGGGCATATATTGGGATGAGCACCAGGTGTTACACGCAACTAATCAATCACTGAACACTACATCATAACCTAATAATGCACCGTATGGTGGCTAACTTAACATAATAAAAAAAGAAAAAACTGAAAAAACAAACAAGGAAAAAAAAAACAACACTGGCTTCCTAAGATGCTTAAACTGACCACACACACTCCCTCACTTTGATCTGGAAGGATCTCCCTTCTCAGTGAAGTTTGCGTCACTCCAAACACAGTGGAGTCTTCCTTCAATCCAGCAAAACCCCCTGACCACACCACATCTCCCAACCACAGAGTTCTGTAGGATCTCAGGTCTGATGAAAGTGTTGTCAGGTCTCACAAGCAGGTTTCACAAGCAGAGCAGAGGACAACTAGTTATACCTGACCACATTGAGTTAGAGACTAAACAATTCCCAAAGCAGGCAAAGAAAGCCTATGATGATAACTGTCCTGAAGGATAAAGTACCCAAAAAACAATCGCAGAATGGGAGCAGCACACACTGGAGATACTCTGGAATCACAACCTAGGCACTACATTACCTCTTCTACATAAGGCCCTTACTTTCAGAAGCAGGAGAGGTATATGCATTTTTTAATACATTCATTCCTCTTTTTTAAAATTTTTTTATTTACTTTTTTTAAATAAGAATCTAGATTAATTTTAATATTAAAGCAGAGACAAAATAGAATTTTAACATTGTTTTAATCAAGTAATGTAGCTGTTTGAAACAGGAAATTTTAAGACCACTGAATAGATCAAAGTGAAGGGTTAATTTATTAGGACAGCCTCTATGGATAAAACTCCTATTATGTGGATTTGAATTCCACTGAAGTTTGGCACCAGACTGAATACTAGTCTAAGCCAAAATTTTTTCTTTAGTGTTTAGAAGCCCCAAACAGGTTTTCCTTCAGGTTAAAGGAAAAACAAAACAAAAACAAACAACCCCAACTGTTTACTTTTTAATTTCTTTTCAGTGTGCCATAATTCATTGTTTATGGACCACACCCAGTACTCATTGCAATATGTGCCTTCCATAATACCCACCACCAGGTTCCCCCAACCTCCCACATCCCTCCCCTCCAAAAGCCTCAGTTTGTTTTTCAGAGTCCACAGTATCTTAGGATTCATCTCCCTCTCCAATTTCCCCCAACTCATTTCTCTCCATCTCCCCAGGTACTGCATCTTATTCGTTATGCTCTACAAACAAGCAAAACAATATGATAATTGACTCTCAGCTTGACTTATTTCACTCATTATAATCTCCTCCAGTCCCATCCAGGTGGACAAAAAAGTTGGGTATTCAACCTTTCTGATGGAAACATAATACTCCAGAGTATATATGGACCATATCTTCTTTATTCTTTCATCCGTTGAAGAGCATCTTGGTTCTTTCCACAGTTGGACAACAGTGGCCAATGCTGCTATGAACATTGGAGTACAGATGACCCTTCTTTTCACTACATCTGCATAATTGAGGTAAATACCCATTAGTGCAATTGCAGAGTCATAGGGTTGCTCTATTTTTAATTTCTTAAGGAATCTCCATACCGTTTTCCAAAGTGACTGCACCAACTTGCATTCCCACCAACAGTGGAAGAGGGTTCCCCTTTCTCCACATCCTCTCCGAAACATGTTGTTTACTGTCTTGTTAATTTTGGCCATTCTAAATGGTGTAATGTGGTATATCAATGTGGTATTGATTTGAATCTCCCTGATGGCTGGTAATGAGGAACATTTTTTCATTTGTCTGTTAGCCATTTTTATGTCTTCTTTGGAGAAGTGTCTGTTCATGTCTTATGCCCATTTTTTTATGTGATTGTCTGTTTTGTGTTTGTTGAGTTTGAGGAGTTCTTTATAGATCTTGGATATCAGTGCTTTGTCTGAACTGTCATTTGCAGTTATCTTCTCCCATTCTGTGAGTTGCCTCTTTGTTGACTGTTTCCTTTACTGTGCAGAAGCTTTTTTTTTTAGTACACACCATACTTATTTTTATTATTTTTTAAATTTCTTTTCAACGTAACAGTATTCTTTGTTTTTGCACCACACCCAGTGCTCCATGCAATCCGTGCCCTCTCTAATACTCACCACCTGGTCCCCCCAACCTCCCACCCCTTGCCCCTACAAAACCCTCAGATTGTTTTCCAGAGTCCATAGTCTCTCATGGTTCACCTCCCCTTCCAATTTCCCTCAACTCTCTTCTCCTCTCCATCTCCCTGTACAGAAGTTTTTGATTTTGAAACTAGAAGTTGGTTTTTTGAAAGAATCAATAATTTCAATAAACCACTGGCCAAACTAATTAAAACAGAGAGAGAGAGAGAGAGAAGACCCAAATTAACAAAATTATGAATGAAAAGGGAGAGATCACGACTAACACCAAGGAAATAGAAACAATCATCACAAAGTGTTATCAAAAATTATATGCCAATAAGTTGAGCAACCTAGATGAAATTGATGCGTTCCTAGAAATGTATAAACTTCCAAAACTGAATTAGGAAGGAATCGGCAACCTGATTAGACCAATTTCTAGTAATGAGATTGAAGCAGTGATCAAAAGCCTCCCAAAAAACACGAGCCTAGGACCTGAAGGATTCCCTGGGGAGTTCTCCCAAACATTCAAAGAAGAAATAATACCTATTCTACTGAAGCTGTTTAAAAAATTGAGGCAGAAGGAAAACTTCCAGACTCTTTTTACAAAGCCAGCATTATCCTGATCCCCAAACTAGGCAAGGATCCCATCAAAAAGGAGAATTTCTGACCAATATCCCTGATGAGTGTGAATGCTAAGATTCTCAACAAGATCCTAGCTAATAGCATTCAACTGCACATTACAAAGATTATCCACCATGACCAGGTGGGATTTATCCATGAGATGCAAGTGTGGTTCAACATTCACAAATCAATATGATAGAACAAATCAATAAGAGAAGAGAGAAGAACCACATGGTCCTCTCAATTGATGCAGAAAAAGCATTTGACAAGATACAGCATCCATTCCTGACTAAAATGCTTCAAAGTCTAGGTATAGAGGAAACATTCCTCAACTTCACTCAGTCTATCTCTAAAAAACCCACAGTGAATACTACCCTCAAAGGGGAAAAGCTGGCAGCCTTCCCTTTGAGATCAGGAACATGACAAGGATGCCCACTCTTACCACTCTTGTTCAATATAGTGTTAGAAGTCCTAGCAACAACAATCAGACAACAAAGAAAAATAAAAGATATTCAAATTGGCAACGAAGAAGTCAAACTCTCTCTCTCTGCACAGATGACATAATACTTTGTGTGGAAAACCCAAAAGATGCCACCCCCAAACTACTAGAACTCACACAGCAATTCAGTAATGTGGCAGGATACAAAATCAATGTACAGAAATCATTTGTTTTCTAATACACTAACAATGAAAATACAGAAAGGGAAACTAGAGAATCTATTCCATTTACTATAGCATCAAGAACGATAGTATACCTGGGAATAAACTTAACCAAAGAGGTAAAGGACCTGTACTTGGGGAACTACAGAACACTCATGAAGGAAATTGAAGAAGACACAAAAAGATAGAAGACCATTCCATGCTTATGGATTAGAAGAATAAACATTGCTAAAATGTTTATAATGTCTAGAGCAATCTATACTTTCAATGCCATCCCGATCAAAATCCCACTTGCACTTTTCAAAGTGCTGGAACAAACAATCCTAAAATTTGTATGGAGCCAGAAGAGACCCCAAATTGCTAAGGAAATGTTGAAAAAAGAAAACAAAACTGGGGCATCACGTTTCCTGATTTCAAGTTTTACTACAATGCTGTGATCACCAAGACAGCATGGTACTGGCACAAAAACAGACTCATAAACCAGTGTAACAGAGTAGAATGCCGAGAGATGGACCTGCAACTCTATAGTTAAATAATCTTTGACAAAGCAGGAAAAAAAATCCAGTGGAAAAAAGACCATCTCTTCAATAAAGGGGACTGGGAAAATTGGACAGTTATGTATAAAAGAATGAAACTAGACCATTCTCTTACACCATACACAAAGATAAAGTGGAAATGGATAAGAGACCTCAATGTGAGGGAAGAACCTATCAGAATCCTAGAGGAAAACATAGGCAGTAACCCTTTGACATCAGCCACTGCATCTTCGTTCAAAATGTGTCTCCAAAGGCAAAGGAAACAAAAGAAAAACTGCATTTTCTAACACAGAGAAGAAGGGAGAGACTTAGAGAAAATGAAAAGAAAAAATTTGGCACAAATGAAATAATAAGATAAGGCAATGATCAGAGATGAAAGTGAAGCAAATATAAGTAACACTCCTTACAGAGAATGTAAAGCAACAATCATGGAGATACACAGTGGGCTTGAGAAAAGAATAGATAACATCAGTGAGTACCTTACCAGATATATAAAGGATTTTAAAAAGAGTAAGGCAGAGATGGAGAGTACAATAAACGAGACTGGAAACAAACTTCATGCTAAGAAAAATAATAAAATAAAGTTAAACAATAAAATAAAATACAAAGAAAAATAGACATAAAAATAAAGCCACATGTGTCTGTTAGCCATTTGTATGTCTTCATTGGAGAAGTGTCTGTTCTGTCTTCTGTCCATTTTTTGACATGATTATCTGTTTTGTGTGTGTTGAGTTTGAGGAGTTCTTTATAGATCATAGATATCAGGCCTTTGTCTGTATTGTCATTTGTGAATAACTTCTCCCATTCTGTGGGGTGCCTCTTTGGGGGAGATGAACCAAGAGAGACTACGGACTCTGAAAAACAATCTGAGGGTTTTGGAGGGGAGAGGGGTGTGAGTTTGAGTGAGCCTGGTGATGGGTATTATGGAGGGTACATATTGCATGTAGCACTGGGTGTGATACATAAACAATGAATCCTGAAACATTGAAAAGAAATTTTAAAAATAAATAAATTTTTTTTAAAAAGCCACAGTAGCAATAGGTATATCAGAAAAGTTGGTCTATGAAACGATGCCTGTGAAAAGAGATAAAGATGTGCACTATATATTCATAAAGGGGACAATCCTATAAGAAGATCTAAGAACTGTAAATATTTATGGAATCAACAAGGGAGCACCCAAATATGTGAAACAATTACTAACTTAATATAAGGAAACTCATTGATAATAAAACAATAATAGTAGGGAACATTAACACCCCACTTACATCAATAGATGGATCATCTAACCAGAAAATAAACAAGGAAACAAGGGCAGTGAATGACACACTGCAACAGAGGGATAGTGTGTGTGTGTGTGTGTGTATAAAATATTCTATCCTAAAGTAGAATAAACATTATTTTTAAGTACACTTGGGACATTCTCCAGAATAGATCATATACTAGATCACAAGTCAGGCCTTAACAAGTACAGAATGGTTGAGATCATATCATACATATTTTGTGACTGCAATGTTATGAAACTTGATGTCAACCACAATAAAAAATAATCTTGAAAAAATATATATGTAGGTTAAACATGTTACTAAACAGTGAATGTGTCAACCAGAAAGTCAAAGAAGAAATAATTTTTTAAAATACATGGAAACAAATGATAATAAAAACACTATTGTCCAAAGCCTTTGGAATGCAGCAAAGAGGTCTTTTTTTTTAATTTATTTATTTTTTATAAATACATATTTTTATCCCCAGGGATACAAGTCTGTGAATCGCCAGGTTTACACACTTCACAGCACTCACCAAGGCACATGCCCTCCCCAATGTCCATAACCCCACCCCCTTCTCCCAACCCCCCTTGCAAAGAGGTCTTAATAGAGAAGTATATAGGGAAGAAAAAAAAGGCTAACCTCAATAAGGAAGAAAAATTTCAAAGAAAAACCCTAACCTTACATAAAGGAGCAGGAAAGAAAAACAAATGAAGCCTAATACCAGCAGAAGGATGGAGATAATAAAGATTAGAGTAGAAATAAATGATAGAGAAACTAAGAAAACCATACAACAGATGAATGAAACCAGGAGCTACTTCTTCAAAAAAATAAATAAAATTGAAAATGTCCCAGTGAGACATACCAAAAAGATGAATAACCCAAATTAATAAAACCACAAATAAGAGAAGGGACATACAAACAACACCACAGAAATAAAAACAAATGTGATACAGTATGCTGATAAACTATATGCATACAAATTGGACAACCTGGAAGAAATGTATGAATGCCATGAAACATAAGAACTACCAAAACTTAAACAGGAAAATATAAAAAAAAAAGTTGAAGAGACCAATAACCACCAAAGACATTCTATCCATAATCAAGTCTCCCTACAAACATATCAGGGCTAGATGGCTTCACAGGTGAATTCTACAGATCATTTAAAGTATAGTTAACTCCTATAATTCTCAAACTATTCCAAAAAAATATAATAGAAAGGAAAAATACAAATACATTATATGAGGCCAGAATTATCCTGATACCAAAACCAGATAAATAATTCAGTAAAAAAGAAAACTACATGACAATACCCTTGATGAACATGAATGCAAAAATTCTCTACTAAATACTGGCAAACCAAATCAAACATTACATTAATCATTCAACACAATTAAGTGGGTTTATTCCTGGGATGCAAGAGTGGTTCAATATTGGCAAACTGAAAACCATGGTACACCACATCTATGAGAGACAGTATAGGAACCATATGAGCATTTCAATAGATGCATAAAAAAAGCAATGGACAAAAGTGAACATCCATTTATGATAAAAATCATCAGAAAATTAGAGATGAAGGGAACATACCTAAACATAATAAAGGTCATATATGAAAAGCCCACAGTTAAGACATCTTCAATGGGGAAAAACTGAGAGATTTTCCTCTATGTTCAAGAACATGTCAGGGATGTCACTGCTACAGCTCTTATTAAACATAGTTTTGGAAGCACTAGCCCCAGCAATCACACAACACAAAGAAATAAAAGGTATCCGAACCAATAAGGAAGAATTCTATCTTTCACTGTTTGCAAAGGACAGGAACTCTACATAGAAAATCCTAAAAGCTACACACACACACAAACACACACACACAAAATTCTAGAACTGATCAATGAATTCAGTAATATTACATAATAAGAATGTCAATGTATAGAAATCTATTGCATTTTTATACATCAATAATGAAGAACCAGAAAGAGAAATCAATGAATCAATCACAATTACAATTGAACCAAAACCACAAAATACCTAGAAATAAAACTTACCAAAGAGATAAAATATCTGCACTCTGAATATTATTAAAAAAATCAATGAAAACAATTGACACAAAGAAATGGAAAACTATTCCATGTTCATGCATACAAAGAACAAACATTATTAAAATATCTGTACTACTCCAAGAAATCTACATAGTTAATGAAATACCTATCTAAATATCACCAACTTTTTCAAAGACATAGAACAAACAATACTAAAATTTGTATGGAACCACAAAGACCAAAAATAGTCAAAGCAATATTGAAAAATAAAGCAAAGCTTCAGGCACCACAATTCTGCACTTCAATTATATTACAAAACTGTGGTGATCAAGAAAGTATGGTACTGTCAGAAAAGTAGACACATAGAGCAACAGAACAAAATAGAAAACTCAGAAATCAACCAACAACTAATCCGCAAAAAATATGGGGAAAATATCCAAAAGGAAAATGACAGCCTTCTCAACAAATGGAGTTGGAAAAAGTGGAGAGAGACACATGTAAAACAATAAAACTGTACCACATTCTTACACCACAACAAAATAAATTCAAGATGGATTGAAGATATAAATGTCAGACTTGAAAGCATAAAAATGAGAAGAGAACACAGACAAAAACACTTTTAACATCAGCCATAACAACTTATTTCTAGATATGCCTCCTGAGACAAGGGAAGTAAGAGCAAAAATAAACTATTGATATCTCCTCAAAATATGTATCTTTCGCACAGTGAAGGAAAAAATCAACAAAACTAAAATGTAACCTATGGGATAGAAGAAGATCTGTGCAAATGACATATCCTGATAAAAGTTTAGTATCCAAAATATATAAAGAACTTGTAAAACTCAACACCCAAAAAAGAAGTAAACAAGTTAAAAATGGGAAGAAAACATGAATATACATTTTTCCAATGAAATCCAGATGGACTCCAGACACATGAAAAGATGCTCAACATCAGTCATTATCTGGAAAATACAAATCAAAACTACAGTGAGATATCACCTCATGCAAGTCAGAATGGCTAAAATCAGCAAAGCAAGAAAAAAAAACAGGTAAAAAGATAAAAAGGAAGAACAGGTATTCCAAAGATATGGAGAAAGGGGAAACCTTCTGCAGTGCTGGTGAGAATGCAGCCATTCTGGAAAAGAGGTTGGAGATGCTTCAGAAAGTTAATAGAACTACCATGCAATCTAGCAATTACACTCTTAAGTAATTACACAGAGAACACAACAATATTAATGTTCAGGGATATATACACCCCAATGTTAATATCAGCATTATCTACAATACCTAAGTTATGGAAAGAGTCCAAATGTCTATTGATTGATGAATGGATAAAGAAAATGCTATATATATACACAATAAAATATTACTCAGCCATAAAAAAGAATATAATCTTGCCAATTGCAATGACATGGATGGACTTAGTATTATGTTGAGTGAAGTAAGTCAGTCAGAGAAAGACAAATACCTTATTATTTCACTCATGTGGAATTTAAGAAATAAAACATAAGATTAAAGGGTTAAAAAGAAGAGAGGAAAAATAAGAAACAGTGTCCTAAGTGTAGAGAACAAATACATGGCTCCCAGAGGGGAGATGAGTGAACAGATGGGTTAAATAACCAATGAGGTTTACAGAGTGCATTTGCTCTGATGAGCACCAGATGTTTTATGTAAGTGTTGAATCACTAAATTGTACAAGTGATTCTAATGTTACACTCTAGGTTAACTAACTGAAATTTGAATAAAAAATTTTAAAAATCAAGAGAAACAAAAGCAAAAATAAACTATTGGCATTTGAACAAGAGTACAATCTTCTCTGTCAGGCTCTCATAGCAAATCTTGTCCAAATTATCAGAAGCTTTACTGATCAACTCCTAAAGGAAAATCTCCTTCTTGGAATAAAAGGTATTTATAATGAGGAACATAACTTGGGAAGTTTTTGCCTGGAAGCCAAAAATCTCCACCTCCTCCAGGTCATGGTGCACTTCCTTGCACATTGTAAAGGAAATCAATGAAGCATTACAGACCACAGTAGGCATAGACTGAAACAGTTCAGATTCCCCAACAAGGCTGCATGGAGGTGAATCTACAGCTGCATGTCTTCTTTGGAAAAAATGTTTATCCCTGTCTCTGACTACTGTTTAATTGTACTGTTTTTAATTGTACTGTTTTGACTTTTACAAGCTCTTTACATATTTTGGATGCTAACACGTTATTGAATGTGTCATTGGCAAATATATTCTCCACTAGGTTGCCTTTTAGTTTTGTTGATTTTCTGCTCCACTGTGCAGAAGCTTTTTGTTTTGATATAGTGACAATAGTTTATTTTTGCTTTTGTTTCTCTTGCCTTGGGAGATATAGCTAATAAGAAGTTAGTATGTTACTGCCTGTGTTCTTTTCTAGATTTTTATACTTTCATATCTCACATTTAAGTGTTTGATCAATTTTGAATTTATTTTAGTGTTTGGTGTAAAAAAGTGGTCCAGTTTAGTTATTTTGCAGAAGTGCTGTCCAGTTGCCCCATCATTTGTTAAAGAAACTGTCTTTTTTCCATTGGATATTCTTTTTTTTAATTTATTTTTTATTTTCAGCATAACAGTATTCATTATTTTTTGCACCACACCCAGTGCTCCATGCAATCCGTGCCCTCTATAATACCCACCACCTGGTACCCCGATCTCCCACCCCCTGCCCCTTCAAAACCCTCAGATTGTTTTTCAGAGTCCATAGTCTCTCATGGTTCACCTCCCCTTCCAATCTCCCCCAACTCCCTTCTCCTCTCTATCTCCCCATGTCCCCCATGCTATTTGTTAGGCTCATACATATACAAATAATATTCACTTATACATATTCACTTATACAAATACATATTCACTTACACAAATAAGTGAAACCATATGATAACTGACTCTCTCTGCTTGACTTATTTCACTCAGCATAATCTCTTCCAGTCCCGTCCATGTTGCTACAAAAGTTGGGTATTCGTCCTTGGATATTCTTTCCTGCTTTGTCAAAGATTACTTGACCATAGAGTTGTGGGTTCATTTCTGGGGATGGTATTTTGTTGCACTGATCTATGTGTTTATTTTTGTGCCAATACCATACTGTTCTGATTACAATAGCTTTGTAATATAACTTTAACTTCAGAATTGTAATGCCTCCAGCTATTCTTTCCTTTGTTATGATTGCTTTGGTTTTTCAGGGACTCTTGTAGTTCCATGAAAATTTTAGGATTGTTCTAGCTCTGTGAAAAGTGCTGTTGCTATTTTTTTAATTTATTTTTTATTTTCAGCATAACAGTATTCATTATTTTGGCACCACACCCAGTGCTCCATGCAATCTGTGCCCTCTATAATACCCACCACCTGGTACCCCGACCTCCCAACCCCCCCGCCCCTTCAAAACCCTCAGATTGTTTTTCAGAGTCCATAGTCTCTCATGGTTCACCTTCCCTTCCAATTTCCCCCAACTACCTTCTGTTGGTATTTTGTTACGGGTTGCATTAAATATGTAGGTTACTGTCGGTAGTATTGTCATTAGAAAAATATTTGCTCTCCCAATAAATGAGCATGGAATATCTTTCCATTTATTTGTCTCAGCTTTGGCTACTTTCATCAGTGTTTTATAGTTTCCAGAGTACAGGCCCTTCACCTCTTTGGTTAGGCAGCTTGTGTATATAAATGCAAGAGATTTTTTTTAAGATTTTATTTATTTATTTGACACTCAGAGGTCACAAGCAGGCAGAGAGGCAGGCAGAGAGGTCGGGGGGAGCAGGTTCCTTGCTGAGCAGAGAGCCCAATGCAGGACCCGATCTCAGGACCATGGGATCATGACCTGAGGCAAAGGCAGAGGCTTTAACCCACTGAGCCACCCAGGTGTCCCAAAGCAACAGATTTTTGTATTTTGATTTTGTAACTTGTGAGTTAACTGAATTTGTTTGTAAGATCCAGCAGATTTTTTTCATATTATTTCAGGTCTTGCATATATAGAATCATATCATCTGCAAATAGTAAAAGTTTTACTTCTTCTTTATGAATTTGGATGCCTTTTATTTCTTTGTGTTGGCTGATTGCTGTGTCAAGAACTTCCAGTACTATTAAAAATAACATTGGTGAGAATGCCTATCCCTATCTTGTTCCGGACTGTAGGGGAAAAGCTCTCAGTTTTTCCCCATTAAAGATTAGGATAGGGGGGGACAAGATGGCGGGGTAGTAGGAAGAGGCGTCTTTTCAGCCAGTACCCCAAAGTGAGCTGATTACCTACCAAAGAACTCCGATCACCCATGAAATCAGCCTGAGATCAGAATTATACAAGTCTGGATCTCTACAGGGGCAGAAGACGCCAGTGGGCAGGTAAAGTGGAATGGGAACTGTGGACTGATATCGAAAGATAAACAAAAGGGGGAGGGAGCCACCAGTGGCAACCAGTGGGAAAGTAATACCCCAATCCAAGCAAGAGCACCTTGCGTCTGGGGACCAGCAGTAACTCGGAGACTGGTTGAAAGCACTCCAAAAGAGCAAAGGATCGCGGGGGGAAATTGTGGTAATCGGGGCGGCTAGGGAAAGGGGCTTAAGTCCCCGGTCCCAGACGGCCTCCCCGGCACTAAGGCAGAGAGAGTGCGGCGGAGAAACCGCTCCTGGTCCCTAAGCCAACAGCGTGCCCCAGAGCACGTGGGTTCTGGCTCCTGTGAGGGGATGGGAGCCGCGCCAGTCTGCAGAACGCGCGCTAGCCCTACCACAAAGCTTGAGATACGCGCGCACGTCCCTCACTCTTCCCTGAATTACTGAGGCCCGGCAGGCGCTCCTTGACCCGTGCCATTGTTTGAAAGCCTAAGCCGTGTGCGCCCGCGCGAAACTCTTCCCCGGACAGAGGCGCGCAAAAGCCCAGCCTGGGGCTCACGGACCCGCGCCCCGTTCTCAGTGCCCCAGACACGCGCCCGACCCACAGCCACCTCTGAAAAGAGGTGCACGCAAGCCGGGCACTCCCAGCCCAGGCCGGCGGCAAAATCTCAGTGTGGGATCTCTGCTTGGAACCTTTCTGGCGGTCGGGAGCTCCCAGACAGCCGCCACTGCCTTGGCTTTGGGTACGAGCAAAAGATCCTGTGCCCCCAGGGTCTGCACCTTGGAACCTGCGCTGCCAGCGGCCAAGGGGGAATTTATTCAGCTTCTGCACCCAGACTGAGGGTTCCCTCTGAGACGGAGATCAGGGTGCGGTTTGATTTCTTCTAATACTACAAAAACCATCAAAGGCGGTAAAGGTGAGAGGGAAAAAAGTGAACAAGCAAAAAAACCGCCAGAGAACAAAAGCCTGAAAAAAACCAGTTTCCCCAGAGCCCACCCCCTTGAGGGGGGCGGGGGGACTCAACTCAGGAAACATCATTGACTGACAACCCACGTGGCAGGCCCCTCCCCCAGAAAACAAACCAAGAAAGAAAAAAAAAAAAAAGGACTACAAGAGAACCACCACTACTTCATAGGAAAACTTGTATTGTTCACTCGTTTGCACTATTCCGGTTCATTATTTTTTTTTTTTACACATAGGTAGTTTTTTTAACCTATTTACCACCACAGCGAGCTGTACAGTACATCAAATTCCATAATACCTTTCTAACCTGAACTTTTTGATACATACACCTATCTTTTTCTTTTGCATTTTTATTTTTTGAATTACCTTTTTAAAAAAAATTTAGTTTAGTTTAGTCTAGTATATTGCTTTTTATTTTTATCCTCTAATATTCATATAGAGTTAACTTCAAAGTAATCCCTTTTTCCCAATCAATACTACCCCTATAGGTAAACCAATTTTTAATCCTCTTTATCTTAGGAAAGTTGAGTCCTTTAACAAAGACATCAAGATACATCCAGGAAGAATCAAAACAACCTTCCTCGCACACACTGAGAATTTATAAGAACTCTACCATCTTCTTCCACCAGTGTTTCTGTGTTTTTTGTGTTTCTCCTGATAGCATATAAATTTTACACTTGTGGTTCTTTTTGACGAGGTTCTTTCTTTATTTGCAAATATATATATATATATTTTTTTTCTTTTATTCTCTTGCCATATAATTGTATCAGTCTTTTTATCTCTTTTTGTTTGTCTAGTTCATAAATCTTACCTCGGGGCCCATCTGGACTGAACCTTCTCTTTCATCTTCCCTTTCTTTCCTGTCTCTCTCTCTCTTTTTTCTTTTTTGTTTATCTTTTTCTTCTTTTCCTCTTTTTATTTTCTTTTGTCGCTCGTTTGGGTGGGGAATCCTGATTACTCAGAAGTGTTCCAGGGTGCACCTTGACTACACCAGAGTTGATACATTCAGCTACATCTCTTCAGTCTTCTCCCACCAAAATGACTAGGAGGAGGAATGCCCAACAGAAGAAAAATACAGAGGATGGACCTTCTGCAACAGAGCTAACGGCTATCAACATAGACAATATGTCGGAAAGAGAATTCAGGCTAATAATTATCCAGGCAATAGCTAGGTTGGAGAAAGCCATGGATGACCAAACAGAATTGATTAGGGCCGAACTGAAAGCGACCAGACAGGATGTTCACAATGTTAGGGCAGAGCTTAAAGCTACCAGGGAGGAGGTCCACAATGCTCTCAATGAGTTCCAATCTAATCTAAACTCTCTCAAAGCTAGGGTAACTGAGACAGAAGATAGAATTAGTGATCTGGAAAACAAACAGATAGAGAAAAGGATCAGGAGGAAGCCTGGAACAAACAGCTTAGAAACAATGAAAACAGAATCAGGGAAATAAATGATGCCATGAAGCGTTCCAACGTCAGAATTATTGGAATCCCTGAAGGGGAGGAGAAAGAAAGAAGTCTAGAAGATATCGTGGAACAAGTTCTTCATGAAAATTTTCCCAATATCGTGAATGAAACCAGCGTTCATGTACTAGAGGCTGAACGGTCTCCACCCAAGATTCTACATTCCAAAAAAAACATCACAACACCTGATAGTCAAACTGAGGAATTATAATTGTAAGTATAATCTCTTGAAAGCCGCCAGGGCAAAGAGGATCATTACTTACAGTGGGAAGCCCATCAGAATAACGTCAGACCTGTCCACAGAGACCTGGCAAGCCAGAAGAGGCTGGCAAGACATATTCAGGGCACTAAATGAGAAGAACATGCAGCCAAGAATACTTTATCCAGCAAGACTGACATTCAAAATGGATGGAGAGATAAAGAGTTTTCAAGACCGGCAAGGCTTAAAAGACTATGCAACCACCAAGCCGATACTGCAGGAAATATTAAGGGGGGTTCTATAAAAGAGGAAAAATCCCAAGAATAGCATTGAACAGAAATATAGAGACAGTCTACAGAAAGAAAGACTTCAAAGGTAACTCGATGTCAATAAAAACGTATCTATCAATAATCACTCTCAATGTGAATGGCCTAAATGCACCCATAAAACGGCACAGGGTTGCAGATTGGATAAAACGACAAGACCCATCCATATGTTGTCTACAAGAGACCCATTTTGAACCTAAAGATACACGCAGACTGAAAGTGAAGGGGTGGAGAAGCATCTTTCATGCCAATGGGACTCAAAAGAAGGCTGGAGTTGCGATTCTCATATCAGATAAATTAGACTTCAAACTAAAGACTGTAGTCAGAGATACAGAAGGACACTACATAATCCTTAAAGGGACTATCCACCAAGATGATCTAACAATTGTAAATATCTATGCTCCCAATATGGGAGCAGCCAATTACTTAAGAAAACTGTTAATCAAGATAAAGAGTCATATTGATATGAATACACTAATCGTAGGAGATCTTAACACGCCTCTTTCGGAATTAGACAGATCATTGAAGCAGAAAATCAATAAAGAAACAAGAGCATTGAAAGACACATTGGAACAGATGGACCTCATAGATATATACAGAACATTCCACGCTAAAACATCAGAATACTCATTCCTCTCAAGTGCACATGGAACCTTCTCCAGAATAGACCACATACTGGGTCACAAATCAGGACTCAACCGATACCAAAAGACTGAGATGATTCCCTGCATATTCTCAGATCACAATGCTTAGAAACTGGAGCTCAATCACAAGGAAAACTTCCGAGGAACTCAAACACCTGGAAGCTAAAGACCACCTTGCTTAAGAATGCTTGGATCAACCAGGAGATCAAAGAAGAACTGAAACAATTCATGGAAACCAATGAGAATGAAGACACTTCGGTCCAAAACCTATGGGATACAGCAAAGGCGGTCCTAAGGGGAAAATACATAGCCATCCAAGCCTTGCTCAAAAAAATTGAAAAATCCAGAACACACCAGCTGTCTCTACACCTTAAAGAACTGGAGGATCAACAACAAATCAAACCAACTCCACACATAAGAAGGGAAATCGCAAGATTAGAGCTGAGATCAATGAGGGAGAGACCAGAGATACAGTAGAACGTATCAATGAAACTAGAAGCTGGTTTTTTGAAAGAATCAATAAGATCTATAAGCCACTGGCTACACTAATCCAAAAGAAAAGAGAGAAAGCCCAAATTCATAAAATTATGAATGAAAAGGGAGAGATCACAACTAACGCCAAGGAAGTAGAAACATTCATCAGAAGTTATTACCAACAGTTATATGCCAATAAGCTTAGCAACCTAGATGAAATGGATGCATTCCTGGAAAAATATAAACTACCAAAATTGAACCAGGAAGAAATCGACAACCTGAATAGACCGATATCTAATAACGAGATTGAATCAGTGATCAAAAACCTCCCAAAAAACAAGAGCCCAGGACCTGACAGATTCCCTGGGGAATTCTACCAAACCTTCCAAGAAGAAATAACACCTATTCTCCTGAAGCTGTGTCAAAAAATTGAAGCAGAAGGAAAACTTCCAGACTCTTTCTATGAAGCCAGCATTACCCTGATCCCCAAACCAGGCAAGGACCCTAACAAAAAGGAGAATTTCAGACCAATATCACTGATGAATATGGATGCTAACATTCTCAACAAGATCCTAGCCAACAGGATCCAACAACACATTAAAAAGATTATCCACCACGATCAGGTGGGATTCATCCCTGGGCTACAAGGATGGTTCAACATTCGCAAATCAATCAATGTGATACATCAAATTAATATGAGAAGAGAGAAGAACCACATGGTCCTCTCAATTGATGCAGAAAAAGCATTTGACAAAATCCAGCATCCGTTCCTGATTAAAACGCTTCAAAGTATAGGGATAGAGGGAACATTCCTGAACCTCATCAAATCTATCTATGAAAGACCCACAGCAAATATCATCCTCAATGGGAAAAAGCTTGCAGCCTTCCCGTTGAGATCAGGAACAAGACAAGGATGCCCACTTTCACCACTCTTGTTCAACATAGTATTAGAAGTCCTTGCAACAGCAATCAGGCAACAGAGAGAAATAAAAGGTATCCAAATTGGTAATGAAGAAGTCAAACTCTCTCTCTTTGCAGATGAAATGATTCTTTATATGGAAAACCCAAAAGACTCCACCCCCAAACTACTAGAACTCATACAGCAATTCAGCAACGTGGCAGGATACAAAGTCAATGTGCAGAAATCAGTGGCTTTCTTATACACTAACAAGGAAAATACAGAAAGGGAAATTAGAGAATCGATTCCATTTACTATAGCACCAAGAACCATAAGATACCTGGGAATAAACCTAACTAAAGAGGTAAAGGATCTGTACTTGAGGAACTACAGAACACTCTTGAAAGAAATTGAAGAAGACACAAATAGATGGAAGACCATTCCATGCTCTTGGATCGGAAGAATAAACATTGTTAAAATGTCTATACTGCCTAGAGCAATCTATACTTTTAATGCCATTCCGATCAAAATTCCACCGGCATTCTTCAAAGAGCTGGAGCAAATAATCCTAAAATTTGTATGGAATCAGAAGAGACCTCGAATCGCTAAGGAAATGTTGAAAAACAAAAATAAAGCTGGCGGCATCACCTTACCTGATTTCAAGTTTTATTACAAAGCTGTGATCACCAAGACAGCATGGTACTGGCATAAAAACAGACACATAGACCAATGGAACAGAATAGAGAGCCCAGATATGGACCCTCAACTCCATGGTCAATTAATCTTTGAAAAACAGGAAAAAATATACAGTGGGAAAAAGACAGTCTCTTCAATAAATGGTGCTGGGAAAACTGGACAGCTATATGTAGAAGAATGAAACTCGACCATTCTCTTACACCGTATACAAAGATCAACTCAAAATGGATAAAAGACCTCAACGTGAGACAGGAATGCATCAGAATCTTAGAGGAGAACATAGGCAGAAATCTCTTTGATATCAGCCACAGCAACTTCTTTCAAGATACGTCTCCAAAGGCAAAGGAAACAAAAGCGAAAATAAACTTCTGGGACTTCATCAAAATCAAAAGCTTCTGCACAGCAAAGGAAACAGTCAAAAAAACAAAGAGGCAACCCACGGAATGGGAGAAGATATTTGCAATTGACAGTACAGACAAAAGGTTGATATCCAGGATCTATAATGAGCTCCTCAAACTCAACCCACATGAAACAGACAAACACATCAAAAAATGGGCAGAAGATATGAACAGACACTTCTCCAATCAAGACATACAAATGGCTCTCAGACACATGAAAAAATGTTCATCATCATTAGCCCTCAGGGAGATTCAAATTAAAACCACATTGAGATATGACCTTACACCAGTTAGAATGGCCAAAATTAACAAAATGGGAAACAACATGTGTTGGAGAGGATGTGGAGAAAGGGGAACCCTCTTCCACTGTTGGTGGGAATGCAAGTTGGTGCAGCCTCTTTGGAGAACAGTGTGGAGATTCCTCAAGAAATTAAAAATATAGCTTCCCTATGACCCTGCAATTGCACTCCTGGGTATTTACCCCAAAGATACAGATGTCATGAAAAGAAGGGCCATCTGTACCCCAATGTTTATAGCAGCAATGGCCACAGTCACCAAACTATGGAAAGAACCAAGATGCCCTTCAATGGATAAACTATCAAAACTAAATGAAGAAGAAATAGAAAATGAACAAACCCATAACCAGTAAGGATATTGAAGCAGTCATCAAAAGTCTCCCAACAAACAAGAGCCAGGACCAGATGGCTTCCCAGGGGAATTCTACTAAGCATTTAAAGGTAATATCTGTCCTAAAGCTAACAATATTGTGTTTCCACTAAATTTACCTTGAAATACCATATTGAGATTATCTCTGTGTCATGTAAATCATGAGTGAGTAAAATGTAGACTTCAGAAGGACTTTCTGTGTTGGGTTTTTTTCTTATGAAATAAAGACATGCATATTTGAGTTACCAGCAAGATCTCCTTGTAATGTTAATTATCTGAAATCAGCATCCTTTTCTGTTGTTAAATTACACATTCCTGTTGTTAGAATCCTGTTTGATTTTTAATTAAGATGAGAACATCCATGAAAAACAATTTTAAAATATTGCTCCCCAAAAAATAAGAGGAAGAATTAATACCTATTCTCCTGAAACTGTTCCAAAAAGTAGAAATGGAAGGAAAACTTCTAAAATCATTTTATGAGGCCAACATTACCTTGATCCCAAAACCAGACAAAGAACCTATCAAAATTGAGAATTACAGACCAATATCCCTGATGAACATGGATTCAAAAATTCTAACCAGAATACCATAGGATAACCATAGGATTGAACATAAGATCGAATAGTACGTTAAAAGGATTATTCACCACGACCAAGTGAGATTTATTCCTGGGCTGCATGGTTGGTTCAGCATCTGAAAATCAATCAATGTGATATAATACATTAATAAAAGATTGAACAAGGACCATATGATACTCCCAATAGATCCTGAAAAAGCAATTGACATAGCACAGCATGCTCTTTTTTTCAAATATTATTTTATTTTTTCAGTGTTCCAAGATATAACATCCTTTCTTAGTCAAAACTCTTCAATATGTAAGGATAGAGGGTACATACCTCAATATCATCAAAGCCATCTATGAAAAACCCACTGCAAATATCATTCTCAAGAGAAAGGAGAAAAACTGAAAGCTTTTCCCCTAAGGTCAGGAACATGGCAGAGCTCTCCACTATCACCAGTACTACTCAACATAGTATTAGAAGTCCTAGCCTCAGCAATCACACAACGAAGAGAAATAAAGGCATCCAAATCTGCAAAGAAGTCAAAATCTCACACTTTGCAGATGAAAACCCAAAAGACTCCACCCCAAAATTGCTACAACGGATGAGGAATTCAGTAAAGTGTCATGATATAAAATCAATGCACAGAAATCAGTTGCATTTCTATATGCCAACAACAAGACAGAAGAAAGAGAAATTAAGGAGTCAATCCCATTTACAAATGCGCCCAAAACCATGAGATAGCTAGGAATAAACCGAGCTGAAGAGGCAAAGGATCTGTACTAAGAAAACTATAAAGTACTCATGAAAGAAATTGAGGAAGACAGGAAGAAATAGAAAAAAGCGTTCCATGCTCATGGATTGGAAGAACAAGTATTGTGAAAATGTCTATGCTACCTAAAGCCATCTACACATTTAATGCAATCCCTATCAAAATACCATCAATTTTGGGACGCCTGGGTGGCGCAGTTGGTTAAACGACTGCCTCCGGCTCAGGGCGTGATCCTGGAGTCCCGGGATCGAGTCCCACATCGGGCTCCCAGCTCCATGGGGAGTCTGCTTCTCCCTCTGACCTTCTCCTCGCTCATGCTCTCTCTCACTGTCTCTCTCTCTCAAATAAATAAAATAAAAAAAAAATCTTAAAAAAAATACCATCAATTTTATTCAAAGAAATGGAACAAATAATCCTACAATTTATATGGAACCAGAAAAGACCTCAGAAAGCTAGAGGAATTTTGAAAAAAAAGCCAAAGAAAAAAAAAAGCCAAAGCTGGTGGCATCACAATTCCACCTAGATCTAGACTTCAAGCTAGATTACAAAGCTGTAATCACCAAGAGAGTATGGTACTGGCACCAAAACAGACACATAGATCAGTGGAACAGAAGAGAGTACCCAGAAATGGAACTTCAACTCTATGGTCAACTAATCTTCAACAAAGCAGGAAAGAATGTCCAATTGAAAAAAGACAATCTCTTCAAAAAATGGTGTTTAGAAAGTTGAACAGCCACATGCAGAAGAATGAAAGTGGACTATTTCCTTACACTACACACAAAAATAGACACAAAATGGATGAAAGACTTCAGTGTGAGACAGGAATCCATCAAAATCCTTGAGGAGAAGACAGGCAGCAACCTCTTCAACCTCAGCTGCAGCAACTTCTCCCTAGAAACATCGCCAAAGTCAAGGGAAGCAAGGGCAAAAATAAATCATTGGGACATCATTAAGATCAAAAGCTTTTTCACAGCAAAAAATATGGTCAACAAAACCAAAACACAACCGGCAGAATAGGAAGAGATATTTGCAATGGATGTATCAGATAAAGGGCTAGTATCCAAAATCTATAAAGAACTTATCAAACTCAACACCAAAGAACAAATAATCCAATCAAGAAATGGGCAGAAGACATGAACAGACATTTCTGCGAAGAGGACATCCAAATGGCCAACAGACACAGGAAAAAGTGCTCAACATCACTTAGCATCAGGGAAATACAAATCAAAACCACAATGAGATACCACCTCACACCAGTCAGAATGGCTAAAATTAACCGGTCAGGAAACAACAGATGCTGGAGAGGATGCAGAGAAAGGGGACACCTCCTACACTGTTGGTGGGAATGCAAGCTAGTGCAGCCACTCTGGAAAACAGTATGCAGTTTCTTCAAAAACTTAAAATGAGAGCCATCCTAGGATCTATCAATTGCACTACTGGGTATTTACCCCAAAGATACAAATGCAATGATCAGAAGGGGCACATGTACCCCAATGCTTATAGCAGCAATGTCTGCAATAGCCGAACTATGGAAAGAGCCTAGATGTCCCTCAATAGATGAATGGATAAAGATGTGCTATATATATATACAATGGAATTCTATGCAACCACACACACACAAAAAAAAAAAACACAAAATTTTGTCATTTCCAACAAAGTGGATGGAAGTAGAGGCTATTATGCTAAGCAAAATAAGTAAATCAGAGAAAAACAATTTTCATATGATCTCTCTGATATGAGGAATTTGAAAGACAGTGCAGGGTTGGGGGAAGGGAGGGGAAAATGAAACAAGATGCAATTGGGGGTATGTGCCATGGTGAGTGCTGTGAAGTGTGTAAACCTGGCGATTCATAGACCTGTACCCCTGGGACTAATATTACATTATATATTTATAAAAAATAAAAAATAATATAAAAAAAGATGCAACTGGGGAGGGAGACAAACCATAGGAGACTCTTAATCTCAGGAGACAAACTGAGGGTTGCTGGGGGGTGGGATCACTGATTAGATGGCTGGGTGATGGACATTGGGTACCATATGTGCTATGGTGAGATTCACAGACCAGTACCCCTGAAAAAAGCAATACATTATATGTTCATAAACTTAAAAAAACGAACTTTTTTTAAAAGAAAATGGAACGTGCTAATATTTTGCTACAAACAATTTACAATAGGAGGTGTGCTTACAATGGATCATTTTCTTCTTCATGTCAATTTCCTGAATTTTACACTATACCCACATTGTTCATAAAATTATTTTGCAATTAGTGAAAAAGAAAAGAAAAAAAGAGGAAAACAAGGGGGAGAAATTCTTCAAGAAGTCTAGGAATGACCAATCAGTAAAAACTATTTAGAGACTGGGTCAAAATGGCTGACTGAACCTTGGTACATTTCTCTGGTCCCCTTAAATGGTAGAGAAGGCAGATGTCTGTATGTAAGGACAACTCTAGGAGAGCTCAGCAAAATAAAGGCAAATTCCTAGAAGATGTAGAGCAGATGTGGCAGTGACACTAAGGTGGGGGTGGGGACCCTGAAATCTTGAAGTGCTGAGCCAGCACTTAGGTGGTTTTGGTAGGGGGTTTCTGACTTTTGAAAGGGGTGTGCAAGGGGCCAAAGAGAGCCTCCTATATCCAGGACAGTGGTGACCATGAGACTTAGAAGGGGCAGAATGGTGTTTGGCAGGAAGGGAGGCTTGTCTTCTGTCAGGAAGCTGTGCTACAGAAAGAAGGAAGAGACCCTGGCAACCACAGCATTTGGTGGGAGCCAAATGTGGTATCCTCTTTGTTTGCCCCTCCTGCCTATGCACTCTCCCCTCCCAGCTCTTACAAACAAAAAGCTGGTAGTCTGCTGATACTCCTTGGCCACAGGAGGATCCACAGCAGAGGCTGCAGCAAGGCACCCAAATTGGGCACACAAAGCCCACAATCTGCGGCTTTGGTGAGTCTATGTCCCTTGGCCTGGAAGGTGTTGGACAATGGGAAGAAGAATGAAGGGGTGCCCTCTATTTCTTTTGCCCCAACCACAGCTCTCTTACTCTATCATAGCCAGAAAGAACTAGGGAATAAGGTTAATGCAGGCATGTAGCCAGGATGTTCTGATTTCCAGCTTTCCTGTATACTTTTCAGGGAAAACTTAGGCACAGGTGATGGAGCTCAGTAACTAGGAGAAAAGCTCATCATGTCATGCATTGAATATATTTTTTCTCAATTTTCTTTCTTTGCCTGTCTTGCTACTGTGCTCCTCGCAGGTGTGAAAACCCCATTTGGAAAGAAGGCTGCAGGGCAGCAGCCCAGGACAGCCCAGGATATACCAGTGTGTCTGTTACCATGATGAAGGGAAAGGCTGCACACAAGAAGCACAGGCCCTCATCCCAGCCTCAGGGAAGCATTATAGGCAGAATTCGGCATGAATGGAAAGATGGAGATGAACCCCTAACACAGTGGAATGGAAGCATTGTGGATCAGATACCTGTAAGTCTTATTTTGTATCTTACAAAATACGATGGATTTGACTGTGTTTATGTGAAACTTCACAGAGATGAAAATGTGTCATCACTTGAAGCCCTTCCTAATAGAATTGCAACCTAGAGAATCAGTGATACATCCTTAATAGAAATTATGATTGGCAAAGCACTGGAACATATTTTTGAGACAGAGAAACTTTCCAAAAAATGAATGTAAGTGGATGGTCTTAGCTCAGGCACCTATCATGAACACATGGTTTTACATTACCTATGAGAAAGATTCTGTATTATACATGTATCAGCTCTTAGATGATTATAAAGATGGTGACCCACACATCCTTCCAGATTCCAATGATTCTCCTCTTACAGAGGGGGAGCCAGGAGAAGTTGTAGACAGCCTTGTAGGCTAACAGCTAAAACATGCCAAAGCTGATGAATCTAAGAGCACAGCTTGCATGGAGCACTGGGTGTGGTGAAAAAATAATGAATACTGTTTTTCTGAAAATAAATAAATTGGGAAAAAAAAAGAGAACTGGCATGGTCATTCATCAAGCAGAAGCAAAACCCTCTGTGTACTTCATCAAATTTGATGATGATTTCCATATCTATGTCTATGATTTGGTAAAAACATCTTAGAGATTATTTTGAAATTTGCCAAACATGTGAGACTATATGTAAAATCCATACAAAAAGGTCTTGATTGCTCTCTAATTTGTAAGAACAGTCTTCTCCATTTTGCATGCTTCTGCCTGGTAAGAAGAAAAAAAAAGAAGCAAAGGAAAGAAGCAAAGCAAAAAAAAGGAAAGGAAAGAAAAGAAGGAAGGAGGAAAGGGAATGAAAGGGGAAGGAAGGAAGGAAGGAAGGAAGGAAGGAAGGAAGGAAAAAGGGAGGGAGGCAAGGAAGAGAGGAAGGAACAAACTTTCACCATATCAAATATTTTTTTGAAGAAACATTTTGCCCATCTTTCCAAACCTTTAACTACTTCTCCACAGGAAAATGATTGATTTGTCTAATAATGAAAAGGGTAAAGCATGACATCCAGTGGCCCTTATTTTCATTGTGGGTGGTGATAATAGATTAAAGGTAGCTGAACACCTCTCACCTCATTCTTTTGGGCAGTTGAACTCTCTGCACTCCTTGAAGTGTGAAGCTTCCTGAGATATTCAATATGACTATCTGGGTGAGTCTCTTTGCAACCTCAGCTGTCTCCCAGGTGACTTCAAAAGTCTAATTTGGGGAGGAGTGGGAAGCCCTTTTAGTCTCCTTTCCCAGTTGAATTAAAGTAAGGCTAACATTTTGCTCCCTTTCTGATTCTTTCACTATTGTTCAACTTGGTTCAAAATCAAGAGGGTAATTAATTTGCATTTTAGTATATAAGCATAGGCTGAGAAATCTAGCAAAATTGTGAGGAAGGCAAGCATTTGGAAATAAACCTCCAAGTGGACAAATAAAAGTTGGCCATCAATGGCATTAGGGTCTCTGTTGTCTGCAGTAACTCTGGCTGATGCCTGCAAACAGGGAGTGGGTTTTAACAGATGCAGGCTGTGCAGGCCAGCTTTACCACAAGTGGTCTCTGCCAGCTCAATGGAGGATTAAGCCATCCTCTATTCTAGTTACATGGTGAATACTGGGTATAACAAGGATTGACAATTCTGTCTAGGATCTCAAAATGAAAGAACAAAAATCTGGAATCAGACTAAGATACAGACTTATTTCTTATCTCAAGGGAGAATCTGAGGGGCAACCGGGTAGCTCGGTCAGTTAAGTGTCTGCCTTCAGCACAGGTCATGATCTCAGGGTCCTGGGCTCAAGCCCCTTGTTGGGCTCCCTGCTCAGCAGGAAGTCTGCTTCTCCCTTTCCCACTCCCTCTGTGTTCTCTCTCTCTCTGACTCACTCTCTCTTTCTCTTTCTGTCTGTTAACTGAATGAATGAATGAATGAATGAATAAGTAAATAAGTCTTTTTTTAAAAAGAAAGACAATCGTGCTCGCTTCGGCAGCACATATACTAAAAAGAAAGAGAATCTAAAAAGTTTTAGATTAGGTTTTAGATATGATTCTTAGGGGGCTTCCAAGAAGTGGGCAAGGCGCTTGCTAAAAGTAAGAAAGGCTAAAAATGGGCTTTAATCTTTCATGGTATCTTAGCATAAATTGCTTGGTGATCAATACACTTATTGATGTTTTAAATGCTAGCATTGGTAGATAGAAATATAATAGTTATTTGTTAGGTTTTTTTAAAAAAATTTTAACTTTACACCATTTCTTGGCTGGTCCTATGAAAGTTATGTGCAGAAAAAGGTGAGCCTCACTGCAGCAGAAAAATCAGTAATAAAAAGGTCCATGTATGCTCCATTATTAAAGGCATTAGTGAAAGTTAAACTAAGCCTAAGAAATCAAGTTTGAAAATACACAAGATTTTATAGAGAAGCACTTGGCCGAATACAGTGCTTTTTCACTGGGCTTCTAATATGCGCCCCATTTAGCAGTAACAGGCCTTGGACTACCGCAACTTCGGGACTGAGACTCCCAATAGTACAATTAACCCAATTAGTTTAAGTTCACAGGTCATGGAGTCCAGACTACCAGCACAGACAGACTGACATCCTGTGGGGGCTGACACCAAGAAGATACTCTCTTGTCTTCCCTGTTTCTCTACTTTTCTTCCTCCTGTTGCCACTAAGTTTCTGCTGAGATATTTGATAACAGCAACGTGGGTCATATTACCTATTGTATTAAGTCCTGAGGACATATTTGCTTGGGATATCTGCTCTAGTAGCTGGGGATTAGTGTACTTTCTAATTTTTGCTTGTGAGGCTGATACTATAATAATCTTATGTCCTATTGACCCTGTGCACTCCTAAAAACATATGACATGCAGCTGTGGGGTTGGATTAATTCAGCTCCTAAAGTTTCCAATCAAAATGAGATAAGTCAAGCAGAGAAAGACAATTATCATATGGTTTCACTTATTTGTGGAACATAAGGAATAGCATGGAGGACATTAGGAGCAAGAAGGGAAAAATGTTTGTGTATGGGGGGATCAGAGGGGGAAACAAACCATGAGAGACTATGGACTCCGAGAAACAAACTGAGGGTTTTAGATAGGTTAGCCTGGTGATGGGTAATAAGGAGGGCACGGATTGCATGGAGCACTGGGTGTTATATGCAAACAATGAATCATGGAACACTACATCAAAAACTAATGATGTACTGTATGGTAACTAATATAATTTTAAAAAGAGTGCAAAAAAAAAAAAAAAGGAAGGCAGTCAGGCTGAAGCTGCTGAGGGACCTCCGCCCCCTACACACACACCTGTACAGATAATTTTGTGAGATCTGTATGGCTGAAATGAAAAAAAAAATTGGGAAAGGAAGAATTTTAGAATTTACTGCCTTTGGACATTAAAATAGAAATTTAAATTGGAACATTCATTTCCCCCTTGGAGTGTAATGGTTGGCGTTGGTTTCATACAGTTCAAATTAAGGCATTTTTATTATGCTGCATTATTTAGAGTGTTCAATGCTATTTTTGAGGCTCATTATGTAACCTTTGTAAGCTGTAGTGAATACTGTGCCTGGACATAATTGTAAATCGAGGATAAAATAGTGAACGAATTCTCACCTTGAGATGTAATACAGCTTTGGAGTTAATTTAATTAATGTTCTATTTTGACTTCTTTCAGGGTCTTCTAGGGGAAAAAGCAGAATGGGTCACCAGTCTTACACAGATGGGAGCATAACATTCCTAAATATTCTTGGTCTCTTCCAAAGGGCGCAGTCAAAACCTGTTTGTTAACAATAGTCTTGGATATTAATCACTGTGATTTAAGAGAAAAAATGCCCAAGGGTATGAAGTGATTTATCATCTGCCTCTGTATTTCTGACTCAAGGAAAAAAGAAAGTAAAAGACTTGCCCCTCTCAAAAATATTTGGAAGAAAATTTCTATCCATCTCCAATTGCTATACTCATTCAGTTTTCTATATGGGAGGAGGAATATCTGATGAATTTGAAAAAAAAAGGTTATAGATAAGCAACCTTGGCCCCTCTTGGCTCTTTAATCCATTCTTCATTGCAAACCATGGAAAAGACTGCAGCCCTTCATTACATCGTTGGGTAAACATCCACTCTGTAGACCCCCGCCATCTTTCTGGTGTGAGGGATCCCATTGTCTTTAGACTGGCAGTGGAAGTTCATGTTGTGCTCAGGTCCAAACCACATTCTCCAGTCCAGACCTACCATCAATAAAGATGGTATATAGTTTTATTCTTTAGAACATTTGTTTAATATATAGGTTGTTTGTGGGGGGGGCAACCCGCATCCTTCTAGTAAATTCAAACAGTGAAAAAGAGCATGCAGTAAAAAGTCTCCATTCTTCCTTCCCTTCCCCCAACCTCAATCCTCCAGTCCCACATTCTGAAACTAACCAATGCTACCAGTTAGTGTGTCCTTCCAGAGATAATATATGTTTTCAAAAGCATAATATGTATATTTGTGTATCAGTTTTTTAGTACAAATTATGACATTCTATACATGCTATTCTGAACTTTGTTTTTTCACTTAATATATTGAACATGATATTTTAAGTTGTCTTCCATTCCTATGTATATATCATAGTTGGTTGAGAATCTGGAAGGGAAGGAGGCATAATTAATTCAACTCCTTTTTTTTTTACTTTTTTAATTTAAATTTTAATGAATATATAGTGTAATATTGGCTCAGGAATAGAATTTATTGATTCATCACTTACATATAACAACCAGTGCTCAACACAAGTGCCCTCCTCAATACCCATTTAGACCAACACCTGCCGACCTCCCCCCCATTAGCCCTCAGTTTGTTCTCAATGGTTAAGTCTCTCTTATGGTTTGCATACCTCTCTTTATTTTTCTTCCCATATTTTCATCTCTTTTGTTTCTTAAACTGACATATGAAAAAAACCATATGGTACCTGTCTTTCTCTGACTGACTTATTTTGCTTACTTTAATACACTCTAGCTCCATCCACTTCTTTGCAAATGTACAGATTTCATTCCTTTTGATGGCTGAGTGATATTCCTTTATATCTGTGTGTGTATATATGTACATATATACACACACACATATATATATATATATACGTGTGTGTGTGTATATATATATAATGTCCACACACATACATATATGCCACATCATCTTTATCCATTCTTCAGTTCATGGACATTTGGGCTCTTTCTGTAATTTAGCTATTGATAATAATGCTGCATTAAACATCAGGGTTCATGAGCCCCAATGAATCAGAATTTTTGTATCCTTTGGGTAAATACCTAGTAGTTCAAATGCTAGATTGTACAGTAGTTCAATTTTCAACTTTTTGAACAATTTTCATACTGTCACTCAGCATAATCTCTTCCAGTCCCATCCGTGTTGATACAAAAGTTGGGTATTCATGCTTTCTGATGGAGGCATAATATTCTGTTGTATATATGGACCATATCTTCTTTATCCATTCACCTGCTGAAGAGCACCTTGGCTCTTTCCACACTTTGGTGACAGTGGCCATTGCTGCTAGGAACATTGGGGTACAGATGGCTTTTCATTTCACTACATCTGTATCATTGGGATAAATACCCAGTAGTGCCATTGCAGGATCATAGGGTAGCTCTATTTTTCATTTCCTAAGGAATCTCCACCCTGTTTTCCAAAGTGGCTACGCCAAATTGCATTCCCACCAACAGTGTAAGAGCGTTCCCCTTTCTCCACATTCTCTTCAACACATGTTGTTTACTGTCTTGTTAATTTTGGGCATTCTTTTTTTTAAGATTTTATTTATTTATTTGACAGGCAGAGAGGCAGGCGGGGGAGGAGGGGAAGCAGGCTCCCTGCCAAGCAGAGAGCCCAATGCGGGACTCGATTCCAGGACCCTGAGATCATGACCTGAGCCTAAGGCAGAGGCCTTAACCCACTGAGGCACCCAGGCACCCCAATTTTGGCCATTCTAACTGATGCAAGGTGGTATCTCAATATTGTTTTGATTTGAATCTCCCTGATGGCTCATGATGATGCATATTTTTTCATGTGTCTGTTAGCTATTTTTATGTCCTCCATAGAAAAGTGTCTGATCATGTCATCTGCCTATTTATTGACATAATTATCTGGTTTTTGAGTGTTGAGTTTGAGGAGTTCTTTAGATCTTGGATATCTGCCCTTTGTCTGTAGTGTCATTTACAAATATCGTCTCCCATGCCATGGATGGCCTCTTTGTTTTGTTGACTGTTTCCTTTAATCTGCAGAAGCTTTTGATCTCAATGAAGTCAAAAGTTCATTTTTGCTCTTGTTTCCTTTGCCTTTGGAGACATGATTTGAAAGAAGTTGCTGTGGCCGATGTCAAAGAGATTACTGCTTATGTTCTTCTCTAGGATTTTGATAGATTCCTGCCTCACGTTGAGGTCTTTTATCCATTTAGAGTTTATCTTTGTGTATGGTGTAAGAGAGTGGTTGAGTTTCATTCTTCTATACATAGTTGTCCAATTTTACCAGCACCATTTATTGAAGAGGCTGCAATTTTTCCACTGGATATTTTTTCCTACTTTGTTGAAGATTATTTGACCATAAAGTTGCAGGTCCATACTGGGCTCTCTGCTCTGTTCCACTATTCTATGTGTCTATTTTTGTGCCCGTGCCATGCTGTCAAGTTGATCACAGCTTTGTACTAAAGTTGCAAATCAGACAACATGATGCCCCCGGTTGTGTTTTTCTTTTTGCAACCTTTCCTTAACAACTTGTGGTCTCTTCTGGCTCAATACAAATTTTAGGGTTGTTTGTTCCAGCACTTTGAAAAGTTACAGTGGAATTTTGATCAAGATGGCATTGAAAGTATTGATTTCTCTAGGCAGTATAGACATTTTGAAAATGTTTATTCTTCCGATCCATGAGTACGGAATGGTGTTCCATCTTTTTGTGTCTTCTTCAATTCCTTTCACGAGTGTTCTGTAGTTCCTTGATTACAGATCCTTTACCTCCTTGGTTAGGTTCATTCCCAGGTATCTATGGTTCTTGGTACTATAGTAAATGGAATTAATTTTCTAATATAACTTTCTGTATTTTCATTGTTAGTGTATAAGAAAGCAACTGATTTCTATACATTGATTTTTTTGTATCCGGCCACATTACTGAATGGCTGTATGAGTTCTAGTAGTTTGGGGGTGGATAATTTTGGGTTCTCATGTGAAGTATCATGTCATCTGTGAAGAGAGAGACATTGACTTCTTCTTTGCCCCTCCGAATACCTTTCGGGGATTTTTGTTGTCTGATTGCTGTTGCTAGGACTTCTAGTACTATGTTGAACAACAGTGGTGAAAGTGGACATCCTTGTCGTGTTCCTGATCTCAAAGGAAAGGCTGTCAGCTTATTCCCATTGAGAATGATAATCGCTGTGGATTTTACATAGATAGATTTTATGAAACTGAGGAATGTTTCCTCGATCCTTATACTTTGAAACATTTAAATGAGGAATGGATGCTGCATCTTGTCAAATGCTTTTTCTGCATCAATTGAGAGGATCACGTGGTTCTCCTCTCTTCTCTTATTGATTTGTCCTATCACATTGATTGATTTGCAAATGTTGAACCACCCTTGCATCACATGGATAAATCCCACCTGGTCCTGGTGGATAATCTTTTTAATGTACTGTTGGATCCTATTGGCTAGGATCTTGCTGAGCATCTTGGCATCCATATTCATCAGGGACACTGATCTGAAATTATCATTTTTGATGTGTTCTTTGCCTGGTTTGGGGATCAGGGTAATGCTTGATTTATAGGAAGAGTCTGGAAATTTTCCTTCTGTTCCTATTTTTTGAAACATCTTCAGGAGAATAGGTATTTTTTCTTCATTGAATGTTTGGTAGAATTCCCCACAGAATCCCTTGGGTCCTGGGCTCATGGCTTTTTCGAGGTCTTTGATCCCTTCTTCAATCTTGTTACCAGATATTGATCTATTTAGGTTGTCAGTTTCTTGCTGATTCATTCGTGGAAGCTCATAGGTTTCCAAGAATACATCCATTTCTTCTAGGTTGTTTAACTTATTGGTATATTACTGTTGATAATAATTTCTTTTTTAATTTAATTTACTTTTTCTTGATAATAATATTTTTAAAAGATTTTATTTATTTATTTGACAGACAGAGATCACAAGTAGGCAGAGAGACAGGCAGAGAGAGAGGAGGATGCAGGCTCCCTGCTGAGCAGAGAACCCAATGGGGGGCTCAATCCCAGGACCCTGGGATCATGACCTGAGCCGAAAGCAGAGGCTTTAACCCACTGAGCTACCCAGGCGCCCCTGTTGATAATAATTTTTGATGACTCTATTTCCTTGGGTTTTGTTGTGACCTCTGTCCTTTCATTCATAATTTTATTAATTTGGGTCCTCTCTCTTTTCCTTTGGATTAGTTTGGCCCATAGTTTATTGATCTTATTGATTCTTTCAAGGAACTAGCTTCTAGTTTTGTTGATGTGTTCTACTGTATCTCTAATTTCTAAATCATTGATCTGTGCGCTAATCTTGATTATTTCCCTTCTTGTGCATGGGTTGGCTTAATTCATTGTTGATTTTCCAGTTCTTTGAGGTGTAAAAAGATCTTGTGTATTTTGGATTTTCCTTTTTTTTTTTTTTTTTGAGAGGTTTGGATGGCTTTGTATTTCTCTCTAGGACCACCTTTGCCATATCCCATAGGTTTTGGACGGATGTGTCTTCAAACTCATTGGTTTCCATGAAATGTTTAAGTTCTTCTTTGATTTTCTGGTTGATCCAAACATTCTTTTTTTTTTTTAAAGATTTTATTTATTTATTTGTCAGAGAGAGGGGGAGAAAGAGCGAGCACAGGCAGACAGAGAGGCAGGCAGAGGCAGAGGGAGAAGCAGGCCCCCTGCTGAGCAAGGAGCCCGATGGGGGACTCGATCCCAGGACGTTGGGATCATGACCTGAGCCGAAGGCAGCTGCTTAACCAACTGAGCCACCCAGGTGTCCCTGATCCAAACATTCTTAAGCAGGGTGGTCTTTAGCTTCCAGGTCTTTGAATTCCTTCCAAACTATTTTTTGGTTGAGTTACAGTTTCAAAGCATTGTGGTCTGAGAATATGCAGGGAATAATCTCAGTCTTCTGGTATCAATTGAGCTCTGATTTTTGACCCAGTATGTGATCAATTCTGGAGAAAGTTCTATGTGTGCTCGAGAAGAATGAGTATTCTGCTATTTTAGGGTAGAATGTTCTGTATATATCTATGAGGTCCATCTGGTCCTACGTGTCATTCAAAGTTCTTGTGTCTATATAGATTTTCTGCTTGGATGATTGGTCTATTACTGAGAGTGGCATCTTAAGATCCCCTACAATTAGTGTATTGATATCAATACGACTGTATATTTTGATTAACTGTTGACTTCTGTAGTTGGCTGCTCTTGTATTGGGGGCATAAATATTTACAATTTTTGGATCTTCTTGGTAGATAGACACTTTAAGAATGATATAGTGTCCTTCTGTATCTCTGTATCTCTGACAGTATTTGCTTAAAATCTAATTTATCTGGTAAGAGAATTGCTACCCTGGCTTTCTTTTAAAGCCCGTTGGCATAAAAGATGCTTCTCCATCCCTTCACTTGCAGTCTGGATGTATTTTTAGGTTTGAAATGTGTCTCTTGTAGACAGCATATGAACAGATACTGTTGTTTTATCCAATCTGAAACTCTGTGCCTTTTTATGGGAGCATTTAGGCCATACACATTGAGAGTGATTATTGAAAGGTAAGTTCTAATTGACGTCATGCTGCCTGTGAAGTTCTTGTTTCTATAAATTGTCTTTGTACATTTCTGTTTTATGTCACTCTCAGGTTCTCCATTCTTTTATAGAACCCCCCCATTAATATTTATTTTAGTGCTGGATTGGTGGTCACATAATCTTTAAAACCTTGTCAGTCTTGGGAGCTCTTTATCTCTTCATCCATTTTGAATGTCAACCTTGCTGCATAAAGTACCCGTGACTGCATGTTATTCTCATTTATTGCCCTGAATATGTCTTGCCAGTCCTTTCTGACTTGCCAGGTTTCTGTGGGGAGGTCTAACATTATTCAAATGGACCTTCCACTGGTTGTAAGGAATCTCTTCCCCTTAGCGGCCCTCAGAAGCTCTTGTCTAAAATTATGATTAGTAAGTTTCACAATCAAGTGCCTCAAAGTCTTTCTAGATTCATTGATCTTAGTGGTGTTTTTTCTGCCTCTAGGACATGAACACTTGTCCCATTCCCCAGACTGGGAAAATTTTCATTCAGAATTTATTCAACTATATCTTGTAGTCTTCTCTCTTTCTCCACCCCCTCAGGGATCCCAATAATTCTGACATTGGAATGTTTTATGGCATCATTTATTTCCCTAATTCCATTTTCATGGCTTCTAAGCTGTTTCTTCCAGGCCTCCTCCTGATCTTTTTTTTCTATCAGTCTGTCCTCTAGATCACAAATTCTATCTTCTGCCATGGTTTCCCTAGCTGTTAGAGTATTTAGATTAGATTGGATCTCATTGATAGCTCTCTTAACTTCTACCAGGTTGGCTCTCACTTCTGCCCTTAGACATTCTATGTTGCCACTAATGGTCTTTTCCAACCTAACCATTGCCTGGATAGTTGTTACCCTGAATTCCCTTTTGAACCTAATGTTTATATCCATATCCAATAGTTCTGTGGCAGAGGGCATGGTCTCTGAATGTTTCCTCTGTTGGGTGTTCCCCCTACTAGTCACTTTGTTGAGAGGTAGCTGAGGGGATGTGTAGCTGAATATATCAACAATGATCCAGGTAAGGTGCACTCTGGAATGTTTCAGAGCAATTGGAAGTCAGCACCAAAAAGAACATAAAAAGAGATAGAGAAAGTGAGAGATAGAGAAAAGAAAAAAACAAGGCAGATTGAGCTCCAAAATTAAGATTTACAAAGGTATATAAGCCAAATTGGGCAAAGAAAAGACCAACAAAAGTAAATGACAAGAAAAAAAAAAAAAGAACCCAGCCACAGTGAACCCCTAGAATAAGATTTAGATAATATAAGAACAAAAAACACATACACAGAAACACTAACAGGAGAAAAGGAGGAGAGGGTGGTTATAAACCCTTGATGTGGTTGAGGAAGGTTATTTTGTTTTTCTTCCTGGGTGTATCTTGATATATTTGTTACAGGACTCAACTTTCCAGAGATAAAGGGAGATTGAAACTAGTTTATATATGGGGAATTACTGATTAGGGAAAAAGGATTATCTTGAAGTTTATATCTATATGTATATATATATATATATATATATATATATATATTTTTTTTAAAGCAAAGAAAAGAGAACCACACAGGTCTATGTATGGAAAAAATCAAGTTAAATGGTTATTTTGGAATATGGTGTATTAAACTTTGAGTTGTAATGGTGAGTAGTTTGAAAAAATTTAAAGAACAAGAATCACGAGAAAGAATTTTTTTTAAGGTGTATCTGTGAAATATACACGTTTTAGGGCAATACAGGGAGCTTAGTGTTTTTCCCTGATGTTGGGGTTTTACAGGGTTTTACAGTTTTAGGGCGACACCCTGTGGTGTCCTCTTGTTCTTTTGGCTTGCCTTCTTGGGAGAGGCCTGCTGCATTGTTTTTCCAGTCAATCTTGCTTGGGTTGAGTTGTCCTGCTCCCTATCAAGGGCTGGGCTCTGTAGAAAAAAAGAAAGGAAAAAAAAAAAGAAAAAGAAAAGATATCTGTCATATTTTTATTTCTGGCATGCTGTTTTGAAATCTAGTCTGATAAATTATTTCTAAAAGTTTGTTGCAGCAATTAACAATAAACATTTAAAACTACTAGTAAAAAAAAAAAAGAAAAGAAAAGAAACCGGTTTTTCAGGCTTTTGTTCTCTGGAGGTTTTTGTTCTTTGGTGGCTTTATTTTGCACTATTTAGTGGAAAGCAAACTGCACCCAGACCTCTACTTCAGAGAAAAAGCCTCAGTCTGCTCCCCTCTGGGTAATCCAGAACCCACAAACTCCCCCTCTGCAAACTCCGCTGAGCAGCACAAACTCCCACAGGTGGTATGCACCCCAGTCACTGTCTCAGTGGTTGCCTGAGGCGCCGCTTGTTTCTGCATACCCCCCCCCACCAACTAAAGCCGACAAGTGATATTGGTCCAGGGATCCCACTTCCCATGGCTGCCTTTGCTGGGACTGCTGTCTCTTGTCCAGGCCCATGTAGGGTGCACTCAGACCCCACAGTCACACAGGTCACAGAAGGCTGCCATCACCAAGGGATCCTGACTCAAGATCATGCCAGGCTCTCTCAGGCTCGGGCTGGGAGCATTCAGAACCCTGGCCAGTCCTAAAGACTGCTAGCTAGTGCCCACAACAAGTTCTCTCAAGCATGGGCAGGGCATGTGCTCATACTGGGGCATACGCTCAGACCCTGGTCACGCAGTGCATGCAGTTTGCACAGAGCGCAAAAGGCTGTGGTTCTAGAGAGTGATGGCTGGCGCCCACACTGGACTCTCACACACAGGTGGGAGTGTGCCCAGCCAAGTGGTGGTGCAAGCAGCGGAAAGCCAGGAGGCTCAGAGACCATGGACTGGATGTTCCACTACACTCTCTGGTACAGGTGGTCACTGGCGGTGACTTTCCTGGGTCCGTTGGCTTAAGCTTATGCCTGTGACTACCTGATTCCACCAGTTGCCACATAAGCTCTTTTGCTCTTTTCGAGTGCTTTTAACCAGACTCCCAGTTAATGCTGGTCCCCAATCATAGGGCACATTCATATTGGGTTATTATTTTCCAATGTGTTACTTCTGGTGGCTCCCTCCCTCTTTTGTTTATCCTCTAATATTATTAGAGCAACCCCATTCCACTTTACCCCTCCACTGATGTCTTCTGCCCCCATAGAGATCCATAAGTGTACAATCTTACATCTCAGGTTGATTTTATGGGTGTTCAGAATGTTCTGGTAGATATTTTGCTCACTTTAGGAGACTGGTTGAAACAGGGTCTCCTAGTTCTCTGCTATCTTGCCCCTCCTCTTATTTTTTTAATTTTTTAAAGATTTTACTTATTTATGAGAGAGAGAGAGAAGGAATGGAGAAGGGGCAGAGGGAGAGGTAAAAGCAGATATCCTGCTAAGCAGGGAACCTGATATGGGGCTCCATCCTGGGACTCTAGGATCACAATCTGAGCTGAAGGCAGACACTTAACCAACTGAACTACCCAAGCACCCCGGTAGGTTGCCTTTTAAGTTTATTGTTTCCTTCACTGTACAGCAGCTTTTTATTGTGAGGTAGTCCCAGTAGTTTATTTTGCCTTTGTTTCCCTTGCCTCTGAAGAAGTATCTAGAAAAATGTTGCTATGACTAATGTGAAAGAAGTTAGTCCCTGTGTTCTCCTAGGCCTTTGATGCTTTCAGGTCTCACATTTAGGTCGTTAATTCATTTTAAATTCATTTTTGTGTATGGTGTAAGAGAGTGGTCCCGTTTCATTCTTCTGCATATTGCTCTTGAGTTTTTCCAACACCATTTGTTGAAGAGAATTTTCCTCATTTCATACTCTCTCCTGCTTTGTTTAAGAATAATTGAGAAGGGGCCCCTGAGTGGCTCAGTGGGTTAAGCCTCTGCCTTCAGCTCAGGTCATGATCTCAGAGTCCTGGGATCTCTCTGCTTGGTGGGGAGCCTGCTTCCCCCGTCTCTCTGCCTGCCTCTCTGCCTACTTGTGATCTCTATCTCTGTCAAGTAAATAAATAAAATCTTAAAAAAGAAGAAGAAGAATTGAGAAATAACTATGGATTCATTTCTGCATATTCTATTCTGTTCTATTGATTGATGTGTCTGTGTTTGTAACAGCACCATATTATATTGATCACAACAGTTTTGTAATATAATTTAAAATCCAGAATTGTGATGCATCCAGCTATGCTTTTCTTTGTTAAGGTTGTTTGGCTATTTGGGGTGTTTTATAGTTCCATACAAATTTTAGGATTGTTTGCTCCAACTTTGTGAAAAATACTGTTGGTATTTTGATAGGGGTTGCACTAAATATGTATTCCTATGAGTGGTATAGACATCTTAACAATATTTGTTGTTCCAATCCATAAGCATGAAATGCCTTTCCATTTCTTTGTGTCATTTTTGGTTTCTTTCATTAATGCTTTATAGTGTCCAGAGTACAGGACTTTCACCTCATAATTAGGTTTATTACTAGGTATCCTATTGTTTGGGGGATAATTGTAACCAGAACTGCCTTTCTTTCTGAAACTTCACTGTAGGTGTATAGAATTGCAACAGATTTCAGGAGACTCATTTTACACAAGGTTTAAACAGTTACCAGGGATCACTGATTCGTGTAACAAAAGTAATCCAGATGTTAGATGGGCTACAGGCACAGTTTGATTAGGACTTAGGCTATGTCTGCGAGTCTTTAGGAATTTCCTTCCTATGTCAATTTCATTCTCATGCCTCTTTTCCACATGGTATTTAAAATTTGAGTAACAGTTCCAGGCTACAGCAGCTCCATTCTAATGGAAGATAAATAACCTACGCTTTCTGATGCATTCTGAACTGGTTTAGATCACATAACTTAATCAATCACATTAAGTCTCACCGATCGCATACATTGGCTTAGCCAAAGAATGGTCATGAGTTCCATCCCTGAAGGTTAGGATATATATCCTTACAATCAAAGGGATTCATAGTAGAATCAGGGGCATGAGAAGTGACTAACATGTACCAATCACAAATAACTAGTATTTCTTCTTTTTTTTATGGTATCATGAACACCTTTCATTTCACATATCCAGTTTCAAAAATGCCCACACCTACATGTAGTAAATTTATCTCTTCAAAGGGAGATAACATAAAATATTTTCCAATGATTACATTTAGCACTAAGTTTAGGATCTCTAGCTGGTATGTAGCCATATCATATCCATCATTATTACATCAGTCTTGTCACCTGTGATTCCATTATAAACTAACCTTCAGGGGGGGACAAGATGGCGGGGTACTAGGAAGAGGCGTCTTTTCAGCTGGTACCCCAAAGTGAGCTGATTACCTACCAAAGAACTCCGATCACCCATGAAATCAGCCTGAGATCAGAAATATACACGTCTGGATCTCTACAGGGGCAGAAGACGCCAGTGAGCAGGTAAAGCGGAATGGGAACAGCGGACTGATATCGGAAGATAAACAAAAGGGGGAGGGAGCCACCAGAGGCGACCGGTGCAAAAGTAATACCCCGATACGAGCCAGAGTGCCCTGCGTCTGGGGACCAGCATTAACTCGGAGACTGGTTGAAAGCACTCCAAAAGAGCAAAGGATCGCGGAGGCAAATTGTGGGAATCGGGGCGGCTAGGGACAGGGGCTTAAGTCCCAGGTCCCAGAAGGCCTCCCCGGCGCGGAGGCAGAGAGAGTGCGGCGGAGAAACTGGCTCCTGGTCCCTAAGCCGCCAGCGGGTCCCAGAGCGTGGGGATTCCGGCTCCTGTGGGGGGATGGGAGCGGCGCCGGTCTGCAGAACGCGTGCTCGCCCTACCACAAAGCTCGAGATGCCCGCGCACGTCGCTCCACCTCTCCTGGGTTTCTAAGGCCCAGGGGCGCTTCTTGACCCGGGCCATTGTTTCAAAGTCTAAGCCTCACCCGCGCGAAATTCTTCCCTGGACAGAGGCACGCAAAAGCCCAGCCTGCGGCTTACGGACCAGCGCCCCGTTCTCAGTGCCCCAGACACGCGCCCGACCCACAGCCGCCTCTGAAAAGAGGTGTGCACAAGCCGGGCACTCCCAGCCCCGGCCGGCGGCAAAATCTCAGTGTGCGATCAGTGCTTGGAACCTCTCTGGCGGTCAGGAGCTCCCAGACAGCCGCCACTGCCTTGGCTTTGGGGACGAGCAAAAGATCCTGCGCCCCCAGGGTCTGCAACTTGGAACCTGCACTGCCAGCGTCCAAGGGGGAATTTATTCAGCTTCTGCACCCAGACTGAGGCTTCTCTCTGAGACGGAGATCAGGAAGTGTTCCAGGGTGCACCTTGACTGCACCAGAGTTGATACATCCAGCTACATCTGTTCAGTCTTCTCCCACCAAAATGACTAGGAGGAGGAATGCCCAACAGAAGAAAAATACAGAGGATGGACCTTCCGCAATAGAGCTAACGGCTATCAACATAGACAATATGTCGGAAAGAGAATTCAGGCTAACAATTATCCAGGCAATAGCTAGGTTGGAGAAAGCCATGGATGACCAAACAGAATTGATTAGGGCCGAACTGAAAGCGACCAGACAGGATGTTCACAATGTTAGGGCGGAGCTTAAAGCTACCAGGGAGGAGGTCCACAATGCTCTCAATGAGTTCCAATCCAATCTAAACTCTCTCAAAGCTAGGGTAACTGAGACAGAAGATAGAATTAGTGATCTGGAAGACAAACAGATAGAGAGAAAGGATCAGGAGGAAGCCTGGAACAAACAGCTTAGATCCCACGAAAGCAGAATTAGGGAAATAAGTGATGCCATGAGGCGTTCCAACGTCAGAATTATTGGAATTCCTGAAGGGGAGGAGAAAGAAAGAAGTCTAGAAGATGTCGTGGAACAAGTCCTTCATGAAAACTTTCCGAATCTAGCGAATGAAACCAGCGTTCATGTACTAGAGGCTGAACGGTCTCCACCCAAGATTATACACTCCAAAAAAACATCACGACACCTGATAGTCAAATTGAGAAATTATAATTGTAGGTATAATCTCTTGAAAGCTGCCAGGGCAAAGAGGCTCCTTACTTACAGAGGGAAGCCCATCAGAATAACGTCAGACCTGTCCACAGAGACCTGGCAAGCCAGAAGAGGCTGGCAAGATATATTGAGGGCACTAAATGAGAAGAACATGCAGCCAAGAATACTTTATCCAGCAAGACTGACATTCAAAATGGATGGAGAGATAAAGAGTTTCCAAGACCAGCAAGGCTTAAAAGACTATGCAACCACCAAGCCGATACTGCAGGAAATGTTAAGGGGGGTTCTATAAAAGAGGAAAAATCCAAAGAATAGCATTGAACAGAAATATAGAGACAGTCTACAGAAAGAAAGACTTCAAAGGTAACTCGATGTCAATAAAAACGTATCTATCAATAATCACTCTCAATGTGAATGGCCTGAATGCACCCATAAAACGGCACAGGGTTGCAGATTGGATAAAACGACAGGACCCATCCATATGCTGTCTACAAGAGAGCCATTTTGAACCTAAAGATACACGCAGACTGAAAGTGAAGGGGTGGAGAAGCATCGTTCATGCCAATGGGACTCAAAAGAAGGCTGGGGTAGCGATTCTCATATCAGATAAATTAGACTTCAAACTAAAGACTGTAGTCAGAGATACAGAAGGACACTACATAATCCTTAAAGGGACTATCCACCAAGATGATCTAACAATTGTAAATATCTATGCTCCCAATATGGGAGCAGCCAATTACTTAAGAAAACTGTTAATCAAGATAAAGAGTCATATTGATATGAATACACTAATCGTAGGAGATCTTAACACGCCTCTTTCTGAATTAGACAGATCATTGAAGCAGAAAATCAATAAAGAAACAAGAGCATTGAATGACACATTAGACCAGATGGACCTCATAGATGTATACAGAACATTCCACCCTAAAACAGCAGAATACTCATTCTTCTCAAGTGCACACGGACCTTCTCCAGAATAGACCACATACTGGGTCACAAATTAGGACTCACCGGATACCAAAAGACTGAGATGATTCCCTGCATGATCTCAGATCACAATGCTTTGAAACTGGAACTCAATCACAAGGAAAAGTTCCAAAGGAACTCAAACACCTGGAAGCTAAAGACCACCTTGCTTAAGAATGCTTGGATCAACCAGGAGATCAAAGAAGAACTGAAACAATTCATGGAAACCAATGAGAATGAAGACACTTCGGTCCAAAACCTATGGGATACAGCAAAGGCGGTCCTAAGGGGAAAATATATAGCCATCCAAGCCTCGCTCAAAAGAATTGAAAAATCCAGAACACACCAGCTGTCTCTACACCTTAAAGAACTGGAGGATCAACAACAAATCAAACCAACTCCACACATAAGAAGGGAAATCATCAAGATTAGAGCTGAGATCAATGAGGGAGAAACCAGAGATACAGGTGAACGTATCAATGAAACTAGAAGCTGGTTTTTTGAAAGAATCAATAAGATCTATAAGCCACTGGCTACACTAATCCAAAAGAAAAGAGAGAAAGCCCAAATTCATAAAATTATGAATGAAAAGGGAGAGATCACAACTAACGCCAAGGAAGTAGAAACAATCATCAGAAGTTATTACGAACAGTTATATGCCAATAAGCTTAGCAACCTAGATGAAATGGATGCATTCCTGGAAAAATATAAACTACCAAAATTGAATCAGGAAGAAATCGACAACCTGAATAGACCGATATCTAATAACGAGATTTAATCAGTGATCAACAACCTCCCAAAAAACAAAGGCCCAGGACCTGACGGATTCCCTGGGGAATTCTACCAAACCTTCAAAGAAGAAATAACACCTATTCTCCTGAAGCTGCTTCAAAAAATTGAAGCAGAAGGAAAACTTCCAGACCCTTTCTATGAAGCCAGCATTACCCTGATACCCAAACCAGGCAAGGAGCATACCAAAAAGGAGAATTCCAGACCAATATCACTGATGAATATGGATCCTAAGATTCTCAACAAGATCCTAGCCAACAGGATCCAACAGCACATTAAAAAATTATCCACCATGATCAGGTGGGATTCATCCCTGGGCTACAAGGATGGTTCAACATTCGCAAATCAATCAATGTGATACAATAAATTAATATGAGAAGAGAGAAGAACCACATGGTCCTCACAATTGATGCAGAAAAAGCATTTGACAAAATCCAGCATCCGTTCCTGATTAAAACACTTTAAAGTATAGGGATAGAGGGAACATTTTTGAACCTCATCAAATCTATCTATGAAAGACCCACAGCAAATATCATCCTCAATGGGAATAAGCTTGCAGCCTTCCCACTGAGATCAGGAACAAGACAAGGATGCCCACTTTCACCACTCTTGTTCAACATAGTATTAGAAGTCCTAGCAACAGCAATCAGACAACAGAGAGAAATAAAAGGTATCCAAATTGGTAATGAAGAATTCAAACTCTCTCTCTTTGCAGATGACATGATTCTTTATATGGAAAACCCAAAAGACTCCACCCCCAAACTACGAGAACTCATACAGCAATTCAGCAACGTGGGATGATACAAAGTCAATGTGCAGAAATCAGTGGCTTTCTTATACACTAACAATGAAAATACAGAAAGGGAAATTAGAGAATCGATTCCATTTACTATAGCACCAAGAACCATAAGATACCTTGGAATAAACCTAACTAAAGAGGTAAAGGATCTGTACTTGAGGAACTACAGAACACTCTTGAAAGAAATTGAAGAAGACACAAATAGATGGAAGACCATTCCATGCTCTTGGATCGGAAGAATAAACATTGTTAAAATGTCTATACTGCCTAGAGCAATCTATACTTAATGCCATTCCGATCAAAATTCCACCGCATTCTTCAAAGAGCTGGAGCAAATAATCCTAAAATTTGTATGGAATCAGAAGAGACCCAGAATCTCTAAGGAAATGTTGAAAAACAAAAATAAAGCTGGCGGCATCACCTTACCTGATTTCAAGCTTTATTACAAAGCTGTGATCACCAAGACAGCATGGTACTGGCATAAAAACAGACACATAGACCAGTGGAACAGGGTAGAGAGCCCAGATATGGACGCTCAACTCTATGGTCAATTAATCTTTGACAAAACAGGAAAAATATACAGTGGAAAAAATACAGTCTCTTCAATAAATGGTGCTGGGAAAACTGGACAGCTATATGTAGAAGAATGAAACTCGACCATTCTCTTACACCGTACACAAAGATCAACTCAAAATGGATAAAAGACCTCAACGTGAAACAGGAATGCATCAGAATCTTAGAGGAGAACATAGGCAGTAATCTCTTTGATATCAGCCACAGCAACTTCTTTCAAGATACGTCTCCAAAGGCAAAGGAAACAAAAGTGAAAATAAACTTCTGGGACTTCATCAAAATCAAAAGCTTCTGCACAGCAAAGGAAACAGTCAAAAAAAACAAAGAGGCAACCCACGGAATGGGAGAAGATATTTGCAAATGACAGTACAGACAAAAGGTTGATATCCAGGATCTATAATGAACTCCTCAAACTCAACCCACATGAAACAGACAAACACATCAAAAAATGGGCAGAAGATATGAGCAGTCACTTCTCCAATCAAGACATACAAATGGCTATCAGACACATGAAAAAATGCTCATCATCATTAGCCCTCAGGGAGATTCAAATTAAAACCACATTGAGATATCACCTTCCACCAGTTAGAATGGCCAAAATTAACAAAACAGGAAACAACATGTGTTGGAGAGGATGTGGAGAAAGGGGAACCCTCTTCCACTGTTGGTGGGAATGCAAGTTGGTGCAGCCTCTTTGGAGAACAGTGTGGAGATTCCTCACGAAATTAAAAATAGAGCTTCCCTATGACCCTGCAATTGCACTCCTGGGTATTTACCCAAGGATACAGATGTCGTGAAAAGAAGGGCCATCTGTACCCCAATGTTTATAGCAGCAATGGCCACAGTCGCCAAACTATGGAAAGAACCAAGATGCCCTTCAACGGATGAATGGATAAGGAAGATGTGGCCCATATACACTATGGAGTATTATGCCTCCATCAGAAAGGATGAATACCCAACTTTTGTAGCAACATGGACGGGACTGGAAGAGATTATGCTGAGTGAAATCAGTCAAGAAGAGAGAGTCAATTATCATATGGTTTCACTTATTTGTGGAGCATAACAAATAGCATGGAGGACAAGGGGCATTAGAGAGGAGTAGGGAATTTGGGTAAATTGGAAGGGGAGGTGAACCATGAGAGACTATGGACTCTGAAAAACAATCTGAGGGGTTTGAAGGGGCGGGGGTTGGGAGGTTGGGGTACCAGGTAGTGGGTATTATAGAGGGCATGGCTTGCATGGAGCACTGGGTGTGGAGAAAAAATAATGAATACTGTTTTTCTGAAAATAAATAAATTGGAAAAAAAAAAAGTTGGGCATTCATCCTTTCTGATGGAGGCATAATACTCCATAGTATATATGGACCGTATCTTCTTTATCCATTCGTCCGTTGAAGGGCAATTTGGTTCTTTCCATAATATGGTGACTGTGGCCATTGCTGCAATGAACATTGGGGTACAGATGGCTCTTTGTTAAAATACATCTGTATCTTTGAGGTAAATAATGAAAAGTGCAATTACAGAGTCAAGAGAAGCTCTATTTTTAATTTCTTAATGAAACTCCACACTGTTCTCCAAAGAGGCTCACCAACTTGCATTCCCACCAACAGTGTAAGAGGGTTCCCTTTCTCCACATCCTCTCCAACACATGTTATTTGCTGTTTTGTTAAGTTTGGCCAATCTAAGTGGTATAAGATGGTATCTCAATGTAGTTTTGATTTGAATTTCCCAAAAGCTAAAGAGGATGGCCATTTTTACATGTGTTTGTTAGCCATTTGTATGTCTTCTTTGGAGAAGTGTCTGATCATGTCTTCTGCCCAGTTTTTGATGTGATTATCTGTTTTGTGTGTGTTGAGTTTGAGGTGTTCTTTAAAGATTTAGAATATCAGCCCTTTGTCTGTACTGTCATTTGCGAATATCTTCTCGCATAACGTGGATTGCCTGTTTGTTTTGTTGACTGTTTCCTTTGCTGTGCAGCTTTTGATCTTGATGAAATCCCCAAAAATCATTTTTGCTTTTGTTTCCTTTGCCGTTCGAGATGTATCTTGAAAGAAGTTGCTGTGGCTGATGTCGAAGAGGTTACTGCCTATGTTCTCCTCTAAGATTTTGATAGATTCCTACCTCACATAGAGGTCTTTCATGCATTTCAAGTTTATCTTTGTGTATGATATAAAAGAATGGTTAAGATTAATTCTTCTATACAGAGATGTCTAATTTTCCCAGCACCGTTTATTAAAGAGACTTTTTTTTTCCACTGTATTTTTTTCTGGCTTTCTAGAAGATTATTTGTCCATAAACTTGAGGACCATATCTGGGCTCTCTACTTTTTGCCACTGGTCTATGTGTCTGTTTTTGTGCCAGTACCATGCTGTCTTGGTGATCACAGCATTGTAGTAAAGTTAGAAATCTCGCAACATAATATCCGAGTTTTGTTTTTCTTTTTCAACATTTTCTTAGCAATGCGGGGACTCCTCTGGTTCCATACAAATTTTAGGATGGTTTGCTCCAGCTCTTTGAAAAATGCAGGTGGAATTTTTATCAGAATGGCATTGAAGGTATAGAATGCACTAGGAAGTATAAAAATTTCAACAATGCTTATTCTTCTGATCCATGAGCATGGAATGGTCTACCAACTTTTTGTGTCTTCTTCAATTTTTTTCACGAGTGGTCCATAGTTCCTTTCAAGCACAGGTACTTGCCCTCTTTGGTTAGGTTTATTCCCAGGAATCTTATTGTTCTTGGTACTATAGCAAATGGAATTGATTCTCTAATTTTACTTTCTGTACTTTCATTGTTAGTGTATAAGAAAGCAACTGATTTCTGTACATTGATTTTGTATCCGGCCACAATACTGAAGTGCTGTATGAGTCTAGTAGTTTGACGGTAGATTCTTTTGGGTTTCTCATATAAAGAATCATGTCTTCTACGAAGAAAGAGAGTTTGACTTCTTCATTGCTAATTTGAATACCTTTTGTTTCTCTTTGTTGTCTGATTGCTGTTCCTAGGACGTCTATTACTATGTTGAAAAAGAGTAGCTAGGGGAGGAGTCAAGATGGCGGAGAAGTAGCAGGCTGAGACTACTTCAGCTAGCAGGAGATCATCTAGAGAGCTTATCTAAAGATTGCAAACACCTGCAAATCCATCGGCAGATCGAAGAGAAAAACAGCAATTCTAGAAACAGAAAAACAACCACTTTCTGAAAGGTAGGACTGGCGGAAAAGTGAATCCAAAGCAACGGGAAGATAGACCCCGGGGGGAGGGGCTGGCTCCCGGCAAGCGGCGGAGCAACGGAACACAAAATCAGGACTTTTAAAAGTCTGTGCCGCTGAAGGACATTGCTCCAGAGGCTAAACCGGGGTGAAGCCCATGCGGGGTCGGCGTGGCCTCGGGTCTCGCAGGGTCACAGAAGGATCAGGGTGTCTGAGTGTTGCAGAGCTTGCGGATATTGGAACGGGAAAGCCGGCTACAGAGACAGAGCCAACAGTAAGCTCACAGCTGGGGGTTACCTTGAACCGGTTGCAGGCTCGGTGAGCTCAGAACGCAGCCGGAGGTCAGGCAGACGGGAGTTACTGGGCGCTGATCTCTGACGGCACACTGAGGACTGGGGCCCCGGGCTCTCGGCTCCTCGAGACTGGAGACCAGGAGGCCGCCATTTGTATTCCCGTCCTCCAGAACTCTAAAGAAAGCGCTAAGGGAACAAAAGCTCCTGAAAGCAAAGACGAGTGGATTACTCAGCCCGGCCTCTGGTAAGGGCAGTGCAATTCCGCCTGGGGCAAAGACACTTGATAATCACTACACCAGGCCCCTCCCCCAGAAGATCAACAAGAAATCCAGCCAAGACCAAGTTCACCTACCAAGGAGTGCGGTTTCAATACCAAGGAGGGCAGCAGAATTCTACAGGAGGAGAAAGCAAAGCACGGAACTCATGGCTTTCTCCCTGTGACTTTTTAGTCTTGCAGTTAACTTAATTTTTTTCTTTTTCATTTTTTTTCTCTTCTCCTGCTAAAAATTTTTTTAGCTTTTACCCTTTTCTTTTTTAACGTTTTTTAACTAGTTTAATACATATATATATTCTTTTTTATACTTGTCTTTATAATTATCTTTTTTTAATTCTTTTCGGTTTTTTTTTCGTTCTTTCTTTTTGAACCTCTTTTTATCCCCTTTCTCCCCCCTCACGATTTGGGATCTCTTCTGATTTGGTTAAAGCATATTATCCTGTGGTTGTTGCCACCCTTTTAGTATTTTACTTGCTCCTTCATATACTCTTAGCTGGACAAAATGACAAGACAGAAAAATTCACCATAAAAAAACAAACAAGGGGCAGTACTGTAGGCTAGGGACCTAATCAATGCAGACATTGGTAATATGTCAGATCTAGAGTTCAGAATGACAATTCTCAAGGTTCTAGCCGGGCTCGAAAAAGGCATGGAAGATATTAGAGAAACCCTCTCGGGAGATATAAAAGCCCTTTCTGGAGAAATAAAAGAACTAAAATCTAACCAAGTTGAAATCAAAAAAGCTATTAATGAGGTTCAATCAAAAATGGAGGCTCTCACTGCTAGGATAAATGAGGCAGAAGAAAGAATTAGCGATATAGAAGACCAAATGACAGAGAATAAAGAAGCTGAGCAAAAGAGGGACAAACAGCTACTGGACCATGAGGGGAGAATTCGAGAGAAAAGTGACACCATAAGACGAAACAACATTAGAATAATTGGGATTCCAGAAGAAGAAGAAAGAGAAAGGGGAGCAGAAGTTATACTGGAGAGAATTATTGGGGAGAATTTCCACAATATGGCAAAGGGAACGAGCATCAAAATTGAGGAGGTTCAGAGAACGCTCCTCAAAATCAATATGAATAGGCACACACCCCGTCACCTAATACTAAAATTTACAAGGCTTAGTGACAAAGTGAAAATCCCGAAAGCATCCTGGGAAAAGAAGTCTGTAACATACAATGGTAAAAATATTAGATTGGCAGCAAACTTATCCACAGAGACCTAGCAGGCCAGAAAGAGCTGGCATGATATATTCAGAGCACTAAACGAGAAAAACATGCAGCCAAGAATACTATATCCAGCAAGGCTATCATTAAAAATAGAGGGGGAGAATAAAAGCTTCCAGGACAAACAAAAACTGAAAGAATTTGCAAACACCAAACCAGCTCTACAGGAAATATTGAAAGGGGTCCTCTAAGCAAAGAGAGAGCCTACAAGTGGTAGATCAGTAAGGAACAGAGACAATATACAGTAACAGTCACCTTACAGGCAATATAATGGCACTAAATTCATATCTCTCAGTAGTTACCCTGAATGTTAATGGGCTAAATGCCCCAATCAAAAGACACAGGGTATCAGAATGGATAAAAAAACAAAACCCATCTCTATGTTGCCTCCAAGAAACTCATTTTAAGCCCGAAGACACCTCCAGATTTAAAGAGAGGGGGTGGAAAAGAATTTACCATGCTAATGGACATCAGAAAAAAGTAGGACTGGCAATCCTTATATCAGATCAATTAGATTTTAAGCCAAAGACTATAATAAGAGATGAGGAAGGACACTATATCATACTCAAAGGGTCTGTCCAACAAGAAGATCTAACAATTTTAAATATCTATGCCCCCAACGTGGGAGCAGCCAACTATATAAATCAATTAATAACAAAATCAAAGAAACACATCAACAATGATACAATAATACTAGGGGACTTTAACACTTCCCTCACTGAAATGGACAGATCATCCAAGTAAAACACCAACAAGGAAATAAAAGCCTTAAACGACACACTGGACGAGATGGACATCACAGATATATTCAGAACATTTCATCCCAAAGCAACAGAATACACATTCTTCTCTAGTGCACATGGAACATTCTCCAGAATAGATCACATCCTCAGTCTTAAATCAGGACTCAACCAGTATCAAAAGATTGGGATCATTCCCTGCATATTTTCAGACCACAATGCTCTGAAGCTAGAACTCAACCACAAGAGGAAGTTTGGAAAGAACCCAAATACATGGAGAATAAACAGCATGCTTCTAAAGAATCAATGGGTCAACCGGGAAATTAAAGAAGAATTGAAAAAAATCATGGAAACAAATGATAATGAAAATAGAATGGTTCAAAATCTGTAGGACACAACAAAGGCAGTCCTGAGAGGAAAACATATAGTGGTGCAAGCCTTTCTCAAGAAACAAGAAAGGTCTCAGGTACACAACCTAACCCTACACCTAAAGGAGCTGGAGAAAGAACAAGAAGGAAACCCTAAGCCCAGCAGAAGAAGAGAAATCATGAAGATCAGAGCAGAAATCAATGAAATAAAAACCAAAAAAAGCAATAGAACATATCAACGAAACTAGGAGCTTGTTCTTTGAAAGAATTAATAAAATTGATAAAGACCTGTCAAGACTTATCAAAAAGAAAAGAGAAAGGACACAAATAAATAAAATCATGAATGAAAGAGGAGAGATCACAACTAACACCAAAGAAATACAAACTATGAAAGAACATACTATGAGCAAATCTACGCCAACAAATTTGACAATCTGGAAGAAATGGATGCATTCCTAGAAACATATAAACTACCGCAACTGAACCAGGAAGAAATAGAAAACCCGAACAGACCAATAACAAGTAAGGAGATTGAAACAGTCATTAAAAATCTCCAAAAAACAAAAGCCCAGGGCCAGACGGCTTCCCGGAGGGATTCTAACAAACATTTAAAGAAGAACTAATTCCTATTCTCCTGAAACTGTTCCAAAAATAGAAATGGAATGAAAACATCCAAACTCATTTTATGAGGCCAGCATCACCTTGATCCCAAAACCAGACAAGGATCCCATCAAAAAAGAGAGCTATAGACCAATATCCTTGATGAACACAGATGTGAAAATTCTCACCAAAATACTAGCCAATGGGATTCAACAGTACATTAAAAGGATTATTCACCACGACCAAGTGGGATTTATTCCAGGGCTGCAAGGTTGGTTCAACATCCGCAAATCAGTCAATGTGATACAACACATCAATAAAAGAAAGAACAAGAACCATATGATAGTCTCAATAGATGCTGAAAAAGCATTTGACAAAGTACAGCATCCCTTCCTGATCAAAACTCTTCAAAGTGTAGGGATAGAGGGCACATACCTCAATATCATCAAAGCCATCTATGAAAAACTCACAGCAAATATCATTCTCAATGGAGAAAAACTGAAAGCTTTTTCGCTAAGGTCAGGAACACGGCAGGGATGTCCATTATCACCACTGCCATTCAACATAGTACTAGAAGTCCTAGCCTCAACAATCAGACAACAAAAGGAAATTAAAGGCATCCAAATCGGCAAAGAAGAAGTCAAATTATCACTCTTCGCAGATGATATGATACTCTATGTGGAAAACCCAAAAGACTCCACTCCAAAACTGCTAGAACTTGTACAGGAATTCAGTAAAGTGTCAGGATATAAGATCAATGCACAGAAATCAGTTGCATTTCTCTACACCAACAACAAGACAGAAGCAAGAGAAATTAAGGAGTCAATCCCATTTACAATTGCACCGCAAACCATAAGATACCTAGGAATAAACCTAACCAAAGAGGCTAAGAATCTATACTAAGAAAACTATAAAGTACTCATGAAAGAAATTGAGGAAGACACAAAGAAATGGAAAAATGTTCCATGCTCCTGGATTGGAAAAATAAATATTGTGAAAATGTCTATGCTACCTAAAGCAATGTACACATTTAATGCAATTCCTATCAAAGTACCATCCATCTTTTTCAAAGAAATGGAACAAATAATTTTAAAATTTATATGGAACCAGAAAAGACCTCGAATAGCCTAAGGGATATTGAAAAAGAAAGCCAAAGTTGGTGGCATCACTATTCCAGACTTCAAGCTCTATTACAAAGCTGTCATCATCAAGACAGCATGGTACTGGCAAAAAAACAGACACATAGATCAATGGAACAGCATAGAAAGCCCATAAATAGACCCTCAACTCTATGGTCACCTAATCTTTGACAAAGCAGGAAAGAATGTCCAATGGAAAAATGACAGCCTCTTCAATAAATGGTGTTGGGAAAATTTACAGCCACATGCAGAAAAATGAAATTGGACCATTTCCTTACACCACACACAAAAATAGACTCAAAATGGATGAAAGACCTCAATGTGAGAAAGGACTCCATCAAAATCCTTGAGGAGAACACAGGCATCAACCTGTTTGACCTCAGCCACAGCAACATCTTCCTAGGAACATCGCCAAAGGCAGGGGAAGCAAAGGCAAAAATGAACTTTTGGGATTTTATCAAGATCAAAAACTTTAGCACAGCAAAGGAAACAGTTAACAAAATCAAAAGACAAGTGACAGAATGGGAGATGATATTTGCAAATGACATATCAGATAAAGGACTAGTGTCCAAAATCTATAAAGAACTTAGAAAACTCAACACCCAAAAAACAAATAATCCAATCATGAAATGGGCAGAGGACATGAACAGACATTTCTGCAAAGAAGACATCCAGATGGCCAAAAGATGCATGAAAAAGTGCTCCATATCACTCGGCATCAGGGAAATACAAATCAAAACCACAATGAGATATCACCTCACACCAGTCAGAATGGCTAAAATCAACAAGTCAGGAAATGACAGATGTTGGCGAGGATGCGGAGAAAGGGGAACCCTCCTACACTGTTGGTGGGAATGCAAGCTGGTGCAACCACTCTGGAAAACAGCATGGAGGTTCCTCAAAATGTTGAAAATAGAACTGCCCTATGACCCAGCAATTGCACTACTGGATATTTACCCTAAAGATACAAACGTGGTGATCCAAAGGGGCACGTGCACCCGAATGTTTATAGCAGCAATGTCCACAATAGCCAAATTATGGAAAGAACCTAGATGTCCATCAACAGATGAATGGATAAAGAAGAAGTGGTATATATGCACAATGGAATACTATGCAGCCATCAAAAGAAATGAAATATTGCCATTTGCAACAACGTGGATGGAACTAGAGCATATCATGCTTAGCAAAGTAAGTCAAGCGGTGAAAGACAACTATCATATGATCTCCCTGATATGAGGAAGTGGTGATGCAACATGGGGGCTTAAGTGGGTAGGAGAAGAATCAATGAAACAAGATGGGATTGGGAGGGAGACAAACCATAAGTGACTCTTAATCTCACAAAACAAACTGAGGGTTGCTGTGGGGAGGGGGGTTGGGAGAAGGGGAATGGGGTTATGGACATTGGGGAGGGTATGTGCTTTGGTGAGTGCTGTGAAGTGTGTAAACCTGGCAATTCACAGACCTGTACCCCTGGGGATAAAAATATATGTTTATAAAAAATAAAAAATTTAAAAAAAAAGAGTAGCTAGACTGGGCATCCTTGTAGTGTTCCTGATCTCAAAGGGAAGGCTGTCAGCTTCTCCCCATTGAGGATGATATTCACTGTGGGTTTTTCAGAGATATATTTTTCTGAAGTTGAGGAATATTTCCTCTATCCCTATACTTTGAAATGTTTTAATCAAGAACGGATGCTGTATCTTGTCAAGGGCTTTTCCTATACCAATTGAAGAGAACCATGTGGTTCTTCTCTCTTCTCTCATGGATTTGTTCTATCACATTAATTGATTTGCAAATGTTGAACCACCTTTGTATCCCAGGGATAAATCACATCTGTCATGATGGATAATATTTTTAATGTATTATTGGATCCTATTAGCTAGGAACTTGTTGAGAATCTTAGCATCCATATTTATCAGAGATTTTGGTCTGAAATTCTCCTTTTTGGTAGGGTCTTTGCCTTGTTTGAGGATCAGGTAATGATAGCTTCATAAAAAGTGTCTGGAAGTTTTCCATCTGCTTCAATTTTTTGAAACAGCTTCAGGAGAATAGGTGTTATTTCTTCTTTGAAACTTTGATAGAATTCCCAGGGAATCTATCAGGTCCTGGGCTCTTGTATTTTGGGAGGTTTTTGATCACTGCTTCAATCTCGTTACTAGATATCAGTCTATTCAGGTTGTCAGTTTATTCCTGGTTCAATTTTGGAAGTTCATAGTTTTCCAGGAATACATCCATTTCATCTAGGTTGCTTAACTTATCAGCATATAACTGTTGATAATAATTTCTGATGATTGTTTCTATTTCCTTGGTGTTAGTTGTGATCTCTCCCTTTTAGTTCATAACTTTATTAATTTGGGCCTTCTCTCTTTTCTTTTGGATTAGTGTTGCCAATGGTTTATCAATATTATTGATTATTTCAAAAAACCTGCTTCTAGTTTCATTGATGCATTCTACTGTATCTCTCGTACCTCTTTCTTTGATCTCTGCTTTAATCTTGATTGTTTTCCTTCTTGGGCATGGGGTTGGCCTAATTTGTTGTTGATTCTCCAGTTCTTTAAGGTGTAAATAGAGTTGGTGTATTCTGGATTTTTCCATTTTTATTGAGGGAAGCTTCAATGGCTATGTATTTCCCACTTAGGACCGCCTTTGCTGTATCCCTTAGGCTTTGGACCAGAGTGTCCTCATTTTCATTGTTTTCCATGAATTGTTTAAGTTATTTGATTTTCTGTTTGGTCCAAACATTCTTAAGCAAGGTGGTCTTTAGCTCCCAGATGTTTGAGTTCCTTCCGAAATTTTTCTTGTGGTTGAGTTCCAGTGTCAAAGCATTGTGTTCTGAGAATATGCAGGGAATAATCTCAATCTTCTTGTATCCTTTGAGCCCTGATTTGTTACCCAGTATGTGGTCTATTCTGGATAAACTTCCATGTGCACTCGAGAAGAATGAGCATTCTATTAGTTTAGGGTGGAATGTTGTGTATATATCTATGAAGTCCATCTGGTCCACTGTGTCATTCAAAGCTCTTGTTTCTTTATTGATTTTCTGCTTGGATGATCTATTCCTAAAGGTGGCATGTTAAGTTCCCCTACTATTAATGTATTCATATCAATATGACTTTTTATCCTGAATAACAGTTGTCTTATGTAGTTGGCTGCTCCCATACTGGGGGCGTAAATATTTAAAATTAATAGATATTCTTGGTGGATAGACACTTTAAGAATGATGCAGTGTCCTTCTTTATCTCTGACTACAGTCTTTAGTTTAAAACCTAATTTATCTGATATGAGAATTGTTACCCCAGCTTTCTTTTGAGGCCCATTGGCCTGAACGATGCTTCCCCATCCCTTCACTTTCAGTCTGGATGTATTCATAGTTTCAAATGGGTCTCTTGTAGACAAAATATGAATGGGTACTGCCTTTCTACCTAATCTGCAATCCTGGACCATGTGGTGGAAATGTTTAGGCTGTTCACATTGAGAGTGATTATTGAGAGATATGTGCTTATTGACGTCATGTTGCTTGTGAAGTCCTTGTTTCTATAGACTGTCCCCATAAATTTCTGTTGTATGACACTCTTGGGTTCTTTCTTCTTTTAAGGAAACCCGCTTGATATTTCTTGTAGTGCCGGCTTGGTGGTCACATACTCTTTTAATCCTTGCCAGCCTTGGAAACTCTTTATCTCTCCATCAATTTCGAATGTCAGTCTTGTTGGATAAAGTATCCATGGCTGCATGTTCTTCTCATTTAATGCCTTGAATACGTCTTGCCAGTTCTTTCTGGGTTGCTAGATTTCTGTGGGGAGGTCTGACGTTACTCTGATGGGCCTTCACCTGTACTTAAGGAATCTCTTCCTCCTAGCTCCTCTCAAGAGCTCCTGTCTAAAATTATGATTCGTCAGTTTCACAATCAGGTGTCTCAAGGTCTTTCTAGATCCTATGATCTTGGGGGCAGGCTTTTCTGCCTCTAGGACATGAATGCTGGTTCAATTCGCCAGATTGGGGAAATTTTCATGGAGAATTTTTTCAACTATATCTTCTAGTCTTCTTCCTTTGTCTTCCGCCTCAGGGATCCCAACAATTCTGATGTTGGAACATTCCATGGCATCATTTATTTCCCTAATTCTGTTTTTGTGACTTCTAAGCTGTTTGTTCCTGGCCTCCTCCTAATCATTTTTCTTTATAACTTTGTCCTCTAGATCACTAATTCTGTCTTTTGCCTCAGTTACCCTAGCTGTTAGAAACTTTAGATAAGATTGGAACTCATTGATAGCATTTTTAACTTATTCCCTGGTGGCTTTCACTTCTGCCCTAATTGATTCCATATTGTCATTAATAGTTTTCTCCATCTTAGTCATTGCCTGGATAATTGTTAGCCTGAATTCCCTTTCCAACCTACTGCTTATGTCCATATCCAATAGATGGAGAGGGAGTAGTCTCTGACTTTTCCCCCTCTGTTGGGCATTCCTCCTCCTTGTCGTTTTGGTGAGACATGGCTGAGGGGATGTGTAGCTGAATGTATCAACCATGATCCAGGCAAGGTGCACCCTGGAATGCTTCTGAGCAATCAAGAGTCCACACCAAAAATAAAGAAAAAAGAAAAAAAGAGAGAGAGAGAGAGAGAGAGAAAAGAGAGAGAAGACTGAATGGGCCACAAAGGTAAGATTTATAAGGTATACAAACAAAAACGACCCCAAAAAGGCCAACAAAAGTAAATGACAAGAATAAAAGAACCCAGCCAAAATGAATCCCAAGTATAAGATTCATATACTCAGAAACACTGACAGAAGAAAAAGATGGGAGTTGGTTATAAATCCTCAGTGTAGTCGAGGAAGGTTATTTTGATTCTTCCTGAATGTATCTTGATATCTTTGTTGCAGGACTCAACTTTATAGAGATAAAGGGGTTGGAAAGTGGTTTATATATAGGGGTAGTATTGATTAGGGAAAGATGATTACCTTGAAGCTTATATATATATGAATATTTTAAAAAATAGGAAAGCAAAAGAAAAACACAGGTATATATATCAAAAAAGTTCACGTTAAAAGGGTATTATGGAATTTATTATATTGAATCTCTCAATGTGATGGTAAATAAGTTAAAATTTTTTAAAATTAAAAAATATGAGAATAGTGGAAACAAATTAAAAATAAAATTTGTATCTATGAAATAAACAGGTTTTAGGGCAATACCAGGAGCTCAATATCTTCTTTTCCCCTGATTTTGGGTTTTACAGTTTTCTGGGGACCTTGTGGTGGTTGTCCTTTTGGTTTTTTGGCTGACTTTCTGGGGGAGGGGCCTGCCTCATTGTTTTTAAGGCAGCCTTGCTTGGGTTGAGTCCTCCTGCCCCCTATCAAGGGGCTGGATTTTGAGGAAACTGGTTTTTCAGGCTTTTGTTCTCTGGAGGTTTGTTTTGTTTTTTGATTTTTGGTTTTTATTTTGTTTGTTTGTTTGTTTTGTTTTTTCCCCCTTGGCAGCTTCTGACAGTTCTTTGAAGGTTTAGAGGAAAGCAAACTACACACTGACCTCTGTCTCAGAGAGCAGCCTCAGTCTGTTCTCCTCTGTGGGGTCCTGAACACACAGACTCCCCCTCTACCACCTCCCACTGGCAGAGCACATCACCAGCCACCGTCTCAGGGGTCACAGAAGATCCTGCTTGTCTCTGCACCCCCATATTACTGAAACATCGAGGGATATTTGTCCAGGGAGCCCGCTTCCAGTGGCTGTCTTTGCCTGGCTGCTCTCTGGGCAGGTCCAGACCGCTGGAGGGATCCCAACCAAGAGATAGCAGGCTGAGATATTCGTGGCCCCGCCCCCCACCCCTCCACCCCCGGGCTGGGAGTGTTCAGACTCTCAGCCAGTCCTAGAAACCACTGCCTAGTGGACCTTTCTCAGGGGAAGGTGTGGAGTGCTGCTCAGGCCCTGGTCATGCAGCACACCTGTGGAGTGCAAAATGCAGTGGTTCTAGAAAGCGCTGGTTGGTGTTCACACCTAACTCTCTCACACAGTGTGGGGCGGAGGGGACAGGGACCACAACCTGCATGCTTTGCTGCACTCTCTCTGGCATGGGTGGTCACTGCAGGTGGCTGTCCTGGGTCCATGGGCTTAAGCCCGAGCCCATGACTGCCCAATTCCTCCAGTTTCCCCTTAAAATACTTTGCTCTTTATGAGTATTTTAACTAGATTCCAAGTTAATTCTGGTCCCCAATCACAGGGCACTTTGGTATTGTGGTATTACTTTCCAATGGGTAGCTTCTGGTGGCTCCCTCTCCCTTCTGTTTATCCTGCAATATCAAACTCCACTGCTTTACTTCACCACTGCCATCTTCTGTTCCTTTAGAGATCCAGAAGTGTATAATCCTACATCTAAGGGTCATTTCATGGTTTTTCAGAGTGTTCTGGTAGATAATCAGCTCACATTAGGGGACCAGTTGAAACGGTCTACTTCTCTGCCTTTTTCCCCCCTCCTCGATTTTTCACTTTTTGAGGAAACTCCATACTGTTTTCCAGTGTGTCTGTACCACCTTGCATCCCCACCAAAAGTGTAAGAGGGTATCCTTTTCTGGGCCAACTTATGTTGTTTCCTTTTTGTTAATTTTAGCCATTCTGCCAGGTATGGGGCGGTATCTCATTGTGGTTTTGGTATGTATTTCCCTGATGCCAAATGATGTTGAACACGTTTTTATGTTTCTATAAGCCATTTCTTTTTTTTTTGTATTGTTATTTTTTAGTCTTTTATTTATTTTTTCATTTTTTAAATTTTTTCATCTATTTTTAAATATTTTTTTTAATTTATTTTCAGCATAACAGTATTCATTATTTTTTTCATGCTGAAAACAAGTTTATTTTACCTTTTTTTCTCCCAATTTATTTATTTTCAGAAAAACAGTATTCATTATTTTTTCACCACACCCAGTGCTCCATGCAAGCTGTGCCCTCTATAATACCCACCACCTGGTACCCCAACCTCCCACCCCCCCGCCACTTCATTATTTTTTCACCACACCCGTGCTCCAATCAATCCGTGCCCTCTATAATATCCACCACCTGGTACCCCAACCTCCCACCCCCCCGCCACTTCAAACCCCTCAGATTCTTTTTTAGAGTCCATAGTCTCTCATGGTTCACCTCCCTTTCCAATTTCCCCTAACTCCCTTCTCCTCTCTAACTCCCCATGTCCTCCATGCTATTTGTTATGCTCCACAAATCTATAAGCCATTTCTATATATTCTTTGGAGAAATGTCTGTTGATGTCTTCAGCCTATTTCTTGACTGGATTATTTGTTTTTGGAGTGTTGAGTTTGAGAAATTCTTTATAGATTTTGGATACTAGCCCTTTATCTGATAAGACATTTGCAAACATCTCCTCCCAGTTTGTAGGATGCCTTTTAATTTGGTTAACATCTTCTTCACTGTGCAAAGTCTTTTTATCTTAAAGAAGTCCCAATAACTTATTTTTGCTTTTGTTTCCCATACCTTTAGAGACGTGGCTAACAAGAAGTTTCCGTGGCTGAGGTCAAAGAGGTTGCTACTTGTGTTCTCCTCTATAATTTTGTTGAATTCCAGTCTCAAATTTAGGTTGTTCATCCATTTTGGAATTTATTTTTCTCAATGGTGTAAGATGGTGATACAGTTTCATTTTTCTGCATGTGGCTGTCCAGTTTTCCCAACAGCATTTGTTGAAGAGATGGTCATTTTTCCATTGGATATTTTTTCTAGCTTTGTTGAAGGTTAGTCGACCCTATAGTTGTGGGTCCATTTCTGGGTTTTCTATTTTGTTCAATTGGTCAATGTATCTGTTTTCATGCCAGTGCCATTCTGTCTTGGTGATCACAGATTTGTAATACAATGTAAAGTCTGGAATTGTGATTCCTCCAGCTTTGGTTTTCTTTTGAACTTCCTTTTGGCTATTCAGGGTCTTTTCTGGTTCTACACAAATTTTAGGGTTGTTTGTTCCAGATCTGTGAAAAATGTTGGTGGTATTTTGATAGAGATTGCAATAATGTGTAGATTGCTTTGGGTTGCATAGATATTTTAACAGTATTTGTTCTAATCCATGAGCATGGGATGTTTTTCCATTTCTTTGTGTCTTCCTCCGTTTCTTCCGTAAGTGTTCTGTAGTTTTCAGAGTACAGAACTTTTACCTCTTTGGTTAGGTTTATTCCTAGGTAATTTCTCTTTCCGCTACTCCATTGTTAGTGTATAGAAATGTAAAAGACTTCTGTGCATTGATTTTATATACTGTGACTTTGCTCAATTCCTGTATCAGTTCTAACAGGTTTTTAGTGGTGTCTTTTGGTTTGTCTACATGGAGTATCATGTCATCTGAAAGGAATGAAAGTTTGACATCTTTGTTGACTCGGATGACTTCTATTTATTTTTGTTGCTTGATTGTTGAGGCTAAGAATTCCAGTGCTATGTTGAACAAATCTGATATGAATGGACACCTGGTCATTTTCGTGACCTTAGGAAAAAAATCTCTGTTTTTCCCAATTGAGGATATTGTGTATACAATGTGGTCATTCAGATACAGTTTTTATGATGTTAAGTATGTTGCTTCTAACCCTACACATTAGAGGGTATTTACCAAAGGGGGGGGGGAGATGCTGTATTTTGTCGAATGCTTTTTATGCATCTATTGAGAGGATCATATAGTTTTAATCCCTTCTTTTATTGATGTGGTTTATCATGATTGATTTAAGTATGTTGAGACAGCCAAATATCCCAAGAATAAATCACACTTGGTCATCATGAATAATCCTTTTAATGTACTGTTAGATCCTCTTAAATAGCATGTTGGTGAGAATTTTTGTATCCATGATCATCAGGGATATCCATATGTATTTTTCCTTTTTAGAGGGGTCCTTGTATTATTTTTGGATCAAGGTAATTCTGGCCTAATTAGAATTAATTTGGAAGGACTTTTTCCCCCATTTCTATTGTTTGGAATATCTTCAGATATTCATTCTTCTTTAATTCTTTGCTAGAATTCTCCTGGGAAGCCATCTAGCCCTGCACACTTGTTTCTTGGGAGATTTTTGGTTACTTCAATTTCTTTGCTGGTTTTGTGTATGTCCAAATTTTCTATTTCTTCCTATTTCAATTTTTTTCCTGTTTCAATTTTGATAGTTTATGTTTCTAGGAGAGCATCTGTTTCTTTCAGATTACCTACTTTTATGGTATATATGTGGTCATATACGCTTAATATTATACTTCCTTGGTGTTGGTCGTGACCTCTCCTCTTTCACCCATGGTTTTATGAAATTGGGTCTTTTCTCTTTTCTTTTTGATAACTCTGACTACAACTCTTTCAATTTTGTTCATACTTTCAAGAAAAAAATTTCTTGTTCCAATGATACATTCTACTGGTTTTTAAAATTATTATAATTACTTTATCACTGACTTCTGCTCTAATCTTCATTATGTCCCTACTCTTTCTGAATTTAAGATCTTTTTGGTTCCTTTTTCCAGCTCCTTTAGATGTAAGATTAGGTTGTGTATCTTCCATCCGGAAGAAGGCCTGTATTGCTCTATACTTTCTTTATAGGACCAATGTTGGTGCAGCCCAAAGTTTTGGGACTGTTATGTTTTTATGTACATTGACCTCCATGTATTATTTCTTAATTTTTTAAAAAAAATATTTACTTTCTCAGTGTTCCAAAATTCATTGTTTATGCACCACACCCAGAGCTCCATGCAATACCTGTCTGCCTTAATAACCACCACCAGGCTTACCTATCTCTCCACTCCTTTCCCTTCCAAAACCCTTGTTTTGTTTCTCAGAGTCCATAGTCTATCATCATTCATCTCCCCCGTCCAGATTCCCCAATTCACTTTTCCTTTCCTTCTCCTAATATGGGCAATCTTACAGTCCACAAGTAAGTGAAACCATATAAATGACTCTCTCAATTTAACTTATTTCACTAAACATAATCTCCAGTCCTGTCCATGTCTATACAAAAGTTGGGTATTCATCCTTTCTGATTGCTGCAAAATATTCCATGTATATATGGATGATATCATCTTTATCGATTCATCTGTTGAAGGGCATCTTAGCTTTTTGTACAGTTTGGTGATTATGGCCATCGTTGCTATGAATATTGGCATATGATAGCCCTTGTTTTTGCTACATCTTTATCTTTGGGGTAACTACCCAGTAGTGCAACTGCAGGGTTATATGGTAACCCTATTTTAACTTCTTGAGGAATCTCTACACTGTTTTCCAAAGAAGCTGCACCAACTTGCATTTTCTCTTATACCAACAGTGTAAGAGTGTTCCTTTCTTTTTTTTTTTTTCCTCTACATCATCTCCAACACTTGCTGTTAACTTTCTTGTTAATTTTGGGGAGGAGTCAAGATGGCGGAGAAGTAGCAGGCTGAGACTAACTCAGCTAGCAGGAGATCAGCTACAGAGCTTATCTAAAGATTGCAAACACCTGCAAATCCATCTGCAGATCGAAGAGAAGAAGAACAGCAATTCTAGAAACAGAAAAACAACCACTTTCTGAAAGGTAGGACTGGCGGAGAAGTGAATCCAAAGCGACAGGAAGATAGACCCCGGGGGGAGGGGCCGGCTCCCGGCAAGCGGCGGAGCAACGGAGCACAAAATCGAGACTTTTAAAAGTCTGTTCCGCTGAGGGACATCGCTCCGGAGGCTAAACCGGGGTGAAGCCCACACGGGGTCGGCGTGACCTCAGGTCCTGCGGGGTCACAGAAGGATCGGGGGTGTCTGAGTGTCGCAGAGCTTGCGGATATTGGAACGGGAAAGCCGGCTGCAGAGACAGAGCCGACAGTAAGCTCGCAGCTCGGAGTTGCCTTGAACCGGTCGCAAGCTCGGTGAGCTCGGAGCGCGGCCGGAGGTTGGGCAGACGCGAGTTACTGGGAGCTGTTCGCTGAGGGCGCACAGGGGAGCGGGGCCCCGGGCTCTCGGCTCCTCCGGGCCGGAGACCAGGAGGCCGCCATTTGTATTCCCATCCTCCGGAAGTCTACGGAAAGCACTCAGGGAACAAAAGCACCTGAAAGCAAAGCGGAGCGGATCACTCAGCCCGGCCCCTGGTAAGGGCGGTGTAATCCCGCCTGGGGCAAAGACACTTGAGAATCACTACACCAGGCCTCTCCCCCAGAAGATCAATAAGAAATCCAGGCAAGACCAAATTCACCTACCAAGGAGTGCAGTTTCAATACCAAGGAGAGAGCAGCAGAATTCCAGAGGAGGAGAAAACAAACCACGGAAATCATGGCTTTCTGCCTGTGATTTTTTAGTCTTGCAGTTAATTTAATTTTTTTCTTTTTCATTTTTTTTCTCTTCTTCTGCTAAAATTTTTTATAACTTTTACCCTTTTCTTTTTTAACGTTTTTTAACTAGATTATCTAATATATATATTTTTTCTTTTTTATACTTTTGTTTATTCATTTTCTTTTTTTTTAATTCTTTTTTTTTCTTTTCTTTCTTTCTTTCTTTTGTGAACCGCTTTTTATCCCCAAATCAGAAGAGATCCTAATCTCTTCAATCTCTTTTTTCTTAATTCTTTTTTAAATTCTTGATTGAATTTTTAATTCAATCTCTTTTTTTTAATTCTTTTTTTCTTTTTTTTCTTTCTTTCTTGTTGAACCCCTTTTTATCCCCAAATCAGAAGAGATCCCAATCAGAAGAGATTGGGAGATCCCAATCAAAGGAGATCCCAATCAGAGGAGATCCCTCACTCAATGGTGAGAGGGGAGAAATCCCCCCTCACGATTTGGTATCTCTTCTGATTTGGTTAAAGCATATTTTCCTGGGATTGTTGCCACCCTTTTAGTATTTTACTTGCTCCTTCATATACTCTTAGCTGGACAAAATGACAAGGCGGAAAAATTCACAACAAAAAAAAGAACAAGAGGCAGTACCGAAGGCTAGGGACCTAATCAATACAGACATTGGTAATATGTCAGATCTAGAGTTCAAAATGACAATTCTCAAGGTTATAGCCGGGCTTGAAAAAAGCGTGGAAGATATTAGAGAAACCCTCTCCAGAGATATAAAAGCCCTTTCTGGAGAAATAAAAGAACTAAAATCTAACCAAGTTGAAATCAAAAAAGCTATTAATGAAGTTCAATCAAAAATGGAGGCTCTCACTGCTAGGATAAATGAGGCAGAAGAAAGAATTAGCGATATAGAAGACCAAATGACAGAGAATAAAGAAGCTGAGCAAAAGAGAGACAAACAGCTACTGGACCATGAGGGGAGAATTCGAGAGATAAGTGACACCATAAGACGAAACAACATTAGAATAATTGGGATTCCAGAAGAAGAAGAAAGAGAGAGGGGAGTAGAAGGTATACTGGAGAGAATTATTGGGGAGAATTTCCCCAATATGGCAAACGGAACGAGCATCAAAATTCAGGAGGTTCAGAGAACGCCCCTCAAAGTCAATAAGAATAGGCCCACACCCCGTCACCTAATAGTAAAATTTACAAGCGTTAGTGACAAAGAGAAAATCCTGAAAGCAGCCCGGGAAAATAATTCTGTAACATACAATGGTAAAAGTATTAGATTGGCAGCTGACTTATCAACAGAGACCTGGCAGGCCAGAAAGAGCTGGCATGATATTTTCAGAGCACTAAACGAGAAAAACATGCAGCCAAGAATACTATATCCAGCTAGGCTATCATTGAAAATAGAAAGAGAGATTAAAATCTTCCAGGACAAACAAAAACTGAAAGAATTTGCAAACACCAAACCAGGTCTACAGGAAATACTGAAAGGGGTCCTCTAAGCAAAGAGAGAGCCTACAAGTGGTAGATCAGAAAGGAACAGAGACAATATACAGTAACAGTCACCTTACAGGCAATACAATGGCACTAAAATCATATCTCTCAATAGTTACCCTGAATGTTAATGGGCTAAATGCCCCAATCAAAAGACACAGGGTATCAGAATGGATAAAAAAACAAAACCCATCTATATGTTGCCTCCAAGAAACTCATTTTAAACCCGAAGACACCTCCAGTCTTAAAGTGAGGGGGTGGAAAAGAATTTACCATGCTAATGGACATCAGAAAAAAGCAGGAGTGGCAATCCTTATATCAGATCAATTAGATTTTAAGCCAAAGACTATAATAAGAGATGAGGAAGGACACTATATCATACTCAAAGGGTCTGTCCAACAAGAAGATCTAACCATTTTAAATATCTATGCCCCCAACGTGGGGGCAGCCAACTATATAAACCAATTAATAACAAAATCAAAGAAACACATCAACAATAATACAATAATACTAGGGGACTTTAACACTCCCCTCACTGAAATGGACAGATCATCCAAGCAAAAGATCAACAGGGAAATAAAGGCCTTAAATGATACACTGGATGAGATGGACTTCACAGATATATTCAGAACATTTCATCCCAAAGCAACAGAATACACATTCTTCTCTAGTGCACATGGAACATTCTCCAGAATAGATCACATCCTCGGTCCTAACACAGGACTCAACCGGTATCAAAAGATTGGGATCACTCCCTGCATATTTTCAGACCACAATGGTCTGAAGCTAGAGCTCAACCACAAGAGGAAGTTTGGAAAGAACACAAATACATGGAGACTAAACAGCATCCTTCTAAAGAATGAATGGGTCAACCGGGAAATTAAAGAAGAATTGAAAAAAATCTTGGAAACAAATGATAATGAAAATACAACGGTTCAAAATCTGTGGGACACAACAAAGGCAGTCCTGAGAGGAAAATATATAGCGGTACAAGCTTTTCTCAAGAAACAAGAAAGGTCTCAGGTACACAACCTAACCCTACACCTAAAGGAGCTGGAGAAAGAACAAGAAAGAAACCCTAAGCCCAGCAGGAGAAGAGAAATCATAAAGATCAGAGCAGAAATCAATGAAATAGAAACCAAAAAAACAATAGAAAAAATCAACCAAACTAGGAGCTGGTTCTTTGAAAGAATTAATAAAATTGATAAACTCTTGGCCAGACTTATCAAAAAGAAAAGAGAAAGGACCCAAATAAATAAAATCATGAATGAAAGAGGAGAGATCACAACTAACACCAAAGAAATACAAACTATTATAAGAACATACTATGAGCAACTCTACGCCAACAAATTTGACAATCTGGAAGAAATGGATGCATTCCTAGAAACATATAAACTACCAAAATTGAACCAGGAAGAAATAGAAAGCCTGAACAGACCCATAACCAGTAAGGAGATTGAAACAGTCATTAAAAATCTCCAAACAAACAAAAGCCCAGGGCCAGATGGCTTCCCGGGGGAATTCTACCAAACATTTAAAGAAGAACTAATTCCTATTCTCCTGAAACTGTTCCAAAAAATAGAAATGGAAGGAAAACTCCCAAACTCATTTTATGAGGCCAGCATCACCTTGATCCCAAAACCAGACAAGGATCCCATCAAAAAAGAGAGCTATAGACCAATATCCTTGATGAACACAGATGCAAAAATTCTCACCAAAATACTAGCCAATAGGATTCAACAGTACATTAAAAGGATTATTCACCACGACCAAGTGGGATTTATCCCAGGGCTGCAAGGTTGGTTCAACATCCGCAAATCAGTCAATGTGATACAACACATCAATAAAAGAAAGAACAAGAACCATATGATAGTCTCAATAGATGCTGAAAAAGCATTTGACAAAGTACAGCATCCCTTCCTGATCAAAACTCTTCAAAGTGTAGGGATAGAGGGCACATACCTCAATATCATCAAAGCCATCTATGAAAAACCCACCGCAAATATCATTCTCAATGGAGAAAAACTGAAAGCTTTTCCACTAAGATCAGGAACACGGCAGGGATGTCCATTATCACCACTGCTATTCAACATAGTACTAGAAGTCCTAGCCTCAGCAATCAGACAACAAAAGGAAATTAAAGGCATCCAAATTGGCAAAGAAGAAGTCAAATTATCACTCTTCGCAGATGATATGATACTCTATGTGGAAAACCCAAAAGACTCCACTCCAAAACTGCTAGAACTTGTACAGGAATTCAGTAAAGTGTCAGGATATAAGATCAATGCACAGAAATCAGTTGCATTTCTCTACACCAACAACAAGACAGAAGCAAGAGAAATTAAGGAGTCAATCCCATTTACAATTGCACCACAAACCATAAGATACCTAGGAATAAACCTAACCAAAGAGGCACAGAATCTATACTCAGAAAACTATAAAGTACTCATGAAAGAAATTGAGGAAGACACAAAGAAATGGAAAAATGTTCCATGCTCCTGGATTGGAAGAATAAATATTGTGAAAATGTCTATGCTACCTAAAGCAATCTACACATTTAATGCAATTCCTATCAAAGTACCATCCATCTTTTTCAAAGAAATGGAACAAATAATTTTAAAATTTATATGGAACCAGAAAAGACCTCGAATAGCCAAAGGGATATTGAAAAACAAAGCCAAAGTTGGTGGCATCACAATTCCGGACTTCAAGCTCTATTACAAAGCTGTCATCATCAAGACAGCATGGTACTGGCACAAAAACAGACACATAGACCAATGGAACAGAATAGAGAGCCCAGAAATAGACCCTCAACTCTATGGTCAACTAATCTTTGACAAAGCAGGAAAGAATGTCCAATGGAAAAAAGACAGCCTCTTCAATAAATGGTGTTGGGAAAATTGGATAGCCACGTGCAGAAAAATGAAATTGGACCATTTCCTTACACCACACACAAAAATAGATTCAAAATGGATTAAGGACCTCAATGTGAGAAAGGAATCCATCAAAATCCTTGAGGAGAACACAGGCAGCAACCTCTTCGACCTCAGCCGCAGCAACATCTTCCTAGGAACATCGCCAAAGGCAAGGGAAGCAAAGGCAAAAATGAACTTTTGGGATTTCATCAAAATCAAAAGCTTTTGTACAGCAAAGGAAACAGTTTTCAAAACCAAAAGACAACTGACAGAATGGGAGAAGATATTTGCAAACGACATATCAGATAAAGGACTAGTGTCCAAAATCTATAAAGAACTTAACAAACTCAACACCCAAAGAAAAAATAATCCAATCAAGAAATGGGCAGAGGACATGAACAGACGTTTCTGCAAAGAAGACATCCAGATGGCCAACAGACACATGAAAAAGTGCTCCATATCACTCGGCATCAGGGAAATACAAATCAAAACCACAATGAGATATCACCTCACACCAGTCAGAATGGCTAAAATCAATAAGTCAGGAAATGACAGATGCTGGCGAGGATGCGGAGAAAGGGGAACCCTCTTACACTGTTGGTGGGAATGCAAGCTGGTGCAACCGCTCTGGAAAACAGCATGGAGCTTCCTCAAAATGTTGAAAAGAGAACTGCCTTATGACCCAGCAATTGCACTACTGGGAATTTACCCTAAAGATACAAACGTAGTGATCCAAAGGGGCACGTGCACCCGAATGTTTATAGCAGCAATGTCCACAATAGCCAAACTATGGAAAGAACCTAGATGTCCATCAACAGATGAATGGATCAAGAAGATGTGGTATATATACACAATGGAATACTATGCAGCCATCAAAAGAAACGAAATCTTGCCATTTGCGACAACATGGATGGAACTAGAGCGTATCATGCTTAGCAAAATAAGTCAAGCGGAGAAAGACAAATATCATATGATCTCCCTGATATGAGGAAGTGGTGATGCAACATGGGGGCTTAAGTGGGTAGGAGAAGAATCCATGAAACAAGATGGGATAGGGAGGGAGACAAACCATAAGTGACTCTTAATCTCACGAAACAAACTGTGGGTTGCTGGGGGGAGGGGGGTTGGGAGAAGGGGGGTAGGGTTATGGACATTGGGGAGGGTATGTGCTTTGGGGTAAATTGGAAGGGGAGATGAACCATGAGAGACTATGGACTCTGAAAAACAATCTGAGGGGTTTGAAGTGGCGGGGGGGTGGGAGGTTGGGGTACCAGGTGGTGGGTATTATAGAGGGCACAGCTTGCATGGAGCACTGGGTGTGGTGAAAAAATAATGAATACTGTTTTTCTGAAAATAAATAAATTGGAAAAAGAAAAAAAAGAATATAGTGTCCTTGTATATCTCTGACTACAGTCTTTAGCTTAAAATATAATTTATCTGATATGAGAATCACTACCCTAATTTTCTTTGGAGACCTGTTGGCATATAAAATGATTCTCCATCCTTTCAATTTCAGTCTGGATGTATCTTAATTTCAAAATGTCTCTTTTGTAGATTGCATATGGATGGGTCCTGTTGTTTTATCCAATACGAAACCCTGTGCCATTTTATGGGAGCATTTAGGCCATTCACGTTGAGAGTGATTACTGATAGGTATGTTTTTATTGACATCATGTTGCCTGTGAAGTCCTTGTCTATATAGATTGTCTCTGTAACTTTCTGCTCTATGTTTCTCTTGGGTTCATTCTTCTTTTAGAGACCCCTCTTAATATTTCTTGCAAGTCTGGCTTGGTGGTCAGATACTCTTTCAAACCTTCAAAGCATTGGAAGCTCTTTATCTCTCCATCCATTTTGAGTGTCAACCTTGCTGGATAAAATATTCTTGGCTGCATGTTCTTCTTATTTAGTGTCCTGAATATGTCTGGCCAGTCCTTTCTGGCTTGCCTGGTTTCTGTGGGCAGGTCTGATGTTTTACTGATGGACCTTCCTCTGTGAGTGAGGAATCTCTTCCCGCTAGCTTCCCTTAAGTCATACTATGTGAAATTATGATTCATGAATTTCACAATTAAGTGTCTGGAAGTCTTTCTAAACTCATTGATCTTGGGGGTATCCCTTTGGCCTCTACAACATAAGCACCTTTTCCATTCTCCAGATTAGGGAATTGTTCATCCAGAATTTGTTCAACTATATCTGTAGTCTTCTCTCTTTCTCCACCCCCCTCAGGGATCCCAATAATTATGACATTGAAGCATTTCATGGCATCATTTATATCCCTAATTCTGATTTCATGGCTTCTAAAGCTTCTGGTTCCAGGCCTCCTCCTGATCCTCCTTTTCTATCAGTTTTTCTTCTAGATTACTAATTTGATCTTCTGCCTCAGTTACCCTAGCTGTTAGAGTATTTAGAATATTTTGGATCCCATTGATAGCATTTTTTTGTACTACCAGATTGTCCTTCATTTCTACCTGCAGAGCTTCTATGTTTCCACTAATGGTCTTCTCCAACCTAACAATTACCTGGATAGTTATTACCCTGAATTTCCTTTCAAACCTACTGTTTATATCCATATACAATAGTTCTGTGGCAGAGGACACAGTCTCTGAATTTTTCCTCTGTTGGGTGTTCCTCCTTTTATTCATTTTGGTGAGAGGTGGTTGAGGAGATGTATAGCTGAATATATCAACCACAATATAGGGCAGGTGCACCCTGGGAAGTTTCAGAGCAATCAGAAGTTACCACCAAAATGAAAGAAAAAAGAAAAGAGGAGAGAGAGAGAAGAAAGAAAAGGAGAAAACCCAGCTAAAATGAGCCTCAAAGTAAGATTTATAAGGCACATAAACAAAAATGAATGAACAAAAATGTCGACAAAAGTAATAGGCAAGCAAAAAAAAAAAAACCCAGCCAAAATGAACCCCAAGAATAAGATTTATATAATACCAGAACAACAACAACAAAAAAAAAAAACATAGAAACACTGACAGAAGAATAAGATGGGAAGTTGGTTATAAACCCTCAATTTGGACAAGGAAGTTTATTTCAGTTATTCCTGAGTATATCCTGTTATCTTTGGTTCTTTTTTTTTTTTTTTGGATGGCCTCATATTTATTGTACTTATAACTGTATATTTATTTTTTTAATTTTTAAAATTTTTTTAAAACTTCTTAAATTTTTTATAAACATATAATGTATTACCAGCCCCAGGGGCACAGGTCTGTGAATCGCCAAGTTTACACATTTCACAACACTCACTATATCACACACCCATCCCAATGTCCATAATCCCACCACCCTCTCCCTACCCCCCTCCCCACCACCACCCTCAGGTTGTTTTGTGACATTAAGAGTCTCTTATGGTTTGTCTCCCTCCCGATCTCATTTTGTTTCACTTATTCCTTTCCTACCCCCCAAACACCCCACGTTGCCTCTCAACTTTCTCATATCAGGGAGATCATATGATAATTGTCTTTCTCTGATTGACTTATTTCACTAAGCATAATACCCTCTAGTTCCATCCACATCATCCCAAATGGCAAGATTTCATTTCTTTTGATGGCTGCATAGTATTCCATTGTATATATATACCACTTCTTCTTTATCCATTGATCTGTTGATGGACATCTAGGTTCTTTCCATACTTTGGCTATTGTGGACGTTGCTGCTTTAAACATTCAGGTACATGGGGCCCATCAGATCACTACTTTGCATCTTTAGGGTAAATAACCAGTAGTGCAATTGCTGGGTCATAGGATAGTTCTATTTTCAATGTTTTGAGGAACCTCCATGCTATTTTCCAGAGTGGTTGCACCAGCTTGCATTCCCACCAACAGTGTAGGAGGGTTCTGCTTTCTCCACATTTTCACCAGCATCTGTCATTTCCTGACTTGTTAATTTTAGCAACTCTGAGTGGTGTGAGGTGATCTCTCATTGTGGTTTTGATTTATATTTCCCTGAGGCCAAATGATGTGGAGCACTTTATCTTATGTCTGTTGGCCATCTGGATGTCTTCTTTGCAGAAATGTCTGTTCATGTCCTCTGCCATTTCTTGATTGGATTATTTGTTCTTTGGGTGTTGTGTTTGCTAAGTTCTTTATAGATTTTGGATACTAGCCATTTATCTGATATGTCGTTCACATATATCTTCTCCCATTCTGTCAGTTGTCTTTTGGTTTTGTTCACTGTTTCCTTTGCTGTGCAAAAGCTTTTGATCTTGATGAAATCCCAATAGTTCATTTTTGCTCTTGCTTCCCTTGCCTTTGGCGATGTTTCTAGGAAGCAGCTGCTGCAGCTGAGGTCAAAGAGGTTACTGCCTGTGTTCTCCACACGGATTGTGATGGATTCTTTTCTCACATTGAGGTCTTTCATCCATTTTGAGTTTATTTTTATGTGTGGTGTAAGGAAACGGTCCAATTTCATTTTTCTGCATGTGGTTGTCTAATGTTCCCAACACTATTTGTTGAAGAGGCTCTCCTTTTTCCATTGGACATTCTTTCCTGCTTTGTCGAAAATTGGTTGACCATAGAGTTGAGGGTCTATTTCTGGGCTATTTTGTTCCATTGATCTGTGGTCTGTTTTTGTGCCAGTACCATACTGTCTTGATGATGACAGCTTTGTAATAGAGCTTGAAGTCTGGAATTATGATGCCACCAACTTTGGATTTCTTTTTCAGTAGTCCTGTGGCTATTTGAGGTCTTTTCTGGTTCCATACAAATTTTAGTATTATTCGTTCCATTTCCTTGAAAAAAACATGGATGGGATTTTGATAGGGATTGCATTAAGTGTGTAGATTGCTTTAGGTAGCATAGATATTTTCACAATATTTGTTCTTCCAATCCATGATCATGGACCTTTTTTCCATTTCTTTGTGTCTTCCTCAATTTCTTTCATGAATACTTTATAGTTTTCTGAGTATAGATTATTTGCCTCTTTGGTTGGGCTTATTCCTAGGTACCTTATGGTGTTGGGTGCAATTTTAAATGGGATTAATTCCCTAATTTCTCTTTCTTCTGTCTTGTTGATGTAAAGAAATGCAACTGATTTCTGTGCATTGATTTTATATCCTGACATTTTACTGAATTCCTGTACAAGTTCTAGAAGATTTGGAGAGGAGTCTTTTGGTTTTTCCACATAAAGTATCATATCATCTGCAAAGAGTTATAGTTTGACTTCTTCTTTGTCAATTTGGATGCCTTTAGTTGCTTTTTGTTGTCTGATTGCTGAGGCTAGGACTTCTAGTACTATGTTGAATAGCAGCGGGGATAACGGATATCCCTGCCGTGTTCCTGACCTTAGTGGAAAAGCTCTCAGTTTTTTCCATTGAGAATGATATTTGCAGTGGGTTTTTCATAGATGGCTTTGATAATACTTAGGTTTGTGCCCTCTATCCCTACACTTTGAAGAGTTTTGATTACGAAGGGATGCTGTACTTTGTCAAATGCTTTTTCAGCATCTATTGAGAGTATTGTATGGTTCTTGTTCTTTCTTTTCTTAATTTATTGTATCACATTGATTGATTTGTGGATGTTGAATCAACCTTGCAGCCCTGGAATAAATCCCACTTGGTCGTGGTGAATAATCCTTTAAATGTACCATTGGATCCTATTGGTTAGTATTTTAGTGAGAATTTTCACATCTGTGTTCATCAAGGATATTGGGCTGTGATTCTCTTTTTTTGATGGGATCCCTGTCTGGTTTGGGGTTCAAGGTAAGCTGGTCTCATAAAATGAGTTGGAAAGTTTTCCTTCCATTTCTATTTTTTTGAAACAGTTTCAGGAGAATAGGAATTAATTCTTCTTTAAATGTTTGGTAGAATTCCCCTGGGAAGCCATCTGGCCCTGGGTTTTTGTTTCCTTGGAGATTTTTGATGACTGTTTCGATCTCCTTACTGGTTATTGGTCTGTTCGGGTTTTCTATTTCTTCCTGGTTCAGTTGTGGTAGTTTATATGTCTCTAGGAATGTATCCATTTCTTCCAGATTGTCAAATTTGTTGGCGTATAGTTGCTCATTATATGCTCTTATAATTGTTTGTATTTCTTTGGTGTTGGTTGTGATCTCTCCTCTTTCATTCATGATTTTATTTATTTCGGTCTTTTTTTAAGATTTATTTATTTATTTGACAGAGAGAGAGAGAGAGGTCACAAGCAGACAGGGAGGCAGGCAGAGAGTGGAGGAAGCAGACTCTCTGCAGAGCAGAGAGCCCAATGTGGGCTCTACACAGCCCATCCCAGGACGCTGGGATCATGACCTGAGCCAAAGGCAGAGGCTTTAACCCACTGAGCCACCCAGGCGCCCCAATTTGGGTCCTTTTGCTTTTCTTTTTGATAAGTCTGGCCAGGGCCTTACCAATCTTATTAATTCTTTCAAAGAACCAGGCTCCTACTTTTGTTGATTTCTTCTATTTTTTTTTCTATTTAATTGATCACTCCTCTGATCTTTATTTCTCTTCTGCTGGGTTTAGGCTTTCTTTGTTGTTCTTTCTCCAGCACCTTTAGCTGTAGTGTTAGGTTGTGTATTTGAGACCTTTCTTATTTCTTGAGAAAGGCTTGTATCGCTATATATTTTCCTCTCAGGACTGCCTTTGCTGTGTCCCACAGATTTCAAACAGTTGTGTTTTCATTACCATTTGTTTCCATGATTTTTTTTCAATTCTTCTTTAATTTCCTGGTTGACCCATTCATTCTTTAGAAGGATGCTGTTTAGTCTGCATGTATTTGGGTTCTTTCCAAACTTCCTCTTGTGGTTGCGTTCTAGCTTCAGAGCATTGTGGTCTGAAAATATGCAGGGAATGATCCCAATCTTTTGATACCGGTTGAGACCTGATTTATGATGCAGCATGTGATCTATTCTAGAGAATGTTCCATGTGCATTAGAGAAGAATGTATATTCTGTTGCTTTGGGATGGAATGTTCTGAATATATCTGTGATGTCCATCTGGTCCAGTGTGTCATTTAAGGCCTTTATTTCCTTGTTGATCTTTTGCTTGGATGATCTGTCCATCTCAGCGAAGGGGGTGTTAACGTCCCATACTATTATTGTGTTATTGTCTATGTGTTCCTTTGATTTTGTTATTAATTGGTTTATATAGTTGGCTGCTCCCACGTTAGGGGCATAGATATTTACAATTGTTAGTTCTTCTGGTTGGACAGACTCTTTGAGTATGATATAGTGTCCTTCCTCATCTCTTCTTATAGTCTTTGGCTTAAAGTCTAATTGATCTGATATAAGGATTGCCACCCCAGCTTTCTTTTGATATCCATTTAGCATGGTAAATTGTTTTCCACCCCCTCACGTTAAATCTGGGGGTTTCTTTGGGTCTAAAATGTGTTTCTTGTAGGAAGCATATTGATGGGTTTTGTTTTTTAATGCATTCTGATACTCTGTGTCTTTTGATTCGGGCATTTAGCCCATTAACATTAAGGGTAACTTCTGAGAGATATGAATTTAGTGCCATTGTATGGCCTGTCAGGTGACTGTTACTGTATATTGTCTTGGTTTCTTTCTGGTCTACCACTTTTAAGGTGTCACTTTGTTTAGAGGGCCTCTTTCAATATTTTCTGTAAAGCTGGTTTGGTGTTTGCAAATTCTTTCAGTTTTTGTTTGTCCTGGAAGCTTTTAATCTCTCCTTCTATTTTCAATTATAGCCTAACTGGATATAGTATTCTTGGCTGCATGTTTTTCTCGTTTAGTGCTCTGAATATATCATGCCAGCTCTTTCTGGCCTGCCAGGTCTCTGTAGATAAGTCCACTGCCAATCTAATATTTTTACCATTGTATGTTATAGACTTCTTGTCCCAGGCTGCTTTCAGGATTTACTCTTAGTCACTAAGACTTATAAATTTTACTATTAGGTGATGGGGTGTGGACCTATTCTTATTGATTTTGAGGGGGGTTCTCTGCACCTCCTGGATTTTGATGCTTGTTCCCTTTGCTATATTAGGGAAATTCTCTCCAATAATTCTCTCCAATATACCTTCTGCTCCCCTCTCTCTTTCTTCTTCTTCTGGAATCCCAATTATTCTAATGATGTTTCATCTTATGGTATAGCTCATCTCTTGAATTCTCCCCTTATTGTCCAGTAGTTGTTTGTCTCCCTTTTGCTTAGCTTTTTTATTCTCTTTAATTTGGTCTTCTATATCATTAATTCTTTCTTCTGCCTCATTTATTCTAGTAGTAAGAGCCTCCATTTTTTATTGCACCTCATTAATAGCTTTTTATATTTCAACTTGGTTAGATTTTAGTTCTTTTATTCCTAGAAAGGGCTTCTATTTCTCCTGACAGCATTTCTCTAATATCTTCCATGCCTTTTTCAAGCCCGGCTAGAACCTTGAGAATCGTCATTCTGAACTCTAGATCTGATATATTACCCATGTCTGTATTGATTAGGTCCCTAGCCTTCGGTACTGCCTCTTGTTCTTTTTTTGTGGTGAGTTTTTCTGTCTTGTCATTTTGTCCAGATAAGAATATATGAAGGATCAAATAAAATACTAAAAGGGTGGAAAAGACCCCAGGAAAATGAGCTTTAACCAAATCAGAAGAGACCCCCGAATTGTGTGGGAGGGAATAAAAAGTTCAAAAAAAATTAAAAAAAGAAAACAAATAACTAAAATATATAAAAAAAGAAAAAAAAAATATATATATATATATTAGACTGGTGACTTGAACAGTGTCCCCCCAATTAATGTGGGGAGTATTTTGGTCTCTTAGAAGAAACTACCTCCCAAAATTTTAAAGATTGAGAAATGTATATAAGGGCAAACACAATGAAGGGATGAAATATGACTATAAAGATGAAAAAAAAGTTTTGTTTTTTTTTTGTAAAAAAGGAGTTGGTATGGGAAGTTGGTTGGGAGAATAAAGAAAAAGAAGGTACAGAGAATTTGCTCGGGTTGGAGACTAGAACAGGCCTAGTACTAGATTTAGGGTGTATTTTGATCTATTAGAAGTTGTACCCCAAGTTTTTTAGAAGAAAAAACCCTATGTGTATACAAAAAAGAAAGTTAGATACAATGAAGGATAAAATATGACTATAATAATGGAGGTTCAAAAAAGATTATTTTTTATGAAAGGTATTAAGATAAACTAGTTAGAAAACGTTAAAAGAGGAAAGGGTAAAAGTTTAAAAAAATTAGCAGGAGATAAAAAAATAAAAAATTAAAAACAATTAATTAACTCTGCAAGACTAAAGAATCATGGGGAGAAAGCCATGAATTCCATGCTTTGCTTTCTCCTCCTCTGGAATTCCTCTGTTCTCCTTGGTAAGTGAACTTGGTCTTGGCTGGATTTCTTGTTGATCTTCTGGGAGAGAGGCCTATTGCAGTGATTCTCAAATTTCTTTGCCCAAGGCGGAATTGCACCGCCTTTACCAGGAGCCAGGCTAAGTAATCTGCTTGGGTTTGCTTTCGGGAGCTTTTGTTCCCTGAACACTTTCTATAGAGTTCCTGAGGATGGGAATGAAAATGGCAGCCTTCTACTCTCTGGCCCGGAGGAGCTGAGAGCTTGGGGCCCCACTCCTCTGTGTGTCCTCAGAGAAAAGCGCTCAGTCACTCCCATCTCCCTGGCCTCCAGCTGCGCTCCGAGCTGACCTAGCCTGTGACCAAGGGTCTTTGTTTCTGGCACAGAGCTCTGCCTGGAGTCTCTGAACCCCACAGATCCCCAAGGGCTTCCGGGGGGAGGGGGGTTCCAGATCTTGTGGGGAACCCACTCACAGAGCAGTTGCCATTGCCCAGATAACGTTCAAGGTAACCTCGAGTTGAGGGTTCACTCCTCAGCTCTGTTTCTGTAGGTGGCTTCCCCACTCTAATATCTGTAAGCTCTGTGTCACTCAGACACCCCCGATCCTTCTGTGACCCCGCGGGACCTGAGGCCACGCTGTCCCCGCATGGGCTTCACCCTGGTTTAGCTTCTGGAGCGATGTCCCTCAGTGGAGCAGACTTTCAAAAGTTCTGATTTTGTGCTCCATTGCTCGGCCACTTGCCGGGAGCCAGCCCCTCCCCCTCGGTCTATCTTCCCATCGCTTTGGATTCACTTCTCCACTGCTCCTACCTTTCAGAAAGTGGCCAATCTTCTGTTTCTAGAATTGTTGCTCTTCTTATCCTCAATCTCCCATTGGATTTGTAGGTGTTCAGAATGGTTTAATAAGCTATCTAGCTGATCTCCTGCTACCTGATGTCATCTCAACCTGCTACTTCTCCGCCATCTTGACTCCTCCTCTCTCTCTTGTTATCTTTGTTAAAGAACTCAAGTTTCCAGAGATACAGGGAAATTAAAACTGGTTTATATATAGGGGTAGTATTGAATAAGGAAAAGGGTTACCTTGAAACTTATATCTATATGTATAATAAAAAAAGAAAAAGAAACAGAGGTATATGTATGAAAAAATTTCAAGTTAAGAAATTATGGAATATGGTGTATTAAATCTCAAGTTTTAATGGTAAGTAGGTTAAAAAAATTAAAAGAACAAGAATGGTGAGAACTAACTTAAAAAGGAAGAAAGAAAAGTTGTATCTATGAAATATAAAGATTTGGGGGCAATACCGGGAGCTTAATATATTGTTTTCCCCTGATGTTGGGGTTTTACGCTTTTATGGGGACCCTGTGATGGTTGTACTCTTGTTCTCTTGGCTTGTCTTCTGGGGGAGGTTTCTGCCACATTGTTGTTCAGTCAACCTTACTTGAGCTGAGTCACCTTCCCCGCTATTAAGAGGGGGGCACTGTGGAAACTTGTTTTTCATGCTTTTGTTCTCTAGAGGGTTTTGTTCTTTGGCAGCTTTTTGTGGCTTTTGGAGGGTTAGTGGAAAGTAAATTGTCCACACCCAGACCTCCTCCCAGAGAGATGCCTCAATGTGCTCCCCTCTGGGTGTCCCAGACCACACAGCCTTCCCCTCTGCAAAGTCTGCTGATCAGTGCAACCGCTCACAGGCAGTGCACACCCCCAGCCACCATCTCAGTGGTTGCCCAAGGCCGCTGCTTGTCTCTGCATCCCTGGTGCAACTAAAACTGTGAGAGATATTGGTCCAGGCAAGGCTGAACCTGGGTGGCTGCCATTGTTGGGACTGCTGTCTAGAGCCCACTCCCATGCCAGGAATGCTCAGACCCTGCAGCAGCGCATGTTGTGAAAGCTGCAGCCTGAGGGACCCTGACTGGATTTCATCCTGGGTTCTCTCAGGTACGGGCTGGGTGTGCTCAGACCTGGTGGCTGTGTAGATCATGGAAGGCTCCAGGCCCAGAGACTGCCAGAGGGTGCCCACACTGGACTCTTTCATGCATGGGCGGGAGTGTGCCCAGCCTGAGTTGTGGTACAAGCTGTGGAAAGCCATGGGATCAGTAACCACAGACTGGAGCCCCCCTCCGGGCTCTCTCTGACATGTGTGGTCACCAGCAGTGACCATTCTGGGACCGTGGGCTTAAGCCCGTGTCCTTGACAGCCCAACTGCACCAGTTGCCCCTTAAGATCTTTTGCTCTTTTTGTGTGCTTTTGACCAGACTTCAAGTTAATGCTAGTCCCCACTCACAGGGCACTTTCATATTGTGGTATTACTTTCCAATGGGTCACTTCTGGTGGCTCCCTCCCCATTCTGCTTATCTTCCAATATCAGTCTGAGAGTTTTCACTCCACTTTATCTCTCCACTAATGATCTTCTGCCCCTGTAAGATCCAGAAGTGTATAATCTTACATCTCAGGCTGATGTTATGGGTGTTCAGAGTGTTCTGGTAGATATTTAGCTCACTTTAGGAGACGGTTGATACAGGGACTCCTACTTCTCTGCCATCTTGCTCCTCCTCCCCTGCTTCCATGTATTTTTTATCATTCTTCTTTCATTTCCGGGCCACCCATTCATTCGTTAGTAGGATGTTCTTTAACCTTCATGTATTTGTGGTCCTTCCACTTTTTTATCTTTGAAGAACAAAATTCTGATTACATTGTTTTTATTTTTCATCCATACATCTGAAAAGCATATAATATTTGTCTGCTACATTTTCTTACTAACATAGAATGTATTATTTGTTTCAGGGGTACAGGTTTACATTTCTTGAAACTCTTGTTTAGTGTTCATGAACTCCTTTAGTTTTTGTTTGTCTTTGGAGACTCTTTACCTCTATGTTCTGAATGACCACCTTATTAATAAAGTATTACTGGGTGCTTATTTTCCCCATTTAGCACATTGAATATATCATGCCACTCATTTCTAGCCTGCCAAGTCTTCATGGATAGGTCTGCTGTTAATCTTATGTGTCTACCTTTATAGATCAAAGACCTTTTTTCCCTAGCTGCTTTCAGAATTATCTCTTTATATTTGTGTTTTGCAAGTTTCACTATGTTGTAATGTCCTGTTTTTGTTGATTTTTAGGGGTTTCTCTGTGCCTCTTGGACTTGAATGCCTGTTTCCTTCCCCAGATTAAAGAAGTTCTCATAATTTCAAATAAACCTTCCACCCCTGTTCTCTGCTCTTCTTATGGGATTCTTATGACGAGGATATTATTTCTCTTTGTGAAAGGGCCAAGTTACCTGAATCTATCCTCATAATCTAATATTATTCTTTCCCTCTTCTTTACAGCTGCTTTATTTTCCATAATTTTACCTTTTATATCACCTGTATTCTCCACTGCTTCTACAATCTTCATTGTGATTATAACAAGTCAGTTTTGCATTTCGGTTACAGTGTTTGTTTTAGCCTGACTATATTTTAGGTCTTTTACCTCTGCAACAAGGGTTTCTCTTGCTTTTTTCATGTCTAGTTAGCAGTCTTATGACTGTTTTTTCTAAATTAATTTTCACATATATTGCTTATATCTGTTGTCAGCAAATCCTTGGCTGTGATAACTTTCTGATTTTTCTTTTGGGAAGAATTCTTCCATTTTGTTATTTTGGCTAAGTTTTTTTTTAATCTTTTGTGTGTTATAAAATCTTCTTATGTTTCCTGCACCTCAGAGTAACACTATCTTAAAAAAAGAGGTCGTACACTGTCCAGGGCCTGGAACTTCAGGAAGTGTTCTGGGGTATGCTGTGCTCACTTTGCTGTTACATCTTGTCTGCTCTTTTCCAGTGGTCAGTCCTCTGCAGACTTCCTCCTTGTTTGCTGTGGGGAGTGTTTGGTCCTTTATCCAGGTATACATTGATTACTTTGTTAAAATTAACTTGGAAAAAAAGAAAAAGAGAAAGAAAAAGTCTGATCTCCAGAAAAGTCTGATCCAGAAAGAGAGAGAGAGAAGGAAAAGGAAAAAGATTTTTTTTAAAGCAGGTAATTAAAAGGCTTTAAACCTATAGTTAAGATTCTTTTCTGCTCTTAACTATAGGAAACAAACTAAGTGTTGCTGGATGGGAGGTAATTCGGTGATTGGCATTAAGTAGGGCATGTGATATCATGAGCACTGGGTGTTGTATGCAACCGATGAAATATTGAATTCTATCTGAAACTAATGAGGTACTATATGTTGTCTAATATAATTTAAATTAAAAAATTTTAGGGGTGCCTGGGTGGCTCAGTGGTTTAAGCCTCTGCCTTCAGCTCGGGTCATGATCTCAGGGTCCTGGGATTGAGCTCCACATTGGGCTCTCTGCTCAGTGGGGAGCCTGCTTCCCCCTCTCTCTCTGCCTCCCTCTCTGCCTACTTGTGATCTCTCTCTGTCTATCAGATAAATAAAAATCTTTAAAAAATTTTTTTTAATTTAAAGATTATTTATTTATTTAACAGAGAGAGAGATCACAAGTAGGCAGAGAGGCAGGCATAGAGAGAGGGGGAAGCAGGCTCCGTGCTGTGCAGAGATCCTGATGTGGGGCTATGATCCCAGGATCCTGAGACCATGACCTGAGCTGAAGGCAGAGGCTTAACCCACTTAGCCACACAGGTGCCCAAAATTTAAAAAAAAAAAATTTAATAATTATTTTTTTATTATGTTATGTTAGTCACCATAGAGTACATCACTAGATTTTGATGTAGTGTTCGAGGATTCATTGTTTACATATAACACCCAGTGCTCCATGCAATACATGCCCTCCTTAATACCCATCAAATCTTAACTAATACCAAAAGATTGCGATTATTCCCTGCATATTCTCAGACAACAATGCTCTGAAACTAGAACTCAATCACAAGAAAATGTTTCAAACGAATTCAAACACTTGGAACCTAAACACCATCATTTTCAAGAATGTTTGGGTCAACCAGGAAACCAAAGGACTTAAGCAATTCATGGAAGCCAATAAGAATGAAGGCACATTGGTCCAAAACCTATGGGATATGGCAAAGGTGGTCCTAAGGGTGAAATACATAGGCACCCAAGCCTCAATCAAAAAGAAAGAAAGAAAGAAAGAAAGAAAGAAAGAAATTTTTAAAAATCTTTTGAAAAAGCTAGAAAGCTGATTTCCAAGAAAAATATGGAAAAATAAAGAAAAATCAAAAAACAAAACGAAGCCTCATCCAGAGAAAAAAGAGAAAAGGAAATGAAAAAAATATCCAATAAAAAAATCCTATAATTCTAATTAGAAGAAGAAGAAAGAAGAAGAAGGAGAAGAAGAAGAAGCAGGAGGAGGAGGAGGAGGAGAAAAAAAAGGAAGGAAGAAAGAAAAAAAGAAAGGAAGGAAGGAAGAAAGGAAGGAAGGAAGGAAGGAAGGAAGGAAGGAAGGAAGAAAGAAAGAAAGAAAGAAAGAAAGAAAGAAAGAAAGAAAGAAAGAAAGAAAGAAAGAAAATTAATCAAGGGAAAAAAATACAGCCTGGTCCTATTTCTTTCCTTTTTTAAAAGATTTTATTTATTTATTTGACAGACAGAGATCACAAGTAGGCAGAGAGGCAGGCAGAGAGAGAGAGGAGGAAGCAGGCTCCCTGCCAAGCAGAGAGTCCAATACGGGACTCAATCCCAGGACATCGAGATCATGACCTGAGCTGAAGGCAGAGGCTCAACCCACTGAGCCACCCAGGCACCCTAGCCTGGTCCTATTTCTATAAGATTTGAAGGGGACACTGAACTATAATCAGTTGATTTGGTGCATGTGGATTGCTTTCTGTGCTGCACTAGCTGAGAATCAATCCCATCCCAGTAAAAATGTACTGGCCAAGCACAGGAGGCCACAGTTTGATATATTTGGCTCCCACGTCTACTGCGGTCTGCTCTGTTACTCTCTGAAGCCTGACTGTGTTTGTGGCAAGGGTAAAATGACATCGCATTCTTTCATCCCTAGAGAGTGTATCTCACACAACTCACTGTTCAGGAAGCCCTCACAGAAAAACAAGGGCCATCATCATGCCCAGTGCCACAACTTTCTTGCATTTTATCTTTGTGTGCTGACTTGGATTCTAAACTCCAAATCTTAAAGGAGTGGGCACTGCACAGATCCACTCCCTTCTTTAGATTTGAGTCTTTCTATGCCATTAATAGTGTCCTTTGTCCCAGAAAAAACAGCCCCATGCCTGCACAGTGCGTGGAGTCTATGGTGTGCCCCCTGAAAAAGCAGCGACCAGGTTATCCATTCTCTGCATGTGCCTCTGCCCCTCCTAATGAAAGACTGATTTCTAGTACCTGCAGGGTCTTTTGTCCTTGGAGGGTCAATATACCCTCTAACATGTACTCCAGGAATGGAAACAATCTCTCCCATTGTGACCCAGGAGTTCCATACACTACTTTGTGCTCTCCAGCCAAGCATCCTCCTTCTCCCCAGAAGTGGACACCATAGTTCCACTCTGGCAAAAGTCATGCACTTCCAAAACCTCAGAGATTGAGCTCCATACACTGTTTACAAAAAACCTGCCACACTCAGTTCCTCTGACACCCCAGTCTGTGGTCTGGAGAGGCTTTCTTCTTGAGCAAACCTGACACAGCATTTTCTTAACCCCTCTCTCTTGCTCTCCCTTTTCTTTCCCTGTGGAAAGGATTCCCTCACTTCTGTGGCATGGCAGTTTTTCTCTCCCCCAGTTCACATCCATACACCTCACAGCTGTCACACTTTCTCTTTCCAACCATTGAGATACTTCTTTCAATCCTCAGGTTGATTCCTTGTTTGTTCCAAGTGGTCCAACCTCAAAACAACTGTGATCAAGGATTGAAGAAAGCCAAAGGTTCCCCAACTTCTCCATCTTAACTCATTCCCCCAATACTGTTGTTCATTAACTTTCATACTAGATTGATGTGGTTATAATCCACCATATTACATTACTAGAGTATTCTGAATCTGACTACATACTTGATTTTACCAGTTGTATATTTTCATATGTTTTCATGCTAGATGTTGAGGAGAGACCCAGGTGGCTGGTGTCCACAAACATGAATACCTGTCCACAAACATGTCCACCAGGCAAAAGCTGGTGTTATCTATAAGAGATCTATAGAAGTTGTGCTGGCCATTAGTTCCTTTAGCAACAAAGGAGTTGAAGGAAGGGGTTTTCTGAAGAGGAAGTCACTGTAAACTGTGGTTATTCCTGCTGCAATTCTGATACTTGTAGTCTGTACTGCCTAACCATCCCTGAATGTCTCAGCTTTGCCAGTTTCTGGGTGGAAAGAAACCAAAGCTGGTTGTTGCAGTGGCCAGAAAAACTGGGGAAGCTATTACTCATTCCATTCTCCTTTTTCCCATTAGAAGAATTCCTTTTACCTGATATGTTCTTTCTTGGTGAGAGCAATGCTGACTTGGGAAATAGAATGATCCAGGAAAAATGAAGCTGTTTTGGGTTTCTTTTTTTCTGGTTTGTTTGTTTGTTTGTTTGGGGTTTTTTTGGTCTTTCTCAAGTTTTTTATCCTATTCTGTTGCAAAATTTTCTCAAATGGACTCTAGTGCTCTCTAGAGCTGGTTTTCTTTCTTTTTTTTTTTTAGTATTTTATTTTATTTTATTTTTTGAGTTTTGTTTGTTTGTTTTTTCCAATTTATTTAATTTCAGAAAAACAGTATTCATTATTTTTTCATCACACCCAGTGCTCCATGCAATCTGTGCCCTCTATAATAGCCACCACCTGGTACCCCAACCTCCCACCCCCCCACCACTTCAAACCCCTCAGATTGTTTTTCAGAGTCCATAGTCTCTCGTGGTTCACTTCCCCTTCCAACTCCCTTCTCCTCTCTAACACCCCTTGCCCTCCATGCTATTTGTTATGCTCCACAAATAAGTGAAAGCATATGATAATTGACTCTCTCTGCTTGACTTATTTCACTCAGCAGAATCTCTTCCAGTCCCGTCCATGTTGCTACAAAAGTTGGGTATTCATCCTTTCTGATGGAGGCATAATACTCCATAGTGTATATGGACCACATCTTCCTTATCCATTCATCCGTTGAAGGGCATCTTGGTTCTTTCCATAGTTTGGCGACTGTGGCCATTGCTGCTATAAACATTGGGGTACAGATGGCCCTTCTTTTCACGACATCTGTATCTTTGAGGTAAATACCTAGGAATGCAATTTCAGGGTCATAGGGAAGCTCTATTTTTAATTTCTTGAGGAATCTCCACACTGTTCTCCAAAAAGGCTGCACCAACTTGCATTCCCACCAACAGTGGAAGAGGGTTCCCCTTTCTCCACATCCTCTCCAACACATGTTGTTTCCTGTTTTGTTAATTTTGGCCATTCTAACTGGTGTAAGGTGATATCTCAATGTGGTTTTAATTTGAATCTCCCTGAGGGCTAATGATGATGCACATTTTTTCATGTGTCTGATAGCCATTTGTATGTCTTGATGGGAGAAGTGTCTGTTCATATCTTCTGCCCATTTTTTGATATGTTTGCCTGTTTTGTGTGTGTTGAGTTTGAGGAGTTCATTATAGATCCTGGATATCAACCTTTTGTCTGTACTGTCATTTGCAAATATCTTCTCCCATTCCGTGGGTTGCCTCTTTGTTTTTTTTTTTTTTTTTGACTGTTTCCTTTGCTGTGCAGAAGCTTTTGATTTTGATGAAGTCCCAGAAGTTTATTTTCGCTTTTGTTTCCTTTGCCTTTGGAGACATATCTTGAAAGAAGTTGCTGTGGCTGATATCAAAGAGATTACTGCCTATGTTCTCCTCTAGGATTCTGATGGATTCCTGTCTCACGTTGAGGTCTTTTATACATTTTGAGTTTATCTTTGTGTACGGTGTAAGAGAATAGTTGAGTTTCATTCTTCTACATATAGCTGTCCAGTTTTCCCAGCACCATTTATTGAAGAGACTGTCTTTTTTCCACTGTAGATTTTTTCCTATTTTGTCGAAGATTAATTGACCATAGAGTTGAGGGTCCATATCTGGGCTCTCTACTCTGTTCCACTGGTCTATGTGTCTGTTTTTATGCCAGTACCATGCTGTCTTGGTGATCACAGCTTTGTAATAAAGCTTGAAATCAGGTAAGGTGATGCCACCAGCTTTATTTTTGTTTTTCAACATTTCCTTAGCGATTCGGGGTCTCTTCTGATTCCATACAAATTTTAGGATTATTTGCTCCAGCTCTTTGAAGAATGCCAATGGAATTTTGATTGGAATGGCATTAAAAGTATAGATTGTTCTTGGCAGTATAGACATTTTAACAATGTTTATTCTTCCGATCCAAGAGCATGGAATGGTCTTCCATCTATTTGTGTCTTCTTCAATTTCTTTCATGAGTGTTCTGTAGTTCATCGAGTACAGATCCTTTACCTCTTTGGTAGGTTTATTCCCAGGTATCTTATGGTTCTTGGTGCTATAGAGGTGGTTTTCTTAATAGACAGCTGTCTACTTACTGATCTTTACAAGCAGACAAATGCTATGGTCTTCTAAATGGCTATGATGGTGACCTTCTGTATATAGTACAATTATAAATGTTTATGCACAGACACAAATGTATTTATCTTCTCTATATTAAACATGATAAAAAATACATAAATTTAACTTTTGTTGGTAGTGTTTCAGTAGCTTATCTGACATAAAAATAACCCAACACTGAGAGAATATGTATTCCTTAACTTACCATACCTAAGGTTGGAAATGAGCAAAAATATTTTGGAACCAATTTTTAGATAGCTATAACACCAATCTACTAGCCCATCATATTGTTATCTGTTTTCTATTTTTTTTTATTTTTAAACATTTTATTTACTTATTTTGACAGAGAGAGAGAGAGCGAGCACAAGCAGAGGGAGTGGTAGGCAGAAGGAGAAGCTGGATCCCTGCTGAGCAAGGCGCTCAATGAGGAACTCGATTCCAGGATACTGGAATCATGACCTGAGCCAAAGGCAGATATTTAACTGACTGAGCCACCCAGGCATCCCTCTGTTTTCCATTTTAAACCTTATTTTTGTAGGAAATTGGGGTAGAACAAAAATGTATGCTGATGGGGCACCTGGGTGGCTCAGTTGGTTAAAGCCTCTGCCTTTGGCTCAGGTCATGATCCCAGGGGTCCTGGGATCAAGCCTCACATCAGGCTTTCTGCTCAGCAAGAAGCCAGCTTCCTCCTCTCTCTCTGCCTGCTTGTGATCTCTATCTGTGAAATAAATAAATAAAATCTTCCCAAAAAAGGATGCTGACATTATAGGTAATATTGATAATTCAGAAGACACAGCTATTTTTATTAAAACAATAGTATTAAATTAATATTATTATCCAAAGAGATCTCCTATTCACTTGAAAAGCATTTGCGCTTCTTCCTATATTTCTTATAGTTTTAAGAATATTTTACTTATGGAGCATAAGGAATAACGTGGAGGACATTAGAAGGAAAGGAAAAGTGAATTGTGGGAAATCAGAGGGGTACACAAACCATGAGATACTATGGACTCTGAGAATCAAACTGAGAGTTTTGGAAGGACAGGGTAGGGGTTTAGGTGAACCTGGTGGTGGGTATTAAGGACGGCATGTATTGCATGGAGCACTGGGTGTGGTGCATAAACAATCAATCTTGGAACACTGAATATATAAAATTAAATTTTAAAAAAAGAATATTTTATTTAAGTTTTCATTTATCTCTCAGTTGATTTATATTTTTATAGATAGATTTCATTGAATTTATTTTTCTTACTTTATTTTTTAAGAGTTTATTTATTTGACAGAGAGAGAAACAGTGAGAGAAGGAACACAGCAGAAGGAGTGGGAGAGGGAGAAGCAGGCTCCCTGTGGAGCATGGAGCCCGATGCAGCGCTCGATGCAGAGATAGATCCCATCACTCTGGGATCATGACCTGAGCCAAAGGCAGATGCTTAAGAACTGAGCCACCCAAGTGCCCCCCCCTTTTTTTAACTTTAAGTTCAGTTATTCAAGGGCACCTGGGTGATTCAGTCAGTTAGGTGTTTGCCTTTGGCTCAGGTCATGATCCTGGGGTACTGGGATCAGACTCTGCATTGGGATCCCTGCTCAGTGAAGAGTCTGTTTCTTCCACTTCCTCTGCTCCTCCCCCTCTTCCCATGCTCTGTATCTCACCCTCTCTCTCAAATACATAAAAGCTTCTAAAAATAAATTCAATAAGCCAACATATCATTTGTTTTAGATGTAGCATTCGAGAATGCATCAGTTGCATATAACACCCAGTGCTCAAGCTTCTGCTCAGCCAAGGAAAAATTAAAAAATAATAATAACTAAAAGGCAACCTATGGAATGAGAGAAGATATTTGTAAATGACACATCAGATAAAGATCTAGTATCCAAGATCTATAAATAACTTATTAAACCCAACACCCAAAAGAAACAAAGAATCCAGCCAAGAAATGGGCAGAAGACATGAACAGACATTTCTCCAAAGAAGACATACAAATGACCAACAATCACATGAAAAAATGCTTAACATCACTTGCCATTAGGGAAATACAAATCAAAACCATGATGAGATACCAGTCAGAATAGCTAAACTTAACAAATAAGGAAACAACAAATACTGGTGAGGATGTGGAGAAAGGGGAATCCTTTTCCACCATTGGTGGGAATGGAAGCTGGTACAGCCACTCTGGAAAATGGTATGCAGGTTCCTCAAGAAATTAAAAATTAAGCTACCCTATGATGCAGCAATTGCAGTACTAGATATTTACCCCAAAGATACAAATTTATTGATCCAAAGGGTCACCTGATCTCCAATATATAGAAGTAATGTCCACATAGCCAAGTGTGGAAGTAGCTGAGATGTCCATCAACAGATGAATGAATAGAAATCATGTGGTGTGTGTTCCACACATGGTGGTACATTACTTAGCCATCAGAAAGGATCAATACTTACCATTTACATTGATGTGGATGGAACTGGAGGATATTATGCTGAGTGAAATAAGTCAATCAGAAAAAGACAATTATCATATTTCACTCATATGTGGAATATAAGAAACAGCACAGAGGATCATCGGGTAAGGGAGGGAAATCTGAATGGAAGTCATCAGAGAGGGAGAAAAAACACAAGAGACCCATAACTATAGGAAACAAACAGGGCTGCTGAAAGAGGGTGGGTGGGGCATGGGGTTCTTGGGTCAATTTAAATAAGTCTTTTTTAAGGGATTTTATTAATCACATTGGCTATACCATCTGGAGGCAGAAAAAAAAACATACAGATAACATACATATAACCATACATACATGTACAGTCAAACAGATGCAGAGATCTTTTAGCGTTTATTATAAAGTTTTAACCATTAATCAGGAAACAAAGTAATATAAAACTCACTGATTTATATAAAATAGTTGATTCTCACATTACTCCACTTTATATTTTCATCTAAGTAGTGTTTCTGTCCAATATGGGACAAGATAACATTTTCTATTAAAGATGAAGACTAATGCTTTTTACCCATATTTGTAAAGAAAAAAATTTTTAAAGGTTTATTTATTTATTTGACAGAGAGAGATCACAAGTAGGCAGAGAGGCAGGCAGAGAGAGAGAGGAGGAAGCAGGCTCCCTGCTGAGCAGAGAACCCGATGCGGGACTCGATCCCAGGACCCTGAGATCATGACCTGAGCTGAAGGCAGCGGCTTAACCCACTGAGCCACCCAGGCGCCCCTGTAAAGAAAATTTTTAAGATTTTATTTTGTCATGATTTGTAATCTTGTGTGTGCTATGCCCTACCTCTGAGGCTGAAGAGACATCTAGTGGCAGTTTAAAAGTGTCCAAAGTTACTTAAGTGGACAAAATATTTAGTCTATTTTTAATTAGCTCTTTTCTTTTCTGTTTTTATTCACAAGTAGTCACTTTTGATGAACACTTGGTTAAAGTGACTCTAGGGACCAGAGGGGTTGGAATGGGAAGGGAAAAGTCTGGCAGAGACATCCAGAGAGGATAGGAATTTGAAGGGGGAACATAGCAAAGGATTAAAGGGAGTGATGGGAAGAATAGAGGTGGTAAACAGACAAGTGGAAGCAATGGAAAGGTAGAGATTCTTAGAGGATTCAGGTGGGGGAGATTGCACAGTTTCTGAAGAGCCCACAAAGTTCAAATTTATCCTCAGCAAAATTATACAAACAAGACGTGGGTAGTCAGCATTGCCAAAACATATAATGAGCAGAGATTCATGAAAAGGGTTTCAATCAACTTAGAAGTTCCCAATGGAAAATCAGTATCAGATAAAGAGTATGAAAAATTTTCACAGAGAGCCAGAAAAAAAATTCCAGACCAAGAGTGAGGTGGTGAATTCCACTCAAACAAAGAACTAGGAGAAAAACCTTCCAGCCCAGGAGTAAGGTAATAAACATCAATCAAAATGAAGAGCTGAAAGAAAAACTTCAGCCTAAAGAGTCAAGGACTAATCCCCAGTCAAGACAGAGAGCCAGAAAGAAGAACTTCCACCTCAGTTTTCAATAAATAATCACAAAGGATATCACAAAAGGTGGATATAAAATATAATATTATATACCTTAAATGAGGAGATGAGAGGAGAAAAAAATGGGTTCAAAATTGAATGACCATTAACTTAATATAGAGTGTTATATGTAGAAGAGGTTATATACAAGCTTATGATAACCATATATCAAAACCCACTAATAAAAATGCAAAGAATAAAGAGAAAGAAATCCAAATATATCACTAAAGAAAATCAGCAAAACACGAAAGAGAGAAAGACAAGAAAGGATCTTCAAAACCGCCCACAAAACAATTAGTAAAATGTCAATAAATACCTATCTATCAGTAAGTACTTTTTAAAAATTTATTTATTTTCAGAAAAACATTATTCATTATTTTTTCACCACACCCAGTGCTCCATGCAAGCCGTGCCCTCTATAATACCCACCACCTGGTACCCCAACCTCTCACCCCCCCGCCACTTCAGTAAGTACTTTTAAAAAATTACTTTGAATGTAAATGAACTATGTGTTCCAATCAAAACACATAGGGTGATGCAATGGATTTTTTTAAAAAGACCCATTTATATGGTGTCTATAAGAGACTCAGTTTAGACCTAAAGTCACCTGAAGATGGATAGCGATGAAATGGAAAAACATAACATGTAAATGGGATTCAAAAGAAAGTCAGAAAAGAAATACGTATATTGGACAAAACAGACTTTACCACAAACACTGTAATAAGAGAGAATGGAGGACACTACACAAGCATTAAGGGGACAATCCAACAAAAAGATATAACAACTGCAAATATTTATGTACCTGATATAGGAGTACCTAAATACACACAAGAGTTAATAACAAACATAAAAGAACTAATCAATAATGGTGCGATAGTAAGAGGGGATTTTAACACCCCACTTACTGGGGGGGGACCCATTGGACACATCATCTAAGAAAAACACCAACAAGGAAACAATGTCTTTGAACGGCACACTGGACAAGATGGATTTAACAGATACATTCAGGATATTCCATCCTAAGCCAGCAGAATACACATTATTTTCAGGCACACACAGAACATTCTCCAGAATAGAGATCACACATTAACCCATAAAACAAACCTCGACAAGTTCAAGATTGAAATTGTATCATGCATATTTTCTGACCACAACGTTATGAAACTAGATGTCAAACACAAGAAAAATTTGGAAAGACCACAAATACATGGAGGTTAAATAACATGCTACTAGACAATGAATGGGTCAAATGGGATATCAAAAAAGAAATTTTAATAGTATAAGGAACATCCTTCCAAATAGCTAAAATTAACATCACAAGAAATAGCAGGTGCTGATGTCAAGAAAAAGGAACACGTGTAACCTCTTGGTAGGAATGCAAACTGGTGCAGACATTGTGGAAAACAGTATGGAGGTTACTCAAAAAAGTTAAAAATAGAACTATCTTACAATCTAGCAATTGTGCTACTGGATATTTACCTAAAGAATACAAGAACACTAATTCTAAAGGATACATGTACCCTTATCTTTATAGCAGCATTATTTACAATAACCAAGATATGGAAGCAGCCCAAGAGTCCACCAATTGAGAAATGGATAAAGAAGGTGTGATATATATATACAATTCAGAAATAAAAAATAATGAAATCTTGTTGTTTGCAAGAAAAGGATGGAGTTAGAGAATATAATGCTAAGTGAAAGAAGTCAGCAAAAGAAAGACAAATACTATATGATTTCACTCATATGTGGAATTTAAGAAACACAACAAGCAAACAAAGTGAAAACCAGAGAGAGACAAAGTAAGGAACAAACTATGCATTATAGAGGACAAATCTGATGGTTACCAGAGGGGAGGTGGGTGGGGGAATGGGTCAAATAGGTGATGGTGATTAAAGAGTTCAATTGTCTTAATGAGCACAGGGTGATGTACAAGGTGTTGAAGTTCCATACTGTACACCTGAAATCAATATAACACTGTATGTTAACTAATTGAGATTAAAATTAAAAACAACAACTACAAAAATAAATGGAACCAAATGAAAATGAAAGCTCAAATATCAAAAACCTCTGTGATGCAGTGAAAGCAGATCTAAGAGGGAAATTTATATCTATACAGGCCTATATCAAGAAGCAACAAAAATATCTCTCTCTCTCTCTCTCTCTCTCTCTCTCTCACACACACACACACACACACGAAAGTAGGAGGAGGAGCAAGATGGCAGAGAAGTGGGAGACCCTGTTTCAACTGGTCCCCTGAATTGAGCTAGATTTCTACCATAATGTTCTGAACACACATGAAATCAGCCTGAGATGTAAAATTATACACTTCTGGATCACTACAGGGGCATAAGATCATCAGTGGAGAGGTATAGTGGAGTGGAAATGTTCAGACTGATACCGGGGATAAGCAGAAGGGGGAAGGAGCCATCAGAAAAGACCTACTGGAAAATAATACCCCAATACAAAAGTGCCTTGGGATTGGGACCAGCATTAACTTGCAGTCTAGGTAAAAACACTCAAAAAGAACAAAGGGCCTTAAGGAACAATTGGAATTGGGCAGACATAGGCATGGACCTAAGCCCATGGTCCCAGGGCAAGCACAGCCAGCACACTACCTGTGCCTGACAGAGCCCAGCACAGGCTCCAGCCAGAGATCCCTGGGCTGGTAGCCTTACGACCTGCGCCACCACTGGGACTGGGCATACCCCTGCCTGTGCCTGAGAGAGCCCGGCGCAAGCTCCAGTCAGTGGTCCCTGGACGCACAGCCTATCATCACCTACACCCCCTCCTGGATTTCAGCACACCTGGCATGGGCTTGGGTTCCAGACAGCAGTCCCAAAAATCGCAACCACCTGGATCAGGCTCACAAGGACCAATATTGCTTGTAGTTTTAGTGGCACCTGGGAGCAGAGAAAAGCAGGGCCTCAGGCAACCTCTGAGATGGTGGCTGCGAGTGTGCAAAACCTGTGGGAGGTCTCTCACTGTTCTGCGGAGCTTCAGAGGGCGAGTCTGTGTGTTCTGGACCATTCAGAAGGGACCAGACTACAGCCTCTCTCTGGGGCAGAAATGTGGGTGCAGACAGTTTACTTTGCTCTGACCCTCCAAAAAGCCACATAAAGCCACCAAGGAACAAAACTATCTAGAGAACAAAAACCTGAAAAAACTGTTTCCACAGAGCCCAGCCGCTTGACAGGGGTCAGGGTGACGCAGCCCAAGCAAGATCGACTGAAAAACAATGTGTCAGGCCCCTTCCCCAGAAGACAAGCCAAAAGAACAAGAGGACAACCATCACAGGATCCCATAAAACTGTAAAACCCCAACATCAAGGAAAAACAATATATTAAGCTCCCGGTATTACCCCAAAATCTGTACATTCCATAGACACAACTTTTATTTTGTTTTAAATTCATTCTCATGATTCTTGTTTCTTATTTGTTTAACCTACTTACCATTGCAAACAGAGGTTTAATACAACATATTCCATAATAACTTTTTTTCATACATATGCCTGTGTTTCCTTTTCTGTTTATATATTTATATCTATATCTATCTATCTATCTCTATCTATCTAGATAGATAGAGATAGATAGATAGATATAGACATAGAAGCTTCAAGGTAGTCTCTTTTCCCTATTCATTACAACCCCTATATAAAAATCAGGTTTAAATTCCCAGTATTTGTGGAAAGTTTAGTCCTTTAAAAAAGATAACAAGATACACTGAAGAAAAAACGAATCTTCCTCACCCACATTGAGGGTTTATAACCACCCTCCCATCTTATTCTTTTGTTAGTGTTTCTGTGTATTTGTTTTTGGTTTTGTTTCATGAGTGTTCTGTAGTTCCTCCAGTAGAGATCCTTTACCTCTTTGTCTACCAAACTTTCAAGCAGGAAATAACACCTATTGTCCTGAAGCTGTTTCAAAAAAATGAAGCAGAAGGAAAACTTCCAGACTCTTTCTATGAAGCCAGCATTACCCTGATCCCCAAACCAGGCAAAGGCCCTACCAAAAAAGAGAATTTCAGACCAATATTACTGATGAATATGGATGCTAAGATTCTCAACAAGATCCTAGCAAACAAGATCCAAAGGCAATTCAAAAAGATTATCCACCATGACCAGGCGGTATTCATCCCTGGGCTACAAGGATGGTTCAATATGTACAAATCAATCAATGTGATAGAACAAATGAATAAGAGAAGAGAGAAGAACCTCATGGTCCTCTCAATTGATGCAGAAAAAGCATTTGACAAAATCCAGCATTCGTTCCTGATTAAAACGCTTCAAAGGACAGGGATAGAGGGATCATTCCTGACCTTCATCAAATCTATCTATGAAAGACCCACAGCAAATATCATCCTCAATGGGAAAAAGCTTGCAGCCTTCCCATTGAGATCTGGAACATGACAAGGATGCCCACTCTCACCACTCTTGTCCAGCATAGTATTAGAAGTCCTAGCAACAGCAATCAGACAACAAAGGGAAATAAAAGGTATCCAAATTGGTAATGAAGAAGTCAAACCCTCTCTCTTCGCAGATGACATGATTCTTTATATGGAAAACCCAAAAGACTCCACGCCCAAACTACTAGAACTCATACAGCAATTCAGCAACGTAGCAGGGTACAAAGTCAATGTACAGAAATCAGTGTCTTTCTTATACAATAACAATGAAAATACAGAAAGGGAAATTAGAGAATCGATTCCATTTACTATAGCACCAAGAACCATAAGATACCTGGGAATAAACCTAATCAAAGAGGTAAAGGATCTGTACTCGAGGAACTACAGAACACTCATGAAAGAAATTGAAGAAGACACAAAAAGATGGAAGACCGTTCCATGCACATGGATTGGAAGAATAAACATTGTTAAAATGTCTATACTGCCTAGAGCAATCTATACTTTTAATGCCATTCCGATCAAAATTCCACTGGTATTCTTCAAAGAGCTGGAGCAAATAATCCAAATATTTGTATGGAATCAGAAGAGACCCCGAATCGCTAAGGAAATGTTGAAAAACAAAAATAAAGCTGGGGGCATTACCTGATTTCAAGCTTTATTACGAAGCTGTGATCACCAAGGCAGCATGGTACTGGCATAAAAACAGACACATAGACCAGTGGAACAGAGTAGAGAGCCCAGATATGGACCCTCAACTCTATGGTCAATTAATCTTCGACAAAACAGGAAAAAATATACAGTGGAAAAAAGACAGTCTCTTCAATAAATGGGGCTGGGAAAACTGGACAGGTATGTGTAGAAGAATGAAACTCGACCATTCTCTTACACTGTACACAAAGATCAACACAAAATGGATAAAAGACCTCAACGTGAGACAGGAATCCATCAGAATCCTAGAGGAGAACATAGGCAGTAATCTCTTCGATATCAGCCACAGCAACTTATGTCAAGATATGTCTCCAAAGACAAAGGAAACAAAAGCGAAAATAAACTTTTGGGATTTCATCAAAATCAAAAGCTTCTGCACAGCAAAGGAAACAGTCAAAAAAACAAAGAGGCAACCCACGGAATGGGAGAAGATATTTGCAAATGACAGTACAGACAAAAGGTTGATATCCAGGATCTATAATGAACTCCTCAAACTCAATACACACAAAACAGAAAATCATATCAAAAAATGGGCAGAAGATATGAACAGACACTTCTCCAATGAAGACATACAAATGGCTATCAGACACATGAAAAAATGTTCAACATCACTAACCCTCAGGGAGATTCAAATTAAAACCACATTGAGATATCACCTTACACCAGTTGGAATGGCCAAAATTAGCAAGACAGGAAACAACATGTGTTGTAGGGGATGTGGAGAAAGCAGAACCCTCTTCCACTGTTCATGGGAATGCAAGTTGGTGCAGCCTTTTTGGAGAACAGTGTGGATATTCCTAAAGCAATTAAAAATATAATTTCCCTATGACCCTGCCATTGCACTCCTGGGTATTTACCCCATAGATACAGATGTCGTGAAAAGAAGGGCCATTTGTACCCCAATGTTTATAGCAGAAATGGCCACAGTCGCCAAACTGTGGAAAGAACCAAGATGCCTTTCAACAGACAAATGGATAAGGAAGATGTGGTCTATATACACGATGGAGTATTATGCCTCCATCAGAAAGGATGAATACCCAACTTTTGTAGCAACATGGAAGCCTGGAAGAGATTATGCTGAGTGAAATAAGTCAAGCAGAGCGAGTCAATTATCATATGATTTCACTTATTTGTGGAGCATAACAAATAGCCTGGAGGACATGGGGAGATAGGAGAAGGGAGTTGGGGGAAATTGGAAGGGGAGGAAAACTATGAAACACTATGGACTCTGAAAAACAATCTGAGGGTTTTGAAGGGGCAGGGGTTGGGAGTTTGCGTACAAGGTGTGGGTATTATAGAGGGCACGGATTGCCTGGAGCACTGTTTGTGGTACAAAAACAATGAATACTGTTATGCTGAAAATAAATTAAAATTTTTTTTTAAAATATACTAAATTAAGTGATATGAATTATAAAAGTGGTGTCATATGTTTAAAAAAAAACCACATTGAGACATCACCTTGCACCAATTAGAATGGCCACCATTAACAAGACAGAAAACAACAAGTGTTGGAGAGGGTGTGGAGAAGGGAGAACCCTCCTATACTGTTGTTGGGAAGGCAAGTTGGTGCAGCTTCTTTGGAAAACAGTGTGGAGATTCCTCAAGAAGTTAAAATGGGACTACCCTGTGACCTTGCAATTGCACTACTGGGTATTTACCCCAAAGATAAAGATGTAATGAAAAGAAGGGCCATATATACCCCGATGTTCATAGCAGCAATGACCACAACTGCCAATCTGTGGAATGAGCCAAGGTGCCCTTCAACAGAAGAATGGATCAAGAAGATATGGTCCACACTTATTTGTGGAGCATAACAAATAGCATGGAGGACAAGGGGCGTTAGAGAGGAGAAGGGAATTTGGGTAAATTGGAAGGGGAGGTGAACCATGAGAGACTATGGACTCTGAAAAACAATCTGAGGGGTTTGAAGTGGCGGGGGGGTGGGAGGATGGGGTGCCAGGTGGTGGGTGTTATGGAGGGCATGGCTTGCATGGAGCACTGGGTGTGGTGGAAAAATAATGAATACTGTTTTTTATGAAAATAAATAAATTGAAAAAAAAAGAAGAAGATATGGTCCATATATACAATGGAATATTGTATATTCAACCTCCATCAGAAAGGATGAATACCCAACTATTGTTTCCACATGGATGGGACTGGTGGAGATTATGCTGAGTGAAATAAGTCAAGGAGAGAAAGCAATTATCATATGGTTTGTCTTACTTGTGAAACATAAGGAATAACATGGAGGACCCTAGAAGACGAAATAGGCAGTGAATTGTCATAAATCAGAGGGAGAGATGAAGCATGAGAGACTGTGAAATCTGAGAAACAAACTGGGGGTTTTGGAGAGGAGAGGGGTCAGGGGAATGGTGAGCTCGGTGGTGGATATTAAGGAGGGCATATACTGGATGGAGCACTGGGTGTTGTGCATAAACAATAAATCTTGAACACTGCAAAAATAAAATAAAATTTAAAAAAAAAAAGAACTACTCTTAAACCTAATGGATCTAAAAAAAAAAAAAACCCAACAACAACAAACAAATCCTAAATTCTGGAGAAGGAAGTAAATAATAAAGATTAGAGTATAAATTAATGATATGAAAACTTAAAAAAAATAGATGAGATCAGTGGTTCCAGGAACTGTTTTTTTTAAACACACACACACACACACACACAGACACCAAAATCCATAAAGCAATACACACTAAAATTAAGAAACCTTTAACCACACATACCAGGAAAAGAGAGAAAGGTCTCAAGTAAAGGAAATCTCAAACAAGAGAGGAGAAAAAACCACCATCACAACAGCTGGGGGCAAGATGGCGGGAAGTAGGAGACACTGTTTCAACCGGTCACCTAATGTGAGCTATCTACCAGAACACTCTGACAAAACAGGAAATCAGCCTGAGATGTAAGATTATAGACTTCTGGATCTCTACATGGGGAGAAGACACCAGTGGTGAGGTAAAGCAGCAAAGTTTGAATGATTGGACTGATACAGGAGGATAAACAGAAGAGGGAGGGAGCCAGCAGAAGAGACCCATTGTAAAGTGATTCCCCAATATGAAAGTGCCCTGTGATTAGGTACCAGCATTAACTTGGAGTCTAGTTAAAAGCACTCAAAAAGAGCAAAAGACCTTAAGGGGATACTGGGGATTAGGGCGGTCATGGGAATGGACTTAAGGCCACAGACCCAGGACAGCCACTGCCAGGGAACACCCATGCCAGAGAGAGATACATGAAGCCTCCAGGACCTGGTCCCATAGTCGCCTGAGCAAGAGAGTCTGGAGTGTATGAAAAACAGAGCTCTCTAGAACCATAGCCTTTGCCATCTGCACACCCGTGTTACACGAACAGGGCCTAAGCCGTGCTCCACACCCTCCCCTGAGAGAGGTCCATGTGGGCACTAGCCAGTGGTCTCTAGGACCAGCCAAGAATCTGAACACTCCCAGCCCCAGGGTTGGGGAGAGCAGCAAAAATACCAGCCCGCTATCTCTAGTTGGGATGTCTCCAGTGGTCTGCACTGCCCAAACGTAAAAGCAACCACTGGAAGCAGGCTTCCTGGACCAATATCCTTTGCAATTTTAGTAACAAGGGGGTGCAGAGACAAGCAGGAGCTCCTGCACCCCCTGAGATGGTGGCTGGGGATGCACTTTGGCGGTGGGAGGTCACAGAGGAGGAGTCTATGTGCTCTGGACCACCCAGAGGGGAACAACCTAAGGCTGCTCTATGAGAGGAGATCTGGGTGCAGTTTGCTTTCTTTTAAACCTCCAAAGAACCCCAAAAGCCGCCAAGGGAAAAATAAATTAAAAAACAAAATCAAAAACAAAACAAAACAAAAAACCTCCAGAGAACAAAAACCTGAAAAACCGATTTCCTCAAAGCCCAGCCCCTTGACAGGGAGCAGGAGGACTTGACCCAGGCAAGACTGGCTGAAAAAACAATGCCGCAGACCCCTCCCCCAGAAAGCCAGACAAAAAAACGAAAGGACAACCACCACAGGGTCCCCATAAAATTGTAAAACCCCAATATCAGGGGAAAAGATATTAAGCTACCGGAATTGCCCGAAAATTTGAATATTTCATAGATACAATTTTATTTTTAATTCATTCTCACTATTCTCATTCTTTTTAACATTTTAGTTTTTTTTTCCAATTTATTTATTTTCAGAAAAACAGTATTCATTATTTTTTCACCACAACCAGTGCTCCATGCAAGCCGTGCCCTCCACAATACCCACCACCTGGTACCCCAACCTACCACCCCCCCGCCACTTCAAACCCCTCAGATTGTTTTTCAGAGTCCACAGTCTCTCATGCTTCATCTCCCCTTCCAATTTACCCAAAAGCACATACCCTCCCCAATGTCCATAACCCTACCCCCCTTCTCCCAACCCCCCTCCCCCCAGCAACCCACAGTTTGTTTCGTGAGATTAAGAGTCACTTATGGTTTGTCTCCCTCCCTATCCCATCTTGTTTCATGGATTCTTCTCCTACCCACTTAAGCCCCCATGTTGCATCACCACTCCCTCATATCAGGGAGATCATATGATAGTTGTCTTTCTCCGCTTGACTTATTTCGCTAAGCATGATACGCTCTAGTTCCATCCATGTTGTCGCAAATGGCAAGATTTCGTTTCTTTTGATGGCTGCATAGTATTCCATTGTGTATATATACCACATCTTCTTGATCCATTCATCTGTTGATGGACATCTAGGTTCTTTCCATAGTTTGGCTATTGTGGACATTGCTGCTATAAACATTCGGGTGCACGTGCCCCTTTGGATCACTACGTTTGTATCTTTAGGGTAAATTCCCAGTAGTGCAATTGCTGGGTCATAGGGCAGTTCTATTTTCAACATTTTGAGGAACCTCCATGCTGTTTTCCAGAGTGGTTGCACCAGCTTGCATTCCCACCAACAGTGTAGGAGGGTTCCCCTTTCTCCGCATCCTCGCCAGCATCTGTCATTTCCTGACTTGTTGATTTTAGCCATTCTGACTGGTGTGAGGTGATATCTCATTGTGGTTTTGATTTGTATTTCCCTGATGCCGAGTGATATGGAGCACTTTTTCATGTGTCTGTTGGCCATCTGGATGTCTTCTTTGCAGAAGTGTCTGTTCATGTCCTCTGCCCATTTCTTGATTGGATTATTTGTTCTTTGGGTGTTGAGTTTGTTAAGTTCTTTATAGATTTTGGACACTAGTCCTTTATCTGATATGTCGTTTGCAAATATCTTCTCCCATTCTGTCAGTTGTCTTTTGGTTTTGTTAACTGTTTCCTTTGCTGTGCAAAAGCTTTTGATTTTGATGAAATCCCAAAAGTTCATTTTTGCCCTTGCTTCCCTTGCCTTTGGCGATGTTCCTAGGAAGATGTTGCTGCGGCTGAGGTCGAAGAGGTTCCTGCCGGTGTTCTCCTCAAGGATTTTGATGGATTCCTTTCTCACATTGAGGTCCTTAATCCATTTTGAATCTATTTTTGTGTGTGGTGTAAGGAAATGGTCCAATTTCATTTTTCTGCACGTGGCTGTCCAATTTTCCCAACACCATTTATTGAAGAGGCTGTCTTTTTTCCATTGGACATTCTTTCCTGCTTTGTCAAAGATTAGTTGACCATAGAGTTGAGGGTCTATTTCTGGGCTCTCTATTCTGTTCCATTGATCTATGTGTCTGTTTTTGTGCCAGTACCATGCTGTCTTGATGATGACAGCTTTGTAATAAAGCTTGAAGTCCGGAATTGTGATGCCACCAACTTTGGCTTTGTTTTTCAATATCCCTTTGGCTATTCGAGTTCTTTTCTGGTTCCATATAAATTTTAAAATTATTTGTTCCGTTTCTTTGAAAAAGATGGATGGTACTTTGATAGGAATTGCATTAAATGTGTAGATTGCTTTAGGTAGCATAGACATTTTCACAATATTTATTCTTCCAATCCAGGAGCATGGAACATTTTTCCATTTCTTTGTGTCTTCCTCAATTTCTTTCATGAGTACTTTATAGTTTTCTGAGTATAGATTCTGTGCCTCTTTGGTTAGGTTTATTCCTAGGTATCTTATGGTTTGCGGTGCAATTGTAAATGGGATTGACTCCTTAATTTCTCTTTCTTCTGTCTTGTTGTTGGTGTAGAGAAATGCAACTGATTTCTGTGCATTGATCTTATATCCTGACACTTTACTGAATTCCTGTATAAGTTCTAGCAGTTTTGGAGTGGAGTCTTTTGGGTTTTCCACATAGAGTATCATATCATCTGCGAAGAGTGATAATTTGACTTCTTCTTTGCCAATTTGGATGCCTTTAATTTCCTTTTGTTGTCTGATTGCTGAGGCTAGGACTTCTAGTACTATGTTGAATAGCAGTGGTGATAATGGACATCCCTGCCGTGTTCCTGACCTTAGTGGAAAAGCTTTCAGTTTTTCTCCTTTGAGAATGATATTTGCAGTGGGTTTTTCATAGATGGCTTTGATGATATTGAGGTATGTGCCCTCTATCCCTACACTTTGAAGGGTTTTGATCAGGAAGGGATGCTGTACTTTGTCAAATGCTTTTTCAGCATCTATTGAGAGTATCATATGGTTCTTGTTCTTTCTTTTATTGATGTGTTGTATCACATTGACTGATTTGCGGACGTTGAACCAACCTTGCAGCCCTGGGATAAATCCCACTTGGTCGTGGTGAATAATCCTTTTAATGTACTGTTGAATCCTATTGGCTAGTATTTTGGTGAGAATTTTTGCATCTGTGTTCATCAAGGATATTGGTCTATAGCTCTCTTTTTTGATGGGATCCTTGTCTGGTTTTGGGATCAAGGTGATGCTGGCCTCATAAAATGAGTTTGGGAGTTTTCCTTCCATTTCTATTTTTTGGAACAGTTTCAGGAGAATAGGAATTAGTTCTTCTTTAAATGTTTGGTAGAATTCCCCCGGGAAGCCATCTGGCCCTGGGCTTTTGTTTGTTTGGAGATTTTTAATGACTGTTTCAATCTCCTTACTGGTTATGGGTCTGTTCAGGCTTTCTATTTCTTCCTGGTTCAATTTTGGTAGTTTATATGTTTCTAGGAATGCATCCATTTCTTCCAGATTGTCAAATTTGTTGGCGTAGAGTTGCTCATAGTATGTTCTTATAATAGTTTGTATTTCTTTGGTGTTAGTTGTGATCTCTCCTCTTTCATTCATGATTTTATTTATTTGGGTCCTTTCTCTTTTCTTTTTGATAAGTCTGGCCAAGGGTTTATCAATTTTATTAATTCTTTCAAAGAACCAGCTCCTAGTTTGGTTGATTTTTTCTATTGTTTTTTTGGTTTCTATTTCATTGATTTCTGCTCTGATCTTTATGATTTCTCTTCTCCTGCTGGGCTTAGGGTTTCTTTCTTGTTCTTTCTCCAGCTCCTTTAGGTGTAGGTTTAGGTTGTGTACCTGAGACCTTTCTTGTTTCTTGAGAAAAGCTTGTACCGCTATATACTTTCCTCTCAGGACTGCCTTTGTTGTGTCCCACAGATTTTGAACCGGTGTATTTTCATTATCATTTGTTTCCATGATTTTTTTCAATTCTTCTTTAATTTCCCGGTTGACCCATTCATTCTTTAGAAGGATGCTGTTTAGTCTCCATGTATTTGTGTTCTTTCCAAACTTCCTCTTGTGGTTGAGCTCTAGCTTCAGAGCATTGTGGTCTGAAAATATGCAGGGAATGATCCCAATCTTTTGATACCGGTTGAGTCCTGATTTAGGACCGAGGATATGATCTATTCTGGAGAATGTTCCATGTGCACTAGAGAAGAATGTGTATGCTGTTGCTTTGGGATGAAATGTTCTGAATATATCTGTGATGTCCATCTCATCCAGTGTATCATTTAAGGCCTTTATTTCCCTGTTGATCTTTTGCTTGGATGATCTGTCCATTTCAGTGAGGGGAGTGTTAAAGTCCCCTACTATTATTGTATTATTGTTGATGTGTTTCTTTGATTTTGTTATTAATTGGTTTATATAGTTTGCTGCGCCCACGTTGGGGGCATAGATATTTAAAATTGTTAGATCTTCTTGTTGGACAGACCCTTTGAGTATGATATAGTGTCCTTCCTCATCTCTTATTATAGTCTTTGGCTTAAAATCTAATTGATCTGATATAAGGATTGCCACTCCTGCTTTTTTCTGATGTCCATTAGCATGGTAAATTCTTTTCCACCCCCTCACTTTAAGTCTGGAGGTGTCTTCGGGTTTAAAATGAGTTTCTTGGAGGCAACATATAGATGGGTTTTGTTTTTTTATCCATTCTGATACCCTGTGTCTTTTGATTGGGGCATTTAGCCCATTAACATTCAGCATAACTATTGAGAGATATGATTTTAGTGCCATTGTATTGCCTGTAAGGTGACTGTTACTGTATATTGTCTCTGTTCCTTACTGATCTACCACTTGTAGGCTCTCTCTTTGCTTAGAGGACCCCTTTCAGTATTTCCTGTAGAGCTGGTTTGGTGTTTGCAAATTCTTTCAGTTTTTGTTTGTCCTGGAAGATTTTAATCTCTCCTTCTATTTTCAATGATAGCCTAGCTGGATATAGTATTCTTGGCTGCATGTTTTTCTCGTTTAGTGCTCTGAAAATGTCATGCCAGCTCTTTCTGGCCTGCCAGGTCTCTGTGGATAAGTCAGCTGCCAATCTAATACTTTTACCATTGTATGTTACAGACTTCTTTTCCCGGGCTGCTTTCAGGATTTTCTCTTTGTCACTAACGCTTGTAAATTTTACTATTAGGTGACGGGGTGTGGGCCTATTCTTATTGATTTTGAGGGGCGTTCTCTGAACCTCCTGAATTTTGATGCTCGTTCCCTTTGCCATATTGGGGAAATTCTCCCCAATAATTCTCTCCAGTATACCTTCTGCTCCCCTCTCTCTTTCTTCTTCTTCTGGAATCCCAATTATTCTAATGTTGTTTCGTCTTATGGTGTCACTTATCTCTCGAATTCTCCCCTCATGGTCCAGTAGCTGTTTGTCCCTCTTTTGCTCAGCTTCTTTATTCTCTGTCATTTGGTCTTCTATATCGCTAATTCTTTTTTCTGCCTCATTTATCCTAGCAGTGAGAGCCTCCATTTTTGATTGAACTTCATTAATAGCTTTTTTGATTTCAACTTGGTTAGATTTTAGTTCTTTTATTTCTCCAGAAAGGGCTTTTATATTTCTGGAGAGGGTTTCTCTAATATCTTCCATGCCTTTTTCAAGCCCGGCTATAACCTTGAGAATTGTGATTTTGAACTCTAGATCTGACATATTACCAATGTCTGTATTGATTAGGTCCCTAGCCTTCGGTACTGCCTCTTGTTCTTTTTTTTTGTTGTGAATTTTTCCGCCTTGTCATTTTGTCCAGCTAAGAGTATATGAAGGAGCAAGTAAAATACTAAAAGGGTGGCAACAATCCCAGGAAAATATGCTTTAACCAAATCAGAAGAGATCCCAAATCATGCGGGGGGGTTTCTCCCCCCTCACGATTGGGTGAGGGATCTCCTCTGATTGGGTTCTCCTTTGATTGGGATCTCCCAATCTCTTCTGATTGGGATCTCCCAATCTCTTCTGATTGGGATCTCTTCTGATTTGGGGATAAAAAGAGGTTCAAAAAGAAAGAAAGAAAAAAAAGAAAAAAAGAATTAAAAAAAACAGATTGAATTAAAAATTCAATCAAGAATTTAAAAAAGAATTAAGAAAAAAAAAGGATTGAAGAGATTAGGATCTCTTCTGATTTGGGGATAAAAAGAGGTTCAAAAAGAAAGAAAGAAAAAAAAAAGAATTAAAAAAAAGAAAATGAATAAAGAAAAGTATAAAAAAGCAAAATATATATATTAGATAATCTAGTTAAAAAATGTTAAAAAAGGAAAGGGTAAAATTATAAAAAAATTTAGCAGAAGAAGAGAAAATAAATGAAAAAGAAAAAAAAAATAAACTGCAAGACTAAAAAATCACAGGCAGAAAGCCATGAGTTCCGTGGTTTTTTTTCTCCTCCTCTGGAATTCTGCTGCTCTCTCCTTGGTATTGAAACTGCACTCCTTGGTAGGTGAACTTGGTCTTGCCTGGATTTCTTGTTGATCTTCTGGGGGAGGGGCCTGGTGTAGTGATTCTCAAGTGTCTTTGCCCCAGGCGGAATTACACCACCCTTACCAGGGGCCAGGCTGAGTGATGTGCTCGGCTTTGTTTCAGGAGCTTTTGTTCCCTGAGCGCTTTCCGTAGAGTTCCGGAGGACGGGAATACAAATGGCGGCCTCCTGGTCTCCGGCCCGGAGGAGCCGAGAGCCCAGCGCCCCGTTCCCCAGTGCGCCCTCAGCGAACAGCTCCTAGTAACTCGCGTCTGCCTGACCTCCGGCCGCGCTCCGAGCTCACCGAGCTTGCGACCGGTTCAAGGCAACTCCGAGCTGCGAGCTTACTGTCGGCTCTGTCTCTGTAGCCGGCTTTCCCGTTCCAATATCCGCAAGCTCTGCGACAGTCAGACACCCCCGATCCTTCTGTGACCCCGCGGGACCTGAGGTCACGCCGATCCCGTGTGGGCTTCGCCCCGGTTTAGCCTCCGGAGCGATGTCCCTCAGCGGAACAGACTTTTAAAAGTCCCGATTTTGTGCTCCGCCGCTTGCCGGGAGCCAGCCCCTCCCCCCGGGGTCTATCTTCCCGTCGCTTTGGATTCACTTCTCCGCCAGTCCTACCTTTCAGAAAGTGGTTGTTTTTCTGTTTCTAGAATTGCTGTTCTTCTTCTCTTCGATCTGCCGATGGATTTGCAGGTGTTTGCAATCTTTAGATAAGATCTCTAGCTGATCTCCTGTTAGCTGAGGTAGTCTCAGCCTGCTACTTCTCCGCCATCTTGACTCCTCCCCCACATTTTAGTTTTTTAAATCTATTTACAATCACAATGAGAGGTTCAATACAACAAATTAGATAATGACTTTTTTTTTAAAGATTTTATTTATTTATTTGACAGAGAGAAACCACAAGTAGATGGAGAGGCAGGCAGAGAGAGAGAGGGAAGCAGGCTCCCCGCTGAGAAGAGAGCCCGATGCGGGACTCGATCCCAGGACCCTGAGATCATGACCTGAGCCAAAGGCAGCGGCTTAACCCACTGAGCCACCCAGGCGCCCCAAATAATGACCTTTTAACTTGAACATTTTTTGGTACATATACCAGTGTTTTCCTTTTGCCTTCCTATATTTTTTTATATTCATATAGAGATGCACTTCAAGGTAATTCTCTTTCCCCAGTCAATACTACCCCTATATATAAACCAGATTTAAACCCCCTTTATCTCTGGAAAGTTGAGTCCTGCAACAAAGATATCAAGAAACTTCCGGAAAGAATAAAAATAAACTTCCTCGACCACACTGAGGTATTATAACCAACTCCCATCTTTTTCTTCTGTCAGTGTTTCTGTGTATTTGTTTTTGTTCTGGTAGTATATGAATCTTATACTTGGGGTTCCTTTTGGCTGGGTTCTTTTTTATTGTCATTTACTCTTGTTGGTCTTTTTGTTTGTCCGGTTCTGTTTGTATACCTTATAAATCTTACATTTGGGCCCATTCGGGATGGGTCTTCTCTTTTATTTTATTTTTTCTGTCTCTCTCTCTTTCTTTTTTTTTTTTGTTGTTGTTCTTGTTTTGTTGTTGTTGTTGTTGTTGTTGTTCTTTCTTTTTGGTGGACTCTTGATTACTCAGAAGCCTTCCAGGGTGCACCTTGCCTGGATCACGGATGATACATTCAGCTACTCATGACTTCAACCATCTTTCACCAAAATGCCTGGGGGGGGGGGAATGCCCAACAGAGGGAAAATTCAGAGACTGCACCCTGTCCATCAGAGCTATTGGATATGGACATAAACAGTATGCCAGAAAGGGAATTCAGGCAATTATCTAGGCAATGCCTAGGTTGGAGAAAACCACTAATGACAACATGGAATCAATTAGGGAAGAAGTGAAAGCCACCAGGGAAGTAGTTAAAAATGCTATCAGTGAGTTCCAATCTAATCTAAATTCTTTAGCAGCTAGGGTAACTGAGGCAGAAGATAGAATTAGTGATCTATAAGACAAACTTATAGAGAATAAGGATCAGGAGGAGGCCAGGAACAAACAGCTTAGAAGCATTAGAAGCCTGTGAAGCATTAGAAACCATTAAAACAGAATTACAGAAATAAATGATGCCATGAAACATTCCAATGTCTGAATTATTGGAATCCCTGAGGGGGAGGGAAAGAAAAAAGACCAGAGGATATAGTTGAACAAATTCTCCATAAAAATTTTCACAATCTGGAGAATGAAACCACCGTTCATGTCCTAGAAGCAGAAAGGGAACCCCCACAAGAACATAGAATGTAGAAAGACCTCGAGACACATGATTGTGAAAATGATGAATCAAAATTTTAAACAGGAGCTCTTGAGAGCAGCTAGGGGGAAGAGATTCCTTATGTAGGGAGGAAAGCCCATCAGAATAACATCAGACCTGTCCATAGAAACCTGGCAAGCCAGAAAGGGCTGGCAAGATATATTCAGGGCAATAAAAGAAAGAACATGCCGCCAAGAATACTTTATCCAGCAAAGCTGACATTCAGAATGGATGGAGAGATAGAGAGTTTCCAAGACCGGCAAGGTTTAAAAGAGTATGTGGCCACCAAGCCGGCACTACAAAAAAATACTAAGAAGTGTTCTGTAAAATAAGAAAGAATCAAAGAGTGACATAGAACAGAAATTTACAGAGACAATCTATAGAAATAAGGACTTCACAGGCAACATGATGTCAATGAAAACGTATCCTTTAAAAATCACTCTCTGTAACAGCTTAAATGCTCCCATAAAATGGCACAGGGCTACAGATTGGATGAAACAACAGAACCCATCCATATGCTGTCTACAAGAGAAATATTTGGAACCTAAAGATACATCCAAACTGAAAGTGAAGGGACAGAGAAGCATCATTCATGCCAAAGGGCCTCAAAAGAAAGCTGGGGTACCTGGCTTGTTAGGAAAATTGACATACTGATCCTAAAATTCAAATGGAATTGAGAGGAACCCCAAATATTTAAAAAAAAAATCTTGAAAAAGACAAAGGAAACAAAAGTGAAAATGAACTTCTGGGACTTCATCAAAATCAAAAGCTTCTGCACAGCAAAAGAAACAGTCAATAGAACAAAGAGATAACCCAAGGAATGGAGAAGATATTCACAAATGACAGTACCCTAATGTTCATAGCAGCAATGGCCACAGTCTCCAAACTATGGAAAGAACCAAGATGCCCTTCAACAGACAAATGGATAAAAAAGATGGGGTCCATATATACTATGCTTCCATTAGAAAGGATGAATGCCCAACTTTTGTATCAAAATGGATGGGACTGGAAGAGATTATGCTAAGTGAAATAAGTCAATCAGAGAGAATCAAATATCATTGCTTATTTGTGAAGCATAAGCAATAATATGGAGGACATGGGGAAATGGAGAGAAGTGAGTTGGCAGAAATTGGAGGGGGTGATGAACCATGAAAGACTGTGGACTCTGAAACAAACTGAGGGTTTTGGAGAAGATGGGGGTGGGGGGTTGGGTGAGCCTGGTGGTGGGTATCATGGAGGGCACGTACTGCATGGAGCCCTGAGTGTGGTGCATAAAAAATGAAATCAGGAACACTGAAAAGAAATTTTTAAAAATTTTAAAACTTAAAAAATAAAAGGAACTAGAAAATGAACAAAAAATTAAGAAAACCACACAAATAAGGAGGGAAATAATCAAGATTAGAGCATAGATCATGGTGATAAAATCTAGAGATACAGTAAAACACATCAAAGGAACTAGAAGCTGTTTTTTTGAAAGAATCAATAAGATCAATAAACCCTTGGCCAAACTAACCCAAAAGAAAAAAGAGAGAACCCAAATTAATACAATTATGAGTGAAAAGAAAAGATCATGACTAACAACAAGGAAATAGAAACAATCATCAGAAATTATAATCAACAGTTATATACCAATAAGTAACCTAGAGGAAATGTAAGCATGCCTGGAAACCACTAAACTTCCAAAACTGAATCAGGGAGAAATTGACAACCTGAATAGACCAATTTCTAGTAGCAAGACTGAAGAGAGATCAAAAACTTCCCAAAATACTAGAGCCCAGGACCTGATGGATTCCATGGGGAAATATACCAAACATTCAAAGAAGTATTAATACCTATTCTTTTGATGCTGTTTCAAAAAACTGAAGCAGAAGGAAAACTCTCACACTCTTTTTGTGAAGCCAGCATTAACTGATCCCCAAACCAGGCAAATAACCCACCAAAAAGGAGAATTTCAGACCAATATCCCTAATGAATATGGATGTTAAGATTCTCAACAAGATCCTAGGTAATAGGATCCAAAACTACATTAAAAAGATTATCCAGGAGCGCTTTGGTGGCTCAGTCGGTTGGGCCTCTGCCTTTGACTCTGGTCATGGTCCTAGGGCCCTGGGATGGAGCCCCACATCCGGCTCTCTGCTCAGCAGGGAGCCTCCTTCCCCCTTTTACTCTGTCTGCCTCTAAGCCTACTTGTGATCTCTTTTTGTCAAATAAAAAATAAAACCTTAAAAAAAAAAAAAAAGATTATCTAACATGACCAGGCCGGATTTATCCATGGGATGCAGGGGTGTTTCAATATCACAAAGCAATCAATGTGATAGAACAAGTCAATAAGAGAAGAGAGAAGAACCACGTAGTCCTCTCAATGGATGCAGAAAAATCATTGGACAAAATACAGCATTCATTTCTGATGAAAGTGCTTCAAAGTAGAGGGACAGAGGGAACATTCCTCTACTACATAAAATCTATCTCTGAAAAACCCACAGCGAATATCATCCTCAATGGGGGAAAGCTGACAGCTTTCCCTTTGAGATCAGGAGCATGACAAGGATGCCCACACTCGCCATTCTTTTTCAACATAGTACTAGAACTCCTAGCAACAGCAATCAGACAACAAAGAGAAATAAAATGTACTCAAATGGCAATGAAGAAGACAAACTCTCTCTTCGCAGATGACATGATACCTCATATGGAAATCCCAAAACAATACACCCCCAAACTACTAGAACTCATACAGCAATTCAGTAATGTGGCAAGATACAAAGTCAATGTACAGAAATCAGTTGCTTTCTAGTACATTAACAATGAAAAAACAGAAAGGGAAATTAGAGAATTGATTCCATTTACTATAGCTCCAAGAACAATAAGATACCTGGGGATGAACCTAACCAAAGAGGTAAAGGATCTGTACTCGAGGAACTACAGAACACTCATGAAAGAAATTGAAGAAGACACAAAAAGATTGAAGACCACTCCATGCTTGTGGATCAGAAGAATAAACATTGTTAAAATGTCTATACTACCTAGAGCAATCTATAATTTCAATGTCATTCTGATTAAAATTCCACTGGCACGTTTCAGAGAGCTGGAGCAAAAAATCCTAAAATTTGTATGGAATCTGAATAGACCCGGAATTGCTAAGGAAATGTTGAAAAAGAACAACAAAACTGGGGACATCACGTTGCCTAATTTCAAGCTTTACTAGAAAGCTCTGATCACCACAACAGCATGGTACTGGCACAAAAACAGACACATAGACCAGTGGAACAGAGTAGAGAGCCCAGTTATGGACCCTCAACTTTATGGTCAATAAATGTTCTGCAAAGCAGGAAAAAATACACAGTGGGGAAAAAAAACAGTCTCTTTAATAAATGGTGCTGAGAAAATTGGACAGCTATTTGTAGAAGAATGAAACTCCACCATTTACTTACACCATACACAAAGATAAATAGGAAATGAATAAAAGACCATTTTTATGGTATTTTATCAATGAGAGTCAGGAATATATCAAAATCCTAGAGGAAAACATAGGCAGTATCCTCTTCAACATTGGCCACAGCAAATTCTTTCAAGACATGTCTCCAAAGGCAAAGGAAATAAAAGCGAAAATGAAATTTTGGGACTATATCAAGATCAAAAGCTTCTGCACAGCAAAGGAAACAGTCATCAGAACAAAGAGGCAGCTCATGGAATGGAGAAGATATTCACAAATGGCATTACAGACAAAGGGCTGATATCCAAGATCTATAAAGAACTCCGCAAATGCAACAAACACAAAACAGATAATCACAGCAAAAAAAATATGCAGAAGACATGAACAGACACTTCTCCAAAGAAGGCATACAAATGGCTAACAGACACATTAAAAAATGTTCATCATCTTTAGCCATCAGAGATATCAAAATCAAAACGACATTGAAATAACACCTTATACTAGTTTGAATGGCCAAAATTAACAAGACAGTAAACAACAAGTGTTGGAGAGGATGTGGAGAAAGGGGAACCCTCTTACACTGTTGGTGGAAACGCAATTTGGTGCAGCCACTTTGGAAAACAGTGTGGAGATTCCTTTAAGAAATTAAAAATAGGGAGGAGGAGTCAAGATGGCAGAGAAGTAGCAGGCTGAGACTACCTCAGCTAGCAGGAGATCAGCTAGAGAGCTTATCTAAAGATTGCAAACACCTGCAAATCCATCGGCAGATCGAAGAGAAGAAGAACAGCAATTCTAGAAACAGAAAAACAACCACTTTCTGAAAGGTAGGACTGGCGGAGAAGTGAATCCAAAGCGACAGGAAGATAGACCCCGGGGGGAGGGGCTGGCTCCCGGCAAGCGGCGGAGCAATGGAGCACAAAATCAGGACTGTTAAAAGTCTGTTCCGCTGAGGGACATCGCTCCGGAGGATAAACCGGGGCGAAGCCCACACGGGGTCAGCGTGACCTCAGGTCCCGCGGGGTCACAGAAGGATTGGGGGTGTCTGAGTGTCGCAGAGCTTGCGGATATTGGAACGGGAAAGCCGGCTGCAGAGACAGAGCCGACAGTAAGCTCGCAGCTCGGAGTTGCCTTGAACCGGTCGCAGGCTCGGTGAGCTCGGAGCGCGGCCGGAGGTTAGGCAGACGCGAGTTACTAGGAGCTGTTCGCTGAGGGCGCACTGGGGAACGGGGCGCTGGGCTCTCGGCTCCTCCGGGCCGGAGACCAGGAGGCCGCCATTTGTATTCCCGTCCTCCAGAACTCTAAAGAAAGCGTTCAGGGAACAAAAGCTCCTGAAAGCAAAGACGAGTGGATTACTCAGCCCGGCCCCTGGTAAGGGCAGTGCAATTCCGCCTGGGGCAAAGACACTTGGGAATCACTACACCAGGCCCCTCCCCCAGAAGATCAACAAGAAATCCAGGCAAGACCAAGTTCACCTACCAAGGAGTGCAGTTTCAATACCAAGGAGAGAGCAGCAGAATTCCAAGGAGGAGAAAACAAACCACGGAACTCATGGCTTTCTGCCTGTGATTTTTTAGTCTTGCAGTTAATTTAATTTTTTTCTTTTTCATTTTTTTTCTCTTCTTCTGCTAAAATTTTTTATAACGTTTACCCTTTTCTTTTTTAACGTTTTTTAACTAGATTATCTAATATATATATATATATATTTCTTTTTTATACTTTTGTTTATTCATTTTCTTTATTTTAATTCTTTTTGTTTCTTTTTTTCTTTCTTTCTTTTTGAACCTCTTTTTATCCCGAAATCAGAAGAGATTCTAATCTCTTCAATCTTTTTTTTCTTAATTCTTTTTTAAATTCTTGATTGAATTTTTAATTCAATCTCTTATTTTTAATTCTTTTTTTCTTTTTTTTCTTTCTTTCTTTTTGAACCTCTTTTTATCCCCAAATCAGAAGAGATCCCACTCAGAAGAGATTGGGAGATCCCAATCAAAGGAGATCCCAATCAGAGGAGATCCCTCACCCAATCGTGAGGGGGGAGAAATCCCCCCTCATGCTTTGGGATCTCTTCTGATTTGGTTAAACCATATTTTCCTGGGATTGTTGCCACCCTTTTAGTATTTTACTTGCTCCTTCATATACTCTTAGCTGGACAAAATGACAAGGCGGAAAAATTCACAACAAAAAAAAGAACAAGAGGCAGTACCGAAGGCTAGGGACCTAATCAATACAGACATTGGTAATATGTCAGATCTAGAGTTCAAAATCACAATTCTCAAGGTTATAGCCGGGCTTGAAAAAGGCATGGAAGATATTAGAGAAACCCTCTCCAGAGATATAAAAGCCCTTTCTGGAGAAATAAAAGAACTAAAATCTAACCAAGTTGAAATCAAAAAAGCTATTAATGAGGTTCAATCAAAAATGGAGGCTCTCACTGCTAGGATAAATGAGGCAGAAGAAAGAATTAGCGATATAGAAGACCAAATGACAGAAAATAAAGAAGCTGAGCAAAAGAGGGACAAACAGCTACTGGACCATGAGGGGAGAATTCGAGAGATAAGTGACACCATAAGACGAAACAACATTAGAATAATTGGGATTCCAGAAGAAGAAGAAAGAGAGAGGGGAGCAGAAGGTATACTGGAGAGAATTATTGGGGAGAATTTCCCCAATATGGCAAAGGGAACGAGCATCAAAATTCAGGAGGTTCAGAGAACGCCCCTCAAAGTCAATAAGAATAGGCCCACACCCCGTCACCTAATAGTAAAATTTACAAGCGTTAGTGACAAAGAGAAAATCCTGAAAACAGCCCGGGAAAAGAAGTCTGTAACATACAATGGTAAAAGTATTAGATTGGCAGCTGACTTATCCACAGAGACCTGGCAGGCCAGAAAGAGCTGGCATGACATTTTCAGAGCACTAAACGAGAAAAACATGCAGCCAAGAATACTATATCCAGCTAGGCTATCATTGAAAATAGAAGGAGAGATTAAAATCTTCCAGGACAAACAAAAACTGAAAGAATTTGCAAACACCAAACCAGCTCTACAGGAAATACTGAAAGGGGTCCTCTAAGCAAAGAGAGAGCCTACAAGTGGTAGATCAGTAAGGAACAGAGACAATATACAGTAACAGTCACCTTACAGGCAATACAATGGCACTAAAATCATATCTCTCAATAGTTATGCTGAATGTTAATGGGCTAAATGCCCCAATCAAAAGACACAGGGTATCAGAATGGATAAAAAAACAAAGCCCATCTATATGTTGCCTCCAAGAAACTCATTTTAAACCCGAAGACACCTCCAGACTTAAAGTGAGAGGATGGAAAAGAATTTACCATTCTAATGGACATCAGAAAAAAGCAGGAGTAGCAATCCTTATATCAGAACAATTAGATTTTAAGCCAAAGACTATAATAAGAGATGAGGAAGGACACTATATCATACTCAAAGGGTCTGTCCAACAAGAAGATCTAACAATTTTAAATATCTATGCCCCCAATGTGGGCGCAGCCAAATATATAAACCAATTAATAACAAAATCAAAGAAACACATCAACAATAATACAATAATAGTAGGGGACTTTAACACTCCCCTCACTGAAATGGACAGATCATCCAAGCAAAAGATCAACAGGGAAATAAAGGCCTTAAATGATACACTGGATGAGATGGACATCACAGATATATTCAGAACATTTCATCCCAAAGCAACAGAATACACATTCTTCTCTAGTGCACATGGAACATTCTCCAGAATAGATCACATCCTCTGTCCTACATCAGGACTCAACTGATATCAAAAGATTGGGATCATTCCCTGCATATTTTCAGACCACAATGCTCTGAAGCTAGAACTCAACCACAAGAGGAAGTTTGGAAAGAACACAAATACATGGAGACTAAACAGCATCATTCTAAAGAATGAATGGGTCAACCGGGAAATTAAAGAAGAATTGAAAAAAATCATGGAAACAAATGATAATGAAAATACAACGGTTCAAAATCTGTGGGACACAACAAAGGCAGTCCTGAGAGGAAAATATATAGCGGTACAAGCTTTTCTCAAGAAACAAGAAAGGTCTCAGGTACACAACCTAAACCTACACCTAAAGGAGCTGGAGAAAGAACAAGAAAGAAACCCTAAGCCCCAGCATGAGAAGAGAAATCATAAAGATCAGAGCAAAAATCAATGAAATAGAAACCAAAAAAACAATAGAACAAATCAACCAAACTAGGAGCTGGTTCTTTGAAAGAATTAATAGAATTGATAAACCCTTAGCCAGACTTATCAAAAAGAAAAGAGAAAGGACCCAAATAAATAAAATCATGAATGAAAGAGGAGAGATCACAACTAACACCAAAGAAATACAAACTATTATAAGAACATACTATGAGCAACTCTACGCCAACAAATTTGACAATCTGGAAGAAATGGATGCATTCCTAGAAACATATAAACTACCAAAATTGAACCAGGAAGAAATTGAAAGCCTGAACAGACCCATAACCAATAAGGAGATTGAAACAGTCATTAAAAATCTCCAAACAAACAAAAGCCCAGGACCAGATGGCTTCCCGGGGGGAATTCTACCAAACATTTTAAGAAGAACTAATTCCTGTTCTCCTGAAACTGTTCCAAAGAATAGAAATGGAAGGAAAACTCCCAAACTCATTTTATGAGGCCAGCATCACCTTGATCCCAAAACCAGACAAGGATCCCATCAAAAAAGAGAGCTATAGACCAATATCCTTGATGAACACAGATGCAAACATTCTCACCAAAATACTAGCCAATGGGATTCAACAGTACATTAAAAGGATTATTCACCACGACCAAGTGGGATTTATCCCAGGGCTGCAAGGTTGGTTCAACATCCGCAAATCAGTCAATGTGATACAACACATCAATAAAAGAAAGAACAAGAACCATATGATACTCTCAATAGATGCTGAAAAAGCATTTGACAAAGTACAGCATCCCTTCCTGATCAACACCCTTCAAAGTGTAGGGATAGAGGGCACATACCTCAATATCATCAAAGCCATCTATGAAAAACCCACCGCAAATATCATTCTCAATGGAGAAAAACTGAAAGCTTTTCCACTAAGATCAGGAACACGGCAGGGATGTCCATTATCACCACTGCTATTCAACATAATACTAGAAGTCCTAGCCTCAGCAATCAGACAACAAAAGGAAATTAAAGGCATCCAAATCAGCAAAGAAGAAGTCAAATTATCACTCTTCACAGATGATATGATACTCTATGTGGAAAACCCAAAAGACTCCACTCCAAAACTGCTAGAACTTGTACAGGAATTCAGTAAAGTGTCAGGATATAAGATCAATGCACAGAAATCAGTTGCATTTCTCTACACCAACAACAAGACAGAAGAAAGAGAAATTAAGGAGTCAATCCCATTTACAATTGCACCGCAAACTATAAGATACCTAGGAATAAACCTAACCAAAGAGGCACAGAATTTATACTCAGAAAACTATAAAGTACTCATGAAAGAAATTGAGGAAGACACAAAGAAATGGAAAAATGTTCCATGCTCCTGGATTGGAAGAATAAATATTGTGAAAATGTCTATGCTACCTAAAGCAATCTACACATTTAATGCAATTCCTATCAAAGTACCATCCATCTTTTTCAAAGAAACGGAACAAATAATTTTAAAATTTATATGGAACCAGAAAAGACCTCGAATAGCCAAAGGGATATTGAAAAACAAAGCCAAAGTTGGTGGCATCACAATTCCGGACTTCAAGCTTTATTACAAAGCTGTCATCATCAAGACAGCATGGTACTGGCACAAAAACAGACACATAGACCAATGGAACAGAATAGAGAGCCCAGAAATAGACCCTCAACTCTATGGTCAACTAATCTTTGACAAAGCAGGAAAGAATGTCCAATGGAAAAAAGACAGCCTCTTCAATAAATGGTGTTGGGAAAATTGGACAGCCACGTGCAGAAAAATGAAATTGGACCATTTCCTTACACCACACACAAAAATAGATTCAAATGGATTAAGGACCTCAATGTGAGAAAGGAATCCATCAAAATCCTTGAGGAGAACACAGGCAGCAACCTCTTCGACCTCAGCCGCAGCAACATCTTCCTAGGAACATCGCCAAAGGCAAGGGAAGCAAGGGCAAAAATGAACTTTTGGGATTTCATCAAAATCAAAAGCTTTTGCACAGCAAAGGAAACAGTTAACAAAACCAAAAGACAACTGACAGAATGGGAGAAGATATTTGCAAACGACATATCAGATAAAGGACTAGTGTCCAAAATCTATAAAGAACTTAACAAACTCAACACCCAAAGAACAAATAATCCAATCAAGAAATGGGCAGATGACATGAACAGACGTTTCTGCAAAGAAGACATCCAGATGGTCAACAGACACATGAAAAAGTGCTCCATATCACTCGGCATCAGGGAAATACAAATCAAAACCACAATGAGATATCACCTCACAACAGTCAGAATGGCTAAAATCAACAAGTCAGGAAATGACAGATGCTGGCGAGGATGTGGAGAAAGCGGAACCCTCCTACACTGTTGGTGGGAATGCAAGCTGGTGCAACCACTCTGGAAAACAGCATGGAGGTTCCTCAAAATGTTGAAAATAGAACTGCCCTATGACCCAGCAATTGCACTACTGGGAATTTACCCTAAAGATACAAACGTAGTGATCCAAAGGGGCACGTGCACCCGAATGTTTATAGCAGCAATGTCCACAATAGCCAAACTATGGAAAGAACCTAGATGTCCATCAACAGATGAATGGATCAAGAAGATGTGGTGTATATACACAATGGAATACTATGCAGCCATCAAAAGAAACGAAATCTTGCCATTTGCGACAACATGGATGGAACTAGAGCGTATCATGCTTAGCAAAATAAGTCAAGCAGAGAAAGACAACTATCTTATGATCTCCCTGATATGAGGGAGTGGTGATGCAACATGGGGGCTTAAGTGGGTAGGAGAAGAATCCATGAAACAAGATGGGATAGGGAGGGAGACAAACCATAAGTGACTCTTAATCTCACGAAACAAACTGTGGGTTGCTGGGGGGAGGGGGTTGGGAGAAGGGGGGTAGGGTTATGGACATTAGGGAGGTTATGTGCTTTTGGGTAAATTGGAAGGGGAGATGAACCATGAGAGACTATGGACTCTGAAAAACAATCTGAGGGGTTTGAAGTGGCGGGGGGGTGGGAGGTTGGGGTACCAGGTGGTGGGTATTATAGAGGGCACAGCTTGCATGGAGCACTGGGTGTGGTGAAAAAAAATAATGAATACTGTTTTTCTGAAAATAAATAAATTGGAAAAGAAAAGAAATTAAAAATAGAGATTCCCTATGATCCTGCAATTGCACTATTGTGTATTTACCCCAAAGATACAGATATAGTGAAAAGAAGTGCCATCTGTATCCCAATGTTCATAGCAGCCATGGCCAAAGTCGCCAAACTGTGGAATGAAACAAGACGTCCTTCAACGGATGAATGGATAAAGAAGATGTGGTCCATATATACTGTGGAGTATTATGCCTCCATCAGAAAGGATAAATATTCGACTTTTGTGTCAACATGGACGGGACTGGAAGAGATTATGCTGAGTGAAGTAAGTCAAGCAGAGAGAGTAAAGTATCATATGTTTTTCTTATTTGTGGACCATAAGGAATAACACACAGAACATGGGGAGATGGAGAGGAGAAGTGAGTCAGGGGAGATTGGAGGAGAGTCAAACCATGAGAGACAGTGGATTCTGAGAAACAAACTGAGGGATTTTGGGGGGAGCAGGGTGGGAGGTTGGGTGAGCCTGGTAGTGGATATTATGAAGGGCACATATTGCATGGAGCACTGGGTGTGGTGCCTCAACAATGAATTCTGGAACACTGAAAAGAAATTAAAAAAACAAAAACAACCATCACAACAGATATGCAAACATCTATAAGAGAATATTATGAAAAAGGGTACGCCCAAAAAAGAAAAAGTATATGCCAGAAAATTGTACCACTTAGAAGAAATGGATAAATTCCTAGAAACATATAATCTACCAAGAATGAAATAGGAAGAAATAGAAAATTTGAACAGACTGATAAATAGGAGGAAAATTCAGTCAATAATCAAAAAAATGAAAGTCCAGGACTTGTCGTCTTCACAGATGAATTTTACCGAACACTTAAAGAAGAGTTACTACCTATTCTTCTCAAACTATTCCAACAAGTAGTAAAGGAAAGAAATCTTTCCTTTTCCAAATTCACTCTATGAGACAAGCATTTTCCTGATACCAAAATGGGGTAAAGACAGTACTTACAGAAGAAGCTACAGACCAATATCCCCGATGAATATAGATGCAAAAGCTCTTAATAAAACAGTAACCATCTTAACTCAATAATACATTAGAATATCATTCATTACAATCGAATGTGTTTTATTTCTGAGTCGTCAGTGTGGGTCAATATTCACTAATCAATCAACATCTTACATCATATCAATAAAAGTAAAGATAGGAATCATATGATCATTTCAATAGATGCAGAAAAAAGCATTTGTCAAATACAACATCCATTCATGATAAAAAGCCCTCCACAAAGACGTTTTAGAAGGAACACACTTCAAAACAATAAAGACCATATCTGAAAAACCCAAAACTAACAACATCCTCAATAGAGAAAAACTGAGAACATTTCCTCTAAGGTCAGGAAGAAGACAAGGATATTTACTTTTACCACTTTTATTCAAAATAGTACTGGAAGTCCCAGTCATAGCAATCAGAGAACAAAAAAATAAATAAATAAATAAATAAAAGGCATCCAAATCAGTAAGGAAGAAGTAAAACTTTACTTATTGCACATGACAAGACACTATATACAGAAAACCTAAAAGACTCCACCAAAAAACTGCTAGACTTTCTAAACGAATTCAGTATAGTTGTAGGATACAAAATCAATGTACATAAATGTGTTGCATTTTGTATATCACTAATTGAAACTGCAGAAAGAGAAATAAAGAAAACAATGTGTGAAATTTAAGAAACAAAACAAATTAGCAAAGGAAAATAAGAGACAAACTAAGAAACAGATTCATCACTATAGGGAGCAAACTGATGGTTACCAGAACAGAGGTGGGTGGGAGAATGGGTAAAAAAAGGTGATGAGGATTAAAGAGTACACTTTCCATGATAAACCCAGAGTAATATAAAGAATTTTCTAATCACATACTGTACACCTGAAACTAATAAAACACTATGTTAACTATGCCAGAATTAATAATAAAAACTTAATAAAATACTCTTCTTTGGAGATCTTATTTAAAAATAAAGGGCATTCTGCTGTTTGGGGATGCAGTTTTGTGAATATATTTGTTAGATTCATCTGGTCAAATGTGTCATTCAAAGCCACTGTATCTTTGTTATTTGCCTATCTGTAAGATCTATCCATTGATAGAAGTTTGGTGTCTTCATCTGTTTCTACTGATGTCAAAGTTCATGCTATTACTATATTACTGTAGATTTTTTCCCCTTTATGTGTGTTAATAATCGCTTTATTTATTTGGGTGTTCCCATGTTGGGTACATAAATATTTACAACTCTTTCTTCTTGTTTGACTATTGTGATTATCATTATGTAGTGTCTGTCTTTGTTTCTTGTTACAATACTTGTTTTATTTTTTTTATTAAAGATTTTATTTATTTATTTGACAGAGAGAGATCACAAGTAGGCAGAGAGGCAGGCAGAGAGAGAGAGGAGGAAGCAGGCTCCCTGCCGAGCAGAGAGCCCGATGCGGGACTCGATCCCAGGAACCTGAGATCATGACCTGAGCCGAAGGCAGCGGCTTAACCCACTGAGCCACCCAGGCGCCCCTCTTGTTACAATACTTGTTTTAAAGTCTATTTTTTCCAGTATTGCTACCCCAGCTTCCCTTTCACTTCCATCTGCATGATACTTTTTTCTATCATTTTGATTTCAGTCACCATGTGTCAATAGGCCTAAAGTGAATTGGTTGAAATCAGGATATAGATGCGTCTTGTTTCTTTATCCATCCAATCACCTTATGTCTTTTAATTGAAGCATTTTCTCCATATACATTTGAAGTCATTGTTGATAGGGATTGAATTATTGCCATTTTGTTTCTTGTTTTATGGCTTTTTTGGGTTGTTGCTGTTCTTTCCTTCTCCTTTCATGTGGTTTTTTTTTTCAATTTATTTATTTTCAGAAAAACATTATTCATTATTTTTTCACCACACCCAGTGTTCCATGCAAGCCGTGTCCTCTATCATACCCACCACCTGGTACCCCTACCTCCCACCCCCCCGCCACTTCAAACCCCTCAGATTGTTTTTCAGAGTCCATAGTCTCTCATGGTTCACCTCCCCTTCCAATTTACCCAAATTCCCTACTCCTCTCTAACGCCCCTTGTCCTCCATGCTATTTGTTATGCTCCACAAATAAGTGAAAGCATATGATAATTGACTCTCTCTGCTTGACTTATTTCACTCAGCATAATCTCTTCCAGTCCCGTCCATGTTGCTACAAAAGTTGAGTATTCATCCTTTCTGATGGAGGCATAATACTCCATAGTGTATATGGACCACATCTTCCTTATCCATTCATCCGTTGAAGGTCATCTTGGTTCTTTCCATAGTTTGGCGACTGTGGCCATTGCTGCTATAAACATTGGGGTACAGATGGCCCTTCTTTTCCGACATCCGTGTCTTTGGGGTAAATACTCAGGAGTGCAATTGCAGGGTCATAGGGAAGCTCTATTTTTAATTTCTTGAGGAATCTCCACACTGTTCTACAAAGAGGCTGCACCAACTTGCATTCCCACCAACAGTGGAAGAGGGTTCCCCTTTCTCCACATCCTCTCCAACACATGTTGTTTCCTGTTTTGTTAATTTTGGCCATTCTAACTGGTGTAAGGTGATATCTCAATGTGGTTTTAATTTGAATCTCCCTGAGGGCTAATGATGATGAGCATTTTTTCATGTGTCTGATAACCATTTGTATGTCTTGATTGGAGAAGTGTCTGTTCATATCTTCTGCCCATTTTTTGATGTGTTTGCCTGTTTTGTGTGTGTTGAGTTTGAGGAGTTCATTATAGATCGAACAGTTATATGCCAATAAGCTTAGCAACCTAGATGAAATGGATGCATTCCTGGAAAAATATAAACTACCAAAATTGAACCAGGAAGAAATCGACAACCTGAATAGACTGATATCTAATAACGAGATTGAATCAGTGATCAAAAACCTCCCAAAAAACAAGAGCCCAGGACCTGACGGATACCCTGGGGAATTCTACCAAACCTTCAAAGAAGAAATAACACCGGGCGCCTGGGTGGCTCAGTGGTTAAGCCACTGCCTTCAGCTCAGGTCATGATCTCAGAGTCCTGGGATCGAGTCCCGCATGGGGCTCTCTGCTCAGCAGGGAGCCTGCTTCCCTCTCTCTCTCTCTGCCTGCCTCTCTACTTGTAATTTCTCTCTGTCAAATAAATAAATAAAATCTTTAAAAAAAAAAAAGAAGAAATAACACCTATTCTCCTGAAGCTGTTTCAAAAAATTGAAGCAGAAGGAAAACTTCCAGACTCTTTCTATGAAGCCAGCATTACCCTGATCCCCAAACCAGGCAAGGACCCTACCAAAAAGGAGAATTTCAGACCAATATTACTGATGAATATGGATGCTAAGATTCTCAACAAGATCCTAGGCAACAGGATCCAACAGCACATTAAAAAGATTATCCACCATGATCAGGTGGCATTCATCCCTGGGCTACAAGGATGGTTCAACATTTGCAAATCAATCAATGTGATACAACAAATTAATGAGAAGAGTGAAGAACCACATGGTCCTCTCAATTGATGCAGAAAAAGCATTTGACAAAATCCAGCATCCGTTCCTGATTAAAACGCTTCAAAGTATAGGGATAGAGGGAACATTCCTGAACCTCATCAAATCTATCTATGAGAGACCCACAGCTAATATCATCCTCAATGGGAAAAAGCTTGCAGCCTTCCCATTGAGATCAGGAACAAGACAAGGATGTCCACTTTCACCACTCTTGTTCAACATAGTATTAGAAGTCCTAGCAACAGCAATCAGACAACAGAGAGAAATAAAAGGTATCCAAATTGGTAATGAAGAAGTCAAACTCTCTCTCTTTGCAGATGACATGATTCTTTATATGGAAAACCCAAAAGACTCCACCTCCAAAATACTAGAACTCATACAGCAATTCAGCAACGTGGCAGGATACAAAGTCAATGTGCAGAAATCAGTGGCTTTCTTATACACTTTCATGTGGTTTTATGGTTTTTGTACTGATATGCTTGACTTCCATTCTTTTATTTTTTGACAAGTTTTTTATTTGTGGTTACCATTAGTTTTATATATCGCATTCCATGCATATAGCAATCTATATTAAATTGATGGCCACTTAAGTTTGAACTATTCTAAAGTTACTAAATATTTAACACTGTCCTCTACATTTTATGCATGTTTTCATTTTAACATCTTTACACCGTGAATGCATTAACAGATTATTTATAGATATATTTAATTTTATTGATGTGCTTTTTTTTTTAATTTCTACTTATCAATTTTCCTTTCCCTTCAAAGTCCTCTTTAAAAATTTTTGTAAGGCTGGTTTAGTGGTGAGAAATTCCTTTTACTTTGTCTAGGAAAATTTTTTTCTTTATCTCTCTTTCTGTTCTGAATGATAGCCTTGCCGGATAGAGTATTCTGTTTGCCATTTTTGTTTTTGTTTTTTCTTTCAGCACTTTTACTATATCATGCCACTTTCTCCTGGCCTGCAAAGTTTCTCCTGAAAAATCCACTGGTAGCCTATGGGGTTTCTCTTGTACTTAACTGTTTTCTTTTGGTCCCTTTACAATTCTCTCTTTATCACTACTTTTTGCCAGTTTAAAAATGATCTCTCTTGGCATTGACATCCTTGTGCAATTTTGTTGGTGGGTGGGTTGTCTCTGTTCTTCCTGGATCTGGACGTCAGTTTTCTTCAAATAGATTTTATGCTCCCTTTTCTATCTCTTCTTCTGGGATTTCTATAATGTCAATGTTAGCCTTTATTATGTAACTGAGTCCCCTGATTGATTGCTTTCCATTACTCTGTCCTCCAAGTCACTGACCTGCTCTTCTGCTTCCTCTTGTCTACTATTTATTCCTTCTAGTATATTTTAAATTTCAGTTATTGAGTTCTTAATTTCTGGTGGTTCTTTTTTATGTTTTCTATCTCTTTGTTGAGGGTGTCACTGAAGTCTTATATTCCTTTCTCAAACCCAGTGAATATCTTTGTGACCATTACCTTAAATTCTCCATCAGGCATATTACTTATTTCAGGGTTTTCTTTTAAGCTCTCCTGCTTTGATTTTTATCTTGTTCTTCCATTTGGGACATATTCCTCTATCTCCTCATTTTGTCTCCCTCTGTTTTTATATGGCAGAATTTCAGCTAAGTTTCCTGTCTTGATAATAATGGCCTTATGAAGAAGAGGTCCTGTAGTGCTCTGCAGTGCACTGTCATCTGTTCATGAGAACCTGGCACTTCAGGGGTGTCTCCTTTGTGCATTGTGTGTACCCTACTATTGTGGTTAAGCCTCATTTGCCTTCAATCCAGCCATCTGCAATGCCTCTCTTGGCCTGTCATGGGCAGAGTTTTTCCCTATGTTGTTAGTGGACCAGTTTAAGGCAGCTTCGGTCTTGTTAGATGTGGTATTTGCCAGAGCTGTAGTGGCACCCAACTACAGATGCTCTTCTTGCATTGTCTTTTGAGAAGCTTTCATTGCTGGGTAAGGCCTGTAGTTAGTACATATGGTTGCCCTATCCCAGCTGTTGGGGATGCAGTCAAACTATTGTATGTGGGTTTCTTCCCCAGTTCTTGGGTCAGGAACCACTTTGGGATGGTTCTTGCCCTGTTGTGGCTCCTTGCACAGTGCCATTCTTGTGGTGCCAATTTGATGGACTGTTGTCAGCAGCTTGTTGAATAGATTGGGACTTCCAGGGAATATTGGGCAAGGCCGTGGTGCCATCAAGGTCCATGCAGGTCCACTGTAGGTGGGAACTTGCAGCCACCCTGGAAAATACATTCTGGGGCTGGGCTGGAGGGGACAGATTCACAAAAGAGCATGGGGGCATGGTATTCTCTTAGCAAGTTAGGTGGAGAGTGCCTGCTCTTCCCTGGCTCACTTGGGTTTCTGTGTATCTAGGCTGAAGTGTGAGGAATGGAAATGGTGCCCACCAGCTCTTTTGTTCTTAGAAGACTCCTGAAGATCCCTGCCCTTCCAGCACACACTCTGAGATTAGCAAACAAATCTCTTCATATACCACAGGTATTTTTCAAACTGCTGCTTCCCCCGCTGTATCTCAGCAAAACTGTTGTTTTTCCCCATTGAGGGCAGCAACTCAATTTTCTGTTGCCTCCCGACTCTACAAGAGCTAAGTTGGCTGATTTTTAAAGTTCCAGGAGTTCTGTCCCACTGACAGTAAGAACTTCTGAAGTTATGTCACTCTGGTTTTCAAAGCCAAATGTTATGGGGATTTGTCGTCATAGTGAGGGATCTTCATGCCTTGTGTGGGATCCCCTCCCCTCCCCTCTCAATGCTTGAATCCTCCCTCCATCAGAGAGTTCCGTGGGCCATTTGTTTCCCAACTACATCTCCACCCTTACTTCCATTTTCAATATGACCTCTTCATTACATTGAGCTGTGGAGAATATGTTCTTCCAGTGTTTGGGTCATTTTCTGCATTACATATACTGATATGGATTTTTTTTCTAGGTGTATCCGTGGAATGAGGTAAGTCTAGGATCCTCCTACTCCACCATCTTCTCTGCAAGTTGTAACTTTCATAAATGCTTCCAACTGAGATGCCCTATTTTTTTTTAATATAGAGCATTTCAGAAGTAAAGTAGAATATTACAGAAAGCAAGCACATCAACCATTTTAACAAGGAAAACACTTAACATGTAGAAGAATAAGAAATACCATAGAATAGATAGATAGAATAGAAATATTGACAGTAAAGTGAGGAGAATATCCTGGAAAATTAATTATTTTTCAGATTTTAAACTTCATATCCCTTACACATTTCCCTGGTGTTTTTACCCTACAAGAAATGAGTAGATGGTCATCTGTAGGGGAAAAAAGTTATATTTTGACAACAAGTTTAGTAATATTTTGTATTTGTAATTATTATAAAACATTTACTAAAAACTTACAATTTACTAGATAGTAGTCATACAGAACTAACAGAACAATGAGAAACAAAATTTATTGGTACCTTAATGGATTTATAGGAATTCAAAGTTACACAGCAAGGACTAGGTATCACAAAAGATAGCATTGATTGCCTGCTGCAGGACCATCTTACAGGGGTTATTTGCTGTGGTGAGTTCACCATAATCCAGGCCATGGTCTTCAATCTTAGACGTCTACAGCCTGATCTTGATTATATCCCAGAATTCATCCAAGGAGGTGAAATTATGCTGATTATATCATAAGACTGAAAGATATAAACACAGAAGGAGAATCTATTAATTTATAGTAAGAAATGCAACTATCATACAGGTCATATATGACTGTTGAGAAGATAAAACACTTTCCCTCTGAGGTGGGTTACAAGAAAAACAAGATGATTTGAGCATTTCTTCATAAACATAAAATGTAGGTCATAGGCTGCTGACAACTGGCATCTTGCTTTATATCTGATGAGTCTGACTGCACAGTGAAGATTCATCTGTCACACAGACCAGATCTTTCCATCACCCTAGAAGTTTCCCTTAAGAAAAGTGTTGGAATGTATTTCTCTATGTTTCTCATTTTTCTAGGCTTCCTTAACTGATGAACCAGCCCCAAGTTGACCCTGTTAACCTTCAACACATTCTTATGTTTCTTAGAAAATCTGTATTTATTTTTTAAGATTTCATTCATTTATTTGTCAGAGAGAGAAAAAGAACACAAGCAGGAAGAGTGGCAGAGGGAGAAGTAGGCTCCCACCTGAGGAAGAAGCCCAATGTGGGACCCGATCCCAGGACCCTAGGATCATGCCCTGAGCTGAAGGCAGATGCTTAACTAAGCCACCCACATGTCCCATATTTATTTACACAAATGATACATGAATATGATGAAACTGTATATAATCTAAACACCATACAAAAAACTCTCGCGAAAAATCTTATCCCTTTCTTCAATCCTTCTATATCCAGAAGGCAACATAAGTATAAGTTCTTCCTAGACTTTTCCTTATGCATTTAAATATACACAGCAACAGTATTTACAGAAATATAAAGTTTTAGATAAGAGGTTTTGAATATAAGTTAAATAATACCATACATGCTATTCTTCTAATTGTTTTAATCCACTTAGTATCACAATGATTTTCTATATGAAAATATAACTTCCTCAATAATTTCAATTGCCTCATGATATTACATTGCATAACAGAATAATTTATTTAGTCATTCCTTTCTTAAAAAGCACTTAGAATACATACAACTTTTCTTTTTCTTTTTTTTTTTTTTTTACTTTTCTTTATTCCAAAAAATGATGTGTGTTTATTCACATGCAGGAGTATTTTCATAGTTTTCATAAATAAAATATGTATTAAAGAACATACACATACACTCTTATAGACAGTATACATTTCACCACATTCTTAAAACTGAACATTATGAAGACTTTTGATTATTGGAAGTACGATTGTTTAAAAGTGGTACACATATTGAATTATATATCCATGGTAGTAATGAAATAAACTTAATTTATCATTGGATATTCATATTTTTACTGCTAAGAACTCTCTGACCATTTTTCTATTGAGTTATTTGTGGGGTTTTTAAAAATATTTTATTTATTTATTTGATAGAGAAAGATCACATGTAGGCAGAGAGGCAGGCAAAGAGAGAGGGGGAAGCAGGTTGCCGAGGGGGGCAGAGAGCCCGATGCAGGGCTCTATCCTAAGACACTGGGGTCATGACCTGAGCCGAAGGCAGAGACTTAACCTACTGGGCCACCCAGGTGCCCCAAGTTATTTGTGTTTTGTACATTTTAGAAACTAATAATGTATCCATAATTTGTTTTTGAAGTGTTATATATAACATTGTATATAAATTGTTTTGTATATAAATTGTTTTCTAAGTTTGTATATGATGTCTTCAATCATAAAGATTGAGTGTGTTATAGACTTCTGGGGCAAGATGGAGGGAAAGTAGAAGGCATGTTTCAACTGGTCCCCTAAAGTGGGATGATTATCTACAAGAACACTGAACACACATGAAATCAGCCTGAGATGTAGGATTATACACTTCTGGATCTCAATGGGGGCAGAAGACACCAGTGGACAGGTAAAGCTGAGTTGCAATGTTGGAGTAATACTGGAAAATAAACAAAAGGGGGAGGGAGCAACCAGAAGCGACCCATTGGGAAGTAATACTGCAGTACAATAGTGCCCTGTGATTGGGAACCAGCATTAACTTGGAGTCTTGTTAAAAACACTCAAAAATTGCAAAAGATCTTAAGTGGAAATTGGTGGAATCGGGCAGTTAGGGGCTTAAGCCCACAGATACAGGGTAGCCACCACAGGAAAACTGCCAGGGAGAGTGCAGCAAAGCATCCAGGCCCGTGGTCCCTGAGCTGCCAGTGCATGTGAGAGCGGCTGGGTGGCAGTGCGCATGAGAGATTCTGGCCAGCTGGTGCTCTCTAGAACCATAGCCTTTTGCACTTGGCATGCTTGCTGTGAGACTTGGGTCTGAGTGGCACTCTGCTCACTCCCCTGAGGCTTTAGCTGGTGCTCTCTACAACAGGTGAGAGTCTGAACACTTGCAGCCCAGGCTGACAGGAAAATCTCAGTGAGCTATCTCTACTTGGGATCTCTCCAGTGGTCTGGACCTGCCCAGACAGCCTCGACAAAGGCAGCCACTGGAAGCCAACTCTCTGGACTAATACTGCTCCTGCTTTTAGTAGCACCAGGGTACACGAGGGAGCTTCTGCCATTTCTGAGACTGTGGCTGGGGACGTGCTTTGCCATTGGGAGGTGGCAGAGGGGTAGTTTATATGCTATGGAGCACCCAGAGGGGAATAGACAGAAGCTTCTTTCTCAGACAGAGCTCTGGGTGCAGTTTGCTTACCTCTAAACCTCCGAAGAATGGCCAAAAGCTGCCAAGGGGTGGGGGGGAGAAAAAGAGGAAAAAAAAAAAAACCTCCAGAGAACAAAAGCCTGAAAAACCAGTTTCCTTAGAGTCCATCCCCTTGATAGGGGACAGAAGGACTCAACTCTTTCAAGATCGTCTGAAATCCACGCGGCAGGGACCGCCCCCAGAAAAACAGCACCCCCCCCCAAAAAAAAAAACACAAGAGGACAAACACCACAGGATCCCAATAAAACTGCAAAACCCCAATATCAGGGGCAAAGGAGATATTAAGCCCCTGGTATTGCCGTAAAATGTGTATAATTCATAGATAGAGCTTTTATGGGCTTTTTGGTTTTTTTTTGTTTGTTTTTTTAGGGGGAAAAAATAGGATTATTTTTTTTCCAATTTATTTATTTTCAGAAAAACAGTATTCATTATTTTTTCACCACACCCAGTGCTCCATGCAAGCTGTGCCCTCTATAATACCCACCACTTGGTACCCCAACCTCCCACCCCCCGCCACTTCAAACCCCTCAGATAGTTTCTCAGAGTCCATAGTCTCTCATGGTTTACCTCCCCTTGTCCTACTCCTCTCTAACACCCCTTGTCCTCCATGCTATTGGTTATGCTCCACAAATGAGTGAAACCATATGATAATTGACTCTCTCTGCTTGACTGATTTCACTCAGCATAATCTCTTCCAGTCCCGTCCATGTTGCTACAAAAGTTGGATATTCGTCCTTTCTGATGGAGGCATAATACTCCATAGTGTATATGGACCACATCTTCCTTATCCATTCATCCGTTGAAGGGCATCTTGGTTCTTTCCATAGTTTGGCGACTGTGGCCATTGCTGCTATAAACATTGGGGTACAGATGGCCCTTCTTTTCACGACATCTGTATCTTTGGGGTAAATACCCAGGAGTGCAATTGCAGGGTCGTAGGGAAGCTCTATTTTTAATTTCTTGAGGAATCTCCACACTGTTCTCCAAAGAGGCTGCACCAACTTGCATTCCCACCAACAGTGTAAGAGGGTTCCCCTTTCTCCACATCCTCTCCAACACATGTTGTTTCCTGTTTTGTTAATTTTGGCCATTCTAACTGGTGGAAGGTGATATCTCAATGTGGTTTTAATTTGAATCTCCCTGAGGGCGATTGATGATGAGCATTTTTTCATGTGTCTGATAGCCATTTGTATATCTTGATTGGAGAAGTGTCTGTTCATATCTTCTGCCCATTTTTTGATGTGTTTGTCTGTTTCGTGTGGGTTGAGTTTGAGGAGTTCATTATAGATCCTGGATATCAACCTTTTGTCTGTACTGTCATTTGCAAATATCTTCTCCCATTCCGTGGGTTGCCTCTTTGCTTTTTTGACTGTTTCCTTTGCTTGCAGCCTCCCATTGAGATCAGGAACACGACAAGGATGCCCACTTTCACCACTCTTGTTCAACATAGTATTAGAAGTCCTAGCAACAGCAATCAGACAACAGAGAGAAATAAAAGGTATCCAAATTGGTAATGAAGAAGTCAAACTCTCTCTCTTCGCAGATGACATGATTCTTTATATGGAAAACCCAAAAGACTCCACCCCCAAACTACTAGAACTCGTAGAGCAATTCAGCAGCGTGGCAGGATACAAAGTCAACGTGCAGAAATCAGTGGCTTTCTTATACACTAACAATGAAAATACAGAAAGGGAAATTAGAGAATCGATTCCATTTACTATAGCACCAAGAACCATAAGATACCTGGGAATAAACCTAACTAAAGAGGTAAAGGATCTATACTTGAGGAACTATAGAACACTCATGAAAGAAATTGAAGAAGACACAAAAAGATGGAAGACCATTCCATGCTCTTGGATCGGAAGAATAAACATTGTTAAAATGTCTATACTGCCTAGAGCAATCTATACTTTTAATGCCATTCTGATCAAAATTCCACCGGCATTCTTCAAAGAGCTGGAGCAAATAATCCTAAAATTTGTATGGAATCATAAGAGACCCCGAATCGCTAAGGAAATGTTGAAAAACAAAAATAAAGCTGGCGGCATCACCTTACCTGATTTCAAGCTTTATTACAAAGCTGTGATCACCAAGACAGCATGGTACTGGCATAAAAACAGACACATAGACCAGTGGAACAGAGTAGAGAGCCCTGATATGGACCCTCAAATTTATGGTCAATTAATCTTCGACAAAACAGGAAAAAATATACAGTGGAAAAAAGACAGTCTCTTCAATAAATGGTGCTGGGAAAACTGGACAGCTATATGTAGAAGAATGAAACTCGACCATTCTCTTACACCGTACACAAAGATCAACTCAAAATGGATAAAAGACCTCAACGTGAGACAGGAATCTATCAGAATCTTAGAGGAGAACATAGGCAGTAATCTCTTTGATATCAGCCACAGCAACTTCTTTCAAGATACGTCTCCAAAGGCAAAGGAAACAAAAGCAAAAATAAACTTCTGGGACTTCATCAAAATCAAAAGCTTCTGCACAGCTTTTATGTTTTTTTAAAGATTTTGTTTATTTATTTGACAGACAGAGATCACAAGTAGACAGAGAGGTAGGCAGAGAGAGAGAGAGGAGGAAGCACACTCCCTGCTGAGCAAACATCCCGATGTGGGGCTCCATCTTGGGACACCGGAATCATGACCCAAGCCGAAGGCAGAGGCTTTAGCCCAATGAGCCTATCCAGGTGCCCCCAACTTTCATTTTTTTAAATTAATTCCCACTATTCTCATTCTTTTTAATTTTTTAATTTTTAAGATTTTTTTAAAAAATTTTAAATTTCTTTTCAGCGTGACAGTATTCATTGTTTTAGCACCACACCCAGTGCTCCATGCAATACATGCACTCCATAATACCCACCACCTGGTTCCCCCAATCTCCCACCCCCACCCCATCAAACCACTCAGATAGTTTTTCAGAGTCCATAGCCTCTCATGATTCATCTCCCCTTCCAATTTCCTTCAACTCCCTTCACCTCTCTAACTCCCCTTGTCCTCCATGCTATTTGTTATACTCCACAAATAAGTGAAAGCATGTGATAATTGACTCTCTCTGCTTGACTTATTTCACTCAACATAATCTCTTCCATTCCCGTCCATGTGGATACAAAAGTTGGGTATTCATCCTTTCTGATGGAGGCATAATACACCACAGTGTCTATGGAACATATCTTCCTTATCCATTCGTCCGTTGAAGGACATCTGGGCTCTGTCCACAGTTTGGCGACCATGGCCATTGCTACTATAAACATTGGGGTACAGATGGCCCTTCTTTTCACTACATCTGTATCTATGGGGTAAATACCCTGTAGAGCAATGGCAGGGTCATAGGGAAGCTCTATTTTTAATTTCTTGAGGAATTTCCACACTGTTCTCCAAAGTGGCTGCACCAACTTGCATTCCGACCAACAGTGGAAGAGGGTTCCCCTTTCTCCACATCCTCTCCAACACATGTTGTTTCCTGTCTTGCTAATTTTGGCCATTCTAACTAGTGTAAGGTGATATCTCAATGTGGTTTTAATTTGAATCTACCCGAAGGCTAGTGATGATGAACATTTTCTCATGTAACTGATAGCTGTTTGTATGTCTTCATTGGAGAAGTGTCTGTTCCTATCTTCTGCTCATTTTTTAATATGATTATCTGTTTTGTGTAGATTTAGTTTGAGGAGTTCTTCATAGATCCTGGATATCAATCTATTGTCGATACTGTCATTTTCAAATATCTTCTCCCATTCCGTGGGTTGCCGCTTTGTTTTGTTGACTGTTTCTTTTGCTGTGCAGAAGCTTTTGATCTTGATGAAGTCCCAAAAGTTCATTTTAGCTTTTGTTTCCTTTGCCTTTGGAGACATATCTTGAAAGAAGTTGCTGTGGTTGATATCGAAGAGATTACTGCCTATATTCTCTAGGATTCTGATGGATTCCTGTCTCATGTTGAGGTCTTTTATCCATTTTGAGTTTATCTTTGTGTACGGTACAAGAGAATGGTCCAGTTTCATTCTTCTACATATAGCTGTCCAGTTTTCCCAGCACCATTTATTGAAGACATTCTCTTTTCTCCACAGGATATTTTTTTATAACTTATTTTATTTAAATTCAATCAGTTAACATACATTGTATCAATAGTCTTATATGTAGAGTCCAGTAATTCATCAGTTACATTTAACACTCAGTGCTCATTACATCACGTGCCCTCCTTAATACCTATTACCCAGTTACTCCATTCCCCTACCTACCTCTCTTCCAGCAACCCTCAGTTTATTTCCTATAGTTAAGAGCCTCTTATAGTTTGTCTTCCTCTAAGAAGACTTTTTTTTCCAATTTATTTATTTTCAGAAAAACAGTATTCATTATTTTTTCACCACACCCAGTGCTCCATGCAAGCCGTGCCCTCTATAATACCCACCACTTGGTACCCCAACCTCCCACCCCCCCCGCCCCTTCAAACCCCTCAGACTGTTTTTCAGAGTCCGTAGTCTTTCATGGTTCACCTCCCCTTCCAATTTACCCAAATTCCCTACTCCTCTCTAACGCCCCTTGTCCTCCATGCTATTTGTTATGCTACACAAATAAGTGAAACCATATGATAATTGACTCTCTCTGCTTGACTTATTTCACTCAGCATAATCTCTTCCAGTCCCGTCCATGTTGCTACAAAAGTTGGGTATTCATCCTTTCTGATGGAGGCATAATACTCCATAGTGTATATTTTTCCTGTTTTGTCAAAGATTATTTGACCGTAGAGTTGAGGGTCCATATCTGGGCTCTCTACTCTGTTCCACTGGTCTATGTGTCTGTTTTTATGCCAGTACCATGCTGTCTTGGAGAACACAGATTTGTAGTAAAGCTTGAAATCAGGTAACGTGATGCCCCCGTTTTATTTTTCTTTTTCAAAATTTCCCTAGCGATTCGGGGTCTCTTCTGATTCCATACAAATTTTTGGATTATTTGCTCCAGATCTTTGAAAAATACTGGTGGAATTTTGATTGGAATGACATTAAAAGTATAGATTGCTCTAGGCAGTATAGATTTTTTAACAGTGTTTATTCTTCCGATCCAAGAGCATGGAATGGTCTTCCATCTTTTTGTGTCTTCTTCAATTTCTTTCATGAGTGTTCTGTAGTTCCTCGAGTGCAGATTCTTTACCTCTTTGGTTAGGTTTATTCCCAGGTATCTTATGGTTCTTGGTGCTATAGTAAATGGAATAGATTCTCTAATTTCCCTTTCTGTATTTTCATTGTTCATGTATAAGAAAGCCACTGATTTCTGTACATTGACTTTGTATCCTGCCACGTTTCTGAATTGTTGTATGAGTTCTAGTAGTTTGGGGGTGGAGTCTTTTGGGTTTTCCATATAAAGAATCATGTCACCTACGAAGAGAGAGAGTTTGACTTCTTCATTGCTAATTTGGATACCTTTTATTTCTCTCTGTTTTCTGATTGCTGTTGTTAGGACTTTTAATACTATGTTGAACAGGAGTGGTGACAGCGGGCATCCTTGTCGTGTTCCTGATCTCAATGGGAAGGCTGCAAGCTTTTCCCATTGAAGATGATAATTGCTGTGGGTCTTTCATAGATAGATTTGATGAAGTTCAGGAATGTTCCCTCTATCCCTATACTTTGAAGTGTTTTAATCAGGAATGGATGCGGGATTTTGTCAAATGATTTTTCTGCATCAATTGAGAGGACTATGTGGTTCTTCTCAATTCTCGTATTCATTTGTTCTATCGCATTGATTGATTTGTGAATGTTGAACCATCCTTGTAGCCCAGGGATGAATCCCACCTGGTAATGGTGGATAATCTTTTTTTTTTTTAATTTATTTATTTGACACAGAGAGAGAGAGAGAGAGAGATCACAAGTAGGCAGAGAGAGGAGGAAGCAGGCTCCCTGCTGAGCAGAGAGCCCGACGCAGGGCTTGATCCCAGGACCTTGAGATCATGACCTGAGCCGAAGGCAGAGGCTTAACCCACTGAGCCACCCAGGCGCCCCATGGTGGATAATCTTTTTAATGTGCTGTTGTATCTTGTTCGCTAGGATCTTGTTGAGAATCTTAGCATCCATATTCATCAGTGATATTGGTCTGAAATTCTCCTTTTTGGTAGGGTCCTTGCCTGGTTTGGGGATCAGGATAATGCTGGCTTCATAGAAAGAGTCTGGAAATTTTTCTTCTTCTTCTTCAATTTTTTGAAACAGCTTCAGGAGAATAGGTGTTATTTCTTCTTTGAAAGATTGGTAGAGTTCCCCAGGGTATCCGTCAGGTCCTGGGCTCTTGTTTTTTGGAAGGTTTTTGATCACTGCTTCAATCTCGTTACTAGATATTGGTCTATTCAGGTTGTCAATTTCTTCCTGCTTCAATTTTGGGAGTTTAAAGTGTTCCAGGATTGCATCCATTTCATCTGGGTTGCTTAGCTTATTGGCATATAACAGTTGATAATAACTTCTGATGATTGTTTCTACTTCCTTGGTGTTCATTGTGATCTCTCCCTTTTCATTCATAATTTTATGAATTTGGGCTTTCTCTCTTTCCTTTTGGATTAGTGTGGCCAATGGTTTATCGATCTTATTGATTCTTTCAAAAAACCAGCTTCTAGTTTCATTGATACATTCTACTGTATCTCTGGTTTCTACCTCATTGATCTCAGCTCTAATCTTGATGATTTCCCTTCTTATGTGTGGAGTTGGTTTGATTTGTTGTTGATTCCCAAGTTCTTTAAGGTGTAGAGACAGCTGGTGTGTTCTGGATTTTTCAATTTTTTTGAGCAAGGCTTGGATGGCTATGTATTTCCACCTTAGGACCGCCTTTGCTGTATCCCATAGGTTTTGGACTGAAGTGTCTTCATTCTCATTGGTTTTTCAGGAATTGTTTCAGTTCTTCTTTGTTCTCCTGGTTGATCCAAGCATTCGTAAGCAAGGTGGTCTTTAGCTTCCCGGTGTTTGAGTTCCTTCGGAACTTTTCCTTGTGATTGAGCTCCAGTTACAAAGCATTGTGATCTGAGAATATGCAGGGAATAATCTCAGTCTTTTGGTATCGGTTGAGTCCTGATTTGTGACCCAGTATGTGGTCTATTCTGGAGAAGGTTCCATGTGCACTTGAGAAGAATGAGTATTCTGTTGTTTTAGGGTGGAAAGTTCTGTATATATCTATGAGGCCCATCTGGTCCAATGTGTCATTCAATGCTCTTATTGCTTTATTGATTTTCTGCTTCGATGATATATTTCTGAGAGAGGTGTCTTAGGATCTCCTACTATTTATGTATTCATATCAATATGAGTCTTTATCTTGATTAACAGTTTTCTTATGTAATTGGCAGCTCCCATATTGGGGGCATAGGTATTTACAATTGTTAGATCATCTTGGTGGATAGTCCCTTTAAGAATGATGTAGTGTTCTTCTGTATCTCTGACTACAGTCTTTAGTGTAAAATCTAATTTGTCTGATATGAGAATCACTACCCTGGCCTTCTTTTGAGGCCCATTGGCATGAAAGATGCTTCTCCATCCCTTCACTTTCAGTCTGCGTGTATCTTTAGGTTCATAATGGGTCTCTTCTAGACAACATATGGATGGGTCCTGTCATTTTATCCAATCTGCAACCCTGTGTCATTTTATGGGCACGTTTAGGTCATTCACATTGAGAGTGATTGTTGATAGATACGTTTTTATTGACATAGTGTTAACGTTGAAGTCTTTCTTTCTGTAGATTGTCTCTATATTTATGTTCAATGCTATTCTTAGGATTTTTCCTCTTTTATAGAACTGCCCTTAATAGTTCCTGCAGTGTCAGCTTGGTGGTTGCATAGTCTTTTAAGCCTTGCCGGTCTTGAAAACTCTTTACCTCTTCATCCATTTTGAATGTCAGTCTTGCTGGATAAAGTATTCTTGGCTGCATGTTCTTCTCATTTAGTGCCCTGAATACATCTTGCCAGCCCTTTCTGGATTGCCAGGTCTCTGTGGACAGGTCTGACGTTATTCTGATGGGCTTTCCTCTGTAAATAAGGAGCATCTTTGTCCTAGCGGCTTTCAAGAGATTATATCTACAATTATGATTCCTCAATTTGACTATCAGTTGCCTTGATGTTTTTCTGGAATCTTATGTGGAGACCATTCGGCCCCTAATACATAAAATCTGGTTCCATTCGCGAGATTGGGAATGTTTTCAAGAAAAACTTGTTCCACTATATCTTCTAGAGTTCTTTCTTTCTCCTCCCCTTCAGGGATTCCAATAATTCTGATGTTGGAACGTTTCATGGCATCATTTATTTCCCTGATTCTGTTTTCGTGGCTTCTACGCTGTTTGTCCAGGCTTCCTCCTGATCCTTTCTCTCTATCTGTTTGTCTTCCAGATCACTAATTCTGTTCTTTCTCAGTTACCCTAGCTTTGAGAGAATTTAGATTAGATTGGAACTCGTTGAGAGCATTGTGAACCTCAGCCCTGGTAGCTTTCAGCTCTGCTGTAACATTGTGAACATCATCTCTGGTCGCTTTCAGTTTGGCCCTAATCAATTCTGTTTGGTCATCCATGGCTTTCTCCAACCTAGCTATTGCCTGGATAATTGTTAGCCTGAATTCTCTTTCCGACATATTGTCTATGTTGAGAGCAGTTAGCTCTGTTGCAGAAGGTCTATCCTCTGTATTTTTCTTCTGTTGGGAATTCCTCCTCCTAGTCATTTTGGTGAGATATGACTGAACAGATGTAGCTGGAGTATCGACCGTGGTGCAGTCAAGGTGCACCTTGGAATGCTTCTGAGTAATCAGGATTCCCCACCCAAACGAGAGAAAAAAGAAAAGGAAAAAAAGAGAGAGAGAGAGACAGGAAAGAAAAGGTGGATAAAAGAGAAGGTTCAGCCCAAATGGGCCCCATGGTAAGATTGATGTAGTATACAAACAAAAACAGTCAAACAAAAAGACCGATAAAAGTATATGACAAGAGAAAAATACACACATATATATATGCAAATAAAGGAAGAACCTCGTCAAAAAGAACCCCAAGTGTAAGATTTATATACTATCAGGAGACACACAAAAACACAGAAACACTGATGGAAGAAAAAGATGGGATAGTGGTTATAAATTCTCAGTGTGGGCAAGGAAGGTTGTTTTGATTCTTCCTGGATGTATCTTGATATCTTTGTTAAAGGACTCAACTTTCCTAAGATAAAAGGGGATTAAAAATTAGTTTACCTATAAGGGTAGTATTGGTTGGGGAAAGGGGATTACTTTGAAGTTTAACTCTATATGAATATTAGAAAATAAAAATTTAAAAAGGAATAAACTAGACTAAACTAAAATTAAAAAAAATGAAATTTAAAAATAGAAATGGAAAAGAAAAACATGGGTATGTATCAAAAAGTTCAGGTTAGAAGGTAATTATACAATTTGATGTACTGGACATCTCACTCTGATGGTAAATAGGTTAAAAAACTATCTATATATTTAAAAAATGAGCCAGAATAGTGGGAACAAATTAAAAATAAAAGTTGTCCTATGATGTAGTGGTGGTTGTTCTCTTGTAGTCTTTTTTTTTTCTTTCCTGGTTGGTTTTTTGGGGGAGGGACCTGCCACGTGGGTTTTCAATCAATGATGGTTCCTGAGTTAAGTCCTCCCACCCCCCCTCAATGGGGTGGGCTCTGAGGAAACCGGTTTTTTCAGGCTTTTGTTCTCTGGAGGTTTTTATGTTTGTTCACTTTTTTTTTTTTTTCTCTCTCTATCCTTTGCTGTATGCTATAGGTTTTGGACTGAAGTGTCTTCATTCTCATTGGTTTCCATGAATTGTTTAAATTCTTCATTGATTTGATTTGATTTGATTTGATTTTGTTTGAATCCAAACATTCTTTTTTTAATTTTTTTTAAAAATTTTGATTAACATATCATGTATTATTAGGCCCAAGGGTACAGGTCGGTGAATCGCCAAGTTTACACACTTCACACCACTCACCATAGCACATAACCTCCCCAATGTCCATAACGCAACCACCCTTTCCCTACGCCCCTCCTCCCCGGCAACTCTCAGTTTGTTTTGGGAGATTAAGAGTCTCTTTTGGTTTGTTTCCCTGCTGATTCAATCTTGATTCATTTTTTTCCTTCTCTACCCCTCAAGCACCCCACTCTGCTTCCCAAATTCTTCATATCAGGGAGATCATATGATAACTGTCTTTCTCTGATTGACTTATTTCGCTCAGCATAATACTCTCTAGTTCATCCTTGTCATTGCAAATGGGAAGATTTCATTTCATTTAATGGCTGTATAGCATTCCATTGAATATAAATACCACACCTTCTTTATCCATTCATCTGTTGATGGACATCTAGATTCTTTCCATAGTTTGGCTAATGTGGACATGGCTGCTATAAACATTCAGCTGTTATAAACGTGCCCCTTTGAATCACTACATTTGTATCTTTAGGGTAAATACCCAGTAGTGCTATTGCTGGGTGGTAGGGTAACTCTATTTTCAGCATTTTGAGGAACCTCCATACTGTTTTCCAGAGTTGCTGCACCAGCTTGCCTTCCCACCAACAATGTAGGAGGGTTCCCCTTTTTCCACATCCTCATCAGCATCTGTCATTTCCTGAAATGTTATTTTAGCCATTCTGACTGGTGTGAGGGGGTATCTCATTGTGGGTTTCATTTTTATTTCCTTGATGCTGAGTGATGTGGAGCACTTTTTCATGTGTCTGTTGGCCATCTGGATGTCTTCCTTGCAGAAATGTCTGTTCATGTCCTCTGCCCATTTCTTGATTGGATTATTTGTTCTTTTGGTGTTGAGTTTGATATGTTCTTTACAGATTTTGGATACTAGCCCTTTATCTGATATGTCCATTTCAAATGTCTTCTCCTATTATGTCAGCTGTCTTTTGGTTTTGTTGACTGTTTTCTTTGCTGTGCAAAAGTTTTTGATCTTGATAAAGTCCCAATAGTTCATTTTTGCCCTTGCTTCCCTTGCCTTTGGCGATGTTCCTAGGAAGCAGTTGCCGCAGCTGAGGTCAAAGAGGTTACTGCCTGTGTTCTCCACAAGGATTTTGATGGATTCTTTTCTCACGTTGAGGTCTTTCATCCATTTTGAATCAATTTTTCTGTGTGGTGTAAGGAAATGGTCCAGTTCCATTTTTCTGCATGTGACTAATTTTCCCAACACCATTTGTTGAAGAGACTGTCTTTTTTCCATTGGATATTCTTTTCCTGTTTTGTTGCAGATTAGTTGACCATAGAGTTGAGGGTCTATTTCTGGGCTCTCTATTCTGTTCCATTGATCTATGTGTCTGTGTTTGTGCCAGTTCCATACTGTCTTGATGATTACAGCTTTGTAATAGAACACGAAGTCTGGAATTGTGATGCCACCAACTTTCGCTTTCTTTTTCAATATTTCTCTGGCTATTTGAGGTCGTCTCTAGTTCCATATAAATTTTAGGATTATTTGTTCCATTTCTTTGAAAAAATAGATGGGATTTTGATAGGGATTGCATTAAACATGTAGAATGCTTTAGGTAGCATAGACATTTCCACAATTTTCTTCCAATCTATGAGCATGAAAATTTGTCCATTTCTTTGTGTCTTCCTCAATTTATTTCATGAATACCTTATAGTTTTCTGAGTACAGATTCTCTACCTCCTTGGTTAGGTTTATTCCTCTCTTATGGTTTGGGGTGCATTTATAAATGGGATTGTCTCTTTAATTTCTCTTTCTTCTATCTTGTTGTTGGTATATAGAAATGCAACTGATTTCTGTGCATTGATTTTATATCCTGACACTTTACTGAATTCATGTACAAGTTCTATCAGATTTGGAGTGGAGTCTATGGTTTTCCACAGTAAGTATTTTATCACCTACAAAGAGTAATAGTTTGGCTTCTTCTTTGCCAATTTGGATGCTTTTTGTTGCTTTTTGTTGTCTGATTGCTGAGGCTAGGACTTCTAGTGCTATGTTGAATAGCGGTGGTGATAATGGACATCCCTGCCGTGTTCCTGACCTTAGTGGAAAAGCTCTCAGCCTTTCTCCATTGAGAATGGTATTCACTGTGGATTTTTCATAAATGGCTTTGATGATCTTAAGGTATATACCCTCTATTCTTACACTTTGAAGAGTTTTGATCAAGAAAGGAGACTGTACTTTGTCAAATGCTTTTTCAGCATCTATTGAGATTATCATATGGTTCTTGTTCTTTCTTTTATTAATTTATTGTATCACATTAATTGATTTGCAGATGTTGAACCAACCTTGCAGTGCTGGAATAAATCCCACTTGGTCGTGGTGAATAATCCTTTAATTGTACCTTTGGACCCTATTGGTTAGTATTTTGGAGAGAATTTTCGCATCTGTGTTCATCAAGGATATTGGGCTTTAATTCTCTTTTTTGATGGGGTTTTTGTCTGGTTTGGGGATCAATGTAATGCTGGCCTCATAAAATGAGTTGGGAAGTTTTCCATCCATTTCTTTTTTTTTTTTTTTTTGAATAGTTTCAGGAGAATAGGAATTAGTTCTTCTTTAAATGTTTGGTAGAATTCCCCTGGGAAGCCGTCTGGCCCTAGACTGTTGTTTGTTGGGAGATTTTTGATGACTGCTTCAATCTCCTTACTGGCTATGGGTCTATTCCAGTGTTCTATTTAATCCTGGTTCAGTTTGGTAGTTTATATGTCTCTAGGAATGTATCCATTTCTTCCAGATTGTCAAATTTGTTGGCGTATAGTTGCTCATTATATGTTCTTATAATTGTTTGCATTTCTTTGGTGTTGGTTGTGATCTCTCCTCTTTCATTTATGATTTTATTTATTGGGGTCTTTTCTCTTTTCTTTTTGATAAGCCTGGCCAGGGGATTATCAATCTTATTAATTCATTCAAAGAACCAGCTCCTAGCTTCATTGATTTGTTCCAATGTTTTGGTTTTTTGTTTGTTTGTTTGGGGTTATGTTTTGTTTGTTTGTTTCTATTTCATTCGTTATTTCTCTTCTCATGCTGGCTTTAGGCTTTCTTTGTTGTTCTTTCTCCATCTCCCTTAGGTGTAGTGTTAGGTCGTGTATTTGAGACCTTTCTTGTTTCTTGAGAAAGGCTTGCATTGTTATATATTTTCCTCTCAGGGCTGTCTTTGTTGTGTCCCACAGATTTCAAACAGTTGTGTTTTCATTATCATTTGTTTCCATGAATTTTTTTTTTCAATTCTTCTTTCATTTCCTGGTTGACCCATTCATTCTTCAGTAGGATGCTCTTTAGCTTCCATGGATTTGGGTTCTTTCCAAATGTCCTCTTGTGATTGAGTTCTACCTTCAGAGCATTGTGGTCTGAAAATATGCAGGGAATAAGCCCAATCTTCTGAAACTGGTTGAGACCTGATTTATGACCCAGGATGTGTTTTATTCTGAAGATTGTTCCATGTGCACTAGAGAAGAATGTGTATTCTGTTTCTTTGGGATGAAATGTTCTGAATATATCTGTGATGTCCGTCTGGTCTAGTGTGTCATTTAAGGCCTTTATTTCCTTGTTGATCTTTTGCTTGGCTCTGTCCATTTCAGTGAGGGGGGGTGTTAACATCCAGTACTATTATTGTATTATTGTTGATGTTTTTCTTTGATTTTGTTATTTTTGGTTTATGTAGTTGGCTGTTCCCAAGTTAGGGGCTTAGATATTTAAAATTGTTAGATTTTCTTTGGGGGCAGACCCTTTGAGTATGATATACTGTCTTTTCTCATCTCTTATTATAGTCTTGTGCTTAACATCTAATGTATCTGATATAATTTTTGCCACCCTAGCTTTCTTTTGATGTCCATTAGCATGGTAAATTGTTTTCCACCTCCTCAATTTAAATCTGGTGGTGTCTTTGGGTCTAAAATGAGTTTCTTGTAGACAGAGTACTGATGGGTTTTGTTTTTTAATCCATTCTGATACCTTGTGTCTTTTGATTGGGGAATTTAGACCATTTATATTCATGGTAACTATTCAGAGATATGAGTTTAGTGCCATTGTATTGCCTGTAAGGTGACTGTTACTGTACATTGTCTCTGTTCCTTTCTGATCTACTACTCTTAGGCTCTCTCTTTGCTTAGAGGACCCCTTTCAATATTTCCTGTAGAGCTGGTTTGGTGTTTACAAACTCTCAGTTTTTGTTTGTCCTGGAAGCTTTTTATCTCTCCTTCTATTTTCAATGATAGCCTAACTGGATATAGTATTCTTGACTGCATGTTTTTCTCGTCTAGTGCTCTGAACATATCATGCTAGTTCTTTCTGGCCTGCCAGGTCTCTGTGGATAAGTCTGATGCCAATCTAATAATTTGACCATTGTATGTCATATACTTCTTGTCCTGGGCTGCTATCAGGATTTTCTCTTTGTTGCTAAGACTTGTAAGTTTTACTATTAGATGACAGGGTGTGGACCTATTCTTATTGATTTTGAGGGAAGTTCTCTGCATCTCCTGGATTTTGATGCATGTTCCCTTTGCCATATAGGGAAATTCTCTATAATAATTCACTCCAATATTCCTTCTGTCCCCCTCTCTCCTTCCTCTTCTTCTGGTATCCCAATTATTTAATGTTTCATCCTATGGTATCACTTATCTCTCGAATTCTTTCCTTGTGGTCTAATAGTTGTTTGTTTCTCTTTTGCTCAGCTTCTTTATTATCCATCATTTGGTCTTCTATATCCCTAATTCTCTCTTCTGCCTCATATATCCTAACAGTAAGAGCCTCCATTTTTTATTGTTCCTCATTAACAGCTTTTATGATTTCAGGTTGGTTAGATTTTAGTTCTTCTATTTCTCCAGAAATGGTTTTTATTTCTCGAGGCAAGGTTTCTCTAATATTTTCCATGCATTTTTTGAGCCCGGCTTGCACCTTGAGAATCATCATTCTGAACTATAGATTTGACATATTACCAATGCCTGTATTGATTAGGTCCAGAGTCTTCAGTACTGCCTCTTGTTGTTTTTTTGTTTGTTTGTTTGGTTTGGTTTGGTTTTTTGCGGTGACTTTTTCTGCCTTGTCATTTTATTCAGATAAGAGTATATGAAGGAGAGAATAAAATACTAAAAGGGTGACAAAGACCCCAGAAAAATGTGCATTAACCAAATCAGAAGAGACCTCAAATCTTGGGGAGAAGAATGGAGGAAAACAGAAGTTCCTAAAAGACATATTCTTTTTAAAAGGAAAAAGAAAATATATATATTAGACTGGTGAATAGAACAGAACTATCCACTTGATTTTGGGAGTATTTTGGTCTCTTAGAAGAAACTACCTCCCAAAATTTTAAAAAAAGGAAAAAAAATATATATATATATATATACACACACGCACTCTCTCACACACAAATAACGGTAGACGCAATGAAGGGATGGAATATGACTGTAAAGATAAAAATTTTCTAAAAATTCTAAAATAGGAGTTGATAAGTCGGTTGCGAAAAGAAAGAGAAAGTGGAGAGAATTTGTTCAGGCTGGAGACTAAAACAATCCCTGTGCTACATTTAGGGTATATTTTGATCTAGTAGAAGTTGTATCTCAAAATTTTTTAGAAGAAAAAACCTTATGTGTGTATAAAAGATACAGTTAAATACAATGAAGGATAAAATATGACTATAATAATAAAGGTTCAAAAAGATTTTTTTAAAGAAAGGTATTGTTAAACGTTAAAAATGTTATAAGAGGAAAGAGTAGAAGTTTAAAAATTAGATTAAGAAATAAAATTTTAAAAATTAATTAACTTTGCAAGACTAAAGAATCATGGGGAGAAAGCCAAGAGTTCCATGCTTTGCTTCCCCCTCCTCTGGAATTCTGTTGTCCTCCTTGATCAGTAAACTTGGTCTTGGCTGGATTTCTTGCTGCTCTGGGGGAGCAACCTGTTGTAGTGATTCTCAATTGTCTTTGCCCCATGCATAATTGAATTGCGCTGCTCTTGCCAGGGGCCAGGGTAAGAAATGTGCTCGGGTTTTGTCTTGGGAGCTTTTGTTCCCCGAACGCTTTCTGTACAGCTCTGGAGGACAGGAATGAAAATGCCAACCTACCAATCTCTGGCCCGAGGAGCTGAGAGCTCAGGGCCCCTCTCCTCAGTGTGCCCTCAGGAAAAAGCATTCAATTACTCCAGTCTCCCTGGTCTCCAGCTGTGCTCCAAGCTCACCCGGCCTGTGACTGATCATTTCTGTCTCTGGCACACAGTCCCATTTGGATTATCCAAACCCAGCAGATTACTGCTGCTCTGCTCTTCTGGGGTGGGGTTCCCCCATATCTGCCACTTGTGGGGTCCCTGCTAAAAGAGCAGTGGTCCGACTGTGCCACAGATCATGGTTTAAGGTAACCCCAAGCTAAGAGCTCACTCCTTGGCTCCATCTCTCTAGACGGCTTCCCGGTCTAATACCTGCAAGCTCTGCTACACTCAGAAATCCCTGATCCTTCTGTGACCCTACGGGACCTGAGACCACGCTGTCCCCACAATGGCTCCCCTCCTGCTTAGCTTCTGGAGTGATGTCCCTCAGTAGAACAGACTTTTATAAGTTCTGATTTTGTGCTCCGTTGCTCCACCACTTGTCAGGAGGCAGCCCCTCTCCCCGTGGTCTATCTTCCCATTGCTCCAGATTCAGTTCTCCGCAGGACCTACCTTTCAGAAAGTGGTAGATTTTCTGTTTCTAGAATTGCTGCTCTTCTCTTCCATCTCATGTTGGATTTGTAGGTGTTTGGAATGGTTTAATAACTATCTAACTGAACTCCTGTGACCTGATGTCATCTCAGCCTGCTACTCCTCCACCATCATCTGATTCAAACATTCTTAAGCAAGGTGGTCTTTAGATTCCAGATGTTTGGATTCCTTCCAAACTTTTTCTCATGGTTGAGCTCCAGTTTCAAAGCATTGTGATCTGAGAATATGCAGGGAATAATCTCAATCGTTTGGTATTGGTTGGGACCAATTGGTTGATTTGTGACCCAGTATATGGTCTATTCTGGAGAAAGTTCCACATGCATTCAAGAAGAATGAGTATTCTGTTGTTTGAGGGTGGAATGTTTTGTATATATCTATGAGGTCAATCTGGTAAAATGTGTCATTCAATGCTCTTGTTTCCTTAATGATTTTCTGCTTGGATGATCTATCTGATCTATTACTGAGAGTGGCATGTTAAGATCCCCTACTATTAATGTATTCATATCAATATGACTCTTTATGTTGATTAATAGCTGTCTTATATAGTTGGCTGCTCCTGTATTAGGGGCATAAATATTTACAAATGTTAGATCTTCTTGGTGGATAGACCCTTTGAGAATGATGTAGAGTCCTTCTTTATCTCCTACTACAGTCTCTATATGAATATTTAAAAAATAGAAAAGCAAACGAAAATCGCAGGTATATGTATCAAAAAAGTTCAAGTTAAAAGTTAATTATGGAATTGGTTGTACTGACCCTCTTGTTGTGATAGTAAATATGTTAAAGAAATTATTAAAAAAATAAAAAGAACAAGAACAGTGGGAATGAATCAAAAGTAAAAGTTGCATCTATGAAGTATACAGGCTTTAGGGCAATACTGGAAGCTTAATATTTTCTTTTACCCTGATATTAGGGTTTTAAAGCTTTATGGGGACCCTGTATTGGTTGTCCTTTTGGGGTTTTTTTCTGGCTTTCTGTGGGAGGGGCCTGCCATGCTTTTTTTTTTTTTTCTTTTCAGCATAACAGAATTCATTGTTTATGCACCACACCCAGTGCTCCATGAAATACATGCCCTCCATAGTACCCACCACCTGGCTCCCCCAACCTCCCACCTCCCGCCCCTTCAAAACCCTCAGATTGGAAGTGGTGATGCTACATGGGGGCTTAAGGGGATAGGAAAAGAATCAATGAAACAAGATGGGATTGGGAGGGAGACAAACCATAAGTGATTCTGAATCTCACAAAACAAACTGAGGGTTGCTGGGGGGAGGGGGGTTGGGAGAAGGGGGGTGGGGTTATGGACATTGGGGATGGTATGTGCTTTGGTGAGTGCTGTGAAGTGTGTAAACCTGGCAAGTCACAGACCTGTACCCCTGGGGATAAAAATATATGTTTATAAAAAATAAAAAAAATTAAAAAAAAACCAAAAACCTTCAGATTGCTTTTCAGAGTCCATAGTCTCTCATGATTCATCTCCCCTTCCAATATTCCTCAACTGCCTTCTCCTCTCCACCTCCCTATGTCCTCCATGTTATTTGTTATGCTTCACAAGTAAGTGAAACCATATGATAATTGGCTTTCTCTACTTGACTTATTTCACTCAGCATGATCTCTTCCATTCCCGTCCACATGGATACAAAAGCTGGGTATTCATTCTTTCTGATGGAGGCATAATACTCCACAGTGTATATGGACCACATCTTCCTTATCCATTCATCTGTTGAAGGGCATCTTGGTTCTGTCCACAGTTTGGCGACGATGGACATTACTGCTATAAACATTGGGGTACAGATGGCCCTTCTTTTACTACATCTGTATCGTTGGGGTAAATACCCAGTAGTGCAATGGCAGGGTCATAGGGAAGCTCTATTTTTAATTTCTTAAGGAATCTCCACACTATTCTCCAAAGTGGCTGCACTAACTTGCATTCCCACCAAAAGTGTAAGAGGGTTCCCCTTTCTCCACATCCTCTCCAACACACGTTGTTTACTGTCTTGTTAACTTTGGCCATTCTAACTGGTGTAAAGTGGTATCTCAATGTGGTTTTAATTTGAATCTCCCTGATGGCTAGTGATGATGAACATTTTTTCATGTGTCTGATAGCCATTTGTACATCTTCATTGGAGAAGTGTCTGTTCATGTCTTCTGCCCATTTTTGACATGATTATCTGTTATGCATGTGCTGAGTTGGTATTCTAGATCTTGGATATCAACCCTTTGACTGTAGTGTCATTTGTGAATATCTTCTCCCATTCCATGGGTTCCCTCTTTGTTTTGTTGACTGTTTCCTTTGCTGTGCAGAAGCTTTTGATCTTGATGAAGTCCCAAAAGTTCATTTTCACTTTTGTTTCCTTTGCCTTTGGAGACATATCTTGAAAGAAGTTGCTGTGGCTGATATCAAAGAGATTACTGCCTATGTTCTCCTCTAGGATTCTGATGGATTCCTGTCTCACGTTGAGGTCTTTTATCCATTTTGAGTTGATCTTTGTGTACAGTGTAAGAGAATGGTCCAGCTTCATTCTTCTACATATAGCTGTCCAGTTTTCCCAGCACCATTTATTGAAGAGACTGTCTTTTTTCCACTGTATATTTTTTCCTGTTCTGTCGAAGATTATTTGACCATAGAGTTGAGGGTCCATATCTGGGCTCTCTACTCTGTTCCACTGGTCTATGTGTCTGTTTTTATGCCAGTACCATGCTGTCTTGGTGACCACAGCTTTGTAGTAAAGCTGGAAATCGGGTAACGTGATGCCTCCAGTTTTGTTTTTCTTTTTCAACATTTCGTTACCAATTCGGGGTCTCTTCTGATTCCATACGAATGTTAGGATTGTTTGTTCCAGCTCTTTGAAAAATACTGGTGGAATTTTGATCAGAATGGCATTAAAAGTATAGATTGCTCTAGGCAGTATAGACATTTTAACAATGTTTATTCTTCCAATCCGAGAGTATGGAATGGTCTTCCATCCTTTTGTGTCTTCTTCAATTTCTTTCATGAGTGTTCTGTAGTTCCTTGAGTACAGATCCTTTACCTCTTTGGTTATGTTTATCCCCAGGTATCTTATGATTCTTGGTGCCATGCTGTTTTTCAGGCAGTCTTGCTTGGGTTGAGTCCTCCTGCTCCCTATCAAGGGCCTGGGCTCTTAGGAAACCGGTTTTTCATGCTTTTGTTCTCTGGAGGGTCCCCTCCTCCCTGTGGCTTTTGGTGGTTCTTCAGAGGTTTAGAGGAAAGCAAACTGCACCCAGACCTCCATCACAGAAAGCAGCCCCAGTCTGGTCCCCTCTGGGTGGTCCAGAGCACATAGACTCCCCCTCCGTCACCTCCCCACAGAAGAGCACATCCCCAGCCACATTCTCAAGGGTTGCAGGAGCTCTCGCTTGTCTCTGTACCCCAATGCCACTAAACGCATGAGCAATATTATTCCAGAGAGCCCGCTTCCAGTGGCTGCCTTTGCTGTGGCTGTCTGGGCAGGTCCAGACCATTGGAGAGATCCCAACCAGGGAGAGAATGCTGAGATTTTCAGGTTGGCCTGTTCTGGGATTGTTCAGACTCTTGTAGACCCTAGAGAGCAGTGACTAGGACCCACATGGACCTCTGTCAGGGGAGGGCGTGGAGCGTGACTCAGACTTTGGTTGCACAGCACGCGTGCAGAGTGCAAAAGGCTGTGGTTCTAGAGAGCACCAGCTGGTATCTACACCAGAGTCTCTTATGCGCACCGCTACCCAGATGCTCTCACAAGCACTGGCAGCTCAGGGACCAAGGTCTGGATTCTTCACTGCACTCCCTCTGGCAAGGCATCTGTAGTGGCCATCCTGGGTCTGTGGGCTTAAGCCCCTAACTGCCCGATTCCACCAATTTACCTTTAAGATCTTTTTCTCTTTTTAAGTGCTTTTAACTAGACTCCAAGTTAATGCTGGTCCCCAATCACAGGGCACAATGTATTGGGGTATTACTTTCCAATGTGTTGCTTCTGGTGGCTCCCTCCCCCTTTTGTTGATCTTCTGATATCAGTCCGATGTTTCCACTCTGCTTTACCTGTCCACTGGTGTCTTCTGACCCCGTAGGGATCCAGAAGTATATAATTCTACTTCTCAGACTAGTTTCAAAGTGTTCTGGTAGATAATCAGCTCATTTTAGGAGACTGGTTAAAACAGCGTCTCCTGCTTCTCTGCCATCTTGCCCCTCTGCTTTTAAGACTTTTTATCATTAACCTTTGATATTTTAATTATTATGTGTCATGGTGTGCTCCTTTTTGGGTTTATGTTGTTTGGAACTCTTTGTGCTTTTTGGCCCTGGATGTCTATTTTCTTTCTCAGTTTAGACAAGTTTTCAGCTACCATCTTTTCAAAAAAGTTTTGTGCTTCATTCTATCTCTCTTCTTCTGGGACCCCTATAATGAAAATTTTCTTAGCTTGAACTCTTAAACTACACTCATTTTTAAAATTATTTTCTCTTTTGCTGTTCCCCTTGGTTTCCCATCACTATCTTCCAAATCATTGATATGTTCTCCTCAATCTGTTAAATTGATGATTTCCTCTACAGTGTTTATTTCAGTTATTTTATTCCTCAACTCTAATTGGCTCTTAAATTTTGTATCTCTTTATTGAAGGTCTTACTGAAGCCATCCACTCTTCTGTTCTTCCAGTGCACATCTCTAGGATGATTACTTATAATTACCTTAAATTTTATCAAGCATTTTTTTACCTTTGTTTTGTTAGTTCTTTTCTGAGATTTTGCATTGTTATTTCTTTTACAACATATTTCTCTGTTTCCTCATTTTGCTTGACTTTCTGTGCTTGTTTCTATGGATTAGGTAGGACAGCTACATTTAAACTTGGAGGAATGGTTTCATGTATGGTCATCCCCTATGTAGACTGTGTGCTTGGTGAATTTACCTGCTTGGCTGGAGCTGTAGATGTTATGGGCTGGGGGTTCCAATGCTCTCCAAAGTTCAAAAAGTTAGCACTTTGGTAAGGCAGCTGAAGCCCACGTGGTCACAGATGGGTGTGTTCCTTGTGCTCTCCAGTAGCCGGTGATGTGGCAGGACAGTTTAAACTAAAGTGCATGCAAGATGGGTTGTTCTGAGGTCTACACACAGAAAGCACCTTAACAGGATAGCTGAAGCTGAAATAGGTGTTAGCAGGGGTGTCCCAGAGCTTTCCACACAGAGGGTGCTCTGGCTGTGCAGCTAATGCTGAGACATGGGGTGTGGGTTGGGAGGTCTTGTTGTTTTCTGTGCACGGGCACCCTGGCAGGACAGCTAAAGCTGAAATGGATGTAATCCATGGTGTCTTGAGGTTTTCCATAAATGGAATGTCTGGTAGAGTAACTGGACCTAAGGTGCTATGTGGGCTGTGAGTTTCCTGGGCCCTCTGAGCAGAGGGTTCCCTGGTAGTATAGCTGAAGCTAAAGTTAGTATAAGCCAGGAAACCCAGTGCACTGTGCACAGAGGACAACTTGGCAGGATACTTGAAGTGAGTGTAAACTGAGGTATTCTGGGACTCTACACACTAAGGGTGACCTGGTGGGATAGCTGAAGCTGAACTGGGTTGTAAGCTGGGATGTCACTGGGTGCTCAGTGTAGAGGATGTCTTGGCCAGGCAACTGAAGCTGAGGCTGGTCTGGGCAGGGGTATTTTGGGACACTTTGCATAGGTGGAGCCTTGGAAGGGGGCTGAAACTGATGCAGGCATTGGGCAGGAGGAGTCGTCAGGTGCTCTGCATTGGGGGCACCTGGGCAGAGTAGCTGGATCCAAAGTAGACAGTCATATGGGAGGTTCTGGAGCACTCTGCAGCAAGGATACCCTAGCAAGCCATTTGAAATTGAACTGGTATGGGTCTGTTTTTTCTAGGGTGCTTTGTGTCTGTGTCATCTGGGAGCAGAGGTTGGAGCTGTGGCGAGTACTGAACAGGGGTGTCCTGGTGTGCACCACCCTCTGGCCACCTTGATAGGATAGCTAGGGCTGGTGTAGGCTAGGGTCCTGGAACATACTGAGGTGGCTGGATGGTTAGAGCACATAGACTGCATTGTTTGGTGCTTTCAAAGTAGAATAATAGACCATTTCAGTCCCTCTCACCCAGAGATAGTTTCAGCAACTCCCTCCCATTTGACAGAGTTCTAGAGCTGGCTCTTTTATAAACTACTTGCTCTTTTAAACCACAGCTTTTTGTCTGTGCCCAAGGACAGATTCTTTTCTTAGCCCTTCAGTACTTTCCTTCTCCACTGCAGTGGAGATTGTTGCAGTACCAGGGATGGGATTTCTCTTTTGTACAGTGTTTCTGTCTTGCTGTTCTCTTTTATTATTCTTCATTTCATTGTGCAGAAGCTGCTCAGTGGGCTGCCAATTCTTCAGGAAGAATTGTTCTATAAATAACTAACTTGGTGTGTTCCATGAAGAATATGATTTCAGGGTCTTCCTGAGTCACCATCTTGGACTAGAAACCCTGTGTCTCACAAGTTTTAGTCTGTTGTTTTAATTTGTTTTTGCTTTGGGTTTTTTCCCTCAAGATATTTTCTGAGTTCCTTTTTTATTTCTTTGCCTATTGCCTTTGGTTTTTCAGGAGTGTGTTGTTTTTCACATATTGGTGAAATTTTCTGCTTTCTCTTGCTGTTGTTTTATAATTTCATACTATTGTGTTTGGAAAAGATATCTGATATGATTTCAATATTCTGAAATGTTAAAACTTATTTTGTGACTAACACATTACCTATCCTGGAAAACGTTTCTTGTGTGCTTAAGAGGAGTGTGCATTCACTATTGTGGGGTGGAAAGCTTTCTGTATGTCCGTTAGGTCCATTTAGTCTAAAGTGTACTTCAAGTCCATTATTGGCATATTCATTTTCTGTCTGCATGATCCATTCATTGTTGAATAAAATAGGGAGTGCCCTACTGTTATTGCATTGCTATTTTTTCCTTCTGACCTGTTAACAAATGTTTACTATATTTAGGTGTTCCAATATTGGGTGAATATATATTTACAGTTGTTATATCTTCTTAATAAAATTATCATATTACTGTATAATTACATTGGGCTGTTTTCACAGCCTTTTGTCTTAAACTATATCATCTGATATAAATATAGCTACCCCTGTTCTCTTTTGGTGTCCATTTTGCATGCAATACCTTTTCCATACCTTCACTTTCAGAAAAAGACAACAAAATAGATTCTTAAATAAGTTTCCTCAAATTTTTGGTGACTCTCTTGTAAGTAGCATATAGTTGAGTGCCACCTTTTCACCCATTCAGACAGCCCATGCCCTTTGGTATGGGAATTTAAACTATGTACATTCAGAATAATTACTTATTAAGAACTTACTATTGTGATTATTAAATTATTCTCTGATTCTATTAAAGATCGTTTGTTCCTTTCTATCTTTTTTGGTGTTTTGTTTGTGAACTGATGACTTTTCTAAGACTGTGGATTGATTCTTTTCTCTTTGTCTTTGTACACCTACTATGGGTTTTAGATTTCTTGTTACAATAAGGCTTTCATAATGTATCTTACAAGCCTATTTTAGACTGATGATAACTCAAATTATATATAAAAGCTCTATTTATTTTCTTGCCCCTACCCCACACCTTATGTTTATGTCTAATTTCTTCTCTTTTTTAATTAAGAGATAATGGACCTATAACATTATATTAGTTTTAGTTGTACAATATCATGATTCAATATTTGTATATATTGTGAAATAACCATCACAATAAGTCAACATCTGTCACCACCCATAACATCCATTGGATGTTGTTTCCTGCTTTGTCAAATATCAGTTGACCATAGAGGTGAGAGTCCACTTCTGGGGTCTCATTCTGTTTCACTAATCTATGTGTCTGTTTTTGTGCCAATACCATACTGTCTTGATGACTACAGAATTGTAATATAGCTTGAATTCAGGCATTGTGATATCCCCAGCTTAGCTTTTCTTTTTCAACATGACCTTTGCAATTCAAGGTCTTTTCTGGTTCCACACAAATTTTAGGATTGTTTGTTTTAGCTCTGTGAAAAGTATCAATGGTATTTGATAGAAATTGCATTGAAAGTGTACAATAAATGGTGCTGGGAAAACGGAACTGTCACATGCAGAAGAATGAAACCAGACTATTCTCTTACACCATACACAGAGATAAACTCAAAATGGATGAAAGATTTCAATCTTTTAATCTTTAAATCCATTAAAATCCTAGAGGAGAACATAGTCAGTAACCTCTTTGACATTGGATACAGGAACTTCTTTCCAGACATATCTCTAAAAGCAAGGGAAACAAAAGAAAAAATAAACTATTGGGACTTCATCAAAATAAAAAGCTTTTGCACAACAAAGGAAGCCATTAGCAAAACTAAGGGGAAACTCATGGAATGGAAGAAGATATTTGCAAATTACATTTTAGGTAAAGGGCTTGTATTCAAGATCTATAAAGAACTTCTCAAACTCAACACCCAAAAAACAAATAACCCAGTCAAGAAAGAGGCAAAAGACAGAAACAGACTCTTGTCCAAGGAAAACATACAAATGGTGAAGAAACACACAAAAAATGCTCAACATCACTAGCCATCAGGGAAATACAAATTAAAACTACTTGAAATACCACCTTACACCAACCAGAATGGCCAAATTTAACAAGACAGGAAGCAACAAGTGTTGGCGCGGTTGAAAAGGGGGAACGCTCTTACACTGTTGGTGGGAATGCAAGCTGGTACAGTCACTCTGGAAAACAGTATGGAGTTTCCTGAAGATGTTAAAAATAGAGTTATCCTATGACCCAGCAATTGCACTACTAGGTATTTACCCCAGAGATACAGATGTAGTGAAAAGAAGGAGCAATGTTCACCATAGCCAAACTGTGGAAGGAACCAAGATGCCCCTCAACAGACAAATTTATGGATAAAGATGTGGTTCATATATACAATGGAATATTACTCAGTCATTTGAAAGGATGAATACCTACCATTTGCATTGGCATGGATGGAATTGAAGGGGATCATGCTAAGTGAAATAAGTCAAGCAGAGAAAGACAATTACCATATGGTTTCACTCATATGCAGAACAGAAGGAATAGACCAGAGGACTCCAGGAGAAGGGAGGGAAAACTAAACGGGGAGAAATCAGAGAAGGAGACAAAGTATGAGAGACTCTGGACTCCAGAAAACAAACTGAAGATTACAGAGGAGAGGGGGTGGTGGATGGGGTAATCAGGCAAAGGGTATTAAGAAGCGCATGTGTTGGGATGATCACTGGGTGTTATATACAACTAATAAATCATTGAACACTACAACAAAAACTTAATAAACTACATGTTGGCTAACTGAACATAATGGAAAATCTAAATAAATAAATAAATAAATACAGCTTTTTGTTTGTTTTCATAAGGACTTTTAAGTTCTACTCATATAGCATATTTCAAATATGTAGTAAAGTATTAACTCTCATTGTCATGCTCTAAGTTACAATGCCATGACATCTGAAATATGAAAGTTTGTACCTTTGGAGTCCCTTCACCCATTTCTGCCCACCTTTTGGCCACACTTCTAGTAACCACCAATCTGTTCTATTTGCAAACTTCCCTCCACCTCAGGTGTTAGATTCTCCATTTAAGTGAAATCATCTGGTATTTGTGTTTTCTCTGCCTAATATATTTTACTTAGCATAATGCCCACAAGGTCCATCCATGGTGTTGCAAATGGCATGATTTCTTTCTTTTTTTTTTTTTTTAGTGACTGAGTAGTGTGTATATGTGTGTTTGATATCTTCCTTATCCATTCATCTATCAATGGACACTTGAGTTGTTTCCATATCTGATCTGTAAATCAAAGGAAACCATCAACAAATGAAAATACAACATAATTCTGTAAATAATCCTGTAATGAACGCAGTGGGGCAGAAACCATTTTGAATTACTGTTTTTGTTTTTGTTTTTGTTTTTTTCAGATAAAACGTAGAAATGAAGTATTGGATCATATAGTGGAGATGATAGAGTAGACAGATAGATGATATACAGTTATTGTAAGTAAGCTCTACATCCAACATGGGGCTTGGACTTATGACCCTGAGATCAAGAGTTACATCCTCTACCAAGTGAGCCAGCCAGGCACCCCTCTATTTTTAATTTTTAAGGAACCTCCACACTGTTTTCCATGGTGACATCACTAATTTATATTCCCACCAATAGTGAATAATCACCTTTTTTTTACATCTTTGTAAACATTTATTTGTCTTTTTGATAATACACATTATAACAGGTGAAAGATGAGATCTCAGTGTGATTTTGACTTGCATTTCCCTGATGATCAGTCATGTTGAGAATTTTTTCAACCTGATAGCATCTGTACATCTTCTTTGGGAAAATATCTATAAATTTCCTAGGACTATTTTTTTCATCAGATTGTTTGTTTTTTAACTAATGAGTTGTATGAAATTTTTATATATTTTGGGTACTAACCCTTTATCAAATATGACATGCAAATATTTTCTCCCATTCAATATGTTGTATTTTTATTTGTTGATGGTTTCCTCTGATTTACAGAACCTTTTTAGTCTGATATAATCCCATTGTTTATTGTTTTCTTCTGTTGCCTTTGCTACTGGAAGTCAGTTCCAAAAAATCATCACCAAGACTTATGTCAAGGAGACTTCCTGATGGGTTTTCTTCTACGGACTTTTATGGATTTAGGTCTTATATTCAAGTCTTTAATCTACTTTGAGATAATTTTCTTACAAGGTATAAGATAGTGGTCCAGTTTCATTCCTTTGCATGTGGCTGTCCTATTTGCCCAGCACGATTTATTGAAGAGACAGACTTTTTCTCATTGTTTATTCATGGCTCCTTGCAGTAAATTAATTGGCCATATATGTATGGGCTTATTTCTGGGTTCTTGATTATGTTCCATTGATCTTTGTGTCTATTTTTATAACAATGCCATATTGTTTTGATAACTGTACTTTTATATATACTTTGAACTAGGGAAGTGTGTTGTATCCAACTTTGTTCTTCTTTCTCAAAATTGCTTTAACAATTTCAGATGTTTAATGATTCCATACAGATTTTAAGATTATTTTTACTATTTCTGTAAAAAAAATGTCATTGGAGATGTTTACAGCAGCATTATCAACCATAGCCAAACTGTAGAAAGATCCCAGATATTCATTGACTGATGAATGGATAAAGAAGAGATATATAGATACATATCTATACATAACATAATGGACTATTACTCAGCCATCAAAAAGAATAAAATCTTGCCACTACAGCAACATGGATTGAGCTAGAGTGTATTATGCTAAGTAAAATAAGTCAGTTAGAAAAAAACAAATAACATGTGATTTTACTCATGTGTGAATTTTTGAAAGAAAACAGATGAACATATGGGAAGCAAAAAAAGAGAGAGGGAAGAAACAATGAGATAGAGAACAAACAGGGTTGATAGAGGGAGGTGGGTGAGGTATTAGCTAAATGGGTGATGGGTATTAAGGAGGGCACTTGTTATGATGAGCACTGGGTGTTACGTGTAAGTGATGAACCACTAAATTCTACTCCTGAAACCAATATCATGTTATATGTTAACTAACTAGAATTTAGATAAAAAAAAATTGAAACAAACAAAAAATGAAACAAATGCCATTGGAATTGTGAAAGAGATTGGATACAATCTGTAGATAACTTTGGGTAATATGTACATTTTAACAATATTAGTTCCTCCAATTCATGACTACGGAATATATTCCATTTATTTCTTTTTGTTGTTGTTTTTACAATGTCTTACATCAATGTCTTAAAGTTTTCAGTGTACAAGCTTTTCAAATCCTTTCAAATCCTAGGTTATTTCCTAGGTATTTTACTAGCTTTGATGCAATTATAAAAAGGATTGCTTTCTTAATTACTTTTTTTGGTTTTTCACAATTAGCATATAGAAACAAGACAGATTTTTCTGCCATATTAACTATGCATCCTGAAAATTCAGTGAATTTTTTTAAGGTGTAACAATTATTTGGGCAGAATATTTAGGATTTTTTAATATAAAAATATCATTTGATCTGAAGATAGTGACAGTTTTACTTCTTACTTTCCCATTGGAGTGCTCTTCTTTGTTCTTGTCTTCTCTCTTGTTTTCTTTCTTCATTTATTTCTCTTTCTCTCTCTCTCTCTTTCCTTCTTTCTCTGCTGTAGATTTGTCCTAGCTGCTGTAGCTACTACTGGCACTTTTATTTTATGTTGAATCAAAGTGGAGAGCATACATGCTTATCTTGTCCTGATCTTAGAGAAAAAGCTTTTAATGTTTCACCATTGAGGGTTTGACATAAATGGCCTTTATTAGGTTGAGTACATGTCATTGATGACCAAGTCGTTGAGAGTTTATATCTTAAAAGGATGATAAAATTTGTCAAATGATTTTTCTACATATATTGAGATAATCATATGATTTATATCCTTCATTTTTAATATGGTGCATCCTTGATTGAGTTGTAGATGTTGAACTATACTTGCATCCCAAGTATAAATCCTACTTGATAATGGTGTATTTTCCTTTTAATGTATTTTTGAATTTTTTTGGCTTATATTTTGTTAAAGGCACTTCCATCTATATTCATCAGGTGTATTCACATGTAATAGTCTTTTCTTGTGTTTGCCTTGTTTGGTTTTGGTATCATGGTAATGTTTGCCTTATAAATGACTTTAGGGGTGTCCGGGTGGCCCAGTTAGTTAAGCAACTGCCTTCAGCTTGGGTCATGATCCCAGAGTCCCGGGATCGAGTTACGCATCAGGTTCCCCGCTCTGCAGGGAGTCTGCTTCTCCCTTTGACCTTCTCTTTCATGCTCTCTCTCACTGTCTCTCTCTCAAATAAATAAATAAAGTCCTTTTTTAAAATTACTTTAGAAGTGTTCCATCTTTTTTTTTTTTCAATTTTTTTGGAAGTGTTTAAGAAGGATTTCTAGTAATTCTTTTTTTTTTTTTTCAATGTTTGATGGAATTCAACAATGAAGACAACTGAACCTGGACTTTTGTCAGGAGCATTTTGATTACAGTTTCTGTCTTTTAACTAATAATCAGTCTATACAGGTCTTTTATTCTTCATGATTTAGTCTTTGTAGGCCATATATGCGTTTAGGAATTTATTCATTTATTCAAACTTTTGACTTACATTTTTTTTGTAGTATCCCTTTTAATGTATTCTTATTTCAGATTTTATTTATTTATGTCTTCTCTATATTTTTCTTGGTGAGCCTAGTTAAAGGTAGTTATCTTCTATTTTCTTAATTTTCAAAGAATCATCTCCTGGAGAGAGGAAAGATGGTGGAGGAGTAGGGGACCCTGTTTCAACCAGTCCCCTGTATTTAGCTGAGTATCTACCAAACCATTCTGAATGCCCACAAAATCAGCCCGAGATGTAAGAATATATATATCTGGATCTCTACAAGCAGAAAAGCAACTGTTTATTGCAGGGTAAGATGTGCAAAGTGGTGAATCTACAGGGAGATAGCAGAAGATAAACAGAAGAGGGAGAAAGCCTCCACAAGCTGACTCTTATAAAGTGATATAACACCAGACTGCGAAATCAGACCCCTTAGAAATCCACTCTAGGGAGACATACCTCTCTTAAAGGGGCTCTGGAAATGAAGAAGCTGAATTCTAGGTAGAGCATTGTGGTCTCAGGATACAGGAAACCTCAGAGCCAAAGAGACTTCTGGGACTGACAGAGTGCCTGAGCAGGGGAGCCAGGAAACAGGTTATTGTCAGTGAGCCCAGGAAAGGACTTTCAGCTTGGATCATCATAAACTGCAAACCAAGTGGTTGAGAATCTCTCTTCTCCTGGGCAGCCTGAAAAAATTAGGAACCCACACCCACAAACAGGCAAAAACTCACAAAGTGTTAGAGGCCAGGAAAGAGCTTTAGAGCAGCACCCAGACATTATCAAAGAGCTTCAGGCATGCACTTGAGCTTATGGACACTCATGATTTCAGAAGTGAAAAGGGCAGTGACAGTCCTGGGCCCCTGGGACTACCTCTGAGAGGGTTACTGTGGGTAGCACTATGGGAGGCTGTCATTTTTGGTGATACATAAAGAAACGTAGATTGTCCTAGAGGGTTTGGTGAAGAAAGCAGAATGATTTCTCTGCTCTGGGTTAGAGGCTTGGATACAACCAATTTTGCTCCAACCCTTGGAAGAGTCACAAAAAGTCCCCAGGAACAAAAGCACAGAGGACCAGTTTCCACTGAGCCCATCCACTGACAAGGGCAAGGCAATTCCACCAAAGCAGGGTTACCTGGGAAACAGAATAGCAGGACTCTGCCCGAGAAGACAGGCTGGCAGAGCAAGTGGAGGACAACACCATAGATCTCATAAGATTGTAAAATCACAATGCTAGAGGAAAATTGTATATTGAGCTCTAGCTGCTGCTTCATGGCTTGGTCATTTTTCAGACAAAACTCTCATTTTTTCTCTTTTTCTTATGTCTTTTCTTTTTTTTTTCCTTTTTATCTTTTTCTCATTTCAGCTAAATGTTTATAACATCAACTTATATGTCATTGTACCTTTTTAACTTGTATTTTTTTCCTACTTATTTTTTATAGATAGATGCTTATTGAAGGCTTTTTTCACTATTCAATTTTACCTTTATAAATATAAAAATTTTACTTTCCTTATAATTTTGGGAAATAGTGTCATCTAACACAGACCAAAATACACCTAGGAACAAATGAAACAATCTGTTTTGTCCACACTAAGAGATTATAGCCCCTTTCCCCTCGCCCTCTTTATAATTCTTTTTTAATTTTACAAATTTTATTCCTCTGTTTTCATTTTGACTTGGCTTTTTCAGCATTGGCTTCTGAACACTCTGGATTTTGCTAGGGTGCATTTTCCTTGGGTCATGGTTGATATTTTGGACTCTTCTCATTCACCCAAAGATCCCTCAACAGAATGACTAGGAGGAGGAACTCCCAACAAAGAAAAGAAACAGAGACAGTATCCTCTACCATAGAACTCATGGATATGGTTATAAGGAAGATGTCAGATAGAACTCAGGATATCAATCATTAAATCAATAGGTAGGCTTGGAAGAAGCAATGGTGACAATATAGGAACTCTAAGAGCAGAAATGAGTTCTAAACAGACCAAGCTAAAAATTGATATGAATGAGAAGATGTGATAATTTATATGGAAAACCAAAAGACTCCACCTCAAACTCATACAGCAATTCAGGAATGTGGCAGGATACAAAATCAATGTGCAGAAATCAGTTGTTTTCTTATACACTAACAATGAAAATACAGAAAGGGAAATTCCAGAATCAATTCCATTTAGTATACAAGAACCATAACATACCTGGGAATAAACCTATCCAAAGAGGTAAAGGATCTGTACTTGAGGAACTACAGAACACTCATGAAAGAAATTGAAGAAGATGCAAAAAGATGGAAGACCATTCCATGCTCATGGATCAAAAGAATAAGCATTGTTAAAATGTCTATACTGCCTAGAGAAATCTATACTTTCAATGACATTCCAATCAAAATTCTACTGGCATTTTACAAAGAGCTGGAACAAACAATCCTAAAATTTGTATAGAACCAGAAGAGACCCCGAATTGCTAAGGAAATGTTGAAAAAGAAAAACGAAATTGGGGCATTGTGTTGCCTGATTTTAAGCTTTAGTACAAAGCTGTGATCACCGAGACAGCATGGTACTGGCATAAAAACAGACACATAGACCAGCGGAACAGAGCAGAGAGCCCAGATATGGACCCTCAACTCTATGGTCAAATAATCTTCGACAAAGTAGGAAAAAATATCCAGTGGAAAAAAGACAGTCTCTTCAATAAATTGTGCTGGGAAAATTGGACAGCTATGTATAGAATAGTGAAACTCTACCATTATCTTACACCATACACAAAGATAAACTCAAAATGGATAAAAGACCTCAACATGGGGCAGGAATCCATCAGAACCCTAGGGGAGATCATAGGCAGTAACTTCTTTGACATCAGCCACAGCACCTTCTTTCAAGGTATGTCTCCAAAGGCAAAAGAAACAAAAGTGAAAATGAATTTTTGGGACTTCATCAAGATCAAAAGCTTCTGCACAGCAAAGGAAACAGTCAACAAAACAAAGAGGGAACCCACGGATTGGGAGAAGATATTCACAAATGACACTACAGTCAAAGGGTTGATATCCAAGATCTATAAAGAACTCCTCAAACTCAACAAATGCATAACAGATAATCAGGTCAAAAATGGGCAGAAGACATGAACAGACACTTCTCCAATGAAGACATACAAATGGCTAACAGGCACATGAAAAAATTTTCATCATCACTAGCCATCAGGGAGATTCAAATCAAAACCGCACTGAAATAGCACCTTACACCAGTTAGAAAGGCCAAAATTAACAAGACAGTAAACAACATGTGTTGGAGAGAATGAGATGCAGTCTAAATTGGATACTCTAACAGCCAGGGTAAATGAGGCAGAAGAGAGAATTAGTGATCTAGAAGATAAGCTGATGGAAAAGAAAGAAGTGAAGGTAAACAGAGATAGGCTGCTAGTAGCACATGAAAAAAACTTTGGCAGAGATTAATTATGCCATGAAATGTTCCAATGTCAGAAATATTGGGATCCCAAAGGGGTGGGGAGAGAGGGCTAGAAGGTATATTTGAGCAAATCATAGCTGAGAAGTTCCCTCATCTGGGTAAGGAAACAGTCATTCATGTCCAAGAGGCAGAGAGGATCCCTCCAAAAATCACTAAAAATAGACCAATACCCTGGCATATAATGGTGAATCTTGCAAATCTTGAGCTAAGGACCCTATCCTGAGAGCAGCTATGGGTAAAAGATTTCTTACATATGGAAGGAGAAACATCAGAATAACATCAGACTAATCCACAGAGACCTGGCAAACCAGAAAGGGTTGGCAAGACATGGTCAGGTACTAAATGAGAAGAAATTGCAGCCAATAATATTTTATCCAGCAAGGCTGTCATTCAGAATGGATGGAGAGACAAAGAGCCTCCAGGGCAGGCAGAAACTGAAAGAATATGTGACCACCAAGCCAGCCCTGCAAGAAATATTAAAGGGGGTTCCATGAAAGAAGAAAGACTTCAAGTATAAAATGGGCCAGAAATTAACAGAGACAATCTATAGAAACAGGAATTTAGGGGCACCTGGGTGGTTCAGTGGGTTAAAGCCTCTGCCTTCGGCTCAGGCCATGATCTCAGGGTCCTGGGATTGAGCCCCATGTCAGGCTCTCTGCTCTGTGGAGAGCCTGCTTCCTCCTCTCTCTCTGCCTGCCTCTCTGCCTACTTGTGATCTCTGTCAAATAAATAAAATCTTAAAAAAAAAAAGAAAAGAAACAGGAATTTACAGGCAATATGGTGGCATTAAATTCGTATCTTCCCAATAGTTAATCTCAATGTAAATGGACTGAATGCTCCATCAAAAGACACAGGGTTTCCAACTGGTTAAAAGAAAAAAGCAGGACCCATCCATATGCTGTATACAAGAGACTCATTTTGAACCTAAAGATACCTCCAGATTGAAAGTGAGTGGATGGAGAAAAATTTGTCAGGCCAACGGACCTCAAAAGAAAGCTGGAGCAGCAATTTTTTTTTATTTTACTTTTTCAGTGTTCCAAGATCCATTATTTATGCACCACACCCAGTAGTCCATGCAATATGTGCCCTCCTTAATACCTACCACCAGGCTCACCCAACTCTCCACACCCCCTCCCCCCAAAACCCTCAGTCTGTTTCTCAGAGTCCACAGTCTCTCATGGTTCTTCTCCCCCTCCAACTTCCCCCAACTCACTTCTCCTCTGCTTCTCCCAATATCCTCCGTGTTATTCCTTATGCTCCACAAGTAAGTGAAACCATATGATAATTGACTCTCTCTATTTGACTTATTTCACTCAGCATAATCTCCTTCAGTCCCGTCCACGTTGATAACAAAAGTTGGGTATTCATCCTCTCTGATGGAAGCATAATACTCCATTGTATATATGGAGCATATCTTTTAGATCCGTTCATCTATTAAAGGGCATCTTGGCTCTTTCCACAGTTTGGCAACTGTGCCCATTGTGGAGCAGCAATTCTTATATCAGACAACTTAGATTTTAAACCAACGGCTGTAATAAGAGATATATAGGGACATTATATCATATTTAAACTGTCTATCCAACAAGAAGAATTAATAATTGTAAATATTGATGCCCCCAACATGGGAGCAGCCAATTACATAAACCAACTAAAAACCAAAATAAAGAATCATAAATAATACATTAATAGTAGGAGACTTCAACATTCCACTCATAACAATAGATAGATCATCTAAGCAGAAGATTAACAAAGAAACAAAGCTTTGGATGATATATTGGACCAGATAAACTTCACAGATATATACACAACATTCCATCCTAAAACAAGAGAATAGTCATTCTTCTTGAGTGTATATGGAACTTTCTCCAGAAGAGATCACATACTGGGTCACAAATCTCAACTGATACCAAAAGATTGAGATTATTCCCTGCATATTTTCAGACCACAGTGTATTGAGACAGGAACTCAACCACAAGGACAAATTTAGAAGGAACTGAAACACTTGGAGGTTAAAGAGCATCCTGCTAAAGAATGAATAGGTCAACCAGGAAACTAAAGAGGAACTTACGAAGTTCATGCAAACCAACCAAAATGAAAGCACATCGGTTCAGAATCTATAGGATACTGCAAAGGCTATCCTTAGGGGTAAGTACATAGCCACCCAAGCCTCTCTCAAAAAATTTGAAAAATGCCCAATGCACAAGCTAATCTTACACCTAAACCATCTGGAGGGGGGAAAAATAGCAAATAAAGCCTAAAGCAAGCAGGAGAAGAGAAATAGTAAAGATTAGAGCAGAAATCAATGAAATACAAACCAGAATAACAGTAGAAGAGATCAAGGAAACTAGAAGCTGGTTCTTTGAAAGAATTAAAAAGATCGATAAACCTCTGGCCAGACTTTTCCAAAAGAAAAGAGAAAGGACCCAAATTAATAAAATCATGAATAAGAGGATCGATCACAACTAACACCATGGAAATAGAAACAATTACTAGCAATTATTACCAGCAATTATATGCCAAGAAATTAAGCAACCTGGAAGAAATTGATGACTTACTGGGAAGTTACAAACTACCAAGACTGAAACAGGAAGAACTAAACAATATGAATAGACCAATAACCAGTAATGAAATTGAAGCAGTAATCAAAAATATCTCGAAAAACAAGAGTCCAGGGCCATGCGGCTTCCTAGGGTAATTCTACTAAATATAGAAAGAAATCATACCTATTCTACTGAAGCTGTTCCAAAAAATAGAAATGGAAGGAAAACCTCCAAACTCATTCTGTGAGGCCAGCATTACCCTGATCCCAAAAGCAGACAAAGACCCCATAAAAAATGAGAATTATAGACCAATATCCCTGATGAACATTGATACCAAAATACTCAATAGGATATAAGTGTTTTTTTTTTTCTTTCTATCTGGATGATCTATCTACGGATGTATGTTTGGCATTAAATTCTCCTATTTTTTATTGTCATCTATTTCTCCCTTTGGGCCTATTAATATTTGCTTCATAAATTTAGATGCTATGTTGAGTGCCTCAATACTTACAAATGTTATATCTTGTTGGACTGACCCCTTTATCATTCTGTAATACCCTTTTTTGTCCCTTATTACAATATTTGCTTTAAAAAGTCTATTTTGAGGTGCCTAGGTGGCTCAGTTGGTTAGGTGTCTGACTCTTGCTTTCGACTCAGGTTGTAATTTCAGGGTTGTGAGATCCAGCCCCACACTGGGTTCTGTGCTCAGTAGCATGGAGTCTGCCAGGGATTCTCTCTCTTGCTCTCCCTCCCCCTCTGCTCCTCTCCCCTGCACTCATGGGTGCTCTCTCTTGCTCTTTTCTCTGTCTCTCTCTAACAAATTTTTTTTTAAAAAATAAAGTCTACTTTTTCTTCTATAAGGATACTTATTCTAGCTTTCTTTTGGATTCTATATCACAGAATATCTTTTTGCATCCCTTTACCATCATTCTTTGTGTGCTCACATCTGAAATGGCACCCACAAAATTCACCAAGGCAGGAGAATATGGAAATGGTACCCATCAGCCTTCATCCCAGAGTGCCCCAATATGCCCCTGCCCATCCAGCTGATGCTTTAGGATTAGCAAATATGTTAGTTTTATATAAAATCTGGGTGTTGTTCAAATGGCTGCTTATCCATAGGGCCCTGGGGTGAGTCCACACATGAGCCCTTTAACAACCATTTCATAGTTTGCTATAGCCCTTTGTGTCTTGTGACTATGAGTCAGGATGGTTTTCAAAGCCAGATGTTTGGAGGCTCACCTCTCAGGTGCAGGTCTTAGAAGTTTGGTGGGAGCTAGGTTGGGGTATGAACTACTTGCTCCTCAGAGAGAATCCACATGTTTGTGAGTCCCCTTCTGTTTGTGGGTTACTGCGTTGGGGTGGGGTTTATGACAAGATTATGTCTCTGCTTCTCCTAAACACTTCAATATGGATTTCTTCCTCTTTGCCCAATATGAAGGAGTCAATCAGCTAGTTGTCAGAATTTTTCAGAAGAAATTGTCCCATATGTAGCTGTTGATTGCTGTTTCAATGAGAAATGAGTTCAGGATCTTCCTATGTTGACCTTTTGAACGACTTCACCTGATGTCACAATTTACAACTTTTATACTGTGTATTATAAGAAAACACTACAGCTTTATAAGTTGAAGAACTCCCTCATCATTTCTTGTAAGGCAGGGGGAGTGGTGGTGAAGTCCCTCAGCTTTGCTTATCTAAGTGTTTATACATTTTTGATGGGTGGTTTTGATGAATATATTCTTCATTGGTAATTTTGTTTTTCAGCACTTTGGATGTACCTTCCCACACCCTCCTACCCCACAGAGTTTCCGCTGAGAAATCAGCTCATAGCTTCATCAGGGTTACATTGTACTTAATGAGTCATTTTTCTGTTGTTGCTTTCAAGATTCTGTCTTTTATCTTTGAGAGTTGGATTATAATGTATCTTAGAAAAGATCTCTATGGGATGAATCTGTTTGAAGAACTTTGTGTTTTATATATCTGGATGTCCATAACACTCCCTAAACTTGGGAAGTTTTCAGTCATTATTAAATAAGCTTCTTGCACCTCCGATTCTCTACCTTCAGGGATCCCCATTCTTCTCTTTCTCCCCTCTTACTAATAATTTCAAGAGATCTGTCTTCAAAATTACAGATTCTTTCTTCTGCTTTACCAAGGTTACTATTAAATCTCAATATCAATTTCTCATTTCATTCACTGTATTATTCAGTTCAACATTTAGTTTTTTTTCTACAATTTCTACAATTTTTTACAATTTACAACTTTGCATTAACTTTGTGCAGTGTTCTCCTGAGTTCATTAAGTTTTCTATATGTACTCTTTTATGTTTTTTCCAATTTATTTATTTTCAGAAAAACAGTATTCATTATTTTTTCACCACACCCAGTGCTCCATGCAAGCCGTGCCCTCTATAATACCCACCACCTGGTACCCCAACCTCCCACCCCCCCGCCATTTCAAACCCCTCAGATTGTTTTTCAGAGTCCATAGTCTCTCATGGTTCACCTCCCCTTCCAATTTACCCAAAAACACATACCCTCCCCAATGTCCATAACCCTACCCCCCTTCTCCCAACCCCCTCCCCCCAGCAACCCACAGTTTGTTTTGTGAGATTAAGAGTCATAAATCATGCTGAATTTACCTATAATAATTATTTTTTAATTATTTTTCAGGCAATTTTCACATCTCTTTTTCTTTGGGATAAATTACTGAAAGATTACTGTGATTTTTGGTGGTATCATATTTTCTTTTATGTTTGTGTGTTGCAGGTACCTACACATTGGCATCTCCACATTTCAGAGAGCAGTCACCTATTTCAAACTGCCTTCACTGCGTTCACTGGAGAAACTTCACTTGACTGTGGCTGAAGGGTGCAATTTGAGTAGGATGCAGCATCTCTGATTCTGAGGAGGGTGCAGAAATGTATTCTACAAGCAGTTCTGTCAGCTGAGGTCAACATAGAAAATACCATATGGATCTTACTGGCCAAGTTTGAAGGTCTCCTGCACATATTTGTGGTGGCAGTGGTGGCTAGGGCTGTTGGGTTCTCCAGCAGCAAAAGCAATTGCGGTTATTTGGTTCTCCTGCATGCATGGAGGAATTTCTACCCAAGCGGGTCTCACTTGGAGCCAGGTCTTGCATGCTGGGACTCAGCATGACAACACAGAAGGATTTTAGGCTTAGAGGCATATGGAACTGCTATGATATCTGAACGATGGTGAATACCATAGTGTTGGTATCAGAACTAAGGGTGTATTCTCAGAAACCAAAGGAGAGTGTGCAGAAAACAAGATACAAGTCTTCGCCAGGGAAGTCAAAGTCCTAACTTAGGACCCGGGGAGGAGTTTCATAAGAGCAGCATGGTCCTAGTGCTGGTGAATCATATTTACAACTTAGGGTATGAAAAAAGAGATGTGGCAGAGCAGCAGCTACTGATAGCAGATCAAAGAAGCAACTCAGGACTTAGGGGGAGGGGCAAAAAAAAGCAATAGTATGAATGGTGACAGAAGCACAAAACCACAACTTAGGAACTATGGGAATAGCTGAAAGTACCACCCGATCAGTCCCAGGGAAGATGGATCTAATATGTGTCTTAGGACCAAAGTGTAAGACAAAAAGCAACCCAAGAAGACAAGTCAAAAACAAGACATAAAACACAGGAGATAAAGGGCAGGACAGCAAAATTTAAACTTTAACATAGAGATGTATGCAGTCTACTGATTGTGAACAGCACTAAGAAGCAGTGACACAGGATCCTGGGGACAAGACATGGTACAGAGAAAACATGAGCACCTGGGAGGAGAAACACAGATGAGAAACCCAGACAAGCACCTCAAGTAAAATCAGCATAGGTGAAGGCTACTGGGTCAAAGTTCACAAAAGCTAAATAATAAACTAGTGAAGACTAGGTTTGTAGATCATATTATTTTCAATTTTTAAAAAAGTGAAAATTTTCTCAAGGAATTTCTTTGAGGGAAAATGAGCTATAAATGAAAGAAAGAATGACACAAGGAAACTTCAAAAATATGCAATATGGCCATGATAGCGATAAGCTCTAGGGACACACTATACCCTCCACTTGGAGCAAAGAAAGAATTTCACTAGAATGTATGTAGCAAATATTTTTAAATTGTTTCTTAGAAAAAGCAAAAAAGAAACCACAAAATATTTCATAAACTTAAAGTCCTTTTCCAAAACTGCGGATTCCTGTAAAAAAATAAGATAAAGATAAAAAAGCAATCTCAAAAGAGAAAAAAGACCCCTCAATTAAAAAAAGACATTTTACGAACTCATATATAAACAAAGGATAAAATCTGACTAAAAAAATTTCAAAAATAAAAAATATGTATAATGACAACAAAGTAATCATACAAATTAATGACTTGAGAGAGGTAATAAAAATGTAAATATTCACATGGGATATATATTTTAAAAATAATCAAAAAAATCTAAGAAATCACATTATTTTTGACATTCTTGAAAAGAGATTAAAAAATGAAAAGAGGAGAAACTTCCATTAGGAAAATTAGACAAATAAATAATGAAGATTAATATAAAAAGCACTTGTCTGAGAAAAGGCCAGTAAGCAGCAACTAGCTTTCCACCAGAAAAACTGTCATAAAGAACACACTGGATCTTCTAAACTCCGCTCAAGCCAGGGTTTCCCCGACCTGGGCTCTGAGGCCTAGAGGGAAGTGTGCCTGATGCTGGGACCCAGTGAGTAAACAGGAGCTCTAGGGCCCTGGGGACACAGCAGGCAGCCCCAAGACCAAACAGCCCAGGGTGGATGGATGGCCCCCGACTCTCCTCCGGGGGGGGGGGGAGTCCCCATCTATCTGGGTAAACAGGCCAGGCTCCGGGTTCACAGCCCTTGCTTGAGCAGGCCTGTTCACACATGACCAGCTCAGGCAACCCAGAAGGGCCGGCTGCGTGTCCCTCTTTGAGGGACACGCCTGAGAGTGTGTGTGTGTCCGCGTCCCGGTGTGAGTGAGCGTGTGGCGTGTTGGGAGTATGCTCAGTGTGTGCACGGTGCGTGCCTGTGGGAGGGTGCCTGTGGGCCTGTGTACCCGTGCGTGTGCGGCGGGTGCGGGCGCTCGCCTGTGGGCTGTGCTTGCTCGGCCCGCCTTGGCCTGCGGAACTGGAGGACCCCAGCTCGCAGGCCCTCCCTGAAATCTGCATCGGTCCCGGTCACACGACCGGACTGGGAACCAGGGGAAGGAGGGCACAACTTGGAGAGGTTCCAACGGGTCCAAGCACTGACTTTAAGAGCTTTGATAAGGACAAGAACTGCAAGGACTGGAAAGCCACAGCATCTTTTGCCGAGTCCTGACTTCCTGATGCGGTTCCCTTGCAAAGGAACTTCTGGATCGTGTTTTTCAAGGATGAGCCTGACTGCCACCGTCGCGGGGTCACAAAGTTCGCCAACGGCGGCACCTCCTCACTCCTGCCTTCTGCTGCACCTGTGTCTCCCTCATGCCCCGAGATCAGGGGTAGAAGGAGGATCCCTGGGTCCCCGGCTGCCTCCAGCCGCCCCTCCCTTGGATGCAAGCCCTCGGAATCACACTGGGCCCTGCTGCCCCAGCCCCTGCAC